>NW_027150663.1:0-653158 GCF_020800215.1 Phytophthora ramorum | reverse complement strand
TCGATCTCGATATCATCATAAACCTTCAGTTTTTCACTCGCTTCCGACAGTGCACTGGAAACATGGTTGATAGAATCATTTCCACCATTGATCCGGCATGCTTGAAGTTCGGTCCTGGTACAAATTTCCCGGACAATTCTCGGCCATTGCGATCGTAGATATACAGAATCACACAATCCAGCTTGTTTCACTCGCTAGAACGAATCATCTCACCTAAACTTGAGACAAACATTGGACTTGTTCGCGGTTCTCCTTCTGCGCCAATGCGTGGGTGTTCTCAATGCGGTAGTGCTGTCCCGGTTCGACCTTGCTGTGGGGATTTACTTGGAACACCGTGAACTGGTCGACAGAATTCAGAGAAGAAGGAAGCATCTCACGGAAGACATTTGTCCACACGACCGACTCCGTCGAAAACGTCTTCTTCGTGCTCTCGCGTTGCATCGCATTCGACACCACAAATCGCTTCTTTCATTACGTGTTGAGGCGAAAGATGCAACCAGTGCCCCCCCCCAAGATTTATTCATATTCCTCATCGTCTTCCGGGTCAGCATTGTGAATGGACAGGCTCAAGAGCTCCATCAAGCGCTTCGTCCTCGGCAGGATTTCCTCCATCGTGGCTGCACCCAGCTCACGCTTTAGCTCCCGTACCAGAACGCTCATTTCCCGCACTTGCCGAACACCTACAAGGTTCGCCTCGGCATTGGCAGCAACGTTACCGCTTGGCTGTGATCGCCGCCTTTCTACGACAAAGTTGGGGGTGTTGCCGCCGTAAACATTCTCCTGGTTTGTGCCAGCGCCATCGTGTTTATCGGACTGCTGTGCGTGAGCGGGGTTGGAGGCATTATCCTGCAGTCGTTCACGAATAGCGTTCAAGCAGTGCACCAACGATGTATCTTTCTCTGAGCGGCATGACAGTTATTAAAGTCAGCGAAGACGCGTTCAAGAGCTTCCTCAATCCCTGACAAGGCACGCACCTAGATAAAGAAGGTCACGGACAGCGTGCAGGAAGTTCCTCATCTCATTTACGAACAAATAGGTTTCCTGTTCACGCAGCAGAGAGCAAGCAACCAGTTAGGGGCAAGGCAACCGCACCAACACCACAGCAACATATCTTACGTTGATTTTTGGAAGAACCCCCTCAATACTCTTGACCTGGAAGAGGTGTGAGAAGTGCCTCACAATCTGATTGATCAACACATTTGGACGACGCTGAAAGATACACACGACAAAGACCACAGAGTGAGACAAGGCAACCTGTACATTCACTTTCAGAGCCAGCCTTACCTCCACTTCCGCAGCAGCTTGAGTGTATATCTCCCGATGATGTATGACACTCTTCTCAAGCTCCACCAGCTCTGAGACGATATGAACAGCGCGAGACAAGGTGGTCGGGTGGCTGGGTGGACTCTCGGTCTCGTTACCATCTTCAGTATCGTTTAGGATGCCTGGCCCAACCGTCCGCTTGCAAAGCTCCGTGATAATCGATGCTTTGAACCCCTCCAAAGCATGCAATTTCCTTCGCTCCATCATCCACTGTTGCAACGTCGGAAGCACCTGCTCCAACTCGAACCTAGCGCTTCCTGCGTCTTTCGTCTCGGCATTGTCGTTCACATGCAGAAATACGAACCCACAGACATCACGGATGAATTTTTCCATGCGTGGGACTGCTGCGACGACACTGCACAGCTTATCGAGACTCGGGGCTATGAGGGTAATGTCTGTTAGGTGAAGCACGCGGCAAACATGTTTCACTACTTCCAGCGTCGTCTCGCGCGGAAGCGTGTTCAGCCGGTTGAGATGAAGTCGGTGATTCAAACGATCTCGCTCCACGAGCTCCTTCGTTCCCATGTACTTTCGCAACTCGTTCAGATCACTGGCCTCCTCCAATGCGAGCTTGTTCTCGGCCACCTGCCTCTCGAGCTGGTGAATGCGTCGCTGACTCAGACGGTAATCACGGATACTAGGACGGGACTCCGCCTCCAGAGTTAGGTTCGCATTTTCCTCTTTCAGCTCGCCGATCGTCTCGCGGGCCGCCAGCAGCTCTTGTTCAATCATCGCAACCTTCTTGATCATGACGGCCTCGCGATGACGCAGCTTGGCTGCGGCCACCTCTTGTTCGCGCCTGGCTGCTTCGAGTTGTTCCAGCATCATTTCATCTGAAGCGACAGATGACGACGCTGGACGGTATCGAAAGTGAGACTGGGATCCAGATGCACGCTCCGCACCGCCTTCGTCCAAACACTCGTCCCAAACTGGTGGCTCCGATCTCAGCGCTGCGCTACTCTGGCGTGCAATCAAGTTGTCCTTATCGCGAAGCTCACTGTTGAGCGCAGCCACTTGCGACTTCAAGTGGTCGGTTTCCTCTTGCATCTGCTCACGCTGCGCTTCATACACACCAATTGTTTCAAGAGCCTGGATGTCGCGTGGATTGGCACGGCGCGGGTCTCGGTCCTGCAGATTACGGAACGCTCGACGGTCTCGCGTCTTGTTCATGTTCTCCTTGTCCACTTGTTGCTGAAGCTTGGTCTGCATCCTCTCAACAATAACCTCTTTGGCTTTCACCCGGTGCTCGCTAACCTTCAGCTGCTGCTGAAGTCGAATACATGAGCTCTTCAGCTTTTTGGATAATAGCTCAGCACTTTCACTCTCGGTTTTCTGCAAAGCCTATAGACGTATACACACATGACGGCGTTAGAATACTGCCATGCTAGGCAACATCAGGATCAAATCTCACCTTCAAACGCTGAATTTCCGCTTTCGCCTTTTCCAAAGCTCGCTGCGTGTCCTCGTTCTTTTTCTCGTTAGTCTGAAGCTCCCCATCTCGCCTGCTCTGTAGTCTTGAGTTCCGTTTGGACGCTAGCACCAGGTCTTCGATTGTCTACACAAGGCATGCCAGTCAGCACCAACTATCCCAACTGCAGCAAGTGTAAGCTTTTCTACCTCATTCTTGCGCTCCAACTGCACACCAAAATCATGAATTGCACTGAAAAGCGAGTCCCGGTCCGGAAGCACTTCCCCTGACCCGACACGACGAAATCGAACTGCTGGAAGTCCGTTTTTCCGCAGCAAGTCATTCAGTCCGTTCCAATCCCCTTCCTCTTTCTCACTCACACCTTCAGAAACGTCATCGCGTCGCATTTCAACGCTGCTTTCGTCGTCATTGTCCTCTTTCTTCTCTTCGTGAAACGACTGGTGGTCACTTTCACTTGGGCATTCACTCCACCTGTTTCTCTCATCACCAGAACCGTGTGCCGACCGCGCCGTCTGGACGCTTCCGTCCCGCGACTCCTCTGACTCCACCTCGTCCCCTGTAAACAGCGCTCGCCGCGTTTTCGAGCTCCTCTCATTGTCACTCCCTGCACTGCTCCTGCCCCCTCCTCCCTCCCCCGAAGACGTACTCAACCGCCCACCCAACGACACACGGGGTACCCCCAGTGCATCGTTCAGCTCCTCATCCAAGACCCTCCCGGACGAAACCGAGGAAGAGGCCGCTGAGACCAGATCCCGTCGGTCCTTCTCCTGCTGGGGTGTCATCTGATACACCGAAGTTGCTCCGTCCACCTGCTGCAGCTGCAGCTCCAGCATGGACGAGGACGAGGCCACGCTGTGCAGCTCCCTGGGGGGCGTCACCGAGAGCTGCGAACCCCCGAAGAGCATGGACCTGTCCAGCGAGTCCTTCTCCTGCTCATCCTGTCGTCGCTCGCTCGTCCTGTCCCCACTGAATCGCTCGTCCTCGTCCCCCAGCAGCAGATCCTCGTCCTCCAGCAGAACGAAGCGCGGCGACGCGCTGGGGCTGCGCGTAGGAGGCGGTGCGCGCTCGTCAGCGTCGCTCAGCAGCAGCTCGTCCTCGTCCTCCGAGTCCAGACCCGCGCCCGGGTCCGAGATGCTCAGGCCGTTGTCCCGCAGGAACTGGTCCACGCTCGACAAGCTCTCGTCCTCCATTACTGCGGAATTCAAAACTGCTAGAGCTTGGCGCGGAAGCGCTTTGGGTTATTTTGTAGTAAAGCCAATGGTATCTCGTGAATCTTAATATCTCCCACCCACATAAAACCCAGTCACTGCTATAATGAATACAATCTGCGTTTCAGTTACGCTAGTCGCCCAGTCCTAAATTCCAATGCGGGCGGTGGCGTTCGTGCTCTTGGTGCTGCTGGCGGGGGCGCGCGGCTTCGGGGAGGACCCGTACAAGGTGCTGGGCGTGCAACGCTCGGCGTCCGAGACAGAGATCAAGCGTGCGTACCGGTCGCTGGCGCTCAAATGGCATCCGGACAAGAACCCAGGCAACCCGCAGGCGGAGCAGCAATTCATGCGCATTGGAGCGGCCTACGACCAGCTCAACAAGCCGGCGCCGGCAGCGGCGGAGCACGAGCGGAGACAGAGACAACAAAACTATTACAGGCAGCAGCAGCAGCAGCGCTACGGAGGCTATAACAATTATGGGAGGGGCTACGACTACAGCTACAGCCAGAGATTTGACCTGTCACACCTGTCGACGCCTTTCCTGCTTGTCGTTCTGTTCGCGGCTGTGGCGGGGCTAATGTCATTGGGCAATAAGACGACGGAGGATGAGGGTACGAGGCCCACGGAGCACAAGGTGGGGGAAATTAGTGAAAATGAGGGATTTTTGAGGTGGCTGATGCATTTTTGGGCTGTTAGGAGCCGCGTGAGAGCCCGTTGAAGCAGATTGCCAAGGTGTTTGCGCCGTCAATTTACGAGCTGAATCCGCTCTATTTGACGGCGAGAGGTCGACGCACGCTCGTGTTCTTTCCGGATGATACACGGCATGGTTGCAGTGTGAGAGGTTCGTGGATTCTGGGTGGATTCTGGGTGGTTGGAAGCTGAACTGAAGTTGGAATTGTGATACGAGCAGATCAGTTTGGTGTTGTGGAGAAGCTCGCGAGTGAGTTTCAAAGAGACCCGCTGACGTTTTGCTGGGTGGATATGAACACACAACCTGCTGACAAGCGCGCGCTGTGGCAAACGCAGTTCGGAAACGCAGCACGTACGTTACTGTTCTTGTAGCGGCTTTCTTCTGGCTGACATTGTTTGTGATGCTCTCAGCATTTGTTGTGGGACTCAGTTACAAGGGTAAAAAGATCTCGCTGCTTCCTCGTAACAGCAGCGAGAGTCGCCAAGATCTGGAGGACAGTGTCCGCAAGTGGCTTGTGCGCCTTGCAGGTGGCGAGGTGTCACAGGTTGAATCGACACCTGGTCTCTTTTGACAAGGTAGGCACATATGTAGAGCTCGGTAGACAGATATGGTGAGCCAGAGGGACCAGCAACATCGAACTCTTGTATTTTACCCACGGACCAGTAAACGCAATGAGCTCTTAGTGTGCTGGCTTGTTTTCTTCGTTGCTGTTTTCAGGTATCCGCGCCGTCACGATGTATCTTTCGGTCGATATGGCGAGCGGATCGGTCGCGCGTAAGAGGTGGGGCATGTTGGCGATCGATCCAGTGCTGCTCGTCGAAGCGACCCTTTTCGTAGGCTATGATTCCGCTGTCTAACTTGCTACTTTGGGTCTCTGGTCCGGGGTATGCGCTCTCCAGCATTGCTTTCAGTTGCTGTTCCAGCACATTCTGCCGACTAGCAACGTTGCGGATTTCAGTGAGAAGCTGCTCCAGGCGATCGTCTTGGGGAGGTGGTGGCGCTGCCGCCACTGGGGGTAAGACAGCAAGTGGGATACCCATCCTTAAATTGGTGGTTGATCCGCTTCTTGTCAATTTGGGGCGACCACCTGCAAGAGCATTCACGACTTTGCGTGCACTGACGGCGTCTCTTTCCTTGAGAGGGAGATCAGAAGCTGACGGCCCATCTGGGATGATTTTTGGCAGCTTTGTCACTCGCCCACGTTGGTGGTGTGAAGGGGTTCCTGAAGTCGTGGCCAACGCGATCGTAGGATCTACCACAAGTGATTGGCGGCGAGAGCTCGTAGGATCTACCACAATTGATTGGCGACGAGCTGACCCCGTCAAGCTGGAGGTCAATGGCGCAGTCGTGGTTCCGGTATTGGGACCCATAGTCGCATTGTACTGCTGTAGCTGCGATACCTGGGCTGGATCCAGGTTCTGGGGGTGCAACTGCTGGAGCTGAAACTGCGGTACGAAGACACTGCTAGCTACCGAATTCCCCCTAACCATGCTGTGAGTGACAGCAAACTCTTGCAAGAATGGCAGACTATCAGGTAGTACGCCTGCCGGCAACACCCCTTGTACGCCCTCCGCACGCCACACCATAGCCAACCCCTGCAACAGAGTTCGTGACTTGCCACCGGTTTCGTAAATCAAGGTAAGCGCTTTTCGAGAGCGCAAGGTCGCGAGTTGACGTGCGGAGCGCAGTGTAATCGGATGGCGCAGAAGTATCCGCAGAATTTGCTCTCGGTCGATGCAGTGTGTCTCACAGAAGTCCAACGCTTGAATGGTGGCGAGTCGGGGCTTGCGTGGGTTGGCGATACTGAACTCTCCGAAGCACGAGTTGGGACCGAAGAGAGCTACCTTGGTTATACCAAGCAACACTTGTGCGTGGCCCGCGAAGAGGAAGAACATTTCGGATCCGTAGTCCCCCTGGCTGATGATGTCTTCCCCTGGTAAGTAGCACTGGACCCGCATGCGCAGATACAAGTCGTGGATGAACTCGGCACTGCAGCCGGCGAGAAACGGCATCTTGCGCGGCATCATTTCCTCGCAGAAGCGATCTGCCACCTTGGTACGTATCAAACTCGCCATGCGCTCCACAATAGCGCGGTCACGTTCTTTGTTTTCGCCTCGAGCAGCTTTGCGCCAGTGGAAAGTGTTTGCACGAACCTTATCGCGTAGTGCTCGTGGCAGCATGCGTGCCTGCATGAAGTCATTGATCTGGTCCATGTCTCGTCGGTATGCTGTGTCATTCTCGTAAAGCTGCTGGAAAAGCGACACAACGTTCGTGATGCCGTAGGCAAACACACCAGCACCTACGATCATTGCGGCCAGCGAAAAGAGTCTTCCGGCGTTCGTTTTCACGGTAACTAGCATCATGGAACAAGTCAGTAAGGAAAGCACGGTCTCAATCAAGTGAGACGGAAAGCAAGGTTACCTACTGTCGCCATAGCCGACAGTGGTCATAGTCATCATCGACCAGTAGAAAGCTGCAATGTATCGAGTCTTGAGCTCGGAGTCTTGCAGCACTCGAGAGTAGATGGCAAACTCAAGCTGGTCCTCATCGTTAAACGCCAAGTACGCGAAAAGGCAACTGAAGACGTGCGAGAGTGCCAATACCACGAACAAGAAACTCCCCAGACTGCTGACTCTGGAAGAGATGAGAAGCGAGTGCTCTAGCCGACGCTGAAGTCGTGGCAGCCCGACAACACGCATGAGACGCAGGCAGCGTACTGTTGGGTAGAACCACGCGCTTCGAGATGCAAAGCGAAAGAGGGGGTTAGTGGGGGAACCACCAGATCCATACGCTTCAGAATCGTGGGCCTCGAAAATGGCGTAGAAGGGCAACGTCCAGAGAACTTCAGGCACGAACCAGCCACGCGTGTAGTGCCGGAAGATGGAGGGGAGAGAAAAATGCAGCTTGCCGTCGTCCTCCACGGCTGTGTTGAAGCTGAAAGTGAATGAACACAGCGCAACGTTAGATCGAGCAGCAAGCGAAGAGATGGCAGAAGTAGGACTTACTTGAAGGCGATGTCCACAACGAACATGGCATCGACGAAGAGGTCGAAGTGTAAAATTCTACGACGAAGAGAGTCGTTCATATTGAAGCAGAGCTCGAACGGTACGATAATGAGGACCCCTAACACAATACCACGTCAACGTCAGCGCGAAAGCTTGTCAAACGATGCAACAGAGTTCACCCTACATATTATCAACACGAGCGCAACAGTATCCCATATTGAACGGATACGCCCGTGCGGATGCAGCACATGTCGGCGGAGTAATTTGAAGTCCGAGCCGCCCATGCGGTGTGAGAAGTACGCCATCTCATCTTCATCCTCGGACACCAATGGCCGTAACTCGAAATTAAATTCGTCTTCATCTTCCTCATCCTCATCACTGAGATCGTGGTCAAAGTCGTCATTCTCAAGGTCGTCAATGTCGTCATAGTCAGCCTTCACCTTGGATTTCTTTTCGGGCATGTCGTACACGTAGTTGGTCACAACCTCGGGGGCTTCTTTCTTCCCAGTGTCAGTCGCACTCGCAACTACCTTCATTTTAAAACTCCGAGCGGTACTCGAGTTCAGCCCCAGCATTTTACTGCTCAACCCTGCTTTCAGTTGCTCCATTGAGCTCGAGCGTCTCATGGACACATTCGGAGTGGCATTCGAAGGGCTCCCTTCTCGATGACTGGCCTCTTCTCTCCTGCTCTTCGCTGCCTCGCGTCGATTGCGCTCTCCTTCTCGTCGGCTGCGTCCATTGATATTGTGAGCGCTTCGTGCAATCCGAGCACGTCTTGAGAACGGCGTCACCTTGCGGTTTCCATCGCCTGGAGAATTGGGCGCGCGTCGATGCAGTACTGAATCCAACAGGGACAGTGCCAAGGCACTAAGTCGGCCTGGAGGCGCCGGCCTGTTACCATGGAGCTCGGGCAGCGGCGAGCTGTCTTGACCTACCATTGGTGCACTACGAGCTGGTCAAGTAGTACGACGCATGCAGACACCAACGAGTGAAGCCGTTAGAAGCCTACACGCCTGTCAGTACTGACATGGACGAAAATACTTGGGAAATCGAAACTACCGACATGCTGTTGGCCGACGCCGAGGTGTATTACAATTTCAGGTGTAGTGGATTGTCATTTGCTGCAATCAAGAAAGACCAAACAGCGTACAGATCAACAGGCCCAACACGATGAAGGAATTTGCTACAGCGACCGACCCAGACGTTTGATCCTCGCACAGCGAGCTGTCATCTTCGCATGAAATACATTCGATTTCACCCCCGTCAGTCTGATTGCAACGCGCACTCGTGCAGCCATCAGGTACTTCGCAGGAGCTATCACAAATTGACCCCCAGTATCCATCCTTGCACGAGCCACAAGAGAGAATCGTTCCATCCACAGAATTGCAGCTGACGTTTCCGCTGGCGCAGTGATTTTCACTGCAAGACTGGTTGCACTCGGCACCCCACGAATTGTCACCACACAGTGAAGCGATTGCCAGACCAACATATTTGGTAACCGTACTGGCGAAGCTTTCATTCCTCGCTCGCCTATACACTTCAGACTCGAAGTCCGATGCGTTCGGATAGAGTTCGCCGAGTGAGGGAGGCACAGACAGTGTGATGGAAATCTCGCCTGTGACGCTGGATACGGACGTGATGTTCACAAAGTCAGGCTCGATGTCGGTCATGCCTAGCGTCCACATAAGAATCGTTTGCAGCGCTTCCTTCTTTTTATCTGACAGAGAAGACACCGTGTCAATTGCGACCAAGAGGATAATTTCCGCGTCGTACGCGGTGGCAACACACCCACTGAATAGGCTGTAGCTAGAGCGAGCTGCAGACGACGCAACATCGAGCTCGCTGGTTTCGTTGCCAATGGCAGGAACATTGACTGACAGCGGGATCGAAATGTTGACTTCTCCGTAGCCAGCGTTGCAATTGTACTCCATAAAATGCGGCAGTCGACAGTCGCCCCCACGCCACAGCGAGGACTCGTCAAGATACTCGGACGAGAGACCTGGAAATGGCTCTGGGGATTGAAAAGTGCTGTTTAGTTCGAGGAAGACCATGAACTCGACCTTGACACCAACTTGTGCGAGGCCCTTTAGCAACGAGAGGGAAGCTTGGAATGATGGGATCAGCTCCAGTTCCATTTCAAGGTCGATGCTGCTCTGAGCGAGTTTGTTGGAGATGTTGCTCGTGATCTGCACGTTGTGGAAAGGTTCGGATCGAAGCGAGCCTGCTGTCAGACTCTGCAGCTCCGCAGTAGCTCCTACGAATGCTGTCGATCCATGCGGCTGGAGAGATAGTTTTCTGCGTAGGTCCAAGCCCATGGTGATCTCAACACTGATACCTGTCTCACCTAGAGGTACGGTGAAGCTGGCATTTTTAAGCTGCGTCGTCTCGTCCAGAGTGCATCCGTTGGGTGCAAACAAGGCGACTTCGAGATTGGCATTGCCCGCCAGCTCCATCTCGATTGCTTCATCAATCGTCACACCAATCACTTGCACATCGGCAAACAAGGACGCGATTGAAACATTGAGAAAACAGTTTTCGCACGTGACACGGCAGCAATCTGTCGACGGATCGGACGTGTCGGAGCAGTTGCCTGTTTCAAATATCGGGTAGGTCGAGTTGCTCACGGCCAAAGTATCGTCGTCCAAGTTCCACGACAAGGTTCCAGAAGACGTAACTGCGGTGTCTTCAACAGCCCCACACTCCAACACTCGACAACATCCGTCGTCAGTTGACGAATAGCTGAGCTTGCACGAGCCATCACTGGAGGAGCACTCATAACATTGATTGGGGGCCAGCGTCTCGTTGTCGCCTTCGTAGCCGCACTCGCTGCTGCATTTGCTGTTTTTCTCGTAGAACTGCACTTTGCACTGCACTTCAATCCACGTATCAGCGTCTTTAGCCCAGCACTTGTCGGCATCGATCTCCCCTGCGTCACCTTCTTCACCGCAGTCGTATTTGCAGGAAGAGTCCTTCACAAACCCAAATGAGCTCGTTTCAAGACTGCGACGAGCCCGCATAGCAGCGGCGGCCTCGTGCGATTCTGTCCCTATGAGGTTGGCGATGTCAGTGGAACGGAACTTTATCTTGCAGTCTGGATAGACTTGGGTGAACGTCGCCTGAGCCAATTCCAGTCTCACTTGGCACCTCTCCAACTCAGAAGCGTTCACCACGTAGAAGTACGCAGGCATCCCAGCAAACTCAACCCCGAAGAACGCGTTGACGATCACAACGTGATCCATTGACGACGACAGATTGGAGCAGTCTGCGACCCGAATGGTGGCAGTTGCAGCGGCTTCGCTGGCCTCAAAGTGCTCAAGACGCAGTACGTTGGGGTCTTGCTGAAGATTCCAGATGGCTGACGTCGACGTGCAGTTGTACGAGACGTGTGTGCTGGCAGGTTCTCGGCTTGGTGAAGACAGCAGATCTCTAGGAGTGATACTCAAAGACGCAAACGCGTTCGTGCCGGCTGCCTCGACGTGGTGCAAACCACGTGCAACCTCCCGTAAGGCATCGTAAGAGGTAGACATCTTGGCCCCTGGGTCCCAGTGTTCACGGAGGTCGCGACCCTGGAGAAGACCTTCGGAACGAGTGGCAAACCAAGTCAGTAGCTGCCACACGAGCAACCCGTCGAGCCTCATTGTGTGCAGCTGAGCGCGAGGCAAGAGTTTAAGTGTAGTGTGCGCGGGGAAACCATCGGTCGCGTACTGGGGTGGGACCCGCAGCGCCTAATCGAGAGGTAGCTGCGCCGCATCCGCCTTTACTTCCTCCGCCGGACCTTCTTGGGCTGAGCTACAGACTGTAGCCTACAGTCAATGCCGCGAACAATCCAGTCCACAGATTTCATCGTCTACACGACTCCAGGAACTGACACGGAAACCTCCGCTGTCACGGGCCGAGTGGATGATACTACAGTATCTACATGTAGATCTACATTCAGGTTGGATATTGGACTTTCAGATTGAATTTCTGACGATTTCAACCCACTAATTTTATTGTGATTTTCGGCTATATTTGCCGATTTTGCCGGTTCGGCAAATCTCTGATCAACCAACTTGACTAGCCAGGAAATTGGTTGCCTATTTCGTCAAAATAGTCTCTTAGCGAACCCAAGAGAATCGCAGTGGAGTCCTGCTGCAACGAACGCTGGCGTAGGTTTTGTGTCCGTGTCGACTCGCGCGACTTCGGCTAGGCATGGATTTCCCAATCCAGCGCTTTAAAGCGGTCGACGTCGAGTAAAGTTCGTGCTTGGCAGCGGGGTCCGCACCCCTTGCTGGGAATTGACGTCTGCTTTAGTAACTAAGACGTCGCTGGAGGTTTTCATTGGATCGACGGTTTGCTTTCGTAGCATATTGTCAACAGCATCTTCTCGACAAAGGTCCTTTCCCAAGCCCCGTCCCGCTTGCCCAGCCTACCGCAGCCAAGACCGTGCTTAGAAAGCGCTGGCCGACATTGAACAAGTTCTGTTGACAACGTCCGATCTCGGCAGTATCAAGTTCTTGTAAGTAAACTTGGGTCTCTTGAGTAACGTTCGCCACTTTTACGAGAAGATCAAGAAGACGTATGATCGACTGGACGTGCTAATCAATAACGCCGGACTTGGAGGCAGCACGTACACGCAAAGGGTGGACGGACTCGAGCTGGTGTTCGCCACGAACTACTTAGGACACTTTGCGCTAACAGCACAGCTCTTTGGCCTACTGAAGGCGAGTGCGTCGTCGCGTGTTGTCTGTGAGTAGCTTCTTGCACTGGCATGCGACGCTGGTCTTCCACGACGACAAGATCATGGCAAACAACGCGAAGGAGCACAACCAGCTCGGAACGTACTCGAACTCGAAGCTATTCCTCCTGCTGTTCACGCTAGAGCTTGACCGCCGCCTGAAAGCCGCCGGGATCGAAAATATCACGGTTGCAGCTGCCCATACTGTGACACTAAGATCATGAAGAAGTCAGCGGCAACGAACAGTAGTTGGTTCTGGTGGATGATCTACCGCACGTCTGCGCTGTTGGCGCTGCAAGGTCCTCCGAAAGGGACGTTGTCTGCGCTGTACGCTGCTACGGCCGACAGCGTTCGGGGCGGTGACTACTTCGGACCCAGATACTTGGAGATCTATGGAAATCCGATTCGCGAGGACCCGTCGAGCCTTAGCAAGTACGCGACTGCGGCTGCCAAGCTCTGGGCTTACAGCGAGGAGCTGACGCATCTCAAGTATGAGGTGGCCAAGTGAACAGATATCAAGGCAACTCGCGCCATCGGTTGTGTTGTTTGTATCGAGACCCGGACGACTATCTCGTGCGCCTGAGCTTCTGCGGTTGCAGAACAGCATGTCGTTGGGCTCAGAACAGCTACCACAGATTAACTAAGCACGGCGGCAACGCGTTGATTAGGCAAACCGGATCACGTCTTCATGTTGAGTTCATTCACGCGTGTTTGCTTCGTAGCTGAGGTTTTGCAGTCCGGACAATCAGGTGCATGGAGCCTCGCGATGGGGGTGTTTGCAGCCTTTTGGCAGCCTTGTCATCCTACACCAAATCTTCTGGGATATCTGCATAATCGCAAAATGAGCGTCAACCTCGCAGACAAAGTGTGGAGTGCCTCTGGAAACGCACGAATTCCACTCCAAATCGTGTTGATTCGACCTCCATTCGCTGTGGATTGCGGTCATACAGCTGCCACTATCTACAGCAACTCGAAGGCCCACACTGCAGGCTGCACGGTTGAGCTCATTCTTCAAAACACTTCAAGAAACTCACCCGAACTACGCCAACCTTATGACCAAAATCCGATCGCCAGTGCCTGACAACTGGGAAACCTCACTGATGCCATCGCAAAAGGGCAAAGTCGCTGTCGTCACGGGTGCCAACTCGGGCATCGGCTACATTACGGCTCTCGAACTTGCCCGAAAGGGAGCCCACGTAGTTCTGGCCTGCCGCAACGAAGAGCGCGGTCGCGAAGCGCAGTCCAAGATGCACGAGGAGCTTGCTTCCAGTCCTGACGCTGGCACGGTCGAGTTCCTGAAGCTTGACGTTGGCAGCCTTGACAGCGTGCAGAAGTTCTCGGACCAGTTCAAGAAAACTCACGATCGTCTCGACCTGCTCATCAACAACGCCAGTGTCGCTGGTGGTGACTACGCTCTGTCGGCTGACGGGTACGAGTTGCTTTTTGCCACGAACCACCTGGGCCACTTCGCGCTGACGGCGCAGTTGTTCGATGTACTCAAGAAGAGCACTCCATCACGTGTTGTAAACGTGAGCAGCCAAGCCCATCGCCAGCCTAAGGTCTTCGATCAAGACGAGATCATGCTGACGAGCGAGGAGAAATACTCTCCGATGTACAACTACGGACTCACCAAGCTGTACAACATCCTGTTTGCGAAGGAATTAGACCGCCGTATGAGGGTGAGCGGTGTGGAAGGTGTCACTGCAGCAGCGTGTCACCCGGGCCTGTCCGTCAGCGGGCTAACGTCGAAAACGGCCACTGCCAGCAGCAACTGGGTGTGGTGGGCGTTCTACAAGGTAGCAGCGTATTTTCCAAGCCAAAGCTCCTACATGGGCGCGTTGCCAACTCTATACACTGCCGTTGGAGAGGACGTAGAAGGCGGAGACTTCTTCGGGCCGAGGTACTTGGGTCTGTATGGGTCCCCCATTCGTGAGATTCCAGCAGAACTCAGTGAGTCCGTGGACGCTGCGACGAAGCTGTGGGCTTTCAGCGAGAAAATGGCCCGCCTGACTTTCGACATGAGCAAATGACGATAGGATCATGAGAACGGAGTTGTGGCATTCGTGTTGCCAGTTCACTGGGTGTGTACGCGCAACAAGTATGTAGAAGCAGCTACAGGATTTCAACTGTAGGCAATCAAAGCCTACTTTCTCGACACTATTTTGACTGCGCTCCTTACATCACTCCGTATCCGGATACTCCCTGATTGCACGGCAGCAGTTTTGAAGAAAAAAAGCTCATTTTCACGTTTGTGCGTATTAACCCCACAGAGCTGCGGGAGACAATTTTCATCGGATGTCTGCGCGCCATGAGCTTGTATTTTCGAGCTGTGGCGACGTCGACACTATACGACGTACCTTGTGTAGATCGTTTGAAATGAGGGACTCCTTAGTGTGGCAGTTGTACAGAGCAAACGCGTTTCCCTCTGCTGGGTCGGCAGGAACAAGACGCCAGTAGCAATCTCGTTCTTCGGCATAAAAATGCCCACGATCGACTACGGTCCATTAATGCTGATATTGACATGTCGATTTAGGTGTCTCTCTCGAATCAAGGAACTGGGAACTGTTGTGAACTGCAGGAAACAAGTGCCGAGTAGCAGCCACATACGCAACGAACACAGGTGCTGAGCGGCAAAAGCCACTCGGGGAGTTCTTGGTGTTTGCTTCTTGGTGTTTTTTTTGCTCAACTGAGTTCACAGCTACAATCCAACCTTCCTACCTTCTCTTCTCATTCACAACCTCTCCTTCTCATACCTGTGCTGACCAACTGTGGTAACCAGTATACCCCGTAACAGCAAGGCGGCAGCTATGTCACTTCCAAAACTACTACTACGTAGTAGTACAACGGATCGTTGTTCGGGCACTATGTAGGATTTGACAGCATTTTATGTAACCACTTCGAATGTGAGGTGCGTCAGCTTCTCGCTAAACGCCCAGCGTTTGTTTGCTGCCTTCTCCGACTTGCTCAGACTGGATGGATCCTCCCGAGCAAGGGGTCCATAGCCCTCCAAGTACTTTGGTCCGTAGTAGTTTCCACCCTTGACGTCGTCCCCCGTAGCAGCGTACAACATTGGCAGCGCTCCCTTCTCCACACTCTGCGGTGGTGCGACCGCAACGGTGCGGAAGACCAGTCACCAGAACTAACTCTCCTTGTTCGCATCTCCACCCTTCTTGAGTATCTTGGTGTCGCAGTATCCAGGGTGCGATGCAGCGGTCGTAATGTTTTCAATCACTGCAGCTTTTAGCCGACGATCAAGCTCCTTCATGAAGACAAGGTTGCACAGCTTGGAGACCGCGTACGTTCCGATCTGCCCGTACTCTTTCCCGCTGCTGGCCATGATCTTGTCCTCGTTGAAGACCAAAGTCGCCTGTCGGTGCAAAAAGCTCCTCACGGTAATCACACGGGACGACTTGCTCTTCTTCAGGGGGTTGAAAAGCTGCGCTGTCAACGCGAAATGGCCGAGGTAGTTGGTTGTGAATTGTAGCTCAAAGCCGTCTACAGTCTTGGCGTAGCTCCCACCTACAGTTCCAGCGTTGTTAATGAGCAGATTCAATTGAGTGTGTGCCTTCTTGAATCCCTCGCAAAACTTGTGGACGCTGCTCAAATCGGCAATGTCAACTTGAACGAACATCACACTACCAACGCCGGGTATCGTAGTTAGATGTGCTCGGCTTTGAGTCCTCGCTCTCAGTTCTGGCAGGCCAGAATCACGTACGCTCCTTTGCGCGCCAGCTCCAACACTGTGATGAAGCCGGTGCTCGAGTTGGCCCCCGTGATGGTCACAAGTTTCCCTTTTTGCGGACGCCCTCAGACTCCATCGCAGAAGGGAAGGCCATCGTCACGGAGACCAACGCTCGTTTCGGATACGAGGCTGCTCTGGAACTTGCTTGCTAGGGAGCTCACGTCGTTCTCGCCTGCCGCAATGCGGACGTGAAGCCGTTGCCAAACTGGGCGAGACGTTGGCCGCCGCCCCCGAAGCTGCTAAGTGGAGTTGGTGAAACTCGACCTGGGAGACCTCAGCATGTTCTCGGACGAATTCAAGAAGGGCCTGCCGGCAACAGGGGCGACGGCCGTCGGAAACGAGCAAGAGTTCGCCACCAACCACTTGTGCCACTTCTCTCTGACGGCGCAGCTCTTCCCCCTTTTCATACAGAGCACGCCACCCCGTAAGCAGCAGAGGCACCGTTCAGCTCCGACGTGGAATGAGGACGGACAAGTACCGGGGGATAGACAACTACGGCGTGGCTAAGCTGAGCAACATCCTGTTCACGAAGGAGTTGGCTCGACGTACCAAGTCTGCGGCTGTGGAAACTTTCCAACGAACTTCTCTCCGCGACAGGGTTGTCCGATGGGGGTGCCTCCGACGTTGTACGCTGCTACTGGAAGTGACATGGAGGGGGGAGACTTCTTCGGACCCAGCGTGAAGACCTGTCCGAGTTGAGCAAGCCGGAGTCGGGCGCGAAGAAGCTGTGGCGTAAGGCAAAGGCTATGCAGGAGCCGAGTACTGGCGCATCAACCTAACGGTTTCTCGTGCCGCATTGGCAGACCTGCCAAAGGCAGGATGCAGGCTTGTAGTATCATTTGTCAGTTTGCCTAGAGGGTAGCAGTTCCAGCAAGAGTGCAGCCTCTCACCCCCAAGTGCCCAGCAACTGAAATGCGGCACACATTCCGTCCATTTCTCGGGCACAGGCGGACGAGAACGCAAATCGGTCATTTTCATCCATGCTGCTTCAACGCATGATTGCTTGACCCTGTTCATAAAACACGGAGGCCGCCATCATCACGGCCGCTTCGAAGGAGACGCATGGGCAATCGCAGCAGCACTTCGACCGACAGGTTCCCGGTAACTGGGCCGCCTCGAGCAAATCGTTCCAGACGGACAAGGCCTCAGTATTGCAGGGCCCCGTGCGTGTCTTGAACTCGTCCACTGACGCCCGGCATCTTGAGCTCGACAGCATGGACTGTACCGTACTCCACAGATTAAACTACCGTAATCAAAATACGAAACGTCCCTAGTCTCCTAGGTATTTTATTATTTTACATTGTAGTTTAGCCATTTTTGCTCACTTCCCTGACACTGGTACAGCCAATACGGTTTCTATTCTGCATCCGTTCTTGACCTCGTTCATGATTTTATAGCAAAGGAAGCCTACTACCGGTAGTGTTTCCCTTAATGTGTCTGACTGACAAGACGCACATAACGCCCATACGCTTGTTCATTGGCTAAAACTGTAAGGGCGCTAACAAAGTAATCAATAATTATAGTTTCGCCAATCATTCGAGGCGCCGAGGACCCCTCTCGCCATTTGTCAACTCGCCTTGAAGGAGACACACGACGGCCATGGGCAACCGCAGCAGCGCTTCGATCGACACGCGTCCTCAAGTTCCCGACAACTGGACTGCTTCCAACATCTCGTCCCAGAAAGACAAGGTCGCCATCGTCACGGGCGCCAACTCGGGGATCGGATATGAGACTGCACTCGAGCTCGCTCGCAAAGGAGCCAACGTCGTTCTCGCCTGTCGCAATGAAAGCAGAGGCAGGGAGGCTGAGACCAAACTACGTGAAGCTTTGGCCTCGACTCCCGAAGCTGGTGTCGTCGAGTTCAAGATGCTGGACGTCAGTGACCTCGGCAGCGTCAACAAGTTCGTGGGCGAGTTCAAGGCCACGCACGACCGACTGGATCTGTTGATCAACAATGCTGGGGTCATGGCGGTTCCCTACAGCAAGACGGTGGACGGCTATGAGCGTCAATTTGCCACCAACCACTTGGGTCACTTCGCTCTGACGGCGCAGCTCTTCCCTCTGTTGAAAGACAGCTCTCCGTCTCGTATCGTGAACGTGAGCAGTCTGGCTCACACGGGTGCCAAGATTGAACGATTCACGTCCGGATCGGACATCATGCGCTCGAGCGACCGAGACTACAGCCGGACGGATGTTTACTCAGAGTCAAAGATTTGCAACTTGTTCTTCACATTCGAGTTGCATCGCCGTCTTCGTGCCCAGAAGTTGCCAGGCGTGACTGCAGTGGCTTGTCACCCTGGGTTTACGTGGACGAACCTGATGGGGCCACCCTCCTCGGAAGGAGGTTGGTTCAGCAACTTCATGTGGGGACTCGGTTCCAAGCTGCCACTGTACCAAGACGCGCCGACCGGTGCATTGCCGACGCTGTACGCAGCTACTGGCCCCGACGTAGAGGGCAGTGACTTCTACGGACCCGGAAACTACTTCGAGACCTGGGGGCTGCCGAAACGCGTCCAAGCTAAGGCCATCGCTCATGACAAAACTGCTGCTCAGAATTTGTGGGAGGAGAGCGAGCGCCTAGCCAAGCTCAAGTTTGACGTGGTGCATCCTTAGGATTAAAAAGCTCCTTGAGGTGATAACGTCAAGCTCAGTAGTGAAGTTCAACACACTTCGTCCTTCTAGTCTACCTTTTCAGCTGTCAAAGAAACTCTGCACGTTATACGTGCTATGACAGTAGACTGGTATTGATGCAGCGAACCTTCTGGCGTCTCAAGCACTATTGACTTGCAACGAACCGTGCTGTACATACAGCAATGGTGTTCGCTAAGCGAACTTCGCTGAGATGTCAAGCTAAAGCAATCTACTTCTAGGATCATGTACATCAGTGAGTAGGGCTACGGTACGTCGGTGGCGCCCGCGGGTCCAAACTTTGCAACTTACTCTTCAAATACGCGTTGGGTCGGCGTCTGAAAGCTCGAAACAAAGCGAGGGTTACTGTACTTGAGTGTGACGATCACCAACGTGGTGATACTCCTTCCAACTGGCGTCTAACTGGATTGGTATTAATCCGACAACTGTTACTCTGTGTGCCACCACTGTGAAGTGGACTTTTCGGTCCAGTCCAGGTGGTCACCCAAGAGAGAATTACCAACAACTAATCATACAGGTCTTCAGCAAGTTGCTGGTTTTGCAGACGATCAGTAGATTTGCAACAAAAATGAATTATTTCGAACTACATGTAGCACCCACAGGCAGCGTAGGCGAAGACAGTGCTATCCAAAGAGCGTTTTTGAAACCACACCATACCTAGACCAAGCGTGAAACGAAGACTTGTCGAAACAGCTGAGCATTTACCGTTGAAGCTACCGACAGATATGCTGATGCAAAATTGGCATTATATTAAAGCAACACCTTTCAGTCCAAAGAATATGAAGAGTATCACCAGTTCTTTTTCCACGTGAGAAACTTAGTAGTAGAACAAATCAAAACTGGTCAACTCAACTCTAGCTCTTAACGTTAGCTTTCCACAGCCATGCCACCTACTCATAGGGGATGGATTTCCAGCTTCTTCTGTAAAGCATCAAACATCGCTCGAGCATTTGCTCTGTCTTCTCCACTGCCTGCGACCATCGCCGTGAATAGCGTAAAACTGCTCTTTTCTGTTAGTTGTATCCTCTCCGGTGCCATCCCCATGGACGCGCAGCAAGTGCCTTCCCCAGGTTTCCTGAGATTTTCCAAGGTCGAAATCATGTTGTCAATGAAGAAGCTGTTGGTATTGAACGCTGGATGGCTTCGCACTTCAAGATTGAGTCACTGCAGTGATGAGCCAGGCCTCAGGTACAGTGATATTGGTAGATTCTTTGCCTGAGAGCTATCTTTTGAACTGATGTGTTTCAAATAAGCCAGAATAGTACTTATTGCAACACTGAGATGCATGACTGAGCTATGGTAGAGCATAGGATTCAGAGACCAACCTGGTTCGGCAGCGGTGTCGGCAGAGGTTCATCAGGAAAGATAGCTACGTTGCTATGGCTTAGATATTAAACAACTAAAGAAAATACTACATGTAGTAATAAGATACTTCGAAATATCCGAAGTTCATGTTTTGCTTTGTATTAAACCACATGGTGACCATTGTGAGCTACAATGATGCCCAGATGAACGCCCCACAAGTTTTCAGGCCATGGAGCTTCCGATGGGATGACAAAGTCGTCTGGAACGTATTGCTCGCCGGTCACGGTCGCGTAAGTATCCAGCAACGGCGCAATATGCTTCTGGAATGCTGCAGGCGATAGTCTCATATTGAGTCTCAACGCATCCAACCAGTCGGCATCGCGACCGAAGTGCGAGAAATATGATCCCGTCCTCCTCATCGCGACCGAAGTGCGAGAAATATGATCCCGTCCTCCTCATCGTGTCAAGAATTCTTCCAATATGTACCCCCCAAGAATGCTTTGGCCAAGGAGCATATGACGGCACGACAAAGCTACTCCGAACCTTGCAATGCCCTACTCGCGCCGCATAAACCTTCAGCGCAGCCACTATGCGCTCCCTCCACACCGAGTCACGAAAATCCCACGCGAAACCCATCGAATCAAGAAGCGCCTTATCGCGAGTCAATTGTTTTCCATAATAGCGACCGCCTCAGATCCCGTTGACAGTTTGACCGAGATATACCCCCCCACGCTTTCTTGGGCCATGGGAGCTCAGCAGGTACAACAAACGATCGTTCTACGATGCAATGATCAAACACTTGACGATATACCCCCAACGCCGGCAGTATTTTCTCAGTCCAATCTCTTTCGTAGATATCCGTGAAGCAAAATTCCATCCCCTTGAGCTCTTCCTTCGACGCAGAAACTTGCTTCACGTATGCACCACTAACAGCGAACACCGACGACGCTGCGTCCAAGTGGCCACCCCCATGTCAACTCGGGCGACGTGTTATCCCCCGTAGGGACAACAAAACGGTAATGTACGTCTGTATGTTCATTCAGCTCGAAAAAGCGCCTTAGAGCGGGCATAATGACCTCCTCCCAGTGATATTGGTCCACATCTTGGACAAAGTTTAGCTTCTGCAGGTCGGCTGCCAATATGGTAGGTAGTACATATCCTTTCTGCAGCCTGTACCTCAGCGAATACACCGCACTTCCGAGTTTGTAGCCCCACGCCACTTCGGACCAGAGAGCGTCATCACTTGGGACGACAAAAGAGGTAGGCACGAGTGTGTTTCCATTCAGTTCCGTGTACGTCCGGAGGGCGGAGACGAATTTGTCCCTCCATCGGCCAGTCTTCCAGTGAATGCCTTCGGTTCCGTCGCCCTGTCTGTCACCTGTTTGCGTCGCGAGGAGGCATCGAGCTGGGAGTGGGGGGGGGGCGGCGGCCCAGCAACGGCGGCTCGCCTGGCGTCCTGCTGCCAACCACAGTAAATCCCTAAACTAAACCCAAATACGTTTTTTGCAGACTGAGGAAACGTTGCCAGGTTCCCATTTTTGAAACCCATTTTTGTATGTAAAACTTTGGCCAGAGCCATCAATTCATTTGCGTCTATTTTCCCACGAGGAAGTTGAAGATGTCGCCATCGTGGCAAATGTAGTCCTTGCCTTCCGAACGCAGCAGACCCTTCTCCTTAGCTGCGCGCATACTACCAGACTTCACAAAGTCTTCGTATCCGACGGTCTCGGCGCGAATGAGCAACTTCTCAAAATCCGAGTGGATCACACCAGCTGCCACAGCCGCCGTCGATCCGGCCAGCACATTCCACGCGCGCGCCTCCTTCTCACCAACAGTGTAATACGTCTTCAACTGCAGCAGCTCCTGACTAGCACGGATAACCTTCGTCAACCCCGTCTCCGTCAGGCCACTCTCGTTCAGGTACTCCAGCTGACTCTCGTCGTCCTCGAACGACGCAGCCGCTTCCTCTAGGGAGCCCGACACCGTCAAGCACACGCTTCCTTCGGCCTCAACGCGTTCGCGCACCGCCTCTGTCATTTCGTTACCCGTAGCGGCATCATCCTCCGACACATTGCACAAGTAGAGTGCCTTCTTGGCCGTCAGCAGCTGCAGCTGCTCGAACTGCAGTTGCTCATCGGGCTTCTCGAACGCCATGCCCTCCGCCAGATTCCCGTCTTCTAGATGAGGCTGCAGACGCTTCAGGACTTCCAGCAGCGACGGAATCGTCGGATCCGCCGACCTACCACAACAATAAAAAACAATCGACCATCATCAGCCTCAAAAGCTACTGCATCAGCAGGACAAGAAGCCACCGCCTACTTCTTCTTCTTGGCGAGGTTCGTCAAACGTTTCTCCACTGTCTGCAGGTCAGCAAGGATCAGTTCTGTGCGGATCGTCTCCAAATCGCGAATGGGGTCCACAGACTCATCGACGTGAAGGATGTTAGTGTCTTCGAAGCAGCGGACGACATGCGCGATCACCGCCACCTGCCGAATATTGTCCAGGAACTTGTTACCTTTGCCATCAAAAACACAGTCAACACTCCAACCAGCACTCCCAAAATGCAATTGCAACGCACCAAGTCCTTCGCCGTGCGACGCGCCGCGCACGAGTCCTGCGATGTCCACGAACTCGAGCTGCAAAATCACACATTCATCGTCAGTCGGTGCAACTTTTGCCAGTGCAACCGCTGCAAAATGGTGCAAACCTGCGTCTCGATCACGCGCTTGGACTTTTCCACCTCCGCCAGGTGCCGGACGCGCTCGTCGGGCACCGCCACTCGCGCCACGTTGGGGTCGATGGTGCAGAACGGGTAGTTGGCCGCCTGGGCCACTTCCGTCTTGGTCAGCGCGTTGAAGAGCGTGGATTTGCCCACATTGGGCATGCCCACGATGCCCACGGACCGCTGGAAGCCGCGGCTGCCCGAAGGCGCGTGGGTCGCTACACGACGGACGAAAAACATTTTGCTTCTTGTGAGCCTTACAATTTGTGAATACGATGTGTACTTGAAATTTGTAAAGAATGGCTACATTTTTGCAATAGCGTGATTGCCTTGACGTGGTAACGTTGATTCACTACAAACTAAGTTTTCGTCTACAATGTGGTGACTGTGATGTTTTGTTGCAGCGTGAAGGTCTGACCGGCCGGAAGTGGCTGCTTGACGCTGACACGGCCAGGCTCGATGGCCACCATGTTGATGTACTCCTCGTCGCCAAAGTCCTCCAACTTCTTGGCTCGCTCGGCACCCGGGTTCCACACGACGGCGTCGGTCTGGGTCTCGACTTGGTTCTGACCGGCGTCACCAGTGATGAACCCCGCCTTCTGCACCGTCACAGTTCGATCCATGAATTGGACGCCCTTGATGGTGGCAACCACCTGGTCAGGCGCGTTGAGATACGTGTTGCCGGTCTGCACCGAGCCGTTGAAGCTGATGAACTCGCGCGTCTCCGTCTTGTTCACCTTGGCCACCTGGTCGAAGTAGTCAACGCCCTTGAGCCCCGACACGACCACGCCTTCGTTCTGCGAGTCGTCCACCCACAGGTAGTTGTGCAGCAGCGTGTGAAACTCGATCTGCTCCGTGAACGTGTTGTGCACGTGTAGCGCCGTCTCCAGCTGGTTCGCGTACAGCTTCACCTCGTACTCGAGCTCGAACTCCACAGGCCACATCTGGCGGGTGGAGTTGCTGGCCGCCATGGTGAACGTGGCGACGCTGGGGCTGTTCTTGTCGGCAGCTTCCTCGACGCCAGCGAGGGTCCAGTTGGTGATGCGGGCGAAGCCGTGGTTCGGGAAGCCAGGCGCGCCGCCGAAGTTCGGGAACACGACAGGGATGCCGCCACGGATGGGGTTCACGCCATCGAGGTACGAGTCGTTCGACATGAACAGCACGTCAAGGTTCGGGTCCATCGCCGCGCGGAACGACTTCACGTGAGCACCGAACAGGAACACCTCGGCGCTGGAGCCGTACGGGTGCGAGAGCTTGACAGTCTCCAGCTCTGCATTCGCAGACCCGAGAGCCGCCAGCAGAGTCGAAACCAAAGCCACGGTCTTGGACATGAACGAGTAAACCATCGGGACAGCGTCGAGGTTGAGCTTGTGCCCTGCGCGATTAATTGCTTAGTGGGGCAGTGTTATTAGAGACAGCAGCCATTTGCTTACGCTGTTGCGAACAGATCGCGGGATATCCATGTGGGGTAAGTTACCCGATTGTCCGATCGCTCGACTGGACTATCGACGAGCTTACGGCCGGCAAGATCACATGCTTAACAGCCAGAAGAAGTCTGCTCAGAGATGAAACAAACCTTCAACTTGTTTAACGTTTAATGAACTGTATCAAAGGTGTAGTAAACTCAGAAGCTAATTTGCTGGCATGTCGATCTTCTCACTTGGTCATTCGGACGATCCTCTGCCGGTAGAAGTTGTCATGCAACGTGGCTGGACGTCCTCCGTTCTTGTGAAACAGCATCTCCTCCTTATGCAGTCGGTCCATCTTGTCCAGATACACGGTCGCAGCATGGCACACCTTCCTCAACTCACTGCTGTCCAGCTGCTCGGCCACTCGCTCCTCTCGACGCAGGATCCTCCTCGCGCGCTTGAACTTGCCCAGCTGCAGGGCGTTGTACATCAAGTTCACTCTGCACTTGCTCTCCAGCACGGGGTCCTGGAGCCCCATGGAGATGCCGATCTGCAGCTTGGCCAGCAGCGTCGACTGGTTCAAATGGCGACACAGGAAGTGGCCGCCTCCTAGCGTCGAAATGTACGCGTTGGCCGTGACCAGCGCCACCACCGCATTGACCAGCTTGACGGCGCGCCTCGCTGATGCCATGTACAATGGCAGGAGCTGCGTGGGTCTGTACGTAACCAGCACCAGCACTCGACGAGTGTCTTGAGGGCTCTCCGCCACGAGGTAGCGAGCGGTGGCGTCCTCCCAGTGGGTAAATGTCTTCGACTTGTTCTTCTGGTTGGTCTTCAAACTGATTCTCTCCACCAACAGCCTCGAAAGCTGCTGTGTCTCCTCCGGATACATCGCAGAGCCCTCATCCGATAGTAGAAAGGTCACAAACTGGAAAACCTCCGCGTCTGCGATGGCTACAGAGCCGCAACACACGGAAATTGTATGGGGAGAAGTGCAAACATTTGTGTGTGAAGCCACGGTACGTTTCAATGCGCGCAAGGCTCTGCGCTCCTGCAGCGGCGCCTCGAAGGCCACGACGCTCAGGCGGACACCCAGTGCAACACCCGTCATCTTCCGAAATGGATGCATGTGATCGGATTGGATGTAAAGAAGTTCATTAATAGCCAATCGGAGACAGATGCATCTTGAAGCGACGCGTCCGTTTGGCTCGGATATCCTCATCGGCCATGTCGCTCTTCCAGGTGCGCGAGTGGTGGGCCGCCAAGGGCGAGAATGACGAGGAGTATACTTCAGGGGCGCTGGTCGTGGGCAACGTGGACAACGACGCGTCTGGCCATGGTAAAGTGCGAATTGTTGCAACTGTGGGGGGTCTCGTCCGCTGACTGCGACACACATTCCTACAGCGAAGATCGTGACGGGCAGTTTGAACGGCGTGTTGCGCGTATATTGCCCCACGCAGAGCGACTTCCGCATCGAGCATTTGCTGCTCGAAGAGAACCTCCGCCGCCCGATTCTGCAGTTGGCGCTGGGCTACTTTATCCCGTGAGTCTGGTGGCCTCACGTGCAGTGGATGAAACAGTATAGCTGATTTTGTGTTCTGTACGGCAGGAACCAACGCATCTTGGCGCTGGCCATTCTACAGCCGAGGAGGATTGGGGTCTATGTGGTGGAAGGCATGGGCGGGACGGGGATGGCGGCGAGTTACTTCAAGATCACACTACGATACGAACACCTGTTGGGGATCGATGGCGAGCATTTTACAGCGTACAACTTCATTTACGGGCCGTTTGGGTCAGCCAGCTCGAGCTCTGGCGGAGCAGCTCCTGCACGCTTGGAGAAAGATCATTTGTGCGTGCAGTCGCTGGATGGGCGGCTTCAGTTTTTCGAGCAGGACCGATTCGCATTCCTGCAGCCACTCAACAACAATTTCTTGCCGGGCGCGATATGCTATGCGGCTGGCATGGACGCAGTTATAGCAGCCACGTCAGACTTGCAACTTGAGTGCTACCGTTACCAAGTCTTGGCCTCTGCCTCGCTAAAGAAGAAGAAGAACGCGCTGGATGAAGACGGTAAAGAAGACCGACAAGGGGATGCCTCGTCGGCGTCCGTACACTGCGATTGGAAGATTAATATTGGTGAAATCATTGTGGATGTTCGAGTGGCGCGAACTTCATACCAGGACTCGGCAACCAGCTTTGACATTCTGGTTCTTGGAGAATTCACGCTTTTTGGTATCAAACCCCAAGGAGAGGTATATCTGCAGAAGCGACTAGGCTTTCACCCATCGGCATTTTGTCCGTTCCAGCGCTGGGCATCACCTACCGAGCGGGGTACACCAAACACCACTGCGCTGGAAAACCTGCTCGTTGCCAGCGACACGAAACTGTGGAGTGTCTTCAAGGACAAAACACTCATTTGGTCTGCTTGTTCCTCGGTGGTTCCCGTGGCCCTCCAGGTCTCCGAATTTGGCGGCATAGATGGAATGATCGTGAGCCTCGACTCGGATGGAGCGCTTTCTGTGAATTATATGGGTACAGATCCGCCGTCCTCCGCTGTTGTTGCACCAGACACAAAGGAAATCAACTATGAAGAGATGGATGAGGAACACCGACAGCTACTGAATGTCATTCGACGTGCACAAGGCGAGCGACGGACGGAGCCGAAGGATCGTGTGTTGATCCGAGCCCAGGTGCCTGCAATACTGGATGCACTACCGGATCGGAGCGACGAGTTTAGTCGTGGAGGCGGGAGCCCCGTACATGATGGCAAGAATACACAGCTGACGATGCGCGTGTACGTCACGTACACGGGTGCCAACCGTGTGTCCAATGTGACGCTATCGGTGTTGACTCCCGAAAATGTGGCGGCTAGTGACTCCTCCTTCGTGATCGGGAGTATCGATGGCAAGGCATCTACGCCGCTCATCATTCCGGTTGTATTGCGCCCAAGTGCTGAAGCCATGCCAACCTCGTTATCCGTTACCATTTCAGCATCCTACACACTCGAGACAGGGCAGCCTCGTGTCTCTCAGTGTGTTGTGAAGTTGCCCATGTGCATGGCGTGCCGCCTCGTGCCTCCCGTCAAGTCGAGCACCTTTAAATTCACCCTCGAGACTAATCAAGAGCCGCTGGAACTTGCTAGCCTGTTCGAAGACATGCTTCACCAGCCAAGTTGCACGCCTGAGTGGGCAAAACAAGTGGTGGCGGGAGGATCCGGTACAAACGTGCTGAGCTTCCAGTACTACAATGGCGTCGAAGCCACGATTCTCGTGTCGAAGAACGCTGGACGGTACCGCATCCAGTCGAACGAGCTCGAGGCGCTCTGGATGGTGTCACAAGAGCTCGTTGTACGACTCCGTGCATACTTTGACGGTCGGGAGCAGAATGCGGAGGCCAAGAGCGGCGGAGGTGGATCCTCCTCGTCGGTGTTGGAGGTGTTTTACCAGGAGCCCCTCCCGCTCGCAGATTTCTTCGGCGCGATTGACGCGCACTTTGCTCTGCGAAAGGAAAAACTTGAGCTCGCGGCGCAGCTGAACGACCGAGCCCACCAGTTCCGCGTCATCCAGAAGCGGTTGTTGGTGCGCTACAAGGATCGCAGCCCCGCCGCTGTGAATTATCTGGACGTGCTGCTGCACGGCACGTATGACCAACTCATTTCGTTGTCGCACGCCATGGAGGCTGTGGAAGTCAAGCTCAAGCGCGCGGCGAACCGATTGTCGTGCTGCGTGTCGCTCATACTGATGCTCATTCAATTCCGGTTCCACCTGAGCGATGAAGACGCGCAGCTGCTCGAGGCATATCTGTCGCCCGTCGTGAACGAGTCTGCCGACAGCGGTGCCGTGGAGCAAGGCTGGGAGGAGCGGACCGACTGTGCCATGACGGAGCTGCTGCGCACAGTGCTGGCCAAGCAGCCCCAGAACAAGGACGGCGCGTCTGCGACTCCTGCGCTCGCGACGAGCGAGCTGCAGATGCAGGAGGACACCAAGCGGCTGAAGAAGCACATTACAATCGTGTGCGACCGTCTCGGCAAGGGCGCGTCTCTGGTCTCTGGCAGCAACAGCACCGCTCCCGGCAGCGCAGCACCACCTCCCGGCGAATCGAAGGGAGACTAGCGACAGAAAATGCTCGCACAACATCATTTAGCTTTCGTCGTGTGGAGACTGCATCCTAAAACTTGAGGACGATTTCAATTTGACTTGCCAGTTGTATTGGTCAAGTTGAAGTGGTCGTGATTGCCAATATCATCTCGGATTGGTAGAAACAGATAGAAATCAGATGCTGTAAATTCTTCCATTGGCTGGAAATGACTGCGTAGAGTGTGTACTTTTCGTAACTGCCGTCTGCTCCAAACATCCTCGATGATCTGATGCTCTGCCTTCTTCCAGCCTCACCTTCTTGTCTCTCTCTTGCAATGATTGCCATCAGTTGCTCGTCTGCCTCACTTGCAACTTTCCTGTCATTGACGCAATTCAAGAGACCAAGATGAAGGTGGCACTGCAACTGCTCGCGAGCTTCGCGGCGCTGCTGGCCGTGACTTCGGGCGCCCGCAACGACGACGCACTGGTCAAGAATCTGCCGGGTTTGACCCGAAAGCTGCCGTTCAAGCATTACGCCGGCCACCTGGAGCTCGAGGAGAAGGAGAAGCTCTTTTACTGGTACACGGAGAGTCAGAACGACCCGGAGAACGACCCGATCGTGCTGTGGCTCAACGGCGGCCCGGGCTGCTCGTCGCTCGGCGGCCTCTTCACGGAGAACGGCCCGTTCGTCGTGCGTGACGACCTCTCCATCAAGGTGAACCGCTACTCGTGGAACCGCAAGGTGAACATGGTGTGGCTCGAGTCTCCCGCAGGTGTGGGCTTCAGCGGACCAGTGGAGGGTCCCAACTACTACAATGATGACGTCGTGGCGGCCAAGACGCGCGAGTTCCTCGCCCTTTTCTTCAGAAAATTCAGTGAGCTCAAGAACCGCGACTTTTACATCACGGGTGAAAGTTACGCTGGCATGTACATTCCGTACCTGGTGGATCGCCTGGTGGAGGAGCCGATCGAAGGTGTCAACCTCAAGGGCTTCGCAATTGGTAACCCGTTCACGGACAACATCATTGACGGCAATGCGTATATCGACTATTACTACTCGCACGCCATGGTGTCGCTCGAAGCCTACGAGAAGATCAAGGTGCTCTGTGGTGCCCACATCGGCTGTCTCTTTGACGAGACCCCGTGTCCTGCAGGGTGCGAGGGGATGCTGGAGGAGGCTGAAGTCGCTGCAAACGCTGACGCGTTGGACCCGTACTACATTTACGGCGACATCTGCCTCATGGACAACACCCAGGCAAAGGCTCTTCGCAAGCGGGCAAAGCCGTCGGCTCAGATTTCGCCCACGCACCGCGGCGACATTGGCGCGTGTGCCGACTCCCTCACCCACCTGTACCTGAACCTCCCGGAAGTGCAAAAAGCCATTCACGTGACAGGCAAACGTGGCGAGTACGTCGTGTGGAAGGGCTGCAGCGATCCTGTAGGCGACCTCTACAAGTCAAGCCCTTCGTCGCTGCCCAAGTACCACAACATCTTGGACCGCGACCTCACGGCTCTCATCTACAGCGGTGATGCCGACTCGGTCGTGAACTTCATCGGCACGGAGCGCTGGATCGGCGGCCAAGGACTCAAGCTTCGTATCACAGAGAAGTGGCGCGCGTGGTTTGGCCCGGACAAGCAGCTAGCCGGCTACGTGCAGAAGTACGATGGTCTGACCTTCAAGACTGTCAAGGGTGCTGGTCACATGGTGCCTGCGGTGCGTCCGCTACACGGGCTCAATCTCTTCGAGTGCTTCGTCTTCGGCCAGGATGCTTGTGGCAAGTTCGTGTACCCCGTGGACGACAACGAGATCGAGACAGGACTGACAGTGGCCCAGCAGGCGGTGGACGCCGACTCAGACGACTCCAACGACGTCATCAAGACGGTTAACGGTAACGTCACAACGGGTGGGACCGGTCCGTCGACGACCTGGTTGGCCTTGGCCGTCGTGAGCGTTGTGGTAGTGGCTGCAGTGGCCGTTGGCATCCGCAACGGCAGGAAGCGCGCGCGGTATGAGCGACTCTACTCCAACGGCTACCAAACGGTGGTATAACGTGGCAAGGACAAATAGCAGAAGGTGTGCTGGCCCAGTAAGGTCAAATAGCAGAAGTTGCTGGCCCAGTAAGGACAAATAGCAGATGGTGCTGGCCCAGAATGTGTCAGTGTGAGAAACTTGTGGCAAGCAAACACGGAAGTAACTACATAATTCAATTCAGCTGCAAAGCGTGAGGAAACAATCGTTGCCTGCTTCATCGAAAAAGGTGCTGCGTATGAGTGTACCGCGAATTGTTTCAAGGGAAGCTCGTCAATGTTGGTTGCGAGTTCGGTTCATGATTGGGGTTTACGTGGCTCTGAACGGACGAGTCACAATCGCAAAACAGCTTGCGTCCACTGAGTGGATCCACTCGCCGTTACGGGCGGACGCCCCCTTATTTCGAGCAAAATGCACATTCTTCACTCTTGAATTTTGCCTCCGCCGCCGCATCGATCGCCACTTGCTTCGAGCCTCGCAATGAAGCTCTCCATCGCGATCGCAACGCTCGGAGCGATGCTCTTCGCGTCTCCTGCCGCAGCACACGACGTCCATCGCGTCGGAGACCTTCCCGGTCTCAAGCAGCAGGACGTGCCCTTCAAGCACTTTGCCGGCCAGCTGCACCTGCCCACGCCCACGGAGGAGAAGATGTTCTACTGGTACACGCAGTCGCGCCGCTCGCCCGAGACCGACCCCATTGTGCTCTGGCTCAACGGTGGCCCGGGCTGCGCGTCGTCCGAGGGTTTTTTCACGGAAAACGGACCGTTTGTCGCCAAGCGCAACGGCACGGTCGGGCTCAATCCGTACGGCTGGAACGCTCGCGCCAATGTGGTGTGGGTGGACTCGCCCTCGGGTGTCGGCTTCAGCCAGCCACTGCAAGCTGCCACCGGCTACTATAACGACGATGTCGTGGCGGACCGACTTCGGCTCTTCCTCCGCGAGTTCTTCGACACGTACCCGGAGCTGCAGGGCCGTGAGTTCTACGTGACGGGCGAGAGCTACGCCGGCATGTATATCCCGTTCTTAGTGGAGCGACTGGTGGACGACCCGCTCGAGGGCTTGAACCTCAAGGGTTTCGCCATTGGCAACCCGCTCACAGACATGGAGATCGACGGCAACGCCTACATGGACTACTACTACTCGCACGCGCTCATTTCGCGCGGAGACTACTTCACGCTTCTCGACTACTGCGAGCACGACGTGGCACAGTGCATGTTTACGGACGTTAACTGCACGACGCACTGTGAAGAGGCTGTCCTGAAAGCGCACGAGGCGGCGGACACGGGCGAGTTCAACCACTACTACATCTACGGCGACGTGTGCCACATGAAGAACAACCAGCGTGATGCACTGCACTCGCACCTGTTCCAGAAGGCTGGTCCGAAGATCCAGACGCACCGCGGAGTTGTCGGTCCGTGCGCAGGTGACTTCACGGTTGCTCTGCTGAACAGACTGGACGTGCAGCAGGCTCTGCACATTGAGGGCGAGCTGCCCATGAAGTGGGAGGAGTGCCAGTCGTTCATCTCGCACAACTTCGACCGCACATTCTCGTCGCTCGACAAGTACCGCAAGCTACTGGGCAATGACCTGGAGGTCCTCATCTACAGCGGCGACGCTGACTCGGTCGTGAACTTCATCGGCACCCAGCGCTGGATCACGGAGGACGCCGGACTTGCACTAAAGCCAGCGTCGCCTTGGCGTGCGTGGCTCGGGCCGGACGACCAAATCGCTGGCTACCAGCAGCGCTTTGAGCTTGGTCTCACTTTCAAGACCGTCAAGGGTGCGGGTCACATGGTCCCTGCTGTGCGTCCGCTGCACGGCCTGCATCTCTTTGACTGCTTCCTGTTCGGCGACGACAAGTGCACGGCCATCACTTACCCGAGCGACCCGTTCGAGCGTGAGGCGGCTGGAGGTGTGCTCGATTCCGCCAGCAAGAAACCTGACCAAGAGGAGCACCGTGATGCTGCCTTGGCACAGCAGACCAGTGACACCGTCTCGCAGGCAAGCACCTCTTCTGATGCTGCGTCGGGCCCAACCGTGTCGCTCTTCGTAGGCTGCGCCTTCCTCATGCTGGTGGCCACGGTGTACGCGCACCGTCGCCGTCGCCAGGACGGGCAGCATCGTCAACAATACCAGCCAATCTAGACACCTCAACGAAGGCTGTACGAACACTGAGGTCAACCATTGTAATACATCATTCATTGCTTCCTCCTTTAACGATGTGTGAGCTGCATCAGATAACACTGGTCTACTTCTTCGTTACAGTCCTATATTGTGTAAAGCAACGTACCGCAAAATAGGTACAGTATTGTGCGTTCTACTTGAATTTTCCTTGCGCGGTTCTTTGAGTCAACCACGCCCTACCTCTTCAAAAGCATATTATAATATTTAGCGAAGGTTTTATGTACGATACACAACAAAAAACGGCAACGAGAGCTTCGAAGGCAACATGGTCGACACCGGAGAAGCGGATCGAGACGCTGTAGCCACTGACCCAGTTTGGTGAGCCCAGACTCCGTGCATGGAGTTCAGGAGTGAACTCTAGCACCGTGGGGGCCGTCTGTTTGGAAAGGCTACCGAACAGACGATCCCGGGGATGGGTTTAGACGCACCGCGCGAGACATATTAAATAGAGTATATTGGTTATTATACTGTAAGTCAAGTGTCGAGTGTAGTCTACGGTACTGCGATCATATGATTGGTAAAGGAGCCAACAGGAGATTGGCTCCTGCCTCCTCTTTGATCGAGGCAAATATCTGTGCGATGAGGAATGGAAGCAGGTCAGGAAGCGAGGACGGTTGCCCTCACTTCCGCTTTTGCTTCGGACTGAGCACGTCTGTAAGGTAGCAATAGGATAGCGGTATAACTCTCAATAAAGTCAATTGAGAAAGCAAAAGAGGTTCATTCACTTTAACATTTCAAGTGTGGGTACAAGTGATCATGGCCAACAACTCGACAAGCGGCTTGTTTGACAGGCTCGTCTTCCCAATGGACACTAACCAGTTTGGGGTGTGGAAGGATCTGATCGTCGGTCACCTGCGACAGAAAAGTGAAGCGATGCACCGCGAGGCCATCGTCAAGGGCCTAGCCGAGCCAGCTTTTGGGTTCGAGGATTTGCTGCGAACCAACTGCAAAATCCCTCGTCCGATGGACGACGGCGATGAAGAGGCGCAGAGAGCGTACCGGTTTCAGCAAGTGACGCTTGGCGACCAAGATGCGTACATTCGGGCCCTGCTGAGTCAGACTCTGCCCCGTTCGTACCTGGAGTCGCTGCGCTCGTCGTTCAACGACAATACGCTGTATGTCGCATGGCAGCGACTGGATACAGTGTACGGGGATTCGAACGCCCAAGGAATGGCCAAGTTACTTGCAAGATTCGATGCCGCCCTGGCTATGGACTTCAAGTCTGTGGGCGAGCTCATCTTGTGCGTCAAGGAGGCGCGTAATCGGATCAACCGTCAGTCGCGGGACGCACTGAATGGCGTCACCGTGATCCCAAATCAGTACGCGGCGATGAAGGTTCTGTCGCTGTTCCCAAGCCAATACTGGGGAAACCATGTGGGGTCAGCAGCGGGACGTTTCACCTGGACAGGGTGGAGTCGTTGTCGCGCAACGTGTTCATGGAGAAGAGCCGCAGCCAAATTGAGGCGATGCAGTCTACGGCTATGCCCGCAAATCATGCGAGGGCTAGCCAGCATCTGGGCAAGCGCAAGGCGCGGAACACCGACCGCAGGATTGAAGATTGCTTCTACTGTGATGGCAAGTACAACAAGGACGGTCTCTTCCACATGAAGCGCGACTGTCCCAATATGTTAGAAGACCGTAGCCTCGGTTTGATGCGCTCAAAAATATACGTGAAGGGTTCGCGTGTGGCTGTCCCGCCCAGGACCGTGGGAGTTGCCCATGCCAGAGGAACGAAAAAGGGCGCAAAGAAGAAGGCCAGGACGGTCCGTGCGGGGATTCCCGTGGACGTGGCGCTACTGCAGCCAATCAGCAAGCCCAAGCGCGTCGCCGCTGCTCTAGCCAAGCAGGCAGAGCCTGGCCCAAGTCGCAGCGACACACTGTTGCCGGAACAAGCCAAGGCGGACGAGGATGCGCTGATGCTGTCCCCTCCCCCAACCCCTGGATCGCCGGTGGTGTCGGATACGCCGCTCAGTGACGACGACGACGTCGACGAGTTTGCGACGGGCCACCTTCTGGTCCTTGCTGGAAAAGTGACGGAAGCTTCCAGCAGCATCGCGAAAGCCTCTGCGAACATCGAAAAGACGGTGAGAGTTTTGTACCCTGAGCTGATGGAAAGTGATATGGCTGACGTGGCGTGTTCTGATTGGGTGTTAGACTCAGGGTGCGGCTACGGTTTAACCGCTGACGCGTCGCTGTTTGTGCGCAAACAGCCCAGACAAGAGTTTAGGTTTACGTTCGGAGAAGGCAGTAAACTAAGCAATAAACACGTTGACTCTGTTCTACTCTATTTTTTGGGCCCTGGTCGTTCCGGTTTGATAACATGGCACTAGTACCGAAAGCCAAAGCTAATATATTGAGTGAGTATTGGCTAAAGAAGACAGGTTATCAAATTGTGGAGAGTACTAGAGGTGGGTACAAATTTGTCCTCTGGAAACACGAGCTGGCTTTTGTGGCTATTGCAGTCAATGGAGCCTACTATATACAGGCTCGTACACTGAGAGACAGGCAGATTTACTGCTCTGCTATAAAAGCAAGGCCTATCATGCGCCTTAGGATGGCAGGGCACACTCAGGTCAAAGCAGCCTTCATGGAGTGGCATGTAAAATTAGGACACCTCGACAGAGATAAGTTAATTGAGGTGATGAGTGGTAACCTGATACCAGGTCTACCTAGCTTTAGTAGGGTGGCACTCACGAAGATACCATTCTTCTGCCACACATGCACAGAAATGAAAATGCGCAGGATGAGCTACAGGAATATGGTTGGTCTAGAGACAATCAGCCCATTAGTACCATTCATATGGATGTTAATGGACCTATGACGACACTGAGAGTATACGGTGCAGTACACTCTATCAGATACTTTCTCAGTATCATTGATGATCAGACATCATGGCGTTGGACATATGTACTTCGAAAGAAACGGAGGTACAGATAAAAGTCAAAGAGCTACTGACACAACTAGAAAGAGAGGGAAAGTTTACAATAAGGCGCATCAGATCAGATGGCGGCACGGAATTTGTAAATTCAGCGCTAAAAACATTCTGCACAGGAAAAGAAATAACGTTTCAGACCTCTAATCCATAAAGTCCAGAAGAAAATGGAGCGGCAGAGAGAGACCATCAATCTAAGGTGGGAAAAGTACGCTGTGCCCTCCGGGATGCAAACATGGCAGCCAAATGGTGGCCAGAGGCGCTCAAATAAATGACCTACGTGCAAACCTGCACCCCCATGAGTCGCCTAAAGAACAGGACACCGTATGAATTAGTAAAAGGGGCACACCCGAACAAAAAGACACTCCAGGTATGGGGTTGCGTGTGCTTTGCCTACGTGCCTGCAGCTGTCCGAAATGACAAGAAGCTGGCAGCGCGAGCAATCAAGTGCAGATTTCTCGGTATCTCTGAAGATACCAAAGGGTTTAGGCTGCTGGATATACACAGCAACACGTTCATGGTTGCTAGATCAGTAACGTTTGACACAGAAACTGTTCAAACATAATTGCACGGTCGTTTGGAAAAGAACCGGAGAAACTGACACCGGATGAGCTTATAGACGTTGACTCTCTGGAAAAAGAACCAACCAGCGAGATAGTAGCACAAGATGCATCGAGAGCAACACCAAATCCAGCAGTATTACTTGAAGCAGTGGGAGTCAAACGCAAAGCAAAGGGGCTAACTGGAGCAGTGGGAGTCTAGGGTCGACCACGGAGAAATATGGGCTTCGTGAGGTGATACAAACCCGGCCACAGCGGACCCGGAAAACTCCGACAAGATACACGGACTGTCAGTGTTTTCAAACACATATCGATAAAGAGATTGCGGTGGACCAAATTGGAAATAGTCTATCAGTCCCCAAAAATCTGAAAGAAGCCCTTACGGGTACTTACAGAAAACAGTGGCGACAAGCACTGGATTTAGAATATCAGTCGCTACTCGAGAACGGAACGTGGAAGCTAACTCGCTTACCACCTGGTCAAAGGCACTACCGTATCATTGGGTTCTTGCTGTAAAGTATAATGCGGACGGGACTATATAACGATTCAAAGCACGATTAGTCGCACAAGGGAATCATCAAGTGTATGGTGTGAATTGTGATGATGTATACGCACCTGTGGCCCGTTTTGAGTCACTACGGCTCGTCTTAGCCATTGGAACCATATTGAATTGTCATATCAACCAAATGGATGTTAGCACGGCATTCCTTAATGGGTCTATGGAAGAAGAACAGAAGGTGTATATTCATCAACCTCCAGGCTACAAATTAGCGGATCATGAAAGACTGGTCTGTGAGCTCAAAAAGGGCATCTATGGGTTAAAGCAAGCCCCTAAGATCTGGTATGGAGTCCTTCACAGATTTTTCACCGGTCTTGGTTTTGTCCGATGCAACAAAGAGTATTGCATCTATGTTCAAAAAGTGGGAGAGCATTGGGTAATCGTGGTTGTCTATGGTGATGACCTTACAATCATGTCTCGTGATATGGGACTGATCAATAAGCTAAAAAGGAATCTCTCGGCGAGATTCAAGATGAAAGATCTAGGAGACATCCATTATATCTTAAAGATGGAGGTCCGAAGAAACCGAAAGCAAAAGACTATGACAATCTCACAGCACAAGTACGTAGAGGAGCTACTGAGAAAGTTCAATATGGAAAAGACTGCACCGGTTTCAACACCACAGATCAAAAGTGTCGAGCTAGAGCCAGAGACAGAGATGCCAGCTCAACAAATAGCAGCCCAGGAATTTGACTATCGAGGGCTTGTCGGGTCACTACAGTATCTAGTTAGAGGAACCAGACCAGACATTGCAAACGCAGTCAGAGAACTGAGCAAGTTTTTGTCGTGCTACAATGAGACGCACTGGGAGGCGGCTAGGCGTGTACTCAAATACTTGAAAGGGATGCCGACGTACGGTCTCCTTCTTGATAGGAAATCGAGAGCGGTGACGTATGAAGTGTACACAGACGCAAGGTTCGCGTGTCAACCCAAAGAACGTAAGTCGGTTACTGGGTTTGTGATCACGATGGCCGGGACCAGTATATCATGGTGTAGCAGCAAACAGGCATCAGTATCGCTTTCGACCACTGAGGCAGATCTCATTGCACTAAGCGAAGGCGCAAAGGAAAGCGAGTGGTTATGGTACCTGCTGTGAGAAATGGAATTTCCTCAGGAACAATCAGTACAAGTATGGTGTCATAGCAAGTCAGCCATCAGTACGGTAAAGAATGCAAGCAACCATAAAGCAACAAAACACATTCAAATAGGATACTTGTTTACAAGGGATCTCGTAGAAGAGGAAAGGTTAGATATACACTACTGTCGAACGGATGATGTGGCAGCGGATATTCTAACAAAGGCTCTACCAACTGATCAGTTCACAAAGTTGAGAGAACTAATTGGGGTCAAAGACCTAAAGACATCAAACGCCACTTAGTGGGAGTGTTGAGCCCAGACTCCATGCATGGAGTTCAGGAGTACCGTGGGGGCCGTCTGTTCGGAAAGGCTACCGAACAGACGATCCCGGGGATGGGTTTAGACGCACCGCGCGAGACATATTAAATAGAGTATATTGGTTATTATACTGTAAGTCAAGTGTCGAGTGTAGTCTACGGTACTGCGATCATATGATTGGTAAAGGAGCCAACAGGAGATTGGCTCCTGCCTCCTCTTTGATCGAGGCAAATATCTGTGCGATGAGGAATGGAAGCAGGTCAGGAAGCGAGGACGGTTGCCCTCACTTCCGCTTTTGCTTCGGACTGAGCACGTCTGTAAGGTAGCAATAGGATAGCGGTATAACTCTCAATAAAGTCAATTGAGAAAGCAAAAGAGGTTCATTCACCATCGTCCAGATGACCTGCTACCGCCCAGACGTGACGGAGCTACGAGTTGGCGAGCGGCGTTAGTACGAGTTCAGCGAGGGCCCGTACCAGCAGCTGAACTCGTTGTCCAGTGTCTCCGGTGGTTACAAGAGCGTGGTCGACCGCCACGTGAAGGACGGGTGCTCCGTGTTGGGTCTGTGGTACCACGGACTGCCGAGCGCCTGGACGCACGAGCAAGTGGTGGCGTTCGCAGACAACAGAGCGAGCTGGAACGAACCATGCAGGACTGGAGGCGCGCGGACACCCGCCGGCTGTTGGTACAGGAGGACCGCGGAGAGAACAAGGCCGACGACAAGCACAGCGTATGCGGCTACATGAGCGAGGACGAAGACGTGCACAAGTTCGGCTCGAATGAGGTCATGCGGTATACTTCAACGAATCTTGAGGACGAGGACCACCCGCACGGCGATGGAGAGGACGGTCAAGGATCGGGCGAGTGGAAGGACAACGTTAGGTGCTGTAGGATCTACTGTTCGCACTCGTATCACCCAAATACACGGACGTGACAGCCTGTGGGTTGCTTTACTTGGTTTTGGATGCCAACGTCTTCGTGCTGCGGCCTTGTGAGTGCATCACTGAGTGGCAGACAAAGCTGGGAGCAAATGCTTTATGGATTCAATAAATGCTACTATCGATACGTTTGTCTTCGCGATACACATACTCATTGCCAACATACATGTCTTCCGGCTGGTCCTAGCTAGCTTGGTCGCTTGGTCAGCAACGTCGTTCGTCAACGATCGAGTCGACATTGGCGTCATCAGGCAGCACGTCACGGAACAAGTCCATTCAGCGAGGCACATCACACGACAAAAGCCTCGGACGCAAGCACCGCAGCGAAGTAGAAGAGCAAGCGAGTGGACCATCCCAGTGGTCGACAGGGAGTAATGAGTCCCCATCGACCACTGCAAAAGCACACCACACTCGCACCTCATGCGAAGCACGCCAGCAGGCACAGCGTGAACGAGGGTAATGAGCCCCGATCAACTGAGTCTGCTGGCGCACTTAACGTGAGGCCTACAACGCCTCGGCAACTCCACGTCCACAAACCTTCGACGAAGAGCAGCGCACGACAGAGAGAAATGGGTCTCTGCGTCGCCACGGAGATAAATGAGGGTAATGGGCCTCCTCTCCGTGGTGCCACCACCGCTTCATGTTGCTTGTTCCTGTTGGTCCACCCGACAACGACAACGACGCCGTCGAACTTGCATTCGTGGTTCTCGCCACCAAGTTGCTTGAGCAGAATCGGCCTTAGCTGCTGCGGGAGAAAGGAGACCCGCGGCGCGCAGTTTCCAGACCTTCGAGCGTTGACATGCCGTAGATGAGCTCGCTGTCGCTGCGTAAACAGCTGCTTCCATCTGAAGTAGCAGGCGACGTCGAGACTACCGACGGACAGCGCTTGAGCGAGGCAGACCAGGACAATCATACACAACTCTCCAGCGACGATGACGTGGGCGATGCCTCTCTCGAACGTCGAACACCACGAGTTCACCGTCGTGGAGCTGTTGAAAATGGTGCTCTCCGCGCTCCGCCTCAGCTCCCGCGCCAACACCCGAGCCTCTGTCATGATTCTATTCTGCGCCTGCAGCTTCTTCTTGTAGCGGGCCAGCAGCGTCTCCACGTCCTGCTTCTCTTGCTCCACGAACAGCAGCCACTGCTCGAAGCTGTTGCTGGTGGCCACAGCCGTCCTCACTCTGTTCTTCAGCGCCTTGATCTTCCTGCGGCGCGTCTTGCTCTTCTCGCGGTACTTCGTCGCCTCGGCCTCTGCGAGCTCGTTGGTGAGTCGGTTCCAGCCGTCACTCCAGACCTGGTTGCGCCTGGCCCACTCGTTCTGTTTCGTCTCGAGGTGGTCCTGGAGCGCCGCAACCTCGCAGGCCAGCGCCTGGTGCATGCCCCCGAGGCCTTGGTCTGCGCCTCGATCTCTCGCTGCAGCTCGGCCGTCTGCTGCTCCTTCGCCAGCAGCGCGTTGCGCAGATCCACGTTGTCCTGCTCTAGCGCCACGTTGGCCTGCTCCAGCTCCCTCGCGTGCTGCTCCAGCTTCGAGTAGTCGTGCTTCAGGTGCGCTAGCACCTTGCGGTAGAACACGTCGTTCGTCATGATCCAGTTGTAGATGCCGTTCGCGTTCCGACGGGCCAGTCGACGATGCCGCTTGTGCTCCGCCTGTCCAGTTGGGAAATGCTGCATATCTGCCAAACTGGAGCTTTTGGGCGGGAAAACTGAGAAAGTGCGCCCACATCGTGAATTCAAACGTGCCAGCGCAAATAGCAGCTTCAACCTCGTACGCGTTGGTGCACCCGGGCGAGTCCTTCCGTAGCCAGTGGTGTATCTGCTAGAGACACTCCATGTAATGGGTCTGCTTAGACCCACTACTTAAGCTTACACGTGTGCGCACGTGTATGAGGAAGCGTAGGAGTAATTTACTTAAGTTCAGTATACTTGTATCCGCAAGTATACTTAAACCTAGATAAAGGAACCGAACGATAGCTTTGGTGCCAAATGAGAACTGTATTGATTGTAAATAGGGTTTCCTCCTAAAACTGATATTTCTAATGAGAGGTTCTGCCATTGGATGGCTGGCAGAACCCCTATCTATTGAATGACTCTCATTGGTAGAAAGGTGTTACTTTCTACCAGTCATATGCTTTTGCTATGAATGTGGACCACCCTGTGGAGTGGTCAACCTGAATGTGTCCATTAGTGCATGTTACACTAAGGTAGGAGGTGAACCGAATGTGTAGCCCGCTACACTCCACCGTTTTGGACGTCGGAGGCCAAACGTGCACGACGCTCGCGGAGGGCCCACCATTTGATGGCGACCTCCTTCGACTTGCTGAGCTCGGGACGGTCTTCACACGGGACTGCCGAAGGGCTTGAAGCACTTGGGCCCAGTAGTAGTCGCCACTCTTGACTTCGCGGCATGTGGCTGCGTACAACGTCCACAGCTCCCCGCTTGAGCACTTTGCTGGGGCTGAAACTCCCCCAGGTTGAACAACAGCTTCCAGAACCAGTTGCGCTTGGCAGTCTTGGCAGCCGCCGGCATCATCGCCTTCAGGTTGGTAGCTGATACCCCTGGGTTGCAAGCCACAGCGATGACGTCGTTAACACCATTCGCCTCGAAGAGCGGAGAGAGTTCCATTGTGAACAACACATTGCACAGCTTGGAGGGGTTGTACGTGTGCACCTGGCTGTAGTCGTTCTCGCTGCAATTCATTGTGGCTCCTCGAGCTGCGGCTGCGGAGGTTGTTGCCCACGTTGTCGCGAGCGCGGTGCATCTTGCGCTGATGAGTGATGTTTGTGCCCTCGGACAACGGACAGTTGCTGCTTCAGAACCATCGCCACGTCCTTCGAGACGTCGAACACCTGTCCTACTGCGGCTGCCTGCTCTATTCGGTGCGTGATAGCACCCTCAATTTGGATGTCTTCATGAGCTCTGTCCGTGACCGGCGCGAACATGCGCATCACTCGTCGAAATTGAGCAGCGACGTCGACGCACACGTACGCGTCTTCACGCTCGCCGCCGAAGACAGAATCGTCCGCTGCAATGGTCTTCGTTGCTTCATGGATTGTCCATCGTGGCGAAGTATTTCAGAATATAGTCTTCGATCTCGCCCTGATCGTGAATTAGCAGCTCAGTCCGCTCGGACTTCTCATCACTAAATGGGAAGTGCTTGTTTAGTCTCTCCACCCTCGTCGAAACCTTGCTCGTCCTGGATCCTTCAAACTCTTCAAAGCACTGATCTTCTTTGGCCGACGAATTCTAGCAGATAGCCTTGCAGATTCCTGCTGTGTTTTGCGTCGCAGCCTCCATCACACCCTCTTCCTTTTTGCGCTTGGTAGATGCAGTCCTGGGCGCTCTATCCTAACAGCACCAACTCCTGCACTTCCTTGAAAAACACGCGTCTCCAGGGCTTGTGTGGCGAATGCAGTGACGTGACCCAGAGCGGGTCACAGTGCGCCTTGTGCACGAACTCGGCCACTTCCTCGCACTCCTGCAACGCGACGGGCTCCGTGTGCAGCGGCTTCCCGATGCCCTTCATCTCTGTCCGATATTGCTTCCCGTACCTGTACAAATGCTTCCTGGACTTGGCGGCTTCCTCTACGTCCACGAGCACGAGCATCCGGTTGGAGATGTTGGCTCTGGCCGCCAGGTTCTCCACCACCTCCAGGTACTGGCGCAGGCTCAGTACAATCTCTCTACAACATCAGCGGGCTGCTCACTATAGCACCCTCTGTATCCGTGTCCAACAGCTTCGTGCTTGTTCACGACCGTATTCCTTCGCCACCAAGCAAACTAGTGAAGAACGCTCCGAGTTCACTAACCGTGGGACTGCTCGACGTAAGGCTGGTGAGTACAAGCACCGTAGTGCTTGTCGAACGCGGGGACGTCCGCACCCAGACGACTCACATAAAAGTTGGCAAAGCATAACTCACAGCAACGTCAGAGCCTTCTGCAAGCCAACCGCCCTGTGTATGCCTGACACGAGCGGGCGGTTCCAGGCGATAGTGATGAGATCCACCTGCAGCAGCGGTGCCTATGTGGGGTTCATGCAGCAGGAAGTCGAAGCGGTGAATGCTCAGATACACCCTCTGCTTGGAGGTCGGTGTCAGGCCACCAAAGCTTTGGAATCGACCTCCATAAATAGTGTTGTGCCCACTCACAAGCAGTGATGTGGGCACATAAAAAATAGAAAAGGAATGCCCACACATTGCGGAGTGCAGACGCATCCGATGCATGGGCAATGTCACACTTTAATAGTGTATGGACGCGTAGAATGTAGACAATCAAAGCAATGAGTTGTAGTAGCATGTATGAACTATGTAGTAAGTTGTGCAGGCTCTCCGAAGTGAATGCATGTACCAATACACACGCCAAAGAATTACCCACTTACCTGAGGATCTGAACAACGCCAACCCACAATCAATACAACCGAGCTGAAAAGTTACACTGTATGTAGCAAGCTTGTTTAACTGATGGTTTAGGAAGCGCAGCGCCAGCACGCGGAGCACCGCGATGAAGATGAACACGTAGCCGAAGTTGCGCCACGTCTCCGAGTATGGAAGCCGAACACCGAGCCCACGTACTCCTTCACCGTGATGTGGTCGATCGAGACCGGCAGGCCCGTCACCGACTGGCAACCGAGCTGCGAGCCCACGTCCTCGTACGCCTGCGTGCTCCCGTTTCACGTAGGGCCCACGTCGCACTGGCCAAACACCAGCGAGCCCAATATGGACAACGGGTACCTCTGCGGCGTGATGGCGTACAGCCACTTGTAGCCGCTCGGAATCGCGTTGGCCGGCGAGTTGAAACCCATGGACAAGAAGAAGATCGAGTTCATCAAGACGCCGAAAGATGGTCGCCACCTCCACGCTGGGCAGCGCGTACGCCAGGAATTGGCCCATGTACGTCTGCAGCAGGATCAGCAGCGACACGTTCAGCCAGTACAGCAGCGCCGTGCCGAAGCCTGTGAAGCCCACCATGACGAACCACACGAACGTGAAGATGAGGCAGGTCGCGATCACGTACGGGATCTCCGCCAACGTCGAGACCACAAAGTACCACCGCGCTGTCGATCTCGTGCGAGGAGCGCGAGTCGTTCTACCGCGAGCGGATGGCGCACGATATCGGCAGCACGCTGTTGAACGACACGAATTGGTTGACCAGCGTCGTCATACACACCACGCCCACGTCGCCGTTGATGCCCTGGTACGTCTGGTAGTCGCCGTCCAGGAACAGCAGACCAAACGCCAGCGCCAGCAGCAGCGTCGCGTCAGATTGTACGACGGTCTGCGCCAGTACATTCTCATGAAGCGGCCCACCAGGAACTGCGCCTGCGTCCACGAGCTCGCCGCACGCTTCTTCGTGAACACCATCTCCGGTAGTCGGGCAACGGAATCGTCACGCCATCCTGCACCAGGTTCGCGTCCAGGACGCGCTTCTCTTCGCTGCTCTGGAACGCCACCACGAAGTCCGTCGAGCCGGCCGCGTGGCCCACGCCAGCGCCGATCACCTCCAGTATCCACGTCGTCGGGTTGTAGCCCTTCTGCAGCGGGGCCACACCAGGGATCGACTCGAAGTACTCCATCAGCTTGCGGCACTTGTCGCCCACCTCCCCTACGAACATGGTCTCGCCGCCGCGCTTGAGCAGAAGCAGGTTGCCAAACAGGTAGAACACCTCCGTCGCCGACTGCTGGATCGTGCACACGATCGTGCGGCCGCTGTCCGCCACCTTGCGGACGCCATCCTGGATCAGCTTGGCCGACCGCGCGTCCAGGCCGCTCATCGGCTCGTCCAGGAAGATCACCCTGGGCTGCCCAGCAAACTCCACAACGATCATCAGCCGCTTCATCTGCTCCACCAAGCTGCCGCGGATGATCTGGTCCGCGATGCCGTGCATGTCCAGCAGGTCTAGCACCTCATCCACCGAGTCGTACTTCTTGCTGCCGGGCACGCTGCTGTTCTGGCGTGGGACGCGCTGAACGTGAACGCCTCGCGGAACGTCGACGCCTCCGAGCGCACGTCCATCTGCTCGCAGTAACCCATGCAGCGGCGGATAGATAGGTCGTTCGCCTCGTAGCCGTTCAGCATGATCTTGCCCTTGATGGTGCCGCCAGGCTTGCGGCCGGCGATCACGTCCAACAGCGTCGTATTGCCGGCGCCCGTCGAGCCCATCAAAGCCGTCACGGATCCGGGCTGCAGCAGCGTACGCAGGCAGCGATCCCGACGCATTAAAAGCCACGGCCATGCACGGGGTTGGCGTGGACCTTGAGCGTGCGCTCTTACTCGCTCGTCTCAAAGTCCTAGACCATGACGGTGGCGTCCTCGCTGCCCGAGACGGGCTCGCTGAAGTGGAGAAAAGAGAACCAAATCAAAACTGGATTAAATGAAGAAATATTGAAAGCGGGCTTACCAGCTTGGCTCTAACGACGCGATCGTTTGCGACTTTGCAGCTGTGATTCCAAAGCTCGCAGCGTTGGTGTCCGCCGTCGCCTGGACCGGCGAGAAGGATCCGTTGTCTGCACTCAGTCATTTCCTTCCTCACCTGCATCTTGAACGCCCTGCGCTGGCGACTGATCAGCGGTGATCCCCCAGCATCATCGCCCTCCGGAGAGAGCTGCACTCCGGACGCTTCCTCTGAAAAAGCAAAACTAACTGTGGAAGCGGCCGAGCTTGCGGGGCTTGGGGGCGGCGGTGTCACGGTGTAATCGTACCTATCCGTGCTGGACGTATTACGGATCACTTCGCGAATTATGCTATTTTTGTATACCTGTCGATACAGCCCTGGACAGATTCCGGACCACCTAGCTTTACTATTGAGTTTTGTATGCCACGTTACCGATAATCTTCTTCATCATGACATCCAAAGGCAGCGGGTATATACCAGCATCCGAAAACCCTTCTTAGCGTTGTCAGCGCAGCAGGCTTCAATCAAAGGAGTGGACGCAATGCCAGCAATATCATCCTTGATTGGCAGTTTTCCTCCATTTTGGATAGGAAATCGCGCAGTCTCATAGCGGCGCTTGAACACTTCGAACACTGCCACACCAAGGGGCTGAAGAAAATGGGATGTGTGGGCAGGCAACACGAAGACGTGGACGTCCTTCTCCATTCCGTAATTCACAGCATCAAGCTGGATGTGAGCAAAGTGACCGTCGAGAACAAGTAGCTGGGATCGCTCCGGTGACAGCAAGCTCACGAACCACTTAAACCAATAGAGAAGCAGCTTTCCGTTGATGTTGGAGCTGTCGCTCGCCGCGCAGCGCGCCGATTCTTTAGCCTTATCCATCCACTGATGTTTCCTTCTCGCGCCCATGAAAATGTAAAGCGGCGGCGTTCTTTCACCCGCTGCATTCACACACGCCATAATGCTGACGTTTTCACGGTCGGCAGCGCTGAACGTTAGCTCGTAGCTCTTTTGGGCAGATAACCCGCACACGGCCTCGCACTTGAGGGCAAATGCCCGTCTCATCGCAGTTCCAGATGCGATTGGGCTTGTCCAACAGATCCAGCTTCTTCAGGACGCGCTGGAGGTTATTGAAGTAGTGCGAGACGACATCGGCTGTGGAAGCTGAAGCACGGTCAATGTCCAAAAGCTGAGCAGTGCGAGGTGACAAGTCAGAGTGTTTGGCAAGCCAGCGCTGAATGAATTTGTCGTTAGGAAAGACATCAGTCAAAGGCCGCGTCCCCGTCGTCTCCGCTTCCACTTGGAGCATGCCGCGCAGCTCTTCAAACCCCACGCACATTCCATGCAGCACGCGGTAGCGCACCATCTCGACGACGCCTCGGTCAGCGCCTTCAGTAATGTAGACCAGCCGAGGCCCTGTGCGAGCTTCGATCGGTACACGTTCGTTGATGCGCTGGTGAAGAGGCCCACGAGAGACGCCGTAAGCCTTGACGGCCTTGCGCTCACTCAAGCCGCCAGCGACAGTGGCAATAGCAGCCTCCCACGTACCTTGGGCATTGAGGGAGTTTTGGGGAGCTGTTGTGACGTCAAAATAGATCTGAAGAAAGCGTGGTGGTGGTGGAGGGGGGGGGGGTCGAAAGCTGGCTCTCTCCTCTTACTTTTTGCGCGATTTTCAGCGCCCAAAGACTATTATTGGTGGCAGTTCGTGATGATCGCTGAAGTGGTGCTTTTTGCTTATTGGCTTGAATTTGTATGTGAGGCAAGTGGTCCGAAATATGTCCTGGTCCGAAATATGTCCGGCACGGATATAGGGATCTTCCGCATCTTCTCTGTCATTCACGGCTGCTGGCTTCGGCTCCGTATCCACAGCTTCAGATTCAGATGACGTGCCATCCGAATCTTCGGCAGCATGAACATGATTTGGCCGCACAAAGCGCTGTGTGTACATGCTAATGCCGGGACATGTGACACCAGCTTGGATACATGCGCAAATTATATGGCAGCACAGACCGTGCTTGCGGCTGCAAGGACATGAGCACGCTCTGCTCCGTGTGTCCACGATCCAGCCGCCATTCGGCATGCCCTCGATCTGCATGCGGCGTGCGTTCACAGAGCGCACATTGTGAGCTACAAGCTTCTTTTCAGCTGCCGTGAGCTGTAGAGGCTTGTGGTCGACCCTGTACATATCAGCTGCAACCGATCCGACTACACGAAAACGATGCACCAAAAAGCATCCCCGGCTATACAGCAGCCGGTACAGGCTCGAGAATCGCTCAGAGGCGGTGGCCACGAAGCAGAACGAAACGTCGCGGTTCAGAAACGAGAGCCGGGCCCCGTTGATTTCGAAGCAGCTCGCTGGGGGTAGCCGGGCCGCCGGGGCACTGAATCTTCAGAACTTTGTGGTACTGCTCCAGCGGGTTGTTAGTCGCTGCGTACCCTCTCGGCGTACGAAAAGCTTGCCAGCGGTTGAACCGAACGTTGGTTATCCACATCTTCGTGATATGGTTGGTTAACTTACGCGCCGGAGTGCCCTGCCCGTAAGTCTGCCATTTCGTAAGAACTCGATCTTTCGAATCCGAAAAATCCACCTCACTAGCGTAGTGCAAATCGTACAAGTCAGCAAATATAACAGCTGAATCGGCATGAGGAACTTTCATCGCTTGTGAGTATTTCCACATATTTTGCATGACGTGAAACCAGCACATTAGCACCACTGAGCGCGGCAATTCCGACACACACGCGTTGAATTGGGCCTTGTCGGCATCCATCATCACAAATTGCGGTGTGAATTCAACACCGCATGTATCCATGCACACCCGTCGCAGGTAGCGGATGCACCAGCCGATGTCGATGGCTCTCTTTTGCGCTGTGCAATAGAACACCAGCGGAAAAAAATGGCCAGAACGATCGGAATATCTAAACGCAAACACGACGTAGCCGTTGATGAGCATGTTGTGTGTACTATCTACGTACAGAGTCGTCGTGCTGTCCGGTCGGCTCTGCACAGCAACATAATCTCGGACGAGGCGTAAACAGGTCATGCCAACTCGCAGAGGATAGGCCGAGGATCCATCACCGAGATGGGAATCCAGGTAACCTGATTCATCTGGTGTCGTCTGCGAGTCGCACAGAATCACCATCTCGGTGTCGGCGTGTGACGCAACGTTGACCTGATCGTAGAGTCGACCATCGCACAGAGCAATTAGCGGTGCCATAGAGTCCTTGGGATTCGTGCGTCTCCAATTCTTGACGAAATCCGCCACCTGCGTGGATTTAGGCGCAGGACCAGCCATGGACTGCTCGTCGACAAGCGCACACAAGACGGTGTGCAGCCTTGCAGCAGTCGCTTTATCTCCACCACTAAGGCTGCTGATAATATAGTATTTCATCCCCTGTGTGAATTGTCGCTCGACTGGCGTCGGAGGGTCGTTTATGTCCATCACATGATCGCCTTGCTGGAATACCTCACACGCACTAGACGAAAGGCACAGCTTGAACTTGTAGCAGCAAGGACAGGGCGGAGGTGGCCCGGAAAAGCCAACGTTGAGACGTTTTTGCTGCTTCTTGCAGCGCTCGGAGCGACAAGGAACCATCTGGGACCGCATTGTGTGCGAGCAGCGATGTAGATCGTAGTCACGGTCGAGTAAATGGTTGAAAGTACATCCAACTTGAGTACTTTTATCGACAGCATGTGTAGGCATCGAGGTCCTGAACTCTTCCGAGGTGTCGGTGGTTGTAGCTCGCCAAATCCTTGTCCATGGTGGACGTTGACGCGCTGAAGTGGAGTCCTCGGCACCGGAATCTTGGTCGCTGAGCTCCAATATCCCACCGGATTCGCCGACGATGATATCATTGCGTGAAGACATCTTGGCCGCACGTGAGAGCAATCCTGGGAGCCGACTGTGATGACAACTGCAGTGCTATCGTTTATAAAAAAACAAGTTTAACATGTTGAAGTTCTATTTTGGTGGTCATGCACCTTTCCTTTGGTGGCTGCACCCCTTTTGTTCGGTGGTCGTGCCTGTTTTTTGTATGGGTGCTCCTGGCACCAAAAAATTTGGCTCACTCCTCTGCTTGCTGCAATAGGCGAGGTGTGGGTGGGGAACATAATGTGTGGACCACACCCTTGCTGTAGACCACATCTAGTCCAAAGTGAGTTCTAGAGCAACAGCCACAACAAATGGCGCGCACTAGCTCCGAGCCGCCGTTCCGCACCAGCTCCGACGTCTTGTCGTGGCTGCGTCGCTGGCGCCGCGAGGAGCTGCCCGTGGCGCGCGTTCTCGACTGCGTCCGCTCTGCATCGGGTGTGGTGCCTCTGGGCGGGCGCGTGGGGGGATCAGACGGCGCGACTCCCCCGGCGACGCCCAAGAACTCGGCGTTGACGCTGTTCTCGGCCGGAAACGACGCGCAATCCGGCGTTCAATCGGCGCCGGAGCAAGACGACAAGACGCGGTGGACCCTGCTGACCTCGAGCTGCCAGCTGCCGGCTTCATGCGGCGCCCAGGAGCTGCGAAAGGCGCTGGAGACGCTGCAGCCGCAGGAAAAGGACGACGACAAGCTGGATCTGGAGGCAATTAGGGGGAAATTCTTCCAGCAGAGAAGGAACTTCTTCGCCGTGAGGATCGAGCTGCTGCGCGTCGCCAGGAACCCGGAGCATCCCAACGCCCAGGCGGCGGCGGAGGCCGTGGACGAGCTGCTAAAGGAGGGTCTGCGAGACGCGCTGCTGGATGAGGTACATGGTCGCCAGTTCTGCCAGCCGCCCAGGCTCGCGGGCGTGGGCACGGCGGAACGCAAAGCGCTCGTGGCTTGGGAGCTGCAGTTCCTGGAGGAGGAGGCACTGCTGAGAGAGCTGCTGCTGCTGACTCTGGTGGCCTCCAGGGAGAGGGCCACGCTGGACTGTGCTGTGAAGATGGCCAAGACGGTGCATACCTGGGAAACCAGAGTGTTTGACGAGGTCTTGAGCAGCAGCACGCTGGCGCTCCCTGCTGCTCAGGAAGCGGCGAGGAAGTTGACCCAGGTGGGAGTGCTGGTGGCGCTGAGACTGTTGTATACTGCAGGTGCAGTGCAGGATCACAGAGCGCTGCAACAAGCTACAACAAGCTTCTTCTTGACGGAGCTGTGTGGAGTTTCGGAAGCAACGGGGGATGTGGATGTGGGACCGTCGCCTGTGCCGGGAGTGCTGCTTCTGGCGTGGGCGGCGCTCTTGGGACGGCAGTATCGTCAAGTTGCTGAGGCCAGCCAGACGGAAGAAGCAAAGGAGATGGAGACCATTTTGCAGCACACATTGGCAGCTGCAGAGAAGCTGCACAGCTTTCACTTCTTGAACGCGCTGCTGCGCTCGTTGGTGTTCAACAATCACGCAGACACGGACAACGTGGAAAGCGAGCCATTCTTGCAGCCGTTGAGCCTCCATGCAAAGACGCTGTGGGCGTTACCCAATGTGGCTTCCTCCGCGGGACTGCGTGGTGTAAATACGGCTCAGTTGCAGTACCAAAGCAACTCCGACAGCGCTCCCATCTTTCAGCACGTGGTAGCAGCATTTTTGGACGACATGCTGTCGTCCTTGGGCTACATGGATAACCTTGAAGGCGCGCAACAGCTTCATGCTATGGTGAAATTCGTGCTGCCTGCTCTTTCTAGCACAATTGTGGCCCGGCAGATTCTTGGAATTGAAGCTGAGGATAGCAGCATGACCGACGTTGCTGTAAGCGGAAGAAATGATGCACTTCGCGAGCTACTGACGAAGACTCGGGCGTACTTACCGCATAGCTTGCTGACGTGTGTCCAAATGCTTACGGCCCTCTGCTGTAATTACAAAGGTGTTTCGTCACCAGTCGTGCTTCGTCAGGTACTCAAGTATTTCAACAAACCGCGTGCAGGGCTGGAAGAGCACATGATCAGACGCACTGGCATTGTCCGTCAATTGCCGCCGGAAGAATATTTTAGTGTGACTGCCGGCGAGATTGAGCGAGTTCAGTGCACGCGCTCGTTCGCCTATGAGGATGGAGAGGATCGGCTGGCGGTACCTGCAGGAACTATCGGCACGGTCTGGCGCTCTACTGATGGAGTACAGGTTGAGTGGCTCCTTGCAGACACGGAAGGCAAAAATGAGCCATCGCTGTGGGATTTGCTGACGCTTAGCGCAGACAGCTTTGTGGCTGGACTTCAGTCTGGTTCGTTTGCTGACCTCCATCGTACGGACGCAGAAGATGCATCTGTGCTCGCGGCGTTCTTCGAATTCATCGTGCAGCTAGGTCAGCAACATGATGGCGGACAGTTCGATCTCGGGGAACTCGAGCGGCGGTGGGGAGAGGCGAGATTGCGTCGGTGGTGGATGGACCGCCGGCTTCCGTCGCCGGAAGTGCATGTGAATCAGCTTGTGAGGCAGCAGATTGCACTGCCAATGCTACTTTCAGCGTCAAGGGAGAATCTGGTGTCCTGGGGTATCCGGGATCGGTACACACGAGAACTGATTCTGGTGCAGCTTGGTAGTGGTGATAGTATTGCGTATGCAAACACCGTGACTGACGGCAGCATCGATTCATTTGGTGTGGATGGAGGCACCCACTTGCTCCGGCTACTCTTGGGTGTACTGGACGGCTTTGTGCATGCTGGAGCTAACGACAACGCGATGATGGATGGCGAGAGCGCCTGGTCCACGGCTCGTCTTCATTTGGTCGCTGCTTCTTTCCTTGCGCTTTCGACGCTGTTGGCGACTACTACTGGTGTGGATCTTTTGATGCGTTCGTCTGTTGGTGGCGGCCAAGAAGAATGTGTGAACCTGATCGTAAAAAGCGCAAAAAAACTGTTCGAATTGCAGGAACGATTGGTTGGCGAGTACCCGGTCGTTTTAGCGACGCATGAAATCTTCTTGAGTGTGGTTCGATGGTTTCTTTCAAAAGAGGCACAAACCCTTGCCGACTCATTTGGGGAGGGCTCAGTGGGGTCTCAAGCATTTATCGCGATGGAAAGACTTTGGTTTGTTGGCGCGACAGAGTTTGCGATCGAAGTGTTGTCCACACACGAGAGCTGGAAGTTTACATCTACTAGCGAGCGATGTGAGGTCAAGGAACGCTGCTTCCGTTTGCTGTTTGTCCTTGTCCTCCCACGCAAGTACGTGAGTGAGCGGAATGACATGATCCCAGCGTTCGAGAAGGCGCTGCGCGAGACACTGTCCACGGATATGTCACTGCTTATGAAGCTCTTGCGATCGTCGTGTGCGGTACTATCGCCAATGGAAGGTCACGTGGGCCACTGGAATAGTATCGCGACGACAGACAATGATGCTAATGATGCATCAAGTTCTGGCGAGGAGGACAGCAACGGCCACTTCCCATTGGTCTACGAGACTGAGTTTGACAGTGGTGGCGTCAACCTTGTGCAACTCGAGGCGCTTGTCACGACCTGTTTGCGCTTGCTAGAGTTGCTTGTTGCAAATCGAACAAGCTCGGTGGATGCACAAACCGTCCGAAAGCTTTTGCTGACGCCGATCGATGACGGTGGTCCCAAAAAACGCAAGTCCTTGACGATTGTTACGCTCTGTGGTGGATATCTCGACTACTCTGTGGAAAAGGCACCCGGAATTGCGTACTGGTCTCTACTGATCTTGCAGCACGCTGCTGTCGTATTGGACTACCGACAGGAACGAGAGAGTCGTGGTCTCTCCTCAATGCACTCCCTGGTCGCTCTCTTCCACGGGAACCAAGATCTTCCTCTTGTGCGTGGCATGTTCGCGCGTCTGCTACGAGTATCATCGCCTCATCACCTAGCATTGCGCAAGGAGGTTATTGAGATGTTAACATTGTGCTTGGAGCATCAGCCGGGGTTTCTCGCCCTTTTGCTCCTTGGCGATGATCGCAAGGAAAACAGCACGTCGGATGAAAGGTCTGAGGGGCCCCCGCTGCCCTTTGTGGCGTTGCTGGAACACTTCTTCGGGGCGTCGGAGCAGCTTCTGGAGCAGTCCTCCGACCTGTTCTGTGCTCTACTGACCTTCCTTGTGCAGGTTTGGAAGGGTGCCATTCACAATGGCCTTGCCGTGCACCTGAAAATTATGGCTGCTCTGCGCGAGCGTTCTACTTTTTGGCCGAATGTAACGCGGGCTCTCAAGATCCACATGCCGTTGGAATCAGTAGAGGAACGCGGGTTGCTTGATATAGAGCTGGCTGCTGTCACAGTTCAAGGCAGAGGCGGTGTTGGGAGTTCATCAGAGTCGTATACTGGCCGGTCAAGTGCGTATGGGTACTTAGCACGCGGTCTTATCCTTCAGCTGGTTGCGTACGAGTGGCACAACAGGGCTTCTAAGCAAAGCGACCATCCGTTAGTGGAAGTGTTGGACTCCTTCAGGAAGGAGGGGCTCTATTCGCACTGGTTGCGTACGTTCACTCGATTAGATTATTCGCCGGCGCAGCTGGAGCAATACGCGTCGTCAATTCGGCGTGCTTGCAGCTTGAACACGCCCACCGCGAATCTCCTGGGCGACATTCCGGTTGGCAACATCTCGCTGTACCTCGAAGGACTTATCTGTGATGCTAGCGCGCTTAAATGGCAACTCAGTGCGGGGGGAGATATTAAACTACAAGCTTCTCCGGCGGATGTTCGTGCGCTGAAGCTAGTTCAATGGAGCAATTTGCAGGCAGCCTTCCTGCATGCACAGCTCTTCTCTTTGACCAAGTGGAAAGTGTTTATGGAGCTATGCTGTCTGCAGGCGGGTGGCGGTTCTGAATCTCCCCTAGAGAAGGCGGCTGAACCTACGACCCCGAGGCGGCTTAAGCGAAAAGAGTCGATGATCTCGTCACCTCCTCGCAGCAGTGTGATGAACAGCACCGCAAGCTCAGGCAGCACTTCAAGATTGCGGGTAACGATGTCTGCATCCTCCGCGTCCAGCTCAGAGAGTGCGTTATCGTCATCGCGGTTCTCGGGTGATCGGACGTCCTTTGGAATGATTCAGGTGCTAGCTGATGTAATCAGAGCTAGAGTGGAACAGCATGAAAATCAGGACGAAGTGCTCGACTACTTCGTGCTGCTCCATCTGCAGGATCTTGTGCAGCTCTTGGTGTCGATGCTGCACCACCAGCTGTGTCTGGTGGTGCGCAAGACGCGCGACCCAAAGTTATCCCAGACGCGACAGCGCCTCGATGGATCTAGCGCCTCAGACCTTAAGCTTGACGCAGCCGCGACACTCCAGTTGCTCGGCGTCATCGAGAAGACGGCGAGCGCTGTACACGACTCGATGGGACGAATTGCACGCGAGGTGGAACTGGTACGGCTAGGATCCAATGACAGCGCGAAGTCTTCTTCGTCTGTTGATTTCACTGCGGTGCCGCTGATCGCTCGTCTGGTGACTGGCTTCGAGCAAAAGGTGGAGGTGGTAACCGATGGCTTGCACACATCGCTGTTCACTGCGGCATTACTGCTGGTGCGTCACTTGAGTAAAATCAGCCACCAGAGTCGCATTGGGGAAAGAGATTTCGAGATGGATGGCATTATGCCACCCAGGCCACTTCTGCAAGTGAAATTGATCGCGCACTGCATGAATGCTATCACACTGTGCGACAGCCGGTCGCAGCCTACTACCAGCACCCAATCTTTGTTCCAGTTAAGTTGGTGTCTGTTCCAGGAGGTCCTGGATAGCTTTAGCAGCGTTGATGCCCCACTCACGTCCAAACCTAAGCTGTGCATGGCCAATGCAGTGCAGCTCAACCCTTTCGTCAAGGAATTAGAGCACGACCGGCAAGGTATCGGTGCGCTCTTCCACTTGCTGGTGCAGCGTTTCCGCCCTTCTTCGTACAGTAAGGAGGTGGCTACGAGACAAGAGGAGGCATGCCAAGTGTTGCGTGGTTTGGCTGCCGTCGTGTGGAACCCAGAAAACGCTGAGCTGTGTCAGCGTGTAATGCTGAACAACGGCAGTTCTCGTTCATCGTCTCGTCTGCGATTGCTATCGATGCTGGCAACCCAGTTGCTGCCGCTGCTCCAAGCTCAGATGGAACGTGAAGAGGCTACTAGCAGCTTGCGGGGCTACGTGGTATCAGCAAGTGACGAGATGGAGACTGAAGATAAGGGTCTGGATCGCTCGTTGGCACACCGCATGTGGTGCCTTGTGCTAGACTTTGTGGGGGGCTTGCTCCGTTTACAGGTTGAAGCAACTGGCGCAAACTTTGATGATGCGGACGTATGGGACTTTATGTCACATGCTGAAGCACTACTGCTTGCTGCAGTCGAGCCAACAACGTGCCAGCGCCTGACGCGCGCCGTTATCTCAGAGCACCAAGCACTTCTTCGCCTGCTGAGCGCCCTGAGTGGAAATGCGTCTCGGCGGAAGCGTTGGCGTCAAGCGTTCCCTTCGAACAGTGTTGTTCTCATGGAACAGAGCCGCCAGTTGCTTCGTCGTGCGTGCGTGCTGTTGGGCAGCTCGTCAGCGGAGATCAGCCGCCTTCGCAAGGAGAAGTCTCAGAAGCAAAAGGCGACCAAATCGCCAAGCAGCAAATCGCTTGTGAGCTTTGGCGTCAGCTTAACCCCGAAATCACCGCGATCGCCCCGATCGCCGTCAGCCTTCACGTATGCGCACCAAACACTGCTACATGATCATTTGCAGGCAGTCCGAGACGTTGAGAAGCGGAAGCTCACCGATTTCCACCGCGAAATGGAAACCCAACTGGTGGAGATTGTGCGACTGGCGAGTTTATTGCTGACTAAATGGACAGGCTCGCTTACCGACCGCGACGCCATTCTTGTTGTGGACGGCGTGCGATACGTGGATGAAGAGCAGCTTATGCCCTTACTCGCATTTATACCGGCTAGTGAGGCGCGCACTATGAACAGCAGCCCCGGCTTGGGCCACCTGACTCTCGCGATGGACTTCATGCTTGATCAGCTCGTGGCAAGCGAAGACGAATCGCAGGCGAGAAAACCGATGGCTGTGTTAGCGAGCGCTATTGATGTCTGCGCATTGCTTTTTCTGAAGACGTATTTGCTCCATGCTGAGCAGTACGAGCTCGTCAAGCGCGACCGCGACGAGCTCAGCAAGTTCTTCCGCCAGTTCAGTGGGCGGCTAAGCGGGGACGACAGTGGGGCTAGTGTAGCCGTCGATGCTCAGTTGATCCAGCACATTGGCAAGGTATGCAGCTGAGATGGTAGTTTTCACCAAGTTGGTGGCATGATACTGACTGCGTGAATGGTTTGTACAGATCATTGCGGGGTGATGAGGGTACGAAGTCGACATGACATAGCGTCAGGCAAGCAACGTAGATGCATGCTGCCTGTCTTAAATGGAGGTAAATACTACATGTAACCAGCAGATTTCCTTCTTGGGCAGCCTGACTTTGACATCGCTGGCGTGACGTACTACAATAGTCGTCAAGAATGATGATACGGTACCGAAGTACTGAAGTAGCAGAGAAGCGAAAAGTGTGGGTTTTGGGAAATTAACTCAAGGATGCAGCTGTACTAACACTGGACAAAACTCATGCAGGACACGTCAATCTTTCAGTTGATGGACCGGATCAAGTGATGGAGACTTTTCCATCACATGCCAAGTATTTTCAAAAGAACTGGGCAAACTGGGCACTACTGATGGAGAGGTGAAAGTTGACACCAACCGATTGAAAGAACTTGCATGCCTAGCAATGCGCGATCGAGTCGGCACTTTTGCAGTTGCTTGCTCTGAGCAACGAGAAGAACCAACAAGCAGTTTGAGCGGATGAAGACGGAGAACGAGCTGCTTAACGCAGTGTTCTGCTTCACACACAAAGCGCCAAGTGAGTGCCAGAGTGCTTCGGTATGCAAAACGTACGTGAAGCGCTTTGCAACTTTTGTTGCAGACCTGGAGGCGATTAAGGTCGACAAGTCCTTGTGTGGGTGTGTTGAACCGATCGATTTGTCCCAGCTTCGGTCTTTTCTGTCCACGAAGTTGAGACGTTGAATGAGGTCTGTCGACGTCTTGCGAATAGTACAATACACGAGCGGGGTGACGTCTGGTATGACCCGTGCTGCCTGAGTATGGCTGTGCCATCCAACGGACCATGCTCAGATCTACCGTAGTGAAGCTCGGAAAGTGTTTTTCGTCGATGGGTGGAAACGAGCTCTGCATTTCTTGCCAACTGGTGCCTGCATTCATGGCTCCGTTCCTAAGCCGCAGTGCGCTTGGCAGTGCGCAGATCTGGACTCGAACCTGCTGGAGAATTTCGAGACTGCATTTGCCTTGAAGCTCACCGAAGCGAAACAAACCAAAAGATCGGGGAGAAGTGCGGCGACCAACGAGTTGGGCCATCAAAAGACTCCAGCGTTCATAGAAGCAGTTGCGCGTTGTGCTGTCGCGTCAGTCACTGGTGAGAACAACTCGTTTGCTCCAAAAGGAGGCACTACGGATGTGGGGCAGCACACTGGAGGCCGACCTCGTGATACGTGCTGGGCGCTCGTTAAGGCAACTATCAATGCGTGGAATGAGAGTGAAACTCAAAAAGTGCATCCTGCAGTACATGCAGCTCTGTGTCCTTGAAGACAAGGCTGAAAGGCTTGTCTGGAAGGTAAGACGCCGAACTGAGTTATCCGACTCGCAGTTGATTGGAGAACGCGTCAACGTTCGCCAATGGCAGTCGACGGACTTTCCGTACTGGTTAGCATTTGAGGTGGAGGGGCGACTGCAGATTCGCCACGAACAGTATGTGGTCGCTAAGCAACTAATCGACCAACCTGGAACTGTGTGCCAGGTGATGATTGGGCCGTGGCAAGGCGCGTGTGATTTTACCAATGCTGTTCCTTCACTTCACACAAAGCTGTCGTGCGCGCTCATTTTTTGGGTCCTTTGCTGAGCGAGGCGCGGCAGTTCATGCACCGCTACCTGTCAGCGTCAAATGCCCAGCTTGGCGTGCTTGAACAGCCCTTTGATCGCAACATTCCCTTCGATGATCGTGGTCTTTTGCTTATTCGTGACACCCTCGATGAACTGAAACAGAATGGTGGCATTCAGATGGTTGCTCCTGAGCATCGGATGTCTCTGGAGTTGAAGCACTTTGAGCTCGCCGATGACAACCTCGTTGTGGATCAAATTCTCGACAATGACCAGTTTGTTGATGTGCTGGACGAGAGCGACGCATTACTGCACCACAAGTACCATTTGGTGTATGCTGTGGGCACCCTTGTCCCTCCTTCTTAGTGGAATTGAGCACTGGACTGACTGCTGCGAGTCATGGCAAACAAATCAGTGGAGTCTCGAAGGAACACATCTTAACGTTGTTGTGGACAGCACCGAGAAGCTCCGACACAAGCTGAAAGAGGCGCTTGTGCTGGATCTGATCGACAACGCCTCATTCGAGCTATTGTGGTTGACAACGCTGGGAGGAACTCCCCGAGACTCGATTGTGAAGGCTATTACGGATTCGAGTGTGAGCCTACAGGAAACCCTAGATAGTCACATGCAAAAGCTCTTGCACTTCCAATGCCAGCTACTCGCGCTTCGTGGGCTGTTAGCGTCTGGCGTGTTGGAGCATTGTCTCGAAAAACGATATCGAGTGGACTGTGGTCTCCCACTCTGCAGTTCACGACAGAAGAAGGTTGCGATTCCCTACCGCGCCGCTGACGTTCCGTGTGAACGATCTGAGTTCAGCCATCCAGACGTCTGCGTCGTGCTCACACTGCTGGGATATTATCACAGAGGCCTCAACGACGACGAGGTGAAAGAGGCTTTTGGCAAATTGGTACGTTTGAATACCTCTGTGAGCAACAGCAGCAATATGAACAATGGTATCCCAGTGTAGCAGCGCATCTCGGATGTGAAGACCCGAAGGTTCTGTGTGATGAGCGCCATATTAGTCATGCCGACAAATGGCAGCTTGAGATCCTCCGCCGCGTCTACAAATTCTCCATGGAGGCGATCAACTTGTTCCTGAACACGTGCGTTTTCTCGAAAGATACACAGCAGTACCCACAGCGCTTGTCACGAACGGCGTGGGATCTCGCAGCAGGAAGCAGCAACATTGGCTTCTCAGGTACAAGTGACAACCATCGACTGCTCCCCCATTCCGTGACTCAGCGTGAGCCGGATGAAGCTTCATTGCTTGGCACAAATGGCGAAATGATCGACAAGATTATTACCGTAACGCAGAGTTACCAATCAATCCGCCCCAGCCCACAAACTTCGCCAATTCCATGGGAAACTGTTCTCCTCTTTGCAGTTGATAAGCGCGCGCAAGCTCTCATTGATACGGGTGCACTTCTTGCTGGCGTCTCCAATCAAGACGCTGCAGATTTCCTTCTTGCACAGCCTGACTTTGCTTTCGCTGGCGTGACGTACTACGATAGTCGGCAGGAGCACGACTGCTGGATGATAGCAGGGAAGGTAAGATGCCTCTGGAGAACGCGTCAATTCTCGAAAAGGAGATGTTTGTGATTTTTGACGAAGCTCGCTCGAGAGGCTCCGACATGAAACTCCTTCCGGGTGCTGCAGCTGTGCTGACCCTAGGCCCGAAGCTCACCAAGGACAAACTCATGCAAGGCGCTGGTCGCATGAGGCAACTTGGATGCGACCAAACGCTCTGGATTGTGAGCTTTGACGAGGTTGCACAGAGTGTCCTCCAAACCAGCGGGAAAACTGATGTTGGAGACTTGGTTGCAGTTGACGTGTTGAATTGGGTCATGGAATGCACAACAGACGAGTCCGTTCGAGGATTGCTGGAATGGGCAGGCAATGGCATCCATTTCCGAAAGACTCAACACGACCGAGGAGCAGAGGTAGTGAATGAAAACTGGTCGTTGGAAACGCTTTACCAAGATAAGCTTCATCGCGAAGCTATTGCTCGAGTGATTGAATCACGAGTGCGTTTTTCCTTTGAAAATGTCGATGATGATGTGGTAAAACAAATCGACAGCGTAAGTGCCACGTACGGCCTGAACAATGAGGTGTGCGTTACCTCGCACACCAACGAATGCGAGCGAGATTGCAGACGGAGGAAGAGAATGTGAAAATACGAGCGTGTGAAGTAGCGCAGTGCTCCCCTGCGCAAGAGGAGGCCTGGAAATATAGCGCCACTTTAAGTGTCCGGTCGGTGCATGAGCTCGACGGAGTCGTGCAAATCGTGGACATGGAGAGCTTTGTTCGGCAGCAGATCTCCCCCGAGCTGGCGCATTTGACTTGGGCGAGCGCTCGCATTTTCGGAACAGTGAACTTTTTCTCTACCATTTTGGCTCGGGAAAGCATGGACCGCACGACCGAGTTCTTGCGCCAAATTGATGTGCTGCTGGTTTTCGACAACGACGAGATCTTGTTGGTGTCGGAGTGCGAGGCGGATCACATCTTGAAGCTGGTATGGTCGAGTTCGGCTACCAGCTTCCGATTCGTGAACCTCGGCTTCGCTTGGGAGAGCATCGGTCGTGTTGGGAAGCACTCGAAGTTTCGCGACATGATGCATCTAATACTCGGCTCTCAATTGGACAGAGCTGTATCGCTGCTGTCAGCTTCGGCCTGCTACCTGTATAACGGCGAGACGATGGTACCAAAACGGGAACAAACTGTAGTGGAGCCCGTGTTCCGTGAATTGCTTCATCCTGTAGCCCAGCGAGAGGTGGCACTGAATGATTTTGTGCAGTCGCGAGGCAGTAACCACAAGTGGACGCGGTCATTTCTGCACGAGCTGTGCTACCGTATGGATCTGGAAGACTGCGAGTGATTCACCACAGAAAGGAAGTGCTTAGGTGACTAAAAACGAAATTAAAGTTAATTTTGTTGTTGCTGTCGCCAGAGTGGACTTGTAGAAGTTCGCGGAGGAGTTGAAAAAGACCCACGGCTGACTGGATCTGATCGTCAACAACGCTAGAGTCGAGGGCGATGCCTACGCCAGGACGGTGGGCGGCAACGAGCGGCACTTCGCTACAAACCACCTGGGGCACTTCGCACCTACAGTTCAGCTGTTGGACGTGGTGAAGCAGAGCACTCTAGCTCATATCGTGAATGCGAGCAGTATTGCGCATCGCAACGCCTTCTGGGCGTTCGATGAGAACGAGGCCACGGCAGAGCGTTCCGTGTCGAGGGGGTCACTGCTGTCGCGTGTCGTTCAGGAACAGCATCGACAAACCTGTTGGCGGCACCGTCAATGCCCAACAGTAACTGGGTGTGGACAACGGCCTTCAAGCTGCGGACGCTGATGCCGCGCCAAAACATTCAAATGTTTTTTTTTGCCTGCCTTGTACTAGTACGCTGCTGTGAGGAAGAGCGTCCATGGCAGGGACCTAAACATTTCAACGCCATGCTCGGCTTTCCCGTTCGTGGGACCCATTCCAAGTTGAGTCACTCAACCACTGCAGCTACCAAGCTCTGGACATGAAGCGAGTCTTTCGCCACCAAGACGTAGCTACGAGCTATGAATAATGAACAGCAGCATTGCAATCGTCCTGTAACTCCCTCATCAACCGTCCACGTGAAGGGACATCGGACCCCTTGCTTTGAGTAGTCGCCGAATCCTCCAGTGTTGGATCCTCAGCCCATAAAGCTTTGTGCTGCAGCGCAATGGCACTCGGTGTGGTGGGCCGCTATGCGGTTCTCGTGTCGCTTGCAATGTGGGGCGCGTATGCCGCGGCCCTATCGCCAGACACGATCCAACTCGAAATGAGCAACCGGATGGCTCGCACCCAAGTTGTCAACGCGTTGCAATGGCGATATCGAGATCGCCGAACTGTCGACGAGGATCTACAGGCGCTGCAAATGGTGAGGGACGAAGAGCTGCTGGGTGAAGACTCGACTCGCAACGAGGCGACGGTGGAAACGGGACTCCATTCCGGGTCCGGGTCGCACACCATTCAGGTCTCCGTGGGCGGACAGCAGCGCGAACTGATCATCGACACGGGCAGTGGCAAGACGGCCTTCGTGTGTGTGGGCTGCAACAATTGCGGCAGCAAGCGGACGCACCAACCGTTCGTGGTGACCGCCAACACGACCTACTTGTCGTGTGACCGATCCCTGACCCTGTCAACCGGCAGAGGTGAGCCCCCGTGCGCGGCCTGCGAGGATGGCAAGTGCAAGTACGGCCAGACGTACGTCGAAGGAGACCACTGGAGCGCCTACAAGGCCTCGGACATCATGCAGCTCTCGGCGAGCTTTGAGGCGCGCATCGAGTTCGGCTGCATCTACGAGCAGTCGGGAGTGTTCCTGGACCAGCCGTCGGACGGCATCATGGGCTTCTCGCGCCACCCGGACTCCATCTACGAGCAGTTCTATCGGCAAAAGGTGACCCCGTCGAGGATTTTCTCGCAGTGTCTGACGGAAGGAGGAGGCTTGCTCACGATCGGCGGGGTGGACCTCGCTCGCCACACGGAACCTGTGCGCTACACGCCACTACGCAACACCGGCTACCAGTACTGGACGGTGACACTGCTGTCGGTGTCTGTCGGCAACTCGAACAACACGCTGCAGGTGGACAGCAGTGAGTACAACGCCGACCGTGGGTGTGTACTCGACAGCGGCACCACCTTCTTGTACATGCCCGAGAGCACCAAGGAACCGTTCCGGCTTGCGTGGAGTCGAGCGGTCGGGAGCTTCTCGTTCGTACCTATGAGCGACACGTTCTACACCATGACACGTGAACAGGTCGCAGCACTGCCAGATATCTGCTTCTGGTTCAAGAACGACGTCCACATTTGTCTCCCATCGAGTCGGTATCTCGCACAGATTGGGGACGGAGTTTACACTGGCACAATCTTCTTCACGCCTGGACCCAGGGCTACGATCCTGGGCGCCAGTGTACTGGAAGCCCATGACATTATCTACGACGTGGACAACCACCGCGTTGGCATCGCTGAAGCCATGTGTGACCAGCCGCTGCAAACTGCGGTGAAGCTCAGCCTTGATCCGGGCGGCGACAAGTTCCATGCAGAGTTTGACTACTCTCAGGCTCCTCAGTGGATGCTCGCCGGCGTCACCCTGCTGGCAGTTGCTGGTCTCATCAACGCGATCTGGGTCGCTGCAGCTACCGAGGGTGAAACGCCGTCTGTCACCGGCAAAGCTACCAAAGCACCTCCAGCGTCAGTGACTAACGACTGGCAGGGCGACGAATTCTCCTTCTTCTTGATGCAGGAAGACGAACAATAAAAAGCAAACTGATTAGAGCATTCACAGCGATAAAAGGTTAACACGATCTGCATTTCCACGAGCTCATTCCAGCCGTCTTTGCCCTCCGTGGACTCAGATGGTTCTAAGAGTAAGTTACCGTCTCTATCCGAGCGCGACGTCCATGACCATCATGACGACAAAGCCCACGATGGTACCGAACGTCGCCAGCTTCTGGTTGCCGCTCTGTGTTGTTTCCGGTATGAGATCGTCCACCACCACAAAAATCATAGCACCTGCAGCGAACGACAGCGCATAGGGCAGAATCGGCTGCACATACAGCACGGCACCCGCTCCAATCAACTACACAACAACAAAAACATCATCAGCATCTCAAAAAATCACCTCCACGAAAAACCCTCAACGCACCCCTCCAATGGGCTCCACCAAGCCACTCGCCTGTCCCCACATGAACGCTCGGAAGGCCGACGTGCCCTCGCGTCTCAACGGCATGGACACCGCGAGTCCTTCCGGGAAATTCTGCAGTCCGATGCCGATCGCCAGGTTCACGGCATTGGCGAAGCTGGCGCTGGAGCTGTGGCCCACACTACCGAACCCCACGCCCACGGCCATGCCCTCGGGCAAATTGTGCAGCGTGATGGCGATCACCAGCAACAAAACGCGACGGAAGCTGCTGGTGCGGGCGGCTGAGGGTTTGTCCTCAAAATCGTCATTTTTCTTCTTCTGTTTCAGGTTCCCGTCCGTGCCGCCCATGGAGTGCGGGGAAACCCCCAGGAATTTCTCCAAAAGAGGCAGCACTTGCTCCGTGCCGAAGAGCGTGAGCGCCCCCAGCGTGAAGCCCACGGCGGCAGGTACAAAGGACCAGCGACCGTCGGGGCCGTAGAGCTCCGACTCGGCGGCGATCTCGATGGACGGCGCCAGTAACGACCAATAGGAGGCGGCCAACATGACGCCACCGGCGAATCCGAGCATCCCGTCCAGGATCTTCTGACTCGTTTGTTTGTCCTCCACGTCCAGCACGAAGACCATTGCGGAGCCCTGAGAGAGGAACAAAGGGTTAGATTGAGGGTGGGGCATAAGGGGGTGCGGACACGTACGAGAGCGGTGAAGCCCCAGGTGACGAACGTGCCCATGAGCGCCTGGACGACGGGGTGATAGCCCTCGATCATGCTGCTTCAGAAGGTCACTTGGCAGGAAGAGACAACTCTGGCGAACGATAGAAATGACGTACTTGATGAGATTTGATTGGCTGAAATGATGACGCCAGTATAAAGTGAGCTTGCAGCGCTTGTTGCTGCTTTGATTGCGGAAGTCATCGAAGAGGAAGTTGCATTGCCGTAGCGAGTGAAGGGATCGGAGTTTTGGGCCTTGGTCAAGGGCTGCCGAACCTCGGTCAGCACTTGTTGAGGACGCAGTTGAGTGATAAAACTGTCAATCGCAGCTCGAATCAATGCACGCATCGACAACATCGACACCGCGATAACAGCATGCACCGAGCAGGAGAACAACACAAGCCAAGAAACCACGTCGACCTTGTCACCGATCCTCAGGTTTGTAAAACGGCTCGTTTCTGCGCTGAATGCGCTGAATGCGAGGCCTGGGGTAACTGCAACATGTGCTGATGGCCGCCGCCGATAATTCGCCTCGGATTATAGTTCATTCCGCAATTTGCTGCCTCGCGCGCAAGTCGCTTTCTCCCTCGCATTATCTTCGTACCGACTCCTCCCCCGATGCCGCACATCGTCGCGTACAAAGCCAACGTGGTGCACTCGGTGGCGCTCGGACAGCTGCAGGTGCTTCAACCAGGCCTCGTGGGCGTCAACGAGCTCGGCAAAATCGTCTTCGTGCTGGACCTGAGCCAGTGCGAAGCCTCCGCACACTTTGACGAGCTCGTGGACTTGGGCGAGCAGCTGCTGCTGCCAGGCTTCATCGACGGCCACGCCCACGCGCCGCAGTACTCGTTCATTGGCGTGGGGATGCACCTGCCGCTGCTCCAGTGGCTGGAGACGTACACGTTCCCATACGAGTCCAAGTTCCAGGACGTGGACTACGCTCGTGCAGTGTACGAGAAGGCGGTGAGACGCCACTTACACAACGGCACCACCACGTGCTCGTATTTCGCCACGGTCCATCTCGAGGCCTGCAAGGTGCTCACGGACGTCCTGGAGCACGCGGGCCAACGCGGCTACGTGGGGAAGGTCAACATGGACCGCAACGGCTCCTCCGGGCTGCAGGAGGACACGCAGACGTCTATCGACGACACGAGAGCCTTCGTGCAGTACGTGCAGAACAAGAAGAACGAGCTCTTGACGCCCGTGATCACGCCCAGGTTCGTGCCGAGCTGCTCGTCCAAACTCATGAAAGCACTGGGCGAGATCTCGAGAGAGCACACACCCAAGCTGCCAGTGCAGTCGCATCTAGGAGAGAACCGTGACGAGATCAAATGGGTCAGGAGCCTGCACCCGGAGAGCAAGACGTACACGGGCGTGTACGACGACCACGGACTGCTGCACGAGCGGTCGTACATGGCGCACTGCATTTGGTGCAGCAAAGGCGAGCGGGAGCTGCTCCGTGAGAAGCAGACGGCTGTGATTCACTGCCCCAACTCCAACTTCTCGCTCTCCAGTGGCGTCTTAAACGTGCGTCGACTGCTACAAGAGGGGATCAAGGTCGGACTCGGCACTGACGTGTCGGGGGGCTACTCTCCGTCCATGTTGGATGCCATCCGCCAAGCAGTGATTGCCTCCAAGCTCGTGTCGATCGGTAACGGCAGCTCCAGTGACGAAGACAGCGAGGGGAAACAGGAAGATTCGCTCTCTTACGCTGAAGCCTTCCACCTCGCAACAATGGGAAGTGCGGAAGCGCTGGGACTTGGCGACAAGGTCGGCAACTTCACGGTGGGCAAAGACTTTGATGCGCTCGTGGTGGACCCGTACAGTGCTAACAGTCCCATCGACGAAGCTCACGACCCAGTTGAGGCTGCCGACGTGCTTCACACGTTCCAGAAGTTCCTGTTCCTCGGCGACGACCGCAACATCGTCTCCATCTTTGTGGGTGGCCGTCAAGTCAAGAGCGCGTCGTCCGAGCTCCACACGAAGAAGGCGGTCAGAGTCCCCATCTCTCCACTAACTATCGGTAGCGTCCACCCCAGCATCCAGCCTCTGTCTTTAGCAGAAGACTAGCGCTCTGTCGCTCATCAATGGCAGCTCGATCTAATTAACAAGCAAGTATATGTAACCTCCTTCATCCTCGTTTGTCCGAAAAGTCACCTGCAGAATGGCGAAGGATGGCGAGTACGAGATGGCTCTGCGAGTGGAGCGTATCGAGCAGCAGATTCCAGCGGAGTGGAAGGAGTTCGCGGGGAAGCCCATGCAGATGACCTACTACGCCACCAAAGTGAACACTTTCCGAGAGAACCCAGACTTGTCACGTCCGAGCGACTCGTTCGCCGCGTGGGCCACCAAGGAGCTGCGTCGTGAGATGGGAGAGTACGTGCGGCTGCAGATGTTAGGACTGCTTTCTCCCCAGCAAGACGCTAACATTTCTGCTGCCATACCGAACAGTGAAGGCAAACGACTGAGTGACGCAGATCTAACGGGTATTGTGAGCCAGGAATGGCGCACAGATCTCACACGCAGCCTCTTGGAAGCCCGTCTCAATCGGCACGGCAGCAAGGACGGACCAGTAGTGCGACGGTCGCCGAGTGGCGTTCTCTACGTCGCCCCACAACCTGCACAAACATCCCACAGCACGTCGAGCTCTGCTTCTCCAACGAAGTTTGTGCTGGACGCCATCGCAACCCCAGGCCCTCGCAAGCAGGCAAAGTGATCAGCACTTGAAGTAAAAGGCAACAAGTAGACCATCACTCTTTCTCCATCCGATTGGACAAAATGTGGCTTCAACTTTGATGATGTCGAAGCGACGCGAGTGGCGAAGTCTGCGGTGGACAAGCGCCCCAGAGCGCCGCTGGTCCAAATCTTGTAATGGCTTCGCTTGCTTAGATCTTACCGCGGTGTGGGAGGGGAATTCATCAACCTGTCGCTCTTCGTGCGATGGTGGCAACGAGTTTCCACGATCCGTCGAGCGTGGCGTCCGTCGTGATGGTTCGTGGCGCCGGACGCGCTGACGGCGAGAAGGAATACGGGGAGGTGCGACTCTATCCAACGCGGATGCGCTTCGTGACGGGCGTAGCTCGGACCTACGAGGACGACTTCCCATCTGAACTCAGTCATTTGGTGAAGGAGACGGACTTTGACATCGCCATCAACCAGATCAACAACACGATGCAGGACTACTGGCCGTGCCTGTTCTGCATATGCTGCGGCTACGGCTGCTGTCCGTGCACATTCGGTCTATCTCTGCTTTGTCCGAATTTCTGCATCAGGGATGTACGTCGCTGTATTCTTGCGTGTATCGTCATCAGTGGAAGGCCCTTACTTGGCTCTTGCTGTGTAGGCGGAGCAATACGTTCGTGCGCTTCTCTCAAGGATCAACAAGAGGCTGTGTTTCGAGCGAGCTGGGATCGAGTGGCAGCTCGTGCGGTCGTGCGGTAGGTCCTGGGTGAGATCGGCTTGCTTGTTTCTGCTATCTACCAATTACTTAGATTGCGACTTGCTGGGCTAGATCCAAATCACTTACCCGTTAGCGCCGAAGAAGCCCCCGCTGGTACGCTTTACACGCTGTAGACTTGTATTTACGGATTCTTACATTGCTTTCTACGCAGGTAACATATCAGAACGGTATACTTCCATCGTCAACACCGCTCGTGGCACCAAGTCAGCAGGCACCCTCGAGCTCCTCCGCACTGTCTGCTGCAACTCCCCTGGTTTCATCATAAAAACCCAAGCAATGTTCGTGGCGTGGTGCTTCTGTGGTGTATGCATTCCATTGTTAATCTATCGGCTGCATTTTTCAATTCATGCGTCCGAACTCGCTTCAGCAATGCACTCAAAATCTCTCGGCGTGTCAAAGTGTTCCGCTACTACGTTCTCCACGACGCCACCGATCTAATAGCCACTTTCCGGTTTCTTCTAGGTTGCCTTCACAAAGTACATCGCGTCTTCCGTTTCGCTCATCCTCAGGGTGTCGTCATTACTGGTTCGCAACCAGGACCAAAGCGAACAAGTCGCACAGTTACCCGAAGGCTTTCCACTCCGCTTGCGTTGGTTACCATCGTTGCATTACGCGCGATAATGATAAGTGGATCGGACCTGGCGCACTGTGATCGACCCAGCTAAATTATTGGAGGGTGAGGAACCCACGCAGCGTGTTGCGGAACTGGCCGAGCCTCTGCGTGAACTTATCGCGGTTGGCAGCCTCCAGGTTGGGGCGCACATCTGCGAACAGTGCGGCAAAAGCCTCTTCGATCTGTGCGCGATTCTCCGGCGGCTGCGAAGAGCTCAGCTGTTGCTGGTAATTCGTCAGCGCTTCCTCGCTGCAAAGTGTGAGACTCAAGATCGGTCGCGATAGCGCCCACTGTGAATTTACCTCGCCGTACACCAAAATGTCCAGCAACGCCGCTAGCAGCGTTGACCACATGTTCGGTGATCCCTGCATGTGAGTCCGCAAAGCATGCTTCACGGGCGTATCCCGCTTCTTCTTCATTTCCTGGAAATACAGCGACGCTAGGTGGTCGACGGCAGTCGCGCACTGGGCAGCAATGACCAGGTCGTACGAGTTCATACCTTCGTGCAGCGACTGCACGAGCTGGCGGAAGGTGCCGTCCTCCAGTGCGACGACGGACGCCAGCTGATTGCGGAACAAAATCTCCAGGAAAAAAAAGTAGGCGTTCTTCACCTTTGGGTAGTGCATCAGGTCCTCGTGAGGAATAGATAGGACAAGCTGCAGCGCGATCTCTAGTGCGTTTTCCAGCGACTTGTCATTGTACAGCTGGAACACGCCAAAATTCACGTAGTTCCCGCCCAGCGCGCGGTAAAGAATACCCAGGCACAGCGCCACGCCCTTATACTTATCGCCGTACGGGTTCTTCCCTGCCGGCACTGGTTGTATCCGCCGCCCGTACGCTACCACAACACTGCTCAGCTCACGGAACAGCAAGATACCGCTGGCCGAACTCTGGTCGAACGTGACACGCTGGGCCTTGTTGTACGCCAACTCCTGCAGAAACTTCAACAAGGCAGTGGTTACCGCCGGGTGGTCGTACAACTCATCAGCAGCGCGGACAAACACCGGGAAGTACGCCGGATACAACAGATCGAAGATGCAGCTGTACGTGCGTCGGTTGTGTGTCTGCTGCACGATACCTCGCAGGTCGCGGCACACTCCGATCACAGCCTCACGAGCCTCTGGTACACGGTAGCTGGGTGTCTGCAGCAACTGGTTCAGCACATTCTCGACCGGCTCCATGAACCGCTCAAACCGCTCTGAAGACTCGTCAAACGCTGTCGTGAAAATAAGCCTAGCAATGGTCGAGTGGAACGTCGTTCGGTGCCGTGTGTTAGCAGGAATCGCCAGGAATGGGAACTCTTCTGCTGTGTGGTTCCCAATAAGGTATTGCACAGTTTCCAGTCCAAGAAGGAGCTTCCCGGAGGAGTATCCAGATGCTACCTCGAAGAAGAGCGCCAAAGTCTTGCTAATAACCACCTCGGTCTCACCCCAAAACTTGAGATTGTTGCCCACTTTCGTTACCATCATGTTCACAACGACCGTGTGGTCGCCCAGTCCTAGCCGCTCGAACATGCGCAAATATGCTTTGTGCTTAGATGACATGGCACTCTCGCTAGGAGCCATAATAGGCGACGAGGCCGACCCAGTCGACGCCGGCTGCATGGAAGAAACCGGTGTAGGAGCCGACGGCATGCCATGCTGCTCGCCAATGTAGTTCTTGCGGAAGCTGCTAAAGTAGTATAGCAACGATAACTCAAAGTGCACGCTAGGCTTTGTTTGGCCACCCGACGCAATGATCCGATGTTCTGTCAGCTGCATAGCTCGGAACACTCGCTGAGATAGGTCCGCATCTACCAGCTCGTCTCCCTCAGTTGACGTAGACGAATACGACTGACCGCCAATAATGGCGCCAATAGCATACACAAGCCAGGCTGCCTGGTTCTCCATGCTTTCCAATTGCTGTTGCTGCTGCGGTGGAATTGAAGCCCCGCCGTTTTGATCCAAGATGCTGCATGCCTCGGCGTACTGATTCAGAATCGGGTCCAGTACTGATACGATATACTCCCCCGTCTGGCGATAGTTGAAGTGACATAGCGTCGGTAGCTTCTCTAGCTGCTCGTAAAGACCACCCTCATCATCCAGTGGGTTGTCAAGCGTGTCATCAACGGCACATTGCTCAGCAGAATCAAGTCGTGACTGCATATACGCCTGGATAACCTGAGGTACGCGTGTGTCCAAGAAATTAATAGCTCCGGAGTTCGGCGAGCTCGGCACCGTGTCTGCGCGTACGTAGGGCAGCGCGGCCACAAGTCGTGCCCATAATGCTAGCAAGTAGTGCGTCGAGTTCGCTGACCACTGCCACTGGCGGAAGGACTTGATCGTAAAATCGGGGGTGAGTTCCATCCAATCCTGAAACGAGTCGGTCTTCATGAGCTCGGAGAGCTGATAGTTCGACTTGAGTCGGCCGATCAGGCGGCAGAACTCGTGGTAGTTTTGCTGGTCCGCAAGTCCTTCCTGTGCGCGCAAGATGGAGCAGATCCCTTCCAGCAGGTGGGCTAGATACGCGCTACGCTCTTTCTCGGGCGAGAAGATGTTGCGCCGCACCGACGCAAACAGCATGAGCGCCTCGAGGCACTTGGACGTGTTTGGCGGGTTGGTCGTCTTGTAAAAGTCAAAAAGCAGCTTCAGCGTGTCCGGGTCCTGAATAACGGGCCGCCACGACGAGGGCACCTGCAGCGAGCCTGTCTCCTCGGACGACTCGTCCGGGTTGGTGCCAATAAAGTCAAAGGACAGGCACTTGATGAGCAGTGCGAGCGCCTGGTCGCCCATACGCGACTCCTGCTGAGGCGAGGCCCCTCTAATATTGTGCATCTGAAGCTGCTTGATGGACGTGAGCGCGACCTGGAAGATCCGGAAGAGCGAGTCCTCTCGAAAGGACACGGCGATCTTGCGGTGGAACGTGATGTTGCGGCCGGCCACTGGCAAATTCATCTCCGTCACGAGCTCGCTCAGGATCTGCAGCCCAATGACGCAGTGGTCCACCGTGGCCTGCAGGAACTTGGTCACCTCGGCCACGATCTCCCGGTGCTGCTCGTCGTCGAACCAGCCGTACTTGGTGAGGCGACATACCATCTGGATGAGCGACGTGGTCACGAATTTCTCGAGCGTCGGTCCCTTCTGAGCCAAGTACCCGAGCACATAGTTGCCTACTCATCACAAAAATGGTATTTTGTGTTAGTTGTGACACAAGTTGCAGTAGTATAAAGGTCTAGTGTTTGGCGCACGGATGTCGACGCGCTGCGGCGTGGTGAAGTTGTTCCAGTGGGACGTGATGAGCTTCGTGAGGCTCGTGCTGGCCACGAGCAGCGCGTAGGGCGACGACGAGTTGTCCAGCACGTACTGGCACTGCGGAATGTACTCGGCCGAGCTCTGCAGGATGAGCACGGCCTGCTGGGCGTGCGCGCGCTCCGACTCGTTGCCACTCTCGTACAACACGCGGCACAGCGTCTCCAGCTCGCGCAGCTGGTTGGCGTCCATGGCTGCCGGGGTTTGGCTCTCTCTCCGGTCGCCTTTTGGGGGGGATTGTTGCGGTTGTGCGAGTGGGTCTACAATAGGAGCGATCGATCGAGCCTAGAATAGGACATTGACGTACGATACACAACCGCAGCATGGGTACACCCTCCTGGTAGTCAACCTCAGGGATGAGCTCTCTGAGCCTTGCTGGCGGTAGAACACCTGCACACGAAAACCAGAACCACCCACGCGAGCGTGCAAGTTGTGCATCCCGTTTCTGTTATCAATCAACGCCAAACGAGCGATATCTTGGCACCGTGATAGACTCCAATGTGCTACGGCTAGATCGACACAATTCCCAGCCACAGTGCTGCTGGATACCACCTGAAATAGCAATTGTGCCGTGGACATTCGATCCAATTACCTATGATTTCGATTGTGGGCCTCTGCTTCATGCAGGGCTCGGAAAATAAAATATAAAATTGTATTTCTCGAGAGAAAAAACATAATAAAAACTACTGCAATACTTATGACGGCAATAATAAAGATTGCAACTATTAGATCAACTCTTAGGCTTTGAATGACATTTCAGTTTGAGAAGTTCCCAATGCGAACAGTCCTTCTAAATCATTACGAAAGGAAAATCTGCGCGAGCTACTTGCCATATATGAAAATGAGTGAGTGGGCATGGCTGTGGGAAGAGATGGTAATGTACACATGAACCAGTCATTCGATCTGGGCTTTGAGGGCCCTAGTTTCTCTACTGAAATGCCAGTATATAGTTATTATTATATCATGGTTCTTTTTCCGGGCCCTGCCTTCAAGTGCATACTCACTTTGAATACCCCCGCCTTTGAAGTTACGCCCCACAATCCGCTCAGCAAAGATGTCTAGGACGCGCTTCTGGTTTAAAGTCTCTTTACGTATGTTCTCCGAAACTCATTGATGAATCTAGCCAATAGATCTCGATACGTGTTGCTGCCATTCAGAAGGCCAACACCATGCAGACACCAGCTTCGACATGTATGGACACATACTTCTACATGCATTAATACATTGCCGCTTTCGATGAAGGAATTGATAGCTGGTAGAAATGTTATCGTGCAACGGAGATGCGGTAAACCTGTTTAGAGATGTACTGGAGGCTGAGCTAACGCTTTTTATTCCAAGAGCAGGTTGTTGTTGTAATGCAAACTGGAAGAATACGCCAACAGCAATCTACGAGACGCAGCGCAGCACAGCAATCTACGAGGCGCAGCGCAGCACAGCATGAAGCCCTGGCGGTAATTGACTTTGCACACTACCGGTAGATGAACGGTCGAGTACAGCGCGTGAACTGCAGCGCATTCTTAAACTGAGGTTTAGCAGAGTTTCAAGCGGATACAGTCGGGCGGGGGGAGGGGAGGGGGAGGGGGGGATAGTGCAATACAAACAATAATTGGTTTTCAATAATATGTTTATTGAGCTTTGTCAAATGACAATTATTCTTATTGCATATTATAATAGTTGGGTATCTATAATATGTTTATTGAACTTTGTCAAATGCCAATGATTCTTATTACTTTGGATATTCCTTGAAATGTTTGATACAATACAATATGTTTTAACCTCGAATAGCAATTAGTATCATTGCTGACAACATCTCACAATACAATATAATTGCCTAATTGTCCGGCTACTGCGACAAAATTTAGACGGCCATCACTTGACACTTGGCGGTACTACATACGACGGATGCCATGACACTCAAACCCTGAAGCTCGAAGGTCTTGGATGGCTCATAGACTAAACCAAGCCTTCTAAAGCGTGTAGGACCTCATTGAGCAGCCTTCCGAGGGGTGAACTACTGCATACCAGACGATGAGACGTGGTCTGCAAAATACAATCGCAACTACGAAGTATCACGGAATTGTCCGACCTCTGGCTTAATTGTAGGTGTCCTAGTGCTGGTTAACGGCGTTGCCACATCGCGGGTCGCTGTCGGCGCCAAAGTCCTTGCAAACCTCGCGTCCCAGAGCGTTGATCCCTTCGACAACCCAGAGACGGGCGTTGGCAAACACAAAGACCTTGCCAGGGGCGAAAGCAAAGTTGTTCGACGCCTCGCCCAGGTAGATCTTGCCCAGCAGAATTCCCTCGGGGTTCCAGACGTGCACGCCATCACCACAGCCAGCCCAGAGGTTGCCTTCGGTGTCCGTGTGCACACCGTCTGGAATGCCGCTGTCTGCAAAAGCGAAGACACGGTGGTTTGCCAGCCTCTTGTTGTCGACAACGTCGTAAGCGTAGATGGTAGCTGGGCGAGTGAGGTCGAGATCAATCTCCCGGGAGCCCGTATCGGTGACGTACAGCGTCTTGAAGTCGGGAGAGAACTCAAGACCATTCGCCTGGCGGAAGCCGTCGGCGACGACCTGGACGACACCAGTGGTAGGCTCAAAGCGATATACGTGTCTAGGAAGCTCCGGCTCAGTACGGAAGCTCTGGACAAAGCCATACGCGGCGTCCGTGAACCAGAGATCACCCGTCACGGGGTGCTGCCTCACATCGTTCGGGCTGCTGAAGTTACGTCCGTTGTAGCCGATGATCAGAGGCTCGGACTCGTTCGTGTTGACGTTCACAGCAAGGAGCTTGGAGTAGGCCTCAAGGTCTCCCTGGTCGCACCAGATCTGCATTGGCGGCGTAGCAGACTGATCGGCACCGGGCGGGTAGTACGACGAGCCACCGTTGGCGAGGGCGAGGTCGGGGAACTGGGTGCTGCTGATGGAGAAGTCGTCCAGGGAGACGACGGTGATGTTGATGTTGTCCTCGAGCGACTGGTAGTTGGACGAAATGTACAGGCTGTTGTCCTCCTTGTTGTAGATGCCACCTTCGTGGAAGGCCTCCCAGTCCAGGTCAGCGAGCTGGCGGGTCGTGGCGTTGGTGCCGATGATGTCCGCAAAGGAGGCATCGTACGACAGCAGTGAGATCCCGCTGAAGTTGGCTTCGGTGATGGAGGCGAGGTACGCCACACCCTCCGTGGCCAAGGTGTGAAGGTCGACGTTGATGAGGGACATGCTCGCGGTCTTGGAACTTGATCAGAAGCTGGAAAATTGGCAAGTGAATTGAGTTTCGTGGCTCGAGCGAACGAGTACAAGACATCGGGTACAGTGTAAAACAGCTTTAATTCCCCCAGGTCTGAAAGGTACGTGTAATACATGTACAAGTACGAGACAGGAGCAAACATATACCGGATATCTGTTGGACAAGGTTTGAAAAGATGTTTGTACAAGAGGGGTTCATATATGCGGCAGTCTAGAAAAAGGCAAATTGAAGTCGAATAGAAGAAGGTCCATCGTGCAAGAGCCGAAGGACCGTCAGTAAAGCTGAGTACTTCTACATGTAGTTTGCCTGCACTGGGCGCATTCTACTTCGATGCAGCACTTGGTGGCATACATGCTTGCCCACGCATGTACAACCTACGAGCACCCCGTCAAGTTTCATATTACCTGCGTGTCGCTTTGTATTTTTTTTTATGGCAGACTATTACTACAAACTGTAAACGGATGTCATGAGTCTTCAAATCACAAAAAAATGAAGCAGTAGACAAGAAATCCACACCCAAGCCTCGCCTCAAGCCCCCCTGGGAGCGCGGTGACAGAACCCTAAGCCAAGCGATGTGGTCATGCTTGGTCCTGGGGTTAAGCCCGCGTGCTACGCACACGGATCTTGAACCGCAGGCGTTGTTTCGGCTTGCCGAGCCAGTTGGAGTTCACCCCCTCCTGACATTGTTGGTAGAGAAAAAAAATCAACAAGTAGGCCACATACAAAACTAAGTGAATTCCAGATTTTGTATTATACATCCTTCTTTGTTTAGTCCTTGCTTTAGCTCTCATCGTCTTGAAATCTCTTGTAAAGTTGGTTATGTCACGAGCGCGAACGTACAGGCCGTTGACTAGCCCCCAGAGTTGCTCGATTCCTCTTCATCACATCCACGAAGGTGTCGACAACACTTCACATCAACAGACTTTGTCTGACACTGCACAAAAGGATTTTACTCCGTGTCTGTCTGCCGGTAGATTAATTTTGGGATCGGCTCGAACCTGCCAGACAAATCACAAGCGCTCGATGTCTCGTGTCACCAGCTGAGCACTGCTGAGATTTTCCGTCTCTCTCAGGCCCTGAGTCAGGGTCCCTGATTCGTCCACGCTCTCGGTCACCCCTGACTCAGGAATGACCGAGAGCGTGGACGAATCATGAGGTGCTGCAAGTTGTAGGCAAGTTGTGGATACCTGTTGTCGCACAACGCAACATTCGAGGGACTTGTGCCGAATATCCTGCAGGGCGCCCGCGTCCCCCGCATAAAGGAATCAATCACTACATTGTTGTCCAGTTCAGATGACGATAGAGCATGTTCAAATACGGGGGAAGTGATTGAAATGCGTGAGACTTGTAGTCATTGATTGCGTGAAGAAGTATCTGCTCGCGATACCTATACAAGATGGTGATACTGGAGGACTCGCAGAACGCGTGACAACTACAACGATTTAAAATACATCATGTAGTTGTCTGACAACTTTGGCAGAGCTAGAGCGGCTTCACGTGCGTTCAATTGAGATCATACTGTATTGTAGTTTGGCTGGCACGGCAGATTGCGCTCCACCATTGTCTGAACAGGCAAAGCTCAACCCAAGAAGGAAGAACCGTCGTGCCGTGAATCATGTACAACGCTACCGGCCTCGGTCTCCACTCGTCGCTTTGGCAGTCCCCCTGATAGAGGATATGATTCGCTGTGTTTGCACGAACTAAATGCAGATTTACCAGCAGCAACGCACACTGCACGCTACGTCACTGCTCTGCCGGTCACTTGGCTTCGGATGAAGTCCGATCTGCGCCATGGCTCGGGCAGAGCGCGCTCGTGGGCATCTTCGACATGAATCTCTGCGAGTGGTCTTACGAATGCTCGGTGATGGGGCAAAGCACCAAGTCGTATGACGTACACGCTCATGCCACGCTGACACCGAGTTGCATGTGGTTTTCTGCGCCAAGGAGCAGATCAAGACGCTCACGGCGTGTGTCTGCGCGATGAGGTGGTTGTGCAGTTTGAGACCAAGATCGACAGAGAGGACGTGAGTCTTACCGGACACCAGTCCTGCACCACCGTCGGAGCTCAAGAAGTACGGGAAGCAAGTGCAAATGCCCGTCGCTCGGTCTGTCACCGTAAAAAGAATGCGATCGCAATCCGTGAGCAACATCTCTTCCAAAGCAGCTACATGTAGTCGATGCACTTACCGCAGGCACCTCGCGCAGAGCACTCAATGTTTGCCTTAGTGCCCTTCACCAGCTCTGCCACAGCTAAAGTGGCCGTTCCGCTCGTGAGCGTAAGAGTGGAAGCGTAGCTTAATGGTGGAACGTCACCTTGCATGAACGTGAACTCGACCGTCGTGGCTGAAGCAACACGTAGCAACAAACCTGTCGTCTGTTCCCGGAAAGTAAGCTTAAACTCGCCGCCATCAGCTGTGCATGTCAACGTTTGCTTTTCGTTCACTTTCCCCACCTCGAATGGATCAGCACCACGCGGACATGAACGCGTGTAGCAGTCGTGACCTCCAGTGAAATCGCCAAAGGCATTCTCGTACGGACCAAAGTAGTCGTTCGTGATGCAGTCACACCCTTGAACCTTTCCGGACCAGCAAACCAAGCTGCGCCCTTGACACACTCGCGCATCGAGCAGTCAAAGCCTACAAAACCGGCGTTGCAAATGCACGCCCTGGGAACAGACAATGCTGGTGAAACCTGGGTCGCACTGGCGCCCCATCATTTTGTCAGCGTCCGAGAGCGTGTAGGACGAAATCGACCTGTGGAGATCGGTGTGAACTCGCGTATGCGCCTGCCAAAAAGACGAGGTTGAAGCAGGTAGCAGCACTTATCCGCTTGCGTGTCATCGTCACTAAAAGTAGGATAGAGTTTGTTTGTTTGCTGATACGCTATTGTTACGCTCTGCTGCTGGACGTAAAGTCGTTTTGGGGCTGTGCGATGCATACGGCTCAGCTCCCCATCCAGCGGTAGGACGGAAGGCGGTTGCCCTCGTCGTCCATCTGGCAGTCGCGGTTGAGACAGACCCAGATGAGGGCCAGCGTCGACTGCTTCACGCCGTCCTGCGAGCGGATGAACACGGCGCCGTTGCTGTGGCAATTGGGGCACACCACGTCGTAGTCGCGCTGCAGCGTCGGGTCGTCGATCACGTCGCCCGGCAGCACGTCCAGCTGCACACTGCAACAAACAACAATAATGGCAGTAAATGCCGATCAGTGAGCAGTACTTCACGTAGAGGACGCAGCACACACGGCTGCATTCCTCCAGGATGCAGGACGGTAAGATCTAGAGCTGGAGACGCACCGCGTGTCCTTGACCAGCTCGTTCGCATAAATACAGTTCTCCTCCACGTCCTCCGACTGCCCGCAGTTGCGGCAGCGGAACACCAGGCGACGGATCTCGCGGTCCTGGCTCGGGTACAACATGTTGTTGCTGTCAAGGCACATGACAGCAAAAAGACAGCGAGGGGGTGAGTTAATTGCATCATTGCAGCCTGAGCGCACGCTCTCCCCTGTACGAGGACGGAGCCAGTTCCCACGTCGACTTCGACAGTTAGGAAAGGGGGCCAGTGATGAGGTGAGAGCGTCCTGTGCAGGACAAGCGCGAGAGGCAGCGACTGAGAGCGCTGGGGACCGTACCACTCGCGGCAAAAGCGCATTCCAGCGGCGGCCATGATCAACACTTGCTTGCGTTTTCAGAAGTGAGCTATCCGGTCCATGCGAACGACGATGTGTACAATGAGTAACGAAGTAAGTACGATTAAGGATGTAGCCATTATTAATCCTCTCCTGCAGTTAAGACACCTCGGTAGGGACATCTTCCTTTGTCTCGCGAGATTGCTGGGTCCACAGTTGCAGGTAGCCTATCAATCGTATAGTGAACAAAATGGTCAGTACCGACTCCAAAACACTTCCGACGACCACAACAAGCTAGAAGTACTTACGGCCTCCTTGTTTGAGGAGTTGGGCGTGGTTGCCGGTCTCCACGATATGGCCCTTCTCGAGCACGATGATGTTGTCCGCATGGCGCACAGTTGAGAGGCGGTGGGCAATAATGATGGTGGTGCGGCCTGCGCACGCCGCGTTCAGAGCTTGGTGGATGCTCTGCTCCGTCACCGTGTCCAGTGACGACGTTGCTTCGTCCAGCACGACCACCGACGGGTTCTTCAGCACAAGACGCGCGATGGCGATACGCTGCTTCTCTCCGCCGCTCAGCTTCAGACCACGCTCGCCAATCTGTGCGTCGAAGTGGTTAGGCAGCGACATGATGAAGTCGTAAATGTTGGCCACCTTTACGGCTGCCACAAGCTCCTCATCCGAGCAATGGCGGTGGCCATACGTAAGCTGTCAGGATCCAAAGACACAAATGGTTAGACTGGACTGCAGCCACCTCAGACAGAGCAGCGCGCAACGTACATTGTAACGGATGGTGTCGTTGAACATGACCGTGTCCTGGGGCACAATACCGATGCTCTTGCGGAGAGATTTCTGGCGCACTGATGCGATATCTTGTCCGTTGATCGAAATCCTGCCAGACAGCACATCGTAGAAGCGAAATAGTAGCCGGCTGGTGGTCGTCTTGCCGGAGCCTGTGGAGCCCACGATAGCCACCGTTTGCCCTGTAGGCACAGTAAAGCTCACGTTCTTGAGACCGTTGGCTTCCGGTTGGCTCGGATATCTGAAGCACACATTATGGAACGAGACCGTGCTGGCAGTAGGGGAGACCTCCAGAGCTGGTGCGTCAGGCTTGTCCTGCACCTCGGGTTGAATCCGCAGGAGCTCGACCAAGTTCTCCATGTCCACGAAAGACTGCACGATGGTGTTGTAGATGTTCCCCAGCGAGTCAAGCGGCTTGAAAATGTTGCCAATGTACACCGTCACCGCCACAAAGTCACCGACGGTCATACTACCGTAGAAAATGTTGCGAGCCGAGATCAGGAGGCACACGCCAAGGCAGGTCTGCTGAATAAGCTGTTGTGCCACCACGATGACGTTCATGAGGCCTCTTGTGGACAGCTGCGACTTCTGATAGAGAAAAATGCTCGTCATGTATCGCGCCAGCTCGTAGTCCTCCGTACAAAAGTACTTGACAGTTTCGAAGTTCACCAGTGAGTCCACAGCCTTCTCGCTCGCCTGGTTGTCGTGCTCGTTGGTCTGCTTCTTAAAGTGCAGGCGGATCCGCGTGCCCATAGCAGTAATAACCACGTAGAGCACTACGCCAATGATAGTCACGACCGACAGAATCTTCTCCTTGAACGAGAAGATGAACACGATGGACACGACGATGAGCTCCACGAAAGTGGGCAAAAGTCGAAAGAAAATGACGTTGACGATGTTGTCCGTGCTCGTGGATCCACGATCCAGGCAGCGCAGCACCTTGCCCGTCTTCTTCGTCAGGTGGTAGTTCATCGAGAGGCTGTGCAAGTGCCCAAATAGCTATCAAAATAAGCGAAGCAAACACCAATGTGAGCATAAATCCAGGTTTTAAGCAGAAGGAGATAGCTGACGGTTTGTACCTTGGCTGCAACATCTTGGTACGCGTGCTGCTTCACCACCATGTACAGGTACGTTTGCCCTTGCTTCGCCGCGGCAAAGCCAAACAGAGTCACTGGTCCAACAAACCCACAAAGAAGATCAGCACTTGCTATTCCTCATCTCTAAACAATGTCCACACGTACCGCAATACATGACGATTGGAAACACAGGGAGCTTCGTAAATTGACTTTCAGAGATCGTGTTCGTCGCCTCTTTCAGGAACAGCGGCGCCAAGATGCGTGAGCCTCGTGATAGGAACATGAAGGAGAACGAGATGAACACTCGCACGCGCTGCACAGCAACAGGACGTCAGACGGTAGCCAATAACTAATGCTCACGCAGTCGCATCGTACCAGTCCCCATGTCTTCGGCCAAAAGTCTACACAAGTCCATTGACACCGTCAGCACAAGAGTCTCCACCACACGATCACGTGCAAATCGTACATGGGATGAGCAGCACGCGCAGCTCCCAGACGGTGGCGCCCTGACTAGGCTGCGGGTCCTCCAGAGACCCCGCGGCCGTCTCCTTTAGCAACAGACTCTTCTCGTTCGGGGCAGGCGCCATCTTGGCAAGTGGGGGATGCAACGGATGCGGGCATGAAATTACCGTCATTCCGCTTGGTCGCACACGTGTCGCGGAGCCAATCAGCGCGCGGGATCCAGTGGCTGAAGAGGGTATATTACTGTATTAATAGTTACCTCTACTTGCCCGGCTCAGTAGCGTTGCCACCCTGGGCAATGCTGGCCTGCAGTATGGGTCTTATGCCTGCCCATTTTAAAATGGCAAGCGCAAGACAGGCGGAAGACATTGAGCTAGCTGGTCACACGTAACGGCGGGCTCCGCATGCTCCCTGAAACTAATGGTGCACCAATTACCCGCGGTTGGTTTTGTGCTGAACTTGGTTAGTCCATCATATATCTCGACTCGTAAGTCTGGGTTGCTGCTTGCTGGTATGTGCTGCATCGGCTCTAAGCGTGATAGCCAAGCAGAGGCCGTATCGATGAGCAAAGGTTCCCATCTTAGCAGACCTTCCTGCTTTTGCATCTAGCGTTAGCGTGGTAACAGCGACTGCTACAGCGACGCTAGTAGCTCGCGCCGACAGTTATGTGTCTCTCAGCAGTCGCACTGGATAGTAGCAGCAACAATCAAACCAACTCATGCGATCCGCCGCCTTTCAGCTTTCCCCGTCACTAAATCGAGAACTGTTACTATCATCTTTTTTGTATGTATTCAAAATTGGTCACTAAAGTGCCGTCGCTCACTTTGGCTTTTCGCGGGAACAGTCAATCATGGGCCGTCTTCCTCCTCCTGCGCCGTCCAACGAGGCGCCCAAGAAGAAGCGCCGCACGCTGCGCGACGCCGAGGCGGACCTGGAAGCCTGCCGCAATTCTCTGCAAGAAGCCAAGCGCAAACTCGTGCTCACGGTGGGCGGACGGACACAAACTGAGATTACAGCTAGGAACTAAAGTGTGTATTGCCAACAACTGGGTGTACAGGCCCGAGAGAACGCCAAGATGAAGGTGCTGCTTATGAAGTACATTGAAAAGGATGACTCGCTGCTGTGCTCCAGCCAGCTCAGCGTCGCGGAGGTGCGTCCTTCAGCCATCTCAAAAGATATAACAATTACTGAAGTTTTAGGTCGTTTATTCTATTGTGCAATACAGTCAAGTAGCCAGCCTACGACTGTCGTTCAGGCCGCGTCGCCTAGTCCGGGCTCCCCTCCTGCTGGGGGGACGGACATGTCGACGCTGTCGCAGTCCCCGCGCGAGTACACGACCGCAGAGGAAGGCGAGAGCGAAGACAGTTTGTGGGCCAGCGACTTCCAGTCCTGTGGCGACGGGTTCACGGAGCCTGTGAGCCAGCTGAGCCAGATCAGCCAAGCCAGCCACTGGAGCGAGCTCAGCTCCACGTCCAATCTGGACGCCATCATCAACTTCCTTGAGACGCAGGACACGTCGGAGACCAATCGGTACTGGAGTTGCATTTGTTGTGGGTAATGGTAGCTCACGCTGCTTGTGTGTGTGCTGCAGAGTTGGGACGCTGCAAGCGGGATACGCCAAGTTGAAAGAGCAGCAAACCGTCGTGCGCGTGGGCGTGGGCGTGCTGCTTATGTCGAAGAAGCACCCGGACTGCGTTCTCATCGGCCAGCGAAAGGGCTCGCACGGCGAAGGCAAGTTTGCGTTGCCAGGTGGGCACCTGGAAATGTACGAGAGCTGGGAGGAGTGCGCTGTCCGAGAGGTGAAAGAGGAAACCGGTGCGTTAGTCGACGCCTTGTACCTTGTTTGTTGGTGGTAAAATGCTCACTGGAGCATCATGATGTCCAACAGATCTCGATCTCAAGGGACCCAAGTTCGCCACCGTGACCAACGACCTCATGGAGGACGAGGACAAGCACTACATCACGATCCTCATGCAGGCTGTCGTGGACGACGAGCAGACCATCCGCAACATGGAGCCGAACAAGTGCGAGGGCTGGAGCTGGGTGCCGTGGGCCGACCTGCGAGCTCGCGACGACATGTTTACGCCGCTGTTCCACCTGACTCGCAGCGATTTCTCACCCACGTTCATCAGGGCTTGATCAGGAGCAGCGATATGAACTCTTGTACCCAGAATTGGCAGCTAAATTCTTCATCACAAGTGATGAACGCAAAGGTGCGTTGTCGATGGTTAGTATTTTACATGGCGTTTTAATTTGATGGTACTGCTTTTTTTGTCGGCCGGAGGCCGCTTCCTACCTAACTTTCTCCTATATTTTACGCTTGCCTGGGCCACACGAGTGTGGCGTGGAACAGCATCCACACGATGGCGGCGACGATGGTGGCGCGGAGGAGCATCAGCAACACGCTGGCGCTGTGCACGTCCGTGACCACCAGCCACTTGATACTTGCGCTCAACGCCGAGCTGGTCGAGGCCTGCTCAGTCTTGTTCAGCTCGGGCTCCTCGAACTGCGCGGGGTTCTGCTCCACTTCTTCCGCGGAGCGGACTGCCATGTCACCTCCGCACTGTCGCACAAACCGTAGCTGGAGTGTCACCGACTCTGCTTCGCCAGTAGCGCGCGCTGCGTCGAATCGCTCCAACTGGATGTTGGTGCTGAATTCGGCGTCGTCCTTGAGGAGATCGGTCATGACAAGAGCCGCCCCAGCGACTTTGGTCGAGCGGAAGAGCGTGTGGTCCCAGAGCGAGATCTCCACCACGTCCGTAAGCTGGTGCGCCGGAATCTTCAAGGGGATGTGATTCCACTTGGGATTCGGGTCTCGTCGGAGCACGGGACTCTTCCAGACCTTTCCTGTCTCTGCGCACTGCAGGAGCACGAATGGGTTCACTGTCTTACGCTTGCGAATGGGCTTAAGACCCGTGCACGAAATCTCCGCCAACGTGATCGTGCCCATGGCTTTCCTGCTGGCAGTCGGCAGCACCGCACCCGGAGTCAGTGGCTGCACGGCCGCCTCGTGGGCTCCGCTCTGGCTGCTGCTGCTACTACCGGAAAGCCTCAAACTGGCGGCGGTGACTGCCGTCATGGCCGCGTTGCTGTCTGCCGAGCTGTTGGACTTGAGACGTCGGCATCTGGTCTTGGACGGCGGTGTACTGTTGGCATTGTTGTTCTCTGATTCCCACGTCTCGCTGGCGTCCGAGTCGTTGCTGAACTCGCTCGGGTCGTCCTCGTCCGACATGCGGCCGAACGACAGCCTCAGCGGCGACGATTTGCCGAAATCCTGTGGAGTCTTGCCGCTTTTGGCGTCCGGGACAGCGATGTGCGCGATGCGCACGATGGTGGCGCTGCTGGGCTTCCAGTCCAGCACCTCCATGAAGAGCGGGTCCTTGAACACGATGCCGTGCTCGTAGATGAACGTAGACTGGCACGCGCCCGAGCGCGTGGGGCAGCCCTTGACGTGCAGGTTGGCGCTGAGTTTCGTCATGCGCGCGCCCACGAGGTAGGCGAGCACGGCCGACTGGCCCTCGTGGCGCGCGCCGTCCACGGACACGAGCGCCACGTCCTTGGCCAGGTACTGCAGGATCATGGCGGCGTCGTTCTTGCGGAAGGCGTGTGCGAAGCGCAAGTGGTTCACGAGCAACTGCTCTACCTGCGGGGACGCGGCGTCCGAGTCGCTGAGGTCGTCGCCGTAGACGTCGCAGGCGGGTGACGGCGGGCGCGCGGGCGAGTCGAAGGCGCCTGTGAGGGGTTTCCTGTTATTGTTGGGCAGAGGCATGGCTGGAGGGGACGGAGACGGCGCGAGGCCCATGCAAGAGGAGGAGAGGCGGCTGTGGCGTTGCTGCCTTTTTTAGGATGGCGTCTGGGCTGTCCTGTGGAGCGATCGCCGGTAGCTGACCGATTCGAGAGTGAAGGGAGGCGTGGCGTGGGTTCACTGCGGCTGCGGCGTCCTAAGCACAAATGACAGAGGAGAAGCAGTCGGCAAGCGAGAAAAACGGTTCTTTTATAAACAAGCGAGCGGGTTTCGGCCAATCGCTGCGCACCATCGCTGATTATTGCAGCATGATTAGGGCAGATTACCCACAAAGATCCGGCCACTCTTGCAGCCCCGCCGGCGTCAACGCACGGGACCGATGGCTGCAATGGACTCTGCGAGGCATCGCCTGCGAGCTATTATAGCATTGCCATTGCTGCCGCCGCTGTCCACTGCCGTTGCATGTCTGACGCCATCGCCACGTCGATCAGATGGCCGCAGCGTCTGTTTGACGCTCGTTATGTGGCGACCCGCTCTCTGCGCGGCGGTAGGGCTCCGCAGCGGCGGGTTTCCAGTCAAGCGGCGTGCTTGCACTTCGACAAGAGACCTGCGTGAGTCACGCAGTGACGGGTCTGCGTGGCTGGACGGCGGAGCCGTTGCCGGCGGAGCAAGGCAAGCAGCGGCACCAGGGACGGAGGACGAGCTGGAGCGGCCACTGAAGCAGGCTGGTGCGACAACGCGCATCGCATCCGCCGAGAGTGGCACTCCCTCAGAATGACGGCCAGACTAAAAACGTGCGGTGCCGACCAAAATAGTATGGCGCTTTGTATGTCGGATATAACAAATCAGAATTTGTTGACTCCACTCGGCCAGAGCCGGGCCATCAGCGCAAATATTACCCCACGGCGTCAACAGCGCTCGTGCTAAACCAACCGCGATGGCGCCCAAGAGCGGATGACGGCAAGGTCACGGACGTCGTGGCGTAGCGGCATTCGCAGCTCACTTTTAGTCTTTCGAGGAGGCGAGTTAGCGATCAAATTGTAAGCAAAACGCGGGGCTGGTGGTAATCTCCGGTCGATTGCGCCCTTTTCGCGGCTGCTGATTGGCCAGCCATGATCTTGTTTGGGTAATGTTGCTGCCCACCCGTTCGCCATCCACACCTGAGTGGCGTTGGCTTGGCTGGGCCCGTCGACCTGACGGCCAAGTGCCAGCGAGCGACTGGCATCAAGCCTGTGCGGCGCGTGGCGGAGAAGGTTCAGCGCGGCCGCCAAGCACAAGTGCCAGTCAACGGCAGTGAAAGGCAGCAATGGAGGCGAAGGACTATTTCAGAAGACTAATTTTGGTCCGAGACAGAGCCAGCGTAGATCAGGCCCGGCCAATGCGTAACCACGACCGCTAATTTTGGCCAATCGCGGGATGTGCCGCCGTTTGAATTTGAAGTTGCCTTTGCGATCGCCCACCACACCATGTTTGCTCCATGATGGCGCGGCTCAGAGTGGAGTAAGCGCCGTTGACCTGCCGATTGCGCCGGTATTGGCATTGCTGCTGGCAAATCAAGAAGTCCTGTGCCAAATTGGCAGTGCCAACGGGTCTCGCCTGCCAGACAGCAAAAACCACGGCCTGGGATCAGAGGCAGTGTCGCTGCCGCCGCTGCCTTGCACACGCGGCCAACGAGCCTGTCAGCGCAGACGTCGCCCCACTCCCATTTCGCAGTCGAGCGCGGCGATCTGTGGCGGCGACGGAGCCTCCTGCTGTCATGACGCGCTATGGTTACCTGTACAGTACAACACGTATTCTCCGGGAGGCTTTCCTCGCAACAAGACATCGCCAAGTGAGCCGGTCGCGTTGCCACTTTGTTGGTCGACGTTGACACGCTCGTCAAGCTGTGTGTGCCTTCGTGTGTGCCTTCGTGCGTGCGGAGACCGACGCCCGCATTACCCCCCCCAATCTACAACCGGCGGGGCTGTCCATGCTGGAAATCCAGACGCGTTCAATCAAGCTGAGCCTGCTGCTTGCACCAGCACCTGCATTCGCAAACGCATTATCTAGCCCTGAATATCCAGCAGCAAAAAACGCTTTCACCAGTGCTCGCAGCATGGCTCCGACATCCCTCGCATCCTCGACGACGGAGCCGCAGGTGGTGGGCGCCAGTCTCATTTCGATCATGATACCATACGACCACGTGATTTCTTATGCCTCGAGCTACGCTGCAACCGTCGTCGCCCTATGCTACGCTGCAGCCTGCAGGTAGGTCCTACCGAAGAACGCTCTGGATGAGCCCGTGCTTGCCGCCGCTGCCGTTGAATGGCCACTTGGTGTCCTCCGTCTCCCACTTGGCCACGGTCTCCGCTGGAACCCCCACCACCAGGTTCGACTTCATGGTGCGGAGCGCCACGAACGCCGTCGGGAAGTATGGCACTACCTCCTCGATGGCCATGGACGCCGGCCACAGTCGGTCGCACATCAAGCGCCGGTAGTTGAGGTCGCCCTTGATGAGCACCAGCGTCGCCTCTCGCGCCAACCGAGTCTGCAGCTCCGATGGCAGCTCGTTGAAAAACACGTAGCGGTTCCAGGCGATGTCGGTCCGAATCACGAGCTGTTCCGTGCGGACGTACTCTGCTAGGCGCTGGCCCAAAGCTTGCACCTCCGGCGTGCGCGTCGAGCGCTCCATCTTGGCGATATGCTCGTGAACGTCGAAGACGATCGCATCCGACACAAACATGGGCTCGGTCTTGACGTTCATGGTCACCTTGCCGCACCACTTGTGTGCCAACAAGTGATCTGCCATCGCCAGATCCAACAGCATCTCCGTGCCGCTGTTGTCGTTGATATACTCGACGCCCAGACTCTTCGCATTGCCCGAGTCTCGAGCCTTTTGCTCGAGGTACGAGATGACCTTGTCACTGTGGTCCACGAGCAAGAGCTCGTCGTCAAAGTCCAGCGATGCGTCAGATCCACTGACGGCGTCCTTCACGTCCTTGTTGCAGCCGTCGGCCATGTTGCCCCAGAGACAGAGCTTCATGAACCGCTTGAGCTGGTCGTGGTGGCTCTGCGAGCTTGCTTCCTCTTGGGCCGAGAGACTGACGGCTGTCTGCAGCAGCCTCCAAGGCGTGTCTTCCTGCAGTTCCGCCACCTTCCTACAGACAGCAGTAAGCACACATCCCCTTAGTCCTCTCTCATCCCACGACTTCCTGGTCAGTAGATTGCACTAACGCACAATGGACGAAATGGATCGATGCCCGTGGTGTAGTACTCGGTGAGCAGAAGGATGAGGTGGAACATGTAGTGCTCGCTCAGGAACCACGGCGCATGCTGCCACGTGTAGCCCTTACCAGCGAGCAAGCTCTCCCACTCTGCACTTGTTCTGGACTTGGCGGCTTGCTCGGGGAATTGCGACGGCAGCGGGATCTTTTCGTTGTTGACCATGTCGTCGGCCAGCTTGAGTAGACGCTTGCTCTGTTCGGCTGAGAAGGTGTCGCGGTTCATTTCCACACAGTCGCGCACAAGCTCTGGCATGCGAGACTTGTACGTGGCATCGACGAACGTGTCAGGGACGTTGGTGAAGTACTGCGGTTGCTGATGAAGGAGTGCAAGGAACTCAGTCGACATGGTGCTCGAGGATCGAGATTGAAACGAGCGGTGCGTGGCACGAGGGGAAAGTGATTGTGCGGTGGTGAGATGACTCATACATGTACTGCTGCTTCATGGGGCGGCATCTCTGCACGGTGCAAAGTGTAAACACTCGTTCGGACTGAAAACGCGTAAGCTTTTGCTGCTCTGCTCCAAATCGCAGGCGAGATGCACGTGTCAACCAACTCAAGCACAGGATAACAGGCACGCTTGCCTGCAACTATCCTTTCCAACATCGACCATGATTTCGCTATTGTTTTGCCTGACTTCAGTTGCTAGCTGGAAGCCTTCACTCTTCGCTTCGGCCACGACTGCGACACTGGGCTCGGTCAAGCTGTCCATGGATGGACGGACGCCAGCTCCAAGCGATGAAGGCAGATTCCTGCAGTTGAAGTTGCCTTTTTACTCATAATGACTCACAACGATCAACATGGCTACATTATCGCCCCAGGATCTGGCCCCAGCACTCTTGACCGTGTACGCATGTCCGAGCAGGATTCCAGCAACAAGGTGGCCGAGCAGATCACGGAGGCCTGGCGCAAGCTCAGCTTCGCAGCGAACCAGGCCAACGCCATCGAGGAGGCCGTGACAACCACGACGGCGGACAAGCAGGAAATCGTCGAGGCCATGCCCATGCTACTTGACGAGCAATCTGCAGCCACAGCCGAGCTGAAGGAGCTGCGAGCGACGACGAAGGAGCTCCTGACACAAGTGCAGCTCCTCCTCAAGGTAATCACTGACAAGCATGAGGCAGAGCAGAGAGAGACAGAGCAGAACCTCATCGTCCGTGACTCGGCTCGCAATCGCGGCCGATGTCCCAAACGATCGCAGCCGCAGCTTCGAGCCGTACGCAGCCATCCGTGAACAGTTCTCCAGCACCTGCAGTCAACGCAGTTGAGCTGCCAACTGGTGAGCTCGACGCCTCCCGACTTGGTGTACGTGCAATTCCGTCCCTGCCCTCCTCCACCTCCCGCGCCACCGTTTCAGAACAGTCCTAACGCTGGCTACCCGTGAAACAACCAGCGTCCGTGGTAATTGCTCGGCGTCCAAGTTGTTTGGAAACGGATGACGCAGTAACACTACTCACTTGTGATCGTTAGTGTAGCCATCACCAATTGCAACTTGCCTTTCATTGTCCTTGCCCAGTTAAAACCTCCATGAAACAGCCACAGGCACCTCCTTAGTATGATTTCTTGAAAGCGAGCACCTGGTAAAGCCCTGCGATCTCCCACTCGGCGTCCGAGATGGAGCCGCGGATGTTGGTCACGTGCATCTTCTCGAGCAGCGTGCGGTTGCGGTCCTGGTCCTTGCGCTGCTGGATGAAGCGGTGGAAATTCTGCTTGAGCAGCAGCTCGAAGCCGTGTTCGCGCAGGAGCTTGGCCAGCAAATCGTCTGGCACCATATACTCGGGGAGGTCAACGGCCTGGCCGCCGCCACCTTCTGCATCCTCCACGCGATCACGCAGCGTGAAGTTGTAGCGCAGACCGAAAACTCCTTCGGACGCGGCGTCTGGTCCTGACAACTGGGCGCGCGTAGCTGCGTCAAAGCGGATACAACACACCTCGCGCTCCTTCTCGTCCACGATGCTCACGTCAGGCTTGTTCGCTTCCTGGTCTTCCCTCTCCTTCTCGAGTGGCCGCAGACCCTGGTAGTATTTCATAAGCAGCTTGTTTGGGTCGACCGTCGTCGCGATCAGCACACCGCCATCCGCGAGGAGCTCATGCACCGTCGAAAAGAAGCGATTCGCACGCTGCGCGTCGCCGAACATGTAGTGGAACGAGAACTGCACCGACACGATGTTAAAGTTGCCCGTCGCGGAGCTTGACAGCGGCACTGCGTCGTGCCAGCCGTCGTGCTCGCTCCAGCAGTGCATCTCGTCCCGCAGCAGGTCCACCACTCCCAGATCACCCTGAATAAACTGCACCTCGGTCTTGTTGCGCTCCCGGTCGCCTCCTCTTCCACCGCGCGAGAACGATGTGTACCGCTCGACGGCATCCTCCAGCGACTTCTGAGCGATATCCACACCCACATACAGCGCCAGGTTGCGCTTGGTCCACTTCATCAAGTCGCCTCCCTTGCCACAGGCCAAATCCAGCACGCGGTCTCCCTCACGGCGCGAGTACTCGTTAATCAGGACCGATTTCACCCAATTATTCAACGCGCGCATGTGGAACAGCAAACTGTCGGCTCTGTCACTCTGTGCGCTTCGCTGCAACTGATTGTAAAACGCGGCAGCCGCTCCCGGGTCCTTCTCCCTGTCCTCTTCCTGGTCTCTCGAGATGGCTTCGTACGACCTCTTGGTGCCGTTTCCATTTCCCCTCCCCTTATCCGGAGACGCCATCAAGTTGGAAATGTGCATGGACCTCGCCACCGGCGCCCTCGGACTCTCCTCCTCTACTATAAAAACAATGTTAGCCACCACCACCATCATATTCTCTAAAAGTTGTCCAACTACCTCGTGTCTGTTCCTCTGCTACCAGAGCAGGAGGCCCTGGACTCAACAGGTCCATGAGCGAGTTGGATTTCTTTCTCACGAGCTGCGGGGGCTCCCCCAACTCGGAATGTGCATGGCCTCCCCTAGGTGAGTCATCATAGGACGGCGCTGGGACCGGCAAAGGCTCGGGCGAGGCGACGTCGTTGACTGGCAGCGGAGGCGATGGGCTGGCGTCCCGCAGCACGGGCTTGTCGTACGAAATGGTCGCGTTCTTGTCGCGCACGTGGAAGTAGAAGCGGCGGCCGTCGCGGTCGAACTGGTGCGACCAGCCACGCGGCAGCTCGTCGTCCACCCAGTAGACCTTCTTGGTCTGTGCGTTGTAGTAGTACGGCATGTTCTTGGAGCGGCTCATGGCCACCTCCCACTCGGGCGGCAGCGGCTCCTCCGACACCTCCATAGTCACCAAGCCTATTGAATTTATTGGGTCGATGGCAAGGTGTTTGCTAGTTATGTTGCTGCGTAAGCGCAACGTATGCTATTATGTTGCTGTGTTCAGGCAACGTATTTATTAAGTTGCTGCAAAGGTCAAGTTGAAGTGGGTTTTACGCTGAGTGAGCGGCGGGTTTAAGCACGCTTTGGATGGTGCCGTGTTGGCCGTTGAGTCGCCAGTGCGGTTCTTCCTTTTCGAGCTTGGCGACGATGTTGGCGGGGATGCCCATGACGGGGATCGACTTGAGGATGCGGAAGGCGACGAATGCGGTCGGGAAGTACGGGACCACCTCCTCCACGGGCGTGGATGGAGGCCACAGACGGTCGCTGAGGAGACGACGGTAGTTGAGGTCGCCCTTGAGGATCACGAGAGTCGCTTCTTGGGCGAGGCGGGTTTGCAGCTCCGTGGGCATCTCCCAGAAGTACGTGTACCGGTTCCAGTACGTGTCCGAGCGGACCAGTAGCTGCCCCTTGCGGACGTGCTCAGCAAGACGCTTGCCCAGAGCCTGGACCTCTGGAGTACGAGTTGACTGTTGCATTTCGGTGATGTGCTCATCCACGTCCACAGGCATCACGTCCGACACGTACAGAGGCTCCGCCTTCACGTTGAGTGTCACCGTGCCGCACCAATTGTGCGTCAGCAAATGGTCGGCCATCGCCAGGTCCAGCAGCAGCTCCACGCCAACGTTGTCGTTAATGTACTCGACGCCGAGACTCTTAGCGTCGCCACTCTCGCGCGCCTTCTGCTCCAGGAACGAAATCACTTGGTCGCTGTGATCCACAAGCACCAGATCGTCGTCGAAGACCAGTGAGTCCCCAGCAACGTGCATAGTGGACTTGACCTTCTCGTTGGTGCCGTCGGCCTTGTTACCCCATAGACAGAGCATCATGAAGCGCTTGAGCTGGTTGCGGTGGCTTTGAGAGGTAGTCTCTTCCTGCGCGGAGATCTCCACAGCCGTCTGAAGCAGGGACCAAGGCGTATCTCCCTTCAACTCCGCCACTTTCGAGTAGTGGAAGGGGTCGAAGCCCGTACTGTAGTAGTCCGTCAGCAGTAGCACCAGGTGGAACATGTACTGCTCCACGAGGAACCACGGCGAGTTCTGCCACGTGTAGCTTTTGCCGGCCAGTAAACTCTCCCAGTGCTTGCTCGTCGGAGACTTGGCAGCTTGTTCGGGGAACTGCGAGGGCAGCGGAATCTCGGCATTGTTGGCCATGTCGTCTGCTAGTTGCAGCAAACGCCTGCCTTCTTCGGCTGAAAGACGGTCGCCGTTCTTGGCCACGCAGTCGCGCAGCACCTGCGGCATCCGCACGGTGCACGTGGTGTGTGCGAACGTGTCCGGCACATTGGCCACGAGTTCCTCTTGCTGCTGCAAGAGCTCAATGAATTGGTCCGATACGCCCATTCAGCGCGAGATACGAAGGCGATGACGTGGTCCCCACGAAGGAAAAGAAAGTATGGAGCTTAGTGCGAAAGCGACACTTGTCTTATAACACATCTTTGATGGTGAGTCACGCTTCCTGTCATGAATTGCTTGTCGTTGAAGAAGGAGCGTGACTACTCATTGCTCCATGTAGTAGCAATTTACATTCTTTTTTCTTTGGCGAAGTGGTTGAGTTCTCGAGGTTGGTGGACGCTCGTTCACTTCATTTCGTGGTGATTGTGCACTTTCGATGTTGCGGTGCAAAACCTGCGATTAGCGTGTTGTTGCCCAGTGGCTTTGCACACCTGCGATTATTATGGCACTGCTGCAATAGCAATCTCAGCGATTATGTAGATTCTGCCCAAACGAGAGTTTATCCAGTGCCGTGCCCATGCACCCGCTGGACCGGAAGCCTCACAACTGTATCGACTTGCAGCCATCCAGTCCGTTTCGAGCATCATGGGAGTGTCCGCAGAATTCCTCGCGCGTGTCTACCAAGGAGAGGAGATTTTCACCAACGTCCCCGGCACCTTCGCCAATGAGTCGTACAAGTCGAGACTGCCCGGACTCGTTCGTGATTGTGCGGCCAACAACAGTGAACGCTTCTCCGAGGAGCAGTGCCAACGTCTGCTGCAGTTGGCCGACGACATGGTGAACGACGCAGTTATCCCGCTGCCTTCGCAATATCCGGAGGAGTCGGCCAAGTCGCCTACGAGTGCTCAATGGGAAACGCTGCTGGCCGGCAAGGGTTACACGTGGCAGAACTCTCCGTGGTTCATGTGCGAGCAGTACATGTTCCACCTGGTGCTGCTGCTGGCCGAGTACTACACGACGGGCATCGACCCGTTCCATCCGTCCAAGGTGGCGGAGCTGGAAGAGGACACACCCTGGGCGTTGCTGCAGACGGCTGTGGGTCTTTCGGCTCAGGAGGAGGCGAGTTCTCAGAGTCACCATGACCAGCTGAAGCGATTCATGAAGTTGTGTCTGTGGGGCAACAAGGCCGACGGGTGCTACAAGGAGGTCAAGGACACCATCAGTGGTGCTGATGCATCATTGGAGTTTGATGATGCTCTGCTGCTGGTGGATCACAGCGACAAGGTGATATCGTACTTGGAGCAGAAAGCGCGCGAGACTGGAGGTGATGCTCAGAAGCTCGGCGTGCAGTACATCAATGACAACAGCGGCACGGAGCTGTTGCTGGACTTGGCATTAGCGGACCACTTGCTTGGGCATGGCTGGTGCGGCAAAGTCACGTTCAATGTAAAGCTGGAGCCTATCTACGTATCGGACGCCACGCCCGCCGACGTGCTTGAGCACATTGCCGAGATGCAGCGCTCGACCCGCACACCTGAGGTGCAAGCTCTGGGAAAGCGACTTGCCGACTACGTCTGCAAACAGCAATTGGTGATTCGGCCTGACATCTTCTGGAACCGCTACACGTACTACTGGGAGATGCCGACGGAGCTGCAGACTCGCCTTGCACGCGAGGCGACGTTGGTGATCATCAAGGGCGACCTGAACTACCGGCGTCTGCTGGGTGACCGCCTGTGGCCTCCGTCGACGCCGGTGGAGGAGGCTGTGCCGTACTTCCCGACGGCGTTTGTGTCGTTCCGCACGTTGAAGTCGAACCCTGTCGTGGGCATCCCTGCGGATATCGTGTCGAGGCTGGAGAAGGAGGACGTCAAGTGGCGTTACAACGGCAAGCGCGGCACGATCCAGAGTGTGCTGACGCCTGCTTCGGTGCTGCAGTAGACTAGAATGTAGGAACTATCCGATAATGGACAAGCAGTGTAAAAACTTACGATTTGATTCGAAGACAGCCCAGGAATTAGATAATGCACGTGTCATTCTTGACGATTTTCACGATCGTTTGTTTTTTTTGCTTTGTGGAGTCTGCGAGCTTCACAAAATATTATCATGCTCAAGACTACTTTGGCCTGTCAACCTACGTGGTCCTGTATTCATGGATCCTGCAGTGTGCATTTTACGAAGCAGTGTTGTGCATCGAATCGTGAAAATCGTCAAGAATGACACGTGCATTATCTAATTCCTGGGCTGTCTTCGAATCAAATCGTAAGTTTTTACACTGCTTGTCCATTATCGGATAGTTCCTACATTCTAGTCTACTGCAGCGCCGAAGCAGGCGTCAGCACACTCTGGATCGTGCCGCGCTTGCCGTTGTAACGCCACTTGACGTCCTCCTTCTCCAGCCTCGACACGATATCCGCAGGGATGCCCACGACAGGGTTCGACTTCAACGTGCGGAACGACACAAACGCCGTCGGGAAGTACGGCACAGCCTCCCCCACCGGCGTCGACGGAGGCCACAGGCGGTCACCCAGCAGACGCCGGTAGTTCAGGTCGCCCTTGATGATCACCAACGTCGCCTCGCGTGCAAGGCGAGTCTGCAGCTCCGTCGGCATCTCCCAGTAGTACGTGTAGCGGTTCCAGAAGATGTCGGGGCGCACCACAAGCTGCTCCTTCTCAACGTACTCCGCCAAACGCTCGCCCAACGCCTGCACTTCCGAGGTTCGCGTAGAGCGCTGCATCTCGGCAATGTGCTCGAGGACATCAGCGGGCGTGGCATCAGACACATACATGGGCTCCACCTTCACGTTCAACGTCACCTTGCCGCACCAGCCATGCCCAAGCAAGTGGTCCGCTAATGCCAAGTCCAGCAACAGCTCCGTGCCGCTGTTGTCATTGATGTACTGCACGCCGAGCTTCTGAGCATCACCTCCAGTCTCGCGCGCTTTCTGCTCCAAGTACGATATCACCTTGTCGCTGTGATCCACCAGCAGCAGAGCATCATCAAACTCCAATGATGCATCAGCACCACTGATGGTGTCCTTGACCTCCTTGTAGCACCCGTCGGCCTTGTTGCCCCACAGACACAACTTCATGAATCGCTTCAGCTGGTCATGGTGACTCTGAGAACTCGCCTCCTCCTGAGCCGAAAGACCCACAGCCGTCTGCAGCAACGCCCAGGGTGTGTCCTCTTCCAGCTCCGCCACCTTGGACGGATGGAACGGGTCGATGCCCGTCGTGTAGTACTCGGCCAGCAGCAGCACCAGGTGGAACATGTACTGCTCGCACATGAACCACGGAGAGTTCTGCCACGTGTAACCCTTGCCGGCCAGCAGCGTTTCCCATTGAGCACTCGTAGGCGACTTGGCCGACTCCTCCGGATATTGCGAAGGCAGCGGGATAACTGCGTCGTTCACCATGTCGTCGGCCAACTGCAGCAGACGTTGGCACTGCTCCTCGGAGAAGCGTCCACGGTTGTTGGCCACACAGTCGCGGACGAGTCCAGGAAGGCGCGAGATGTACGACTCATTGGCGAAGGTGCCGGGGACGTTGGTGAAAATCTCCTCGTACTGCTGCGTGCGCACGATGAATTCAGGTGAGGCCATGATATCCGGAAACTATGCTGAATCTGCGCTATGAGGGAAAAGCGATTGTGAGCTGTGCACCTCACCTTTTTTTTTAGCGACGAAGTGGTGATTGCTTGGCTGCATCTGGCAATCTTTGATGAGTTTGCTCTGCAAACTATAATAGGGATGGGGCGTAATACCTGTTGACGTCAAAAACGAGCATTCCCCGTTCCCGTTCAGACAGTCCGTTGGCGTGTTTTCTTACGTAAATTGACGTCAAGGATTTCCGTGCCGCAGGTTGTTTGTGTCAGCATGGAGAATTACGTTAGCTGCGAGTGATACACACGTACAGTACTTACTAAGTGCTCTTGGTGCACAACAGTCGGGTGAATGAGGTGTCAGACGGAAAAGCCAGCAAGACCAACACAGCTATGGCGGTCACCACCTCGCACGCCTTGTCAGCGTCAATGATTGACTCAATCGGTAGATGTATTGAAGTGCCGTTAGCTGCGATCGTTCAAGACGCACCTACATTAAGGTAACCAGATGCTGTTAGCCCCACAAGCCATGCGTATACGAGTGCTGGTCAATACGGTTGTACTACATGCAAAGAAGTTAGCTCACTTCACTGAAGTGTTAACTACTGACCCGTAGCCCTATCGTCGTCGATCTCAACTTCGTCATCACTAGGTTCTTCTGGTACCGAGTTGCTGTGAAGGAAAACAAGATCCCTCACGTTCGCCCCTGTTATATAGTCTGCTGCGCTGAGCCGTGACAGCATTTCCAGCATGCGCGGCAACAATATCAAATAGCTTCCTTGCAACTGGCGCCAACAAGGGCAAGTCTCCAGCATTGTCCTTCCACCACTTCAAACATGCGTCTAACTCTTTCTTCTTCTTGTTTTTTGCCGGTTGTCGTGATTTGGATTGGCTTTTAGCTCCACGGCTCCAAGCACCTGTCATAACCTGTTGAAAAATCACGCCTTTAGTGAGGTGTCTACGCGTTGATGCTTCCTTGCCACTCTCCACGTCACGGTATACGATTCCACAGCTCCACGCGCTCCAAGCTCTACTTTCCAGACGACCACGGAGACTCCTGCTGCTGCGGATGCTACGACGAAGCCGTCCACCTTCGAGACGCTGGCTTCGACGGATGCTCCTGCTGCAACTGAGCCTGTCAAGAGTTGTAGATCTACACCACGAACTGGTTAAGTGCAAGCAATGAACTATGGTTGTTCTGGTTGACGTTCACTTCCGTCAAATATCTGCCACGATTTGCTATGGACAGGAGCTTAATGTGCCTAGACGTCCTCATCCCAACTGCAAAATTTGCAGGCGATGGCTGAAATCTTCACAAACAGATCACGAATACTAGGAATGGTGGAGAGGATTAAGGTAGACAAATGCTTCTTCATTCCGTTAATAAAAGCAACACGACAGGCACGTTGCCTCCTACAGAACTCGAACCACCGTCCGTCGATCAAGAAGTGTCAAGCTGCATGGCCGCATAACTTATTTCTTCTTGGCGGCGCCCTTGGCGGTGTGGTCCTTCTTGTTCACCGACTTGATGACACCGACGGCAACCGTCTGGCGCATGTCGCGCACGGCGAAACGGCCCAGAGGCGGGTACTGCGAGAACGACTCCACGGTCATGGGCTTCGAGGGCTCGAGGATGACCATGCAGGCATCGCCCGACTTGACGAACTTGGGGGCCGTCTCGAGCACCTTGCCCGAACGACGGTCCATCTTCTCCGTGATCTCTTTGAACTTGCAGGCAACGTGGGCCGTGTGGCAGTCCAGCACCGGCGAGTAGCCGTTGCCGATCTGGCCGGGGTGGTTCAGCACGATCACCTGGGCGGTGAAGTCCTGCGTGCCCTTGGCCGGGTCGTTCTTCGAGTCCGAAGCGACGAAGCCGCGACGCAGCTCCTTCACCGACACGTTCTTGACGTTGAAGCCGACGTTGTCACCAGGGACAGCCTCCGGCAGAGACTCGTGGTGCATCTCAACGGACTTGACTTCCGTCGACAGACCCACGGGGCCGAACGTGGCGACCATGCCAGGCTTGATGACACCGGTCTCCACACGGCCGACCGGTACCGTGCCGATACCGCCGATCTTGTACACGTCCTGGAGGGGCAGGCGCAGAGGCTTGTCCGACGGACGCTTGGGGGCGTTCAGCGTGTCGAGAGCCTCAAGGAGGTACGGTCCCTTGTACCACGGCATGTTGCCCGACTTCTCGATCATGTTGTCACCCTCCCAGCCCGAAATGGGCACGAACGGGATCTTGGCGGGTTTGTAGCCCACCTTCTTCAGGTACGTGGTGACCTCGTTCTTGATCTCCTCGTAACGAGCCTGGCCGTACATGACGGACGAGTCGTCCATCTTGTTGATGGCCACGATCATCTGCTTCACGCCGAGCGTGAAGGCAAGCAGAGCGTGCTCGCGCGTCTGGCCCTCCTTGGAGATACCAGCCTCGAACTCGCCCACACCCGAGGCGACGACCAGAATGGCGCAGTCAGCCTGCGAGGTGCCCGTAATCATGTTCTTGATGAAGTCACGGTGGCCAGGGGCGTCAATGACCGTGAAGAAGTACTTGGGGGACTCGAACTTCCACAGGGCAATGTCGATCGTGATACCACGCTCGCGCTCGGCCTTCAGGTTGTCAAGCACCCAAGCGTACTTGAACGAGGTCTTGCCGAGCTCGGCAGCCTCCTTCTCGAACTTCTCGATGGTACGCTTGTCAATGCCACCGCACTTGTAGATCAGGTGACCCGTGGTGGTCGACTTGCCGGCGTCGACGTGGCCGATCACGACCAGCGAGATGTGAACCTTTTCCTTGCCCATGGTTAACTGCAGATAAGAACGAGGGCTATTAGTCTCTGGGTTGGGATCTTTCCGGGTGTCGGCGGAGCGAGCGCTTACCTTCTTCAAAGAAAATCTGAGAGTGAGAGTCGAGGAAAGGGAGGATCTTCCGGTCGGCTCCCAGTTGGGTGGCTCGCAGCCTCGAGCCGACGCATTGGCTGCAAACATAGGTCGCGTTTTGGCCACTCACAGACGCGGAGGAGGCTTTTTTTCCGCCAGTAGCTGCGGGCGACGCATTCTGGCCAGTGGTTTGCCGTGCGCGTTTTTGAACGTGGTGTGCCGCACACACAACGACACCACAACAGCGGCCGACTTTCACTCGCCGTCGGAGCCAGCCGAGATTCCTGCATGCACGCAAGCGGCAATGCGGCACTGCCCCGGGACGTGTCCGCACTCGGATCGACTTATCACGCCTCCACGCGCGTTGAGTCGGGTGAGACGCGCCTCGCCACACGATTCCTCCCAAGTTGAAGCTGCGCGGGACGGCTAATTTTAGCCCAATCAGCGTCGGCCAAATTGAAGCCATGTCGGAGTGATGATCTGATAAGATGCGGCGGTGGCATGCACCGCGTCCTGGGCGCTTGCTGCCCCCGTAACCCAGTCCAGTACCCGCGATGCTGGCGCTCAACAGCTACGGGCTGGCAACGCGCCCCGCCCTCGACAACAACCGCGTGACGCTACCTCGTCTGTGCGGCGGCGGGCTGCCCGCCGTGCGCGAGATCCGCTCGCTGAGCAAGCTCGAGGTGCTTGCGCGCACGCCCGGCCACCCGCTGTACCGCACCACGTCGGGCTTCGACTACGGGCGCTACCTGGACTTCAAAGACGTGGCGCTCAGCTGCCCCAAGCACGCGCGGCTTGTGGGCTTCTCCAAGGAGTTCATCGCCGGCAACTATACAGACAGCAGCCTCCTGTCGCTCGAGAGCAGCAAGCGGCGTGCCGAGCTCTGGCAGCAGAAGGTGGCGGTGCGCACCGTGCAGATGCGCGTCAAGTACGCGGAGCTGCAGCATGTGCTGGAGGAGAAGAAGGAGCGACGACGCGTGGAGAGGCAGCAACGGCGACGGGAGAGGGACATCCTGCGCTCTGCGGTGGTCCAGCTCCAGGCCCGGATGAGGGGCCACCTCACCCGCCTCTGCATTGCTCAGGAGAAGCTGAGACGTGACACGGAGGCAGCGCGGTGCATCCAACAGGTCAGCCGAGCACGCGCACGGGTGCGTGTTGCCAAGCAGGTGCTGGAGGTCAGACGACGAGAGAAGCAACTGATATTCGCGGTCAAGATCCAGCGCATTTGCCGCAGCTTCCTCCTGCGCAAACGTGCTAAACTACAGTTGACGAGACTGCGCGAGGAAAAACGACAGAAAGCGATCGACCTGGAGCAAGAAGCTCGTCGACAGCGTACAGGCGCTGCAAAACAAATTCAAAGGTTGGCCCGTGGCCATCTCGCTCGGAAGGACCTCCACCGCCAGGCTTCGTGCGCGTCCAGCATGATGTCTGACAGGGAGGATAAGGACTCACTGCTGTCCATCAATGGTCGTATCCGCAGTCGTGGAGCGCGCCGTGTTATTGCGCAGATGCAGCAGGTGCGACGTAAGCACACCAAGGCAGTTGTTCGTATTGCTGGCCCACCGCCCAAATGAGCACGTGAGCGCCTTACCTTATCTATCGAAAACCTCATATAAAAACTGTTAATCAAGTAAGCATTGTGCATTTCGTCCCTTTACTCTGCTGAGCTCGTTGCAGTCTAAGAAGGAAACCACCACGTTGTGCATCTAGTCCGAGGTATCTGAGTGTGGAAAGAAACCGAGGATGTCCTTAATGAGGATATTCCACACGACCTGCACGGCAACCTCGGCGACGATGAGCCAAATCACGATCATTTCCAGCTTCGTGTCGTGCTGGTGCGCGAGCTGCTGACTGAGCACGTCCAGTCTGAACCATTCACAGACACCAGAGCATGATGAGTAACTCTACAGTATAAAGGCAGTGATGTTCCAAGCAGCACATACAGCTCACGAAGAATGTCCAGACGAGTGTTAAGGATCTGAACTCGGTTGTCTACGCTCAGATACTTCATCACCTTCTTGTACAACGGCTCATACTCGTCATCTTCCCAGAAGAAGTCCGGCTCGTCCAGCATGTCGGAGTTCAAGTTCACATCGCTCCGCTGAACAACACCAAGAGAAAGCATGGAACTGTGAGGCGGTGAGCATTTTCAAGGATCATATAACCCCTCTCTTACCTCAATGAATAACCGACCGATGAGCTTCGAGATATCGCTCTGTGAGTACTGAATCGAGCCCGTGGCCGCCAGATTCTGCGGCACATGCTTGGTCTCGCGGATGGTTTCCTCCACGCGCTCCTCAAAGACATCCAGCTTTGAAGACTGCGCCATCGCAAAAGACACCGCCAACTTCTCCGACGCGCGGTTGCTACTCAACGTGATCGCATCGTTGCAGATGAGGCTCGCATCGCCATACATGTAGTCCATATCCTCTACCTCCACCTGCTTCACCGGACCCAGTGAGAACACCCCAAGCGCCACTAAATGTGCCTGCTCCTCTGCTCTCGTCAGTCCCCAAAAAACCGCACACCCCGTGCTACAATACAATCAACCACATCCGGCATCAGTAACTCATTCAACAGCAAGAGTCTGCACCAACTCACGCGAAGTAGAAGGCGTCCTTCTGCTGGTACGGCGCTCCGTCCCTAACAGTCACACCACCATCAGCAATTCTCTCCAACTCAACCTCTATACTGCATGACTAACGCTAGATCTGGGGTTGGTGCGCAGCTCGAGTGTATCGCGCCCATGTACATCTTGTGCCTCCACCCGTCCGGATGCAGTTCTCCGCCTGGCAGTTGGCCGGTCTCCACTCTCTCGAGCCACTTGAGCAGCTTGAACAACTGCAGCTGATCGCACGTACAGTACGCGGACACGCGCAGCTTGGGGGCACTGGGCGGTTCCCTCAGCTGCTTCTTGATGGTGCGCATGCGGGAGCGCCTCGTGGTGTGGCTCACGGTACCGGGGGCCGGCAGCGGCTTGGGCACGCCGCGTTTAAACTTGCTGCTGCGCGAGCTGAGCCCATGCCAGTTGGCGCGCGGAATCTGGCGGAAGTCCGACTGCTGGCGGTAGCTCGTGGGCGAGAACTGGCGGTCCAGGTCGCTGTAGTCCTCGTGTTCGTCGCTGTCATCGCTGTCGAAGAAGCGCCCGCCATTCTCGTCCTCCTTGCGGTCGTACACAGCCGAGTCCGAGTTGTAGTTGAGCGAGAGCGAGCCGGGCGGCAGCAGCGGGGAGCTCTCGCTCGCGTCCACGTCCACCGCGGACTGCAGAGGACTGCGGCCCCGAGAACTCATAGCAAATAGCAGATACTTGGGCGTTGGTTGAAGTCGGATTTAGTCTGGATTCGTACTTAAACGGCCACATAAGGACACTGTTTTTGGAGACTCTCTGACAGTGTACTCGGTTGGAAGAGGATTCATCGATCTCTTAGAAAGCAAACGGTGAAAATTTCCTGTGGCAGTTCGGCTCTGATGAAGTCAGGCTGCTGCTTATCACGTTCCTACTAGTAGTAGTGTTAACTATCCCCCTGCGATCCATGAACGTTGAACCTGGTGTTCTCTTCCGCTTACCGGCAGACACGAAAGAGGTGACATGCTCGCCTTGTGTCATCAACCGGTTGTTAGACGTCCCCGCATCATAGTACTGGTAATGCTGCAGGTCTAGCAGTTGAAGTCTTCTTAACACTACCGAGAGCGCTCGTCTCTATCTCGTAGGTTCCGGGATCTGCGAAAGCTTTAATGACAGCACGCAACCCCATCAGTGCGATACAGTTCATGGCTTATTCATCTTTGCTGGTGTTACCTGGAGGCTGGCTTGCATCATACGAGTGGTGGAAGATGTACTAGCGACGGAAAAGTTTGTCTAAAAGGTTGCGCAAGCGCTCTCTCTTGGATGAAGACGCAGGGGACTGTTCTTGTCGGACTTCGGGACGTTGGGTAAGTGCATTTTGTACTAGAGACGCGAGTTACTGCCGATCCCTGGATCTCACGTTTCAAGACCGTGAATATGACCGCATTGTGACCACCGATTTGTTTCCACAGCTCTCGAACATCAGTGGGACGACATTCGTTTGCTTGCTGTGGAAGGTTGGCGGAAAAGCTAACCGCACGAATGCAAATTACTCTCTTTTTCGTGATTTCCTTCACCTTTTTTCTTCTTACTGGTCTGTCTTTAGTTCAAAAATGCCAATGACGAAGTATTTCTACAAGAGCAGCAGTAAAACGGGTTCTATCGACAGAAACCTGTTTCCAAGCTCGGTATCGTCGCTGGATGTATCGTGCAGCGTCGTGCTCTTCCGGTGGCCGGTGAGCGAAGTAGCGAGTGACCGTAAATTCCACAAGACTGGGAGTGACAAATTCATCGGACCACGAGCTGGGGCTCGCACGACCAATACGATTCTCAGGACACACGCGAAATCGGTACGCACGGTGCGGCTGGAGGAACGTTCCGTGTAGCTCGAGTCCGCGAGGAACAGTGATATCCCCACCACTCTCCATCTTTTCTTGAAACCGAGCATCATTTCTCTTGGAACGAACGCTGTATTCCACGTGAAAGCTACGCAGCGGTGCACCACCATCATGAGCAGGCAGCTTCCAGGTCACGATGACGCTCGTGGGCGTCACATCCGATATGGTAGGTGCGTCAGAGATTGCAGCGGGTACTGTCGGGGGATTCGTCTGTACTGAAACACAGGCGACGCTGGCACCACTAGTTCCCAAGCTGTTGACTGCATTCACTGTGGCGCTGTAGAAAGTGCCACCAAGTAGGTGACGCAGCAGAACCGCCACCGTTGTTGTATCTGGGCTGGGTTGGTGCATATCATGCGGTAGTAGAGTGAATTCACGGCTTAGCGTGCGGACACGGACGCCAAACTGCGTGTCTTCCGCGTAAAGAGCAATGCTGTAGGCGTCAATAGGGAGGCCGTTCCGCTTTGGTGGCATCCACGTGAGCAGAAGGGTGTGCGCTGAAGCCTCAGCTAGATACGGAGCTTCAGGGGTGTCGGGGACATCGCACAAGGTAGACACAGAGTTACTTGGCGGGGATTCGAGAGATGCCAACAGCTTGTTGTCCACCAGGTTGGAGGCGGAAACCCACACTTGTACCGGACAACCAGGGTCCAAGCCAGTCAGCGTGTACTTGGTCCCAGCGATAGCTCGTGTGAGGAGATCGAGCGATTGCTCTTTGGGGACAGAGCTCCCCTCGGTTGCCTGGCACCATCGTAGCGTGTACTGTAGCACCTCGCTGCCGTTGCAGCGTGGCTTTCCCCACTGAACATCGATCTGCCGCTTGTCGACGTTCATGATTTCAGGCTTGTCAGGCTGATCCGGCGCCATGCAGTCCATTTTGACGTAGTCGCTCAGTCGGGAGAACTCACCCAGACCACAGCGATTTGTAGCCGCCACCACAAACTGATACACCTCACCAGCCCAGAGCTCGTCCACCGTGTACGAAAGTGTAACACTCGACTTTAGAGGCTGAACTACCGTTGAGGTCGTCTTCGATCCCGATACTCTCGAGACAGCTGAAGCAGGGGGAAGTGCTTGAGATGAAGCAGCATTGTTAGCGCTGCCCGCCTTCTTCGTCTTCTCGCTTTGTTTACTTTTTGCGTGACGAGCAGCGGGTGTTGAATTCGTTTTCACACATGCTGGTGGGCGTCTAGTGTTTGTCAATGAATGTTCTTGCTCAACGGGGGATTCTTTCAGTTCGGCCACAGGAATAATGAGTTCCCGGAGCGGGACAAACACACTGTTTTCTGGCCTACATTGAATCTTGTACGACAAAATTGCAGCGCCATTCGGGCACGGGGCTGACCACGAGAGAGTGATACATGTGGCTTCGCGATGGTCGTGCTGTACTGGGCGTTCGACTCGTGATGGAACAAAAGCAAGTGTTTCTACAGACTCCGTCGCAGCACTGAAGTCGCTTGGCCCAATCTGTAGCAGCAACAGTCAGTAAACGCTACCTTCAGGTTGCAATTGCGACCAAGAAGGAACGTACATGATTCACAGCAGCGACCTGAAGCGTATACTTGACGCCTGGCTGGAGCTTATCGATAGTCTTGGTAAGGTATTTCGCTGGGACCTCCATGTCAGGGATGGCCTTGATATCGCTGCCGTCTCCAGCAAACGAGCTGACTTGTACCGTTCGCACAATATAATGGAGAATCTTGGCGCCATTGGCAAGCGGTTCAGTCCAGGATATGTCGATTGAGAAGCGGTCCACAGATACAACGATGGGTATCTCCGGCTGGTCAGGGCTGGACGGACGCACACGCCACAGTATTGCAGTCGTATCTTCACTGGTTGAGAGAAGGAAAATGCCACTCGGATCGAAAGCGGTCGATCGGATGGTGTCGTTGTGTCCCGACAAGCTACACACGCACTGGGCTTGCTCAGGGGTGTTCCTCCTCCAGACTTTGACCAAGTTGTCGGATCCACCAGTAGCCAGCAACATCTCGTATACACTGGAGTCGCAAGTGATTGGCGATGTAAGAGCACAGCAAGTGATTGGAGCGCTATGCGCGTCAAAGACCGTTTCCAGGACGACACCTCGCTCCAGCGACCAGTATCTGATGGACTTATCGAGCGCCACAGTCACAACCAGGTCAAGCTCTTGAGCTACAGCACACCCAGTGATTGTTGATGAATGAGAGGAGAATGTTCCATCCTGATGAAGCACAACACGAGAACCATCGAGCATTAGAACGTGTAGAGAATAACAGAACCCTTGACACGTACCGATTTGCAGCTTGAGAAAGTGCGAGTCAACCGGTCATTCGCGTCTGGGCGAGTTGGAATCCTCGTCACCACTTTTGCAGGAATGGAGTCGAAGGCCTCGTCAGCTTCCAACGAAAGCGACAACGCGGGTGTGAAGAGCCTTTCAAAGTCGAACTTCTCCATGTTTCGGAACTGCCTTTTCAATCGACCAGTCTCGTCTGGTGTCAGTGTATTCACTTGGTTGCTCTCGTCGAGGACCCCAGATGCACTTGTCTTGTCGTTTTCCGTTTTTTCGTCTCCACTTCTCTGGTTTTGGCCACTCTTGATGGTATTTAGTAATCTTGGTTCTTCATCGTCCTTGGGGTCGATCTCTTCGATGATATGCTCGAGACATTGCTTGATGTCTATGGCTTTGTTGAGCTCATCGTTGCTCTGAGAAGGAGCGACTAGAGTCAACATCTCCTCGCTTTCACGAAAGTGCAGCCAGTCATGGTTTGCAACGAGCGTTGTCATTGACTCGTCAAATGCCAAGAGATGAGTCGACGACTCGATGGAAAATGAGAAAGGAATCGCTTGCTGCCACTCCAGAAGCTGACTACCTAGTGGCGATGTCTTGCCCGCTTTGTCGTGATCACCTTCATCCTCTTGGTTGTTTGTTGCTGCTTCAGAAATATCCCACAGCTTCACCACACACTCCCCACAAGTCACCAGAGCTTGGTCATCCACTGTGAAGTCAAGACATGACGCTCCTTCTTCGTGGACTGGTAGAATCAACAAGAGCGTCAAACGCACAGCCTGGTTCGCGTTAGCTCCTGGCGTGAGGAGACTGGGTAATGTTTGATCCTTGTCAGCCTTCATCCTCTGCGTCACTTTCCAGACCATGCACGTGGAATCCCACGAGGTTGTGGCGAGTAGCCCACCATCATGGCTGAATTTCATAGCAGAGATGGCTTGCTGATGTCCCGTGCCGTAGTTGCTCGCCACGTCGAATATCTTCACTGGAGTCGTGGCTGGAGTGAGCGTTTTCTGCTGATAGTCAAAGCAGTGAATAAGTGGCTCGTTGTCTGTTCTACCGACATCGACAAAGGAATATCAGCAAACTGCTAGTCCGTCCTCGTCCATCTCATCACAACACACTTACAAGTGGCGTAAGCGAAGACGATGTTGTCCAGCTCAGCGTGTTGAGCTTTCACAGCCCCGCCACAGATAGACCGAGCGTGAAGTGAAGACACGTCGAGACTGCTGAGCATTTTGCCATCGCTAAAATTCCAGACAGAGATGCTAATACAAATGCAACGCCGTCAGAAAGCAAGTATACATTAACTGGCCTCACACACTAGCAACTACCCACCAGTCCAAGCCGAACGTGAAGAGTATCACCAGCTCTTTTTCCACGTGATAACTTGGTGCAATGCGAACAATCGCAACGTCGGTGATACTGCTTCGATGACTTTCAAACCCTCGTGTCTTCATACCCGGCGTGAGTCGTGGTCGTCTAGAATCCACATACATGCCATTGACAAAGTGGAACCCTGCAAGTAGAACAGCAGGTCAATACTGTTCATCTCCAGCACCTCAACTCTAGCAACTCCACCATCTTCTCGCAGGGCGTCGTCTTCCAACTTCTTCTGTAGCGCATCGAGCATATCCCGAGCAATTGCTCGGTCTTCTGTGCTGCGACCATCGCCGTGGATAGCGAAAATCTGCTTTCTCTGTTCGTCGAGTTGTTTCCTCCGCGACGCCTTCCCCATGGCGCGTAGCAAGTGCCTCCTCACGGCAAAACCGATCTTAGACTGTGAACGGCACTGCTCTTCATTCCCGGTAAAAAAAATGTTAGCGAGAGACTGTTAGACTAGGCGGTCAAAAATAAGGAATACTACCAGCTATCAGGCAGAAAAAGAGGACGCAGACCCCGTCAACAGTTTGTGCTTTATTCCAGCGTTATGGTGGCCCATGCTGCGTATTGCGAGCTACAGTGACGCCCAGATGAACGCCCCACATCTTTTCAGGCCACGGAGCCTCATACGGGATGACAAAGTCGTCTGGAACGTATCGGTCGCCAGTCACGGTCGCGTAAGTATCCAGCAGCGGCACAACATGCTTTTTAAAAGTTTCAGGCGACAGTCTCATATTGAGTCCCAACGTGTCCAACCTGTCGGCATCGCGACCGACGTGTGAGAAATACGATCCTCTCTTTCTCATATGGTAGAGTGTCGCTCCCCCATGCACGCTTTGGCCAAGGATCACGTGACGGCACGACAAAACGCGACGGAACCTTGCAGTGCCCATTTTGCGCCGCGAAGGTCTTCAATGCTGGCATTATGCGCTCGTTCCACACCGAGTCACTAGCATCCCAGGCGAAGCCCATCGAATCAAGAAGCGCCTTATCACGAGTCGATTGTTTTGCATAACTTTGACCACAACGAATCACTGCGACTAAATTCCCAAGGCGCACACCCCACGCTTTCTTCGGCCATGGGAGCTCAGCAGGCACAACAAACGATTGTTCGACGATGCAATGATCAAACACTTGACGATATACCCCCAATGCCGGCAGAATTTTCTCCGTCCAGTCTCTTTTGTAGACGTCCGTAAAGCAGAAGTCCATCCTCTCGAGCTCTTCCTTCGACGAAAAAACTTGCTTCGCGTACGCATCGGCACAGCGAATGTTGGAGACGCTGTGTCCAAGTGGCAACCCCCACGCCTGCTGAGGCCACGTTCTGTCTCCCGCGGGGACAATGAAATGATATGGTACGTCGGTATGGCTCTTCAGACCGTAGAAGCGTCTTAGAGCGGGCATAAATACCTCCTCCCAGTGATGTTGGCTCACGCCTTGCACAAAGTTCAGCTTCTCGAGTTCGTCTGGGTAAATCTCCTCTCTGTAGCTTGTTCCTCAGCTGGCTCATAGCCTTTCCGAGTTTGTATCCCCACGCAACTTTAGGCCATAGAGAGTCACCGCTTGGGACGACAAAACAGGTCGGCACGAGTGTGTTTCCATTCAGTTCCTTGTACGTCCGAAGAGCGGGGAGGAATTTGTTCCTCCGTCGGCTGGTCTTCTCGTGAATTTCCTCAGCTCCTCCGTCTTGTTCGTCGCCTGCTTGCGTCGCCAGGAAGCGGACAGTTGGGAGTGGGGAGCGACGGCCGCGCAACGGCAGCTTGAGAAGCCTCGCCCGTCCTGTTGCTAACGACATCGACATAATTTCTACCTAATAAAGTGGAGCAGCGAACACTCGTTCGCAAAATGAGAATGGTTTGGGGAGCTCTAGTGTACGTGTAAACATTTCTCACTAAGTGTTCGAGACAACAAACGCAACCAACTTAGCGTTGCATTATCAAACCCGCCAATATCAAGTCCCTCGCTGAGTCAGGCAGTATATGCGCAATACCGACATCTTCGCAAAGATCTGAACGACCTGTGTAGATCTTTCAAACACAGTTTCTCCTCGCCTTTGCGACCGCAACTGGTGCACGCATGCACTCGGTCACTTCACTTTCCATGCATTATAGTAGTATCCGTAGCCTGGTCGGGAGAACACAATCGGTCCTAGACGCAACTTCAGAACTATACAACGCAGAGTACACGTATACTCACCCAGTAGTCAGCTCAGGATATTGAGAGGAAGTGCTTGCACGAATACACAGATCAGACAGCATGCACGTGGGGGTGCATGGCTCAACTTCAGGTCTGCGGTTGTGAATGGGTGGTTGCATGTATCGTGGACAAACCCAACGTTTCTCAACACTTTCCCGTTTTGCGATCCAAACAGAACAGCGTACCAGGACGCTTGCTTAGCTCAGCGCATGGTGAACCTTGAACGTAACTATTTCTACCCATAGGAGCTCGCGTGAGCTCAAGTACTCGTCGTCTCCCTGATCTCAGATCTGCGTTCCAAGGCTGCAGGAAAGTCTGGAGTGCCACATCGGCGGCTGACCAAAACTGGGCCGACTCCTACAGAACCGTTTACCTCATTGTCTGTACGATGCCTTGCCTTCATCGGCTCCCCTTCCAAAAGTGATGCGCCTTGTCACATTTGGCGTCGTTTCAAGATCCACTAAACGGCTCCCCTCCGTCCGTCCCGGTGCTCAGGAATCAGAGGCTTTTCGAGTGGCGGTGGTCATGACAGAGAAGAGCATGAGCAAGGGCAAGAACCCGGTTACTGCGAGGTATTCGCGCGCCAGTGCGCTGGTCGGGTCCGTGCTCAACAAGTTCCACAACGGGTCGGAGCGGGCCGTGGACCCGTTCGTGGTGCGCACACTCAAGGAACACGAGCCCCGACTGCTGGGCATTCAGTGCTTTGTAAAACAGGTAATAGAGCCTTTCGTGCTCGTTTTTCTGGTATCTTAGGCACTGACGCGTTGCTGCAGGGACCTGCGGAGAACAGTCGGAGCACCAAGGACGAATCTCACCTGGCGCACTGCACGCCGCACGTGTCGGGGATTTTCGGCCGCTTTACAGTCTGCGGAGGCTTCTTTGGCCCAGGAGCGATCATGTAGGAGGCGATCTGGAGTACTTTCTGGGTGATGGGAGGCTGATTGTCGTGGTGGTTGGGCAGGAGGGAGTGGGATGCGTGCAGCGGGACGGAAGGAGACACGGACGACCGGGAAGCGGCCATGACGGAGTACGTGGCGACCGTGGACAAGATGCTGCCTGGATGGGACGATAATGCTCCAGATCACCCGGTAGCGAGCGCAGATCGGTTCTGGGAAGACGACGCCACTGCAGCGAACTGTCCATTGTGTTTCGTCGTCTTCTCGGTGCGTGAGCGTCGCCACCATTGTCGACTGTGCTTCTCGATCTTCTGCGCTGGCTGCTGCGGACAGGTGTTGGAGATCGCGTTGTGTCCTGGTGCTCCATTGCGTCCGCAACGCGTGTGCACGCCGTGTTTCCAGTCGGAGTATCGCGCTCAGCAGCTTCGTGAGGCGAGGAAAATTAGCCGCGAGAATCAGGAACTTGAGCAGAGAATCCGGGCTGTGCTTGCTACTGCCAAGCAGACGCTAGCTGTCAAGCAGGAAGAAGAACAAACACTACGTCTTCTAGCTGTTGATGCTGGTTGTGATGTGCAGGCCTTGGATGAAGCGATTCAGAAACAACACGGCGGGTCGCCGATCGGCTCTGCGTCCATGGAGCTCCCAGTACCGCCAGCTGCACACCGATTTGCGCCGACCCAAACTTCAGTGGAGGCTTCCAACCAGCTTGCGCTTGCACATCGACAACTAACCATGAGCTTCAAGATGACGCAATGCCGAGCGCACCGAGTGCTTGATAAGATGGATGCTACAATCGCGGCGTTGCGCGAGGCTTTGAACGCTCGATCCGCAGCAAACAACAACTCGTCCTCCGGTGAACACGCGGAAGACAACGGTTGGAGCGTCATGATTCGACACACAGACAGCTTTCTCACACCAACGGATCGAGAGGCGCTGCAGGTTGTTTCGGATGAGCTTTACAATCGGCTACGGTCTCGCAGTAGCAGCAGCACCGCTTTGGCGGATAATGATATCGCTTTGCGATGGCAAGCAGAGTGTCTGAAGGACAGTCGGACACGAGTCTTTGTCTCTGACTTGGCTGAAGCTGTGCGTGCTAGGCTAGACGCGTCTTCCGGATCGGACACCGAGGACTCTGACGCCAACGAGACACCGGTAGCCTCAAGCCTGTCTTGGGAACAGTCCGTGCAGGCTACCGAACGCAGGAACCCATCAGAACGTGTGCCAACGTCTATGGAGCTTGAGAAGGCGTATGATCTCATACATACACAGTGCGAAACGGGCTCAGCGTCAGAATGGGACGAACAAATCCGCCTTGATGTCACCCGAACCTTTGGGATTTCAGCACGACGGCAACACCGCAAGAGCTTCGATCAAACGTCACGCTCTGTATGCAACTCGGCTGGAGTCGCGATTCCAGTGGAGAAGCGGCGGACAGCGCTGCAGAATGTACTTCGAGCTTGTGCTAGTGTGGACACCGAAGTGGGGTACTGCCAGGGTATGGACCATGTCGCGGCGTTGATGCTCGCTGTGAGTGACTGGAACGAGGCGCGCGCGTTTTGGCTGTTCGTCAGTCTGCTTGCATCGCCACGCTTCGAGCTTGAAAGGCTGTATGGACCTGGACTACCGCATCTTAGTCTGCGCTGCTTTCAGGTAAGGCTGCAGTCTTTGAATTGGGCACGAATTCAAGTTCTCACGAATATTTTAATGCTGCCTGCAGATGGATCGGCTTCTACGCATTCATCTAGCTACTCTGTCCCAGCACTTTGAGGCCATCGAGTTCCCCATCAGCATTGTCGCTACGGGGTATGGCCTAGCGAAAACTGTGCTGCATTGCCAAATCCGTCGCTAAATTACTTTATCATGTCTGCTCAGGTGGTTTATGACTCTCTTCAGTAATATGGAGGCGCTCTCGTACGACGTGGTGGTACAAGTCTTCGACGGGTTTATCTCCAACGGGTGGAAACAGCTCTTTCAGACCGCACTCGCGATTCTGGAGGAGCTTCAGAGACCCATTCTCGCCAGCTCTTTCGATGAAATTCCGCGACTCTTCTACGACATCCAAGAGTATGCGGTAAGTGCTGGTGCCAATGTATTGATTGATATGTACCGTGGCCACTCATCGTCTACTTGCGTATTATCCTGTTGAATACTTTGCTAGCCTCGGCTCATGGTTGCGGAGTACGTTTTCACCCAATCTGCCAAGTATGACGTGTCTGATCGCTTACTAAAGCGGCTGGAGAACGAGCACGAGCAGGAAACACCGGTAGCAGCAGCACCGCGCAGAAAGCCAATCCCTCGTAATGGCGCCGAGTCGACTGAAAAACTCGCAGCTCCACGATTACCACGCAACAGCAATCAGCGACCTGTGAAAAGGAGATCATCACTGCCACCATCGTACCCAAGACCCGAAGTCCGACAGGAACAGACCATTTTGTCTTCATCCAAGATAGATCGCTTACGCAAGGCACCCTCTTCAACTAGACAAGCTTCTCTGTCGCAAGTACAGTTTTCACCTCTTGTATGATGCAAGCCGACCGCTAGATAACAAGCGCTAAGATGAATAAAAACACACTGAAGGTCCACAGATTCAGGAACTTTTGAGCCTTCTCATCATGATCGTACGAGATAAAGACGAGCGCTCTGGCTGGTAGTAGCAGGAAGACTGCAACTACTATGATGTAGACAACCTGTCGATCACACGAAGGAGAGCATGCCACCTCTTTCCTGTCCGCCGGTGAACGGAGGAGGACTCCTGATTCACCGTTCATGGGGGATAGTTTGTGAAGAACGGTGCCTGGAGGTGCTGCATTGAGGGACTTGTATCCTGTACGGTTTATCTACCAAACCCTATCCGTCGAAATTGGTCCGCATCAAGCACGATGCTGTGGTTGGCAACAGAACAGGCGAGACTCCTCAAGGCACCACTGCTGGGCCGTTCCCCACTCCCAGCTGTCCGCTTCCTGGCGACGCAAGCAGGTGACGAACAAGACGGAGGAGCTGAGGAAATTCACCAGAGCACCAGCAGACGGAGGAATAAATTCCTCCCCGCTCTTCGGACGTACAAGGAACTGAATGGAAACACACTCGTGCCGACCTGTTTTGTCGTCCCAAGCGGTGACTCTCTATGGCCTAAAGTTGCGTGGGGATACAAACTCGGAAAGGCTATGAGCCAGCTGAGGAACAAGCTACAGAGAGGAGATTTACCCAGACGAACTCGAGAAGCTGAACTTTGTGCAAGGCGTGAGCCAACATCACTGGGAGGAGGTATTTATGCCCGCTCTAAGACGCTTCTACGGCCTGAAGAGCCATACCGACGTACCATATCATTTCATTGTCCCCGCGGGAGACAGAACGTGGCCTCAGCAGGCGTGGGGGTTGCCACTTGGACACAGCGTCTCCAACATTCGCTGTGCCGATGCGTACGCGAAGCAAGTTTTTTCGTCGAAGGAAGAGCTCGAGAGGATGGACTTCTGCTTTACGGACGTCTACAAAAGAGACTGGACGGAGAAAATTCTGCCGGCATTGGGGGTATATCGTCAAGTGTTTGATCATTGCATCGTCGAACAATCGTTTGTTGTGCCTGCTGAGCTCCCATGGCCAAAGAAAGCGTGGGGTGTGCGCCTTGGGAATTTAGTCGCAGTGATTCGTTATGGTCAAAGTTATGCAAAACAATCGACTCGTGATAAGGCGCTTCTTGATTCGATGGGCTTCGCCTGGGATGCTAGTGACTCGGTGTGGAACGAGCGCATAATGCCAGCATTGAAGACCTTCGCGGCGCAAAATGGGCACTGCAAGGTTCCGTCGCGTTTTGTCGTGCCGTCACGTGATCCTTGGCCAAAGCGTGCATGGGGGGTAAATGTCGGAGCGACACTCTACCATATGAGAAAGAGAGGATCGTATTTCTCACACGTCGGTCGCGATGCCGACAGGTTGGACGCGTTGGGACTCAATATGAGACTGTCGCCTGAAACTTTTAAAAAGCATGTTGTGCCGCTGCTGGATACTTACGCGACCGTGACTGGCGACCGATACGTTCCAGACGACTTTGTCATCCCGTATGAAGCTCCGTGATCTGAAAAGATGTGGGGCGTTCATCTGGGCGTCATTGTAGCTCGCAATGCGCAGTATTTGAATGTGGAATGAAACAAGCAGAACTCGTTACTTTTGTATCTCTTTTTCAGACATTCTTCTTCGTTGCAGCTCAACATCGATCCCTCCCTAACTGATGCCGTGTTTGTATGCTGGAATCACGCATCGAGTCGAGTGCATGCACTCTTGGTTATTCCGTAACCAAGATCGACAACGCTCGCACAATTTTCGTGGCAGCAGGGCTGTAGGGTGCTGTGCGGAGGCGTCAAGATCGTTGTCATCGTTCATCAAGCCTTGGGGATGATCTTTTTGGTAGGCCGGCAAATCCATTCTGTGCTGGGGGCGACGGATACGTTTTCAGAGCCGCAGCTGCATCAAACGATGTATATGAATGGGTAGGCTTTTGTATGTAGAATACTACATTGTGGAATTTGACGATTCGAGCGAAATCTCAAACTCTAAGAAGTCGGGTTGGAATCGATATCGTGAATTGTTGACGAAGCGTAGGTCTTTCGAGTCTCCCTTGAACGAATCTCTTTGCTGAAACGTATTGCCACGTAAAATCTTGGATACGTTGGGGGCAAACATAGAATTCAATCCCAAATTGCTGTGCACTTAAAGTAGGCCTTTTTGCTGTGGGTTGCTGCGAACGCAAAAGATCAAACTGAGAAGGAGAGCAAAGGCGGTGGATACACTTCTCCTGTTCCAACACCGGTATTAACGTTGCACTTTCGTCCCGGTCATTTGTGGCAAGCCAAGAGTTCGTGGTGCTTGGATGACCCAGCCGATCTCAAGTATGTGACTTGTCCGATCGAAGATATGTGGACAAGTCGTGGCGATTCACCACCTGGGCATGAAAATTTTGCGCTTGGTGTTTTCTTGCGCTACCACGCCTGAACAACGTTAGGTATTACTGATTGTACTCGTCACATGTCTTTGGACCAAAAGGTAGTCATCGGTTTTGATGGTTCACAGCCCTAAATCCTATAGCGACAGTTAGATTTAAGGTGCAAAGTTGGGTCTAGATTTCAAAAACGAGGTCAAAATCGACTGAATCGCAGCCGTTACTGCGCTTTGCAAACGCACTCCTGAGGCTTCAGATTTGCGGGGAACGGGTTGCTCTTGAGGAGCACCTCTGATTGGAGGAGGGGGCAATACACATGGGTCAGGCGAAAGTACAAATGTAGTAAAACGCATCCACAGATATTGTAACCAGGTGCTCAAATCGCTCAATCGAACACCACTTTACAGAGATGGTTTCATAATCTCGCTTCATGCCGCTAAGGAACAAAAGTGCTGTGGCCGTCTTTATCTGATCGGATAAGAACTCGAAGAGCTATTGCCATTTGTGTGGCATGTTAATAAGCTTTGGTCCAATCTTCACAATAGTGTTGAGGCGCGTTTCAGAACCATCAGGTTTGATGCATTCGCATTGCTCGAGAATGTGCTACAATGAAGTTGTGTTGGTCAGCTCGCTGCTGCAGCGGGGGTACATTTAGTTCGCCCGCCAGGTTTCTCTGATGAGCGAATCGATGGTTGGGACCGGCCTTGGATTTCGAGCCTACGGTTTGATTATGCAACGCAGTGCAATGCAGCACCGCATCCCATGATCAAGATAACTCAAGCTGAGGTTTTCTGCCCTGGCTCACGGCACACAATGATTCAGTGATTACAGACAGGCTCGCCGTGGGTAAATACTGGTTTGTCTGGTTGTGGCGATCGACGGCCGTAGAGCCTTGCTCTGACAGAAAAAACTCGCGCTCACAGCCAATCCGAAATGCAATCCTATCCTGCAAGCCGATGGCTACGGCTGTCTTTCATTTGAGAATTGATCGGCTTCTGAAAGCAAAAAGAAATCAGTCACGATGGAGATCCAACGAACTGTCCAACATAACAACAGAGACTGTCACTCGACTCGATGTCGCTTTCGTGAGCCGGTCGAGGAACAGGGTGGCGCCCCGACCGCATCGGAGGCCAAGGTTACTCGTCCCGGGGACCGTCGACCCAAAATGTTTCGCGTCGCTGACCTTGGGGAACTTCCATGGCTTGGATGGCTTTTTGTCTACGCGTTCGTGTTGTTCTGCTTCTCCACCAGTCGATGTGTGGCTCTCAAAGAACTGGTCGCGATGTACAGCAGCCCGAAGGATTTTACCTCGAGTGTGAAACTCGCAGCTTTGAGCCTTGGATTCTTGGAGGACTTCGTCTGTACGACCTACTTCGTGTGCGCCTTATGGGGGTTTGACGCCCTGAAGCTTGCGGTGAGCAAGCGCTTCAACGGCGAAGGCGAGCTAAAATGTGTACCGAGACGAACTGCTGCAAACGTTGCAACATTTGTGGTGTCGTGGTTGTTTTTCTTCACGATGATGGTCCCGTTTGCTGCGGACTTGCTCCTCGTGGTAAACCGCGAAATGCGATTCACGTTTGACCTGGTTATCATGGCTATCAACGAAAAAGAATTCGTCAGTGCAGCCCCGATCTCTCCCGAAGAGATTCAGGTTGGATATATTGGCGCTGCCGTTCTGGTGTTTGCCGCTACGGTCTTTGCCTCTGTCCGTACGAGAGCTAGCTGGGCCGACCTGACTAACTGGAATCCGGCGTACATGATCAAGAGCCCGATGGACTTCCGAACACGCAGCGCCAAGGTGACCACAGAAAAGACTGGCAAGGGCGTCAAGTATGTGGAGGTCGCTCTCGAAGAAGGCACCGAGGGCTCGGAACTTGATTACCCGATCAAGAATGAAGACAATGCTATGCTCTCGAATAGCCGGACGTACCAGCAGCTGATCTATCACCACGCCGCACAAGTCGCCATCGTCGTCGTGGGTCTCGTAGCCGTGCCTGCACTAGTTGTAGCAATCCGATGCAGTTGCTCGCCCCTAGTTGCGTATTCCGGTCTAAACGCTACTCTCAACGAGCTATTCGCGCACGCTTTCCAGCCGACCCCGACAGATGCCACGTTCACAAGTGTTGAAGGAGACCGACCTTGGGTAGCGGAGTACATACATCCGACCGAGAAGCACGAGCTTTTTGGCAGCGACTCACTGTACCGACGCACTACCGGCTTTCAAGGAGACCTCGCTTTCACCGTTGACGTCACGACCGAGAATCCACCCAACGTGTTGGTGATCGGGGTCGAGTCTTTCCGGTTTCAAGACTCGCGCTATCTTGTCGGAGAAGACGATCCGTCCAATTTGTTCAAGGGCACCAACATGACGATCACGCCCAACTTCGACAAGTGGGCAAAGCGCGGTGTTGCTCTCCGTAACATTTGGTCAAGCAGTCCAACGAGCCGTTCTTTGGAGAGTTTGCTGTTCGCTCAGGTCCCCTACGACAGCACTGTGAAAACGGGTATCACTGGTGGCAGGAGCGGCACAAAGCTTTCGGGCTTGCCTCAATTGTTTACTGCTAAGGGATACGAAACCTTCTTCACGACTGGTTGCCCGACACGCTTCGAGAACTGGGACGTGTTTCTTCCGACGCACGGCTACGAGACCGTGTGGGACTCCGAGGACATGGTGCAAATTGCTGAGCGCGACTACGGCATTTCGCGTGGCGATTGGCGTAGTGGCGAGCGCCGCGGGTTCAAATGGGGAGTTCATGACGACATCAACTTGCAGCTCCTCGGTGACTTGCTCGTGAAGAAGACGAGCGAACAGCGTCATCGCGTGGCTAGTGGCAAACCAAAGAAGCCGTTGTTTATCACACACTACACGATCTCCAGCCACGCACCCTTCAAAGCGCGTCCGGAATGGTACTCGAAGGCTAGCAAGCCTGACTTCTCCGCGCTTTATGAGGGTGAAAAGCACGCAGATATGATCAAGAACTACCTGGAGATGCGGCACTTTACTGACATGGAGCTAGGCAAGTTCATGGATCGGATGGAGACGGAGGGCATTCTCAATGATACCATCGTCGTTATCATGGGCGACCACGGCCAGGCACCAGAAGCTGATGTCACGAATACCCACGAGGAATCTGTGACGCGTGTGGCTGGCGCGATTGTCGCCGAAGGAAGGCTGCGTGAGGCTGCGGGCCTCGTGATTGAAGATGCCGCGGAGCAGTACGATATTCTCAACACGCTGGCAGACATGACCGGTGTGCCCGAGGGAGGATTCATTCAGGACGGCATTGGGCGCTCACTCAAGCGCAAGGTTAACTTCGGAGAGCGTGTAGTTTTCAGCAACGACCCGAGTCGAAAGATGTCGATCGTACGTGGTCATCAGCGTCTGCGCTACGACCAAGTGACTGCATCAATGGCGCTGCACGATATTGAGACGGACCATGCCATGACCACCGATCTGTTTCCTAAGCTCACAGCCGAAGAGCAGGCGGAATGGAAGAAGTGGCGCAGCGACGGCCGCCGTGTCACCGCGTACTACACAAAGCGGTGGGACGAGAATTGTCTGCTTGCTGTCGACTGCATCGCAGGGAACTAGAGTAGCAACATAAGTATAAGTTACATTTGAACAGTGGTGTCGTGTGTTTCATTTTTTGAGTCCTTGACTTGCTGTGCGACAAGACCGTAGAGCGATCACGTCAAAACAAATCCTGTTCTGCATGGGTCAACAATGGCTCTTTAGGTACAGACGCCAACATGCGAAGCTCTTGCAGTTCCCTTTTCATTTTCATCCGCACCACCGTCGCTTCAAGTTTTGCACAAGACAGAGGCTGCACTGGGTGAGCTTTTCGATGTCTGACCGAAATGTGGGCTTGGGTGCTAGTTTAGTCCCATTCAGTTCGCCAGCGGCTGCTGCTTGTCGGCACTGCAAACAAATCCAAGGTCTCTGCAAGCGCTGCAGTCTTGTCCAGGAGCATGTAGGAAGGATCCGAAGATACATGTACGCGGCAAGTGCATGTACATGTATCTTGATTAATGGCTTCATCAAGCATCTCTTCTGCAGCGCGATTCATGAGGTGCTGCTGGAGTTGAACGTTGAGTTTCCTAGGCGCCAGCTCGAACAACGGAGCGCCGCTCCAACTCAAACCATACTTTCGCCCTGACTCAAGCTGGAGCGTCTCATGCTGTTCGTAATCCGTCTACAGCACAACAAACACTAACCCTTGCAGAGGACCAGCAAAACGAAGCCAGGAGGAATTGGCTTCGTGCGGTTGTAGCGGCAGTAGGATAGGTTTTTGTGATCCGTTCTAACAGAAAAAAATCATCTGCGCCTAAACAAATCTCACATCCGGCGCGCCGGCATTTGCAGGCCATGTCGACGGTTGCGGTTTCATTCCTGAGTTCGCAGCCCCGCAGCGCCACTCCGAGTCGACTTAGGCCCAGTAGCGACCGCTATGGAATCCGAGAGCTTGCTCACCGACACAAGAGACCGCCACTCCACTCGATGTCGCTTTCCTATCGACTCGAACGCAGAAGAAATCGGCGTTAGCGACGACGTAGAGGCCAAAGTTGCTCGACGAAGGGGGCAGTCGAGGGAGTCGCTTCGAATTGCTGACCTTTGTGCACGTCCCTGGTTCGGCTGGCTGTTCGTCTACGCTTTCGCGTTATTCTGCTTCTCTACAAGTCGGTGCTTGACTCTCGAAGCTCTGGTGGGGATGTACGGTAGTCCCCAAGACTACACAGCAGGCTTCAAGTCTGCGGCATTGGGACTCGGATTCATGGAGGACTCCGTGTGTGCGACCTACTTCGTGTGTGCGTTGTGGCTATTCGACACTTTCAAGCAAGCAGCTGCCGAACGCTTCAAACGGAAGGACGGAGAAGACACGAGAGTTGTTGGAAATGCTGCTACTTTTGTGGTGTCGTGGCTGCTGTTCTTCGTTATGATGGCGCCTTTCATGGCCGACATGCTACTCGTGAAGAACCGCAACATGCGCTTCACGCTGGACCTGCTGAGTGCTTTGATTAAGGAAAGACATCATCTCAATGCTGCACCGATAGCGCCCGAGGAGATCCAGAGAGGCTACAATGCAGCGGCTAGCCTCATGATGGTTGCTGCGCTCTTTGCTTTTGTGCGTACGTGGGCGAGCTGGGCCGACCTTGCCAATTGGAATCCAACGTACTTGGTACTGGACTCGACAGGTGTTCGGACACGTGGAGTTAAATACATGGAGCTCGCTCTCGAAGAAGGCGCTTGCAACGCGGCTCCAGAAAACTCAATGGAGGATGCAGACAATGTCAAGGTCTCTAAAAGCGAAAGCCGCTTCGGCCAGAAGCTTAACTGCCGCCATGCGCTGCAAGTCTCTACCGTTCTAGTGAGTCTCGTCGTCGTACCCGCACTTGTAGTGGTGATCCGTTGTGCGTGTTCCCCTCTCGTGGCGTACTCTGGACTAAACGCGACACTCAACGAGCTGTTCGCGCACGCCTTGCAGCCGACTCCGACGGATGCTACATTTACAAGTGTCAAGGGCGGTCAGTCTTGGGTAGAAATGTACATTCACCCGACCGAGAAGCACGAGCTTTTCGGAAATGACTCGCTTTACCGACGCTCGACAGGATTCCAGGGAGATCTCGCTTTCAATGTCAGTGTTCAAGAGGACAATCCGCCTAATGTGTTGGTGATCGGGGTCGAGTCCTTCCGGTTCCAGGACTCGCGCTATCTTGTCGGAGAAGACGATCCGTCCAACTTGTTCAAGGGCACCAACATGACGATCACGCCCAACTTCGACAAGTGGGCCAAGCGCGGCGTCGCTCTTCGCAATATGTGGTCAAGCAATCCCACAAGCCGCTCTCTGGAGAGTATGTTATTCGCTCAGGTCCCCTACGACAGCGATGTGACAACAGGCATTACTGGCGGCAGGAAGGATACAAAGCTTTCCGGTTTGCCGCAGCTTTTTGATGCGAAGGGATACCAAACTTTGTTCTCCACCGGGTCTTCGATAACACTGGACGATTGGAACGTATTCCTACCCACTCATGGATTCAATGATGTGTTGGAGGTGAAAGCGATGCTCCTTTTGGCTGAAAAGATGCACAAAGTGGCGCGTAAAGAATGGTTCGGTCGAGAGCGCCGAGCATTCAATTGGGGCGTGCACGACGACCTGAGCTTCGAGCTTTTGGGCGAATTGCTTTTGCATAAGGCAAAGAAGCAGAAGCTGCGATTAGCGAACGGCAATCCGAAGAGGCCTGTATTTACAACGCACTACACAATCTCTAGTCATGCACCTTTCCAAGCACGCCCAGCATGGTACGATGAGGCGGCCAAGCCTGATTTCTCTGCGCTTTACGAAGGAGAGGAACGTGCTGAAGACATTAAAAACTACCTGGAGATGCGGCACTTTACGGACATGGAGCTGGGGAAATTCATGGATCGAATGGAGAAGGGAGGTGTTCTCAACGACACCATCGTCGTTATCATGGGCGACCATGGTCAGGCGCCTGAAGTAGAAATTATGAACACGAACGAGGAATCGGTGACGCGAGTGGCCTGCGCCATCATTGCCGAGGGACGTTTGGGCGATGCTGCGGGGCTTGTGATCGAAGACGCTGCTGAGCAATACGATATCCTCAACACGCTAGCAGATATTACCGGGTTGCCGGAGGGAGGTTTCGTACAAACTGGCGTTGGACGCTCGCTCAAGCGTAAGATTCCGTATGGAAAGCGCCCAGTATTCAGCAACGACCCGAACCGGAAGATGTCGATCGTGCGTGGTCATCAGCGTCTACGCTACGATCGCGTCACGGACTCGGTCCTACTGCACGATACCGAACGAGACCACGATATGGCCACCGACCTGTTTCCAGAGCTCTCGCCCGAAGAACAAGCGGAATGGATGGCTTTGCGTGACAATGGTCGAAGAATCTCTGCATACTATAAGCAGAGGTGGGACGAGAATTGTTTACTAGCTGTCAATTGTACCGGAGAAAGCTAGGCTGCAGCATCATGAAAAGCATGAACTTGTTTTGGTGACGCTTATTGGTCTGGTACGTATGAACGCTGCCATATGGCTGTGGGAGACATTCATTTGAAACTGCTGCGAAGAAAACGAGGCAAAATTTGGTAAAACTATATTTCGCACACAAATAAAAGTCTTTGTGATTGTGACGACGGACTCCGCAGGATTTCCTCCGGTTGGCATCGCTGCGTGAGAGTTAACCGACGAGGAAGTCTTACCAAGTTGAAAGTGGTATACGACGGGGCTTCCGATTTGATGCTCGCTGCAGTTTGCCGGCTGGACTTCCTCTTGAGTACAGGTCTCGATCTAAACGTCGCGTCCAGCGGCTGAGCCGGGTGGGATTGCTTTGTGCAGCGCGCACCACTGTTCAAGGGTTAGAAATCAGCTCTGCGGCATCTCCGCTTACGAAATAGTATACTGAAGACCGGTAGCCAGCGATGGAGCGAAACTCGCACCCCGTCCGGAGTAAGGATTTATTCATATTGGAAAAGGGAGCCACGTGAACTGCCAAGTTAGTGCTGTCGCACTTGCGTCGCTGTCGAGCACTCTACGATGGAAGATTGTTTGGATGACATTGTTCCTGGTTATGATGACTCTTGACGGATAGCCGTGCGCTGCGCGATAACGCTGATGCGATGAAACTAGTAATTCGCGCTGTATTCGCTCATTGGGTTTGGATTTTCCACGGTTGAAAGGTGTGTTCCATGGGTGAAGGCAAGCGAATTATGTTTTCCTCATGAAATTACACTACCAGTAGATACCGGGGTCCGCTTGGTTGGCCTGCCGGCCACAAGCCACCCGTTCAGAGTTCCCCCTCCTCACTTCGTCTTTTGAAGAAGAGGCAGCAAGAAAAGCAAGAAAGACCCGCCTCTCCTCGTCCCTTATCGGATTGAGCTGATGGCCATTGCATAAGCTTCATTAATGTAACTACTTACTGCATCTTTCTGCATCGAGACGGATAGGCGGTGACGATTGTCTAGTCCTCTCACTTTCCATTCTGCTAGCTACTGCACAAGCATCGACAGTACACTAGGCTACCAGTTTCCAGCAGGATCGCCACTTGCCCTGCCTTGCCCCATGTTTTCAAGTTGCTTCAATCTCCGGAAAAAGCTACATGTGGTAGTGCAGAGCTTTAGGCTAGACTTGAGAGAGATGCACGGACAGACCTTCCCATGTCTGGACCGGGCAACAGGGCCAGCTCCCCTCGCTAGTGGTCTATACTTTCCTACACGTTGTGAAAGAGGCGAAAGACTCGATTTCTGCCTTTCTGACATCGGGGTAAGTATCTGTCACAAAATATAGTCTTTAGTCCAAATATATAGCCCCCCTTCGCGGCCGTTGACCACCGAAACGTCACTATTTGCGCAATCTCCCAATGGAGTCGTCTCCGTTGCTGCGCACGACCAGCGCCGCGCAGAGTCCGTCTCAGAAGCTACATGGCGCCACCTCCGCCCTCCCCATTACCGCCCCCAGCCGCGCGCCCGGCCACACAGAGGAAGGCTCCGCCTTCTCGTCATTCCTGGGCCTGGCCACGACGATGACGGGCGCGTGCGTTCTCACTCTGCCGGGCGTCGTTCAGGCCGTGGGGCAACTACCAGCGCTGCTGCTCTTTGCACTGAGCGCGTGGCTGGCCTTCCACGCCTGCGAGATGCTGAGCGTGAGCTGCGACGCCGCCTGCGAGTTCTCGTACGAGGCGCTGAGCTCGCGCCTCTTTGGCGCCGCGGGCGTCTGGGCCGTGCGCCTGTTGACGCTCGCGCTTCTCTTCGGCGCCATCGTGAGCTACATGGTGATCGCCATGGACCTATTCGAGCCCTTCCTGGTGGACGTCATGAGCCGCAGCACCATCAGCCTCGTCTTCATGCTCGTGGCCATCCCGCTCTGTCTGCCCGAGACCATCCACGAGCTCCGCTTCGCCAACCTGCTCGTGCTGCTGTGTCTGCTCTACATCCTCGTGGCGCTGGCCGTCCGCACGGTGCAGAACGACCCTGCATTTGCAGCGCAGATCCCCAGGAACCCCGCGGACGAGTTCTCGTCCGAGCTCGCGGCCGTCGCCTACGCGCTGCCCATCGTCACGTTGAGCTTCGTGTGCCAACTCAACGTCCCGCGCGCATACCAGGAGATCCACGACAAGACGCAGATGACGCACGTGCACAAGGCGCTCGTGGGCTGGGGGCTCTTCATCTACCTGCTCTTCGCGTACCTGGGCTACGCGTGTTTCCACGGCCAGCCGCCGAGCGACATCCTCACGGGCTTTGCGCCCAACGACACACTCATCAACGGCGCGCGACTTGCGCTCGGAGTCAGCATGGTGTTCAAGACGCCCATGACCTTCCAGCCGCTGCGTCAGCTCGTGGAGATCTGCTGTCTGGGCCACGACCGCGAGAGCCTGCCGTTCCGCACGGGCATCACGGTGGTCTTTCTGCTGGTTGCGCACCTGTTCTCAGTCTCCTCGCGCAACTTGGGCACCGTCATGGCGTTCGTCGGTTCCGTGGCAGGCAATGTGCTCGCTCTCACGGTGCCTGGGCTCTTCCTGTACGAGGTGTCTCGCGGGTATCTCGTCGAGCGCGACGCTTTCTACTCGCCGCGACTGGCGCTCATATTTGCCTACGCTGGCGCCGTCTTCGCGGCCGCCTCGCTCACGTACCTGTCGTACAACGCGCTTGTGGGGTAAAGCGTGATGTGTTCTTGTCGCTGTAACCTTTAGACATAGACAAAAGCATAAGAAACAACAGCCAGCGACACAATATCAAAGACGTCTCGCTTCCTCCCGTTAAAGTAAGTAGTACCGCCACTGCTTCTCGCTGCTTCTAACGAGTCTATTTCATGCCGCAGCCCATGAGCTTCCTGTTGAAGTTCTCGCGCTGGTTGTGCTGCTTGCTTTTGAGAATCTTGACGGTGCAGCAAACAGCACAAAACCTTCCCTCGTCCTTGTCCTTGAGCGTGGCGTAGCTGCCGTCTGAGGTCGCCTTGCGCAGCTCCGACGCCTTCTGCGAGCAGTTTTTGCAAACCGCGCGGCCACAGAGCACGCAGTCCTTAAGCGGGTCCAGCAAGCTCTTGGGGTTGCGGCAGATCTTGCAGCTGCCGCGCACAATGTCGGACGGCGCCACCTGCGAGCCCTCGGCCATGAACGTGATGAGCTTCACCAGCATCTTCTTGGGCACCGTGTCGCTCACCATAATTCCGTTGTGGTCCGGGACGTTGATGGACGCTCCTCCCTGCACCAGTGCGCCTGCAATCTCGCCCAGTTGGTGGTCCACGGCCATGTGCAGGTACGTGGTGCCGTTCACGAGCTCGTTGAGCGCCGTGACGGGCGTCGGCTTCCGTAGCCCTGTAGGTGACGACGGCGTCGAGGATGTCGACGACGTCGACGAGTTCTTGAGCTGCCGGAATTTGTCGATGAAGAGCCTCGTGATGGTCGCGGGCGTCTCGGGCCTGGCCGTCAGGATGTGGATGGCCAGCGGCGTCTGGCCGCGCACGTTCACGGCCGACGGGTTGGCGCCCAGACTCAGCAGCAGCTCCACGAGGTCCGCGGCGGTGGAGCGCGAGCTGCTGGCGGCGAAGTGCAGCGCCGTGTTGCTGTGGCGGTCGCCCGCGCTCAGGTGCTCGGCCAGGCGCGGCAGCTTGGCCAACGCGCGCAGTACGTCCACGTGGCCCTTCTTGGCCGCGATGTGCAGCGCGCTCTGCTGGTTCTTGCGGTCGCGCAGCGCCAGGATGCCGGCAGACGACGTGACGCTGAAGCGGCGCGCGGCCGGCTCCAGGTCGTCGTCGGGGCTCCACTCGGTCGAGTCCGCGCTCGAGTTGGTGCTCGTGGTGGAGCTCGTGCGCGTCGGGTCCTCCAGGTCGTAGCCGTACTTCTGCAGCGTCGCGATGAGCAGCTTGGCCTTGGCGGCTTCCTTCTCGTCCATGATGGCGGCTGTGTGTGTGTGTCTGGCCGAGTCGATTGCGGACTGTTTGGTGGAGGCACAAATTTAGGCTCGAGCCAACGGAGGACAGGCTTGCCTCGAATTACCTGGATGATCAGGAAGAGCGGGAGATAGCCAGGGAAACAGGCCGCGTACGTTGCTTGCCGCCTTGGAGTCGTTGCTTGGAGCCGAGCCTGAATTTTTGTGTGTCGCTCGCGTGCGAGGCTAAATATAGAGCAGGCGTAGAGAAGGACGTTCCTCAGAAACTCGATGGCGGCAGTTGACCTGTTCGTATCCAAATAGATCTATTTTCGGACGCTGAAACGAATATCCCTGCGGAAGGAGATCGGTCCAACACGCGGTGCTTTTCATTGGCCAACTGTAGCGTGACGATCCCACGCTCGAACGACGGTTCGCGATCTGTGGTGTTACCACACACCACCAAAAATCCAAGCGGAGATGCTGTGGGCCGCGTCGTCCGAGTCGCCGTGGGCGGCGCTCTGGGCGCGCTACGATGCTGTGCTCGCGTCCATGGAGGTGGGTACGCGCTCTATAGTGGAGATCAGCTCCTGGCAACCCACTGACGCGCTGTGAGCTAGCAGAAGAGTGAGCTGGCGGCGCTGGACGCCTGGTATCTCAGCTCTTTCCCGTCGGTTCTTCAGACGCGCGAACCCAAGCCGTTCGTGGAGAAGGCGGAGCTGCAGCGACTCATGGAGTGGAAGCTCAAGAAGGGCAAGTGGTGCGTGCTCTCGGCGGGCCACAACGCAGCCTGTAGCCGCCTCTTGACGCCGCTCTGGACTTTATAGGAGGCCGCAGCTCATGAAGTTCGTCACTGCGCTGGATGAGGACGAGGTGAGGCAGGCGTCGTGTGACGCGCTGAAAGAGCTGAAGAAGGGGGACCTACGAGCGTCCACCGAGGCGCTCTGCGTACTGAAAGGGGTGCGTTACGCTGCATTACAGCCGCCAGACTGTGTCTCTTTACGGGCGCGCTGATAAGCAGCTGATTATTAGGTGGGGCCGGCGACGGCGTCTGCAGTGCTGGCAGCGTACGATGGGAGCGTCCCGTTCATGGCAGATGAAGCGCTGGAGGCGATTGCTGGTGCGTTTCGGCGGTCGAGGGCCTGTCCTGCTGGAAATTGCGATTAACTGTTAACTTGGCAGACGTCATCGGCCCGCGCAAGTACACCCTGTCGCACTTTCTGAGCTTCGCGGAGCAGTTACGCACAAAGGCCGAGTGGCTGAACGAACAGCGAGTTGCAAACGACGACGAGCAAGCCGGAAGCACGGACGTGTGGACAGCCCAGCGCGTGCAGTTGTGTCTGTACGCCGAGGCGCACGACGGAGCATCTTCGACGTCGGGCTCCAAGAAGACAAAGGTTTCGCCTGCTGCCAAGCGGAAGCGAGAGAAGGCGCCGACGCCGCTCTCTGCGAAAAAGAAAAAGGCTAAGGAGAAAGGCACCGGGGACCAAGACCAGCCCTTGCGCCGCTCGCAGAGGAACCGCCAGCAGCCAGCAGTCTAATCAGATCACCTGATATGTCTTAGGCTAGGCAATGCTGAGTCAGCATTGCTGACTGTGAGTATGGTGACTCCAACCTCAACGTGATCAAGTTACGTTTGCTACCCCCACCAATCCTCAATTCACTTGGCACGAGCAAAGCACCGATCCGTACTCTGGCACAGCAGCAGCTCTAGCGCCTCGGCGATCCTCGCCCAACTTTCAGCGTGGGCGATGGCCTCGGGCAGGTAGCCAAACTTGCGCTTGATTTCGCCGCGCACGAGTCTCAAGTACTGACGCACCTCTCCAGCCACGAGACGAAGGCGCGTCGCCATGTCCTCTCTGCGCTGTTGCTGCATGACCACCATGTGCTCTGCATCTGCTACTCGCTGCTGAAGCTGCTCGTGAGCTTCGCGCAGCTCTGTGACCTCGCGAGTCTGTTTGGCATGATCCTCGGCTAGCTTGTCTGGGACGCGGCCCGCAGCCTGCACCTGCTCCTTTAGCAGCTTCATTTCTGCATGCTGGGCTTCGTATCGTGCTGCCTTGCGCTGCTGACGCTCAAATGACTGCTCCAAGTGCTCTTGAAGCCATGACAGACACTTAGTTGCGACGGCGTCCAGCCCCGTCACCAGAGCTGCCGGATTCATCGAAGGCGACGAGGCCGAGTCCGCATCTTCCTCCTTCGTTGGAGTTGCGGGGTCCTGGTTATTGATGGTAGCGCTGGTATTGTTGTTTGTGTTTCCATCCTTGCTGGGCCCGCTCCCCGCTTTCAAACTCTTGCTTTCTGTTGTTTCCTTCTCGTGATCCTGGTTGTTTTTAGTCTGGTGAGAAGCTTCGTCAAGGCTCTCACGCATCGCCACCAGCCGTTCGAGATGGAGGCGGAACGATTCTCCCATGGCAGCGAGTTGCGCCTCAGCTTCTTCGGCTCGACGCTGCCTGCGCTCGCTCTGGAGCTTTAGAGCCGCATTCTCATGCTTGAGAGCTTCCACCCGTTTCTGAAGAGCCTCACACTGCGCTTCTAGCTCAGTAGCGGCCAACTCGAGTGCACCGCGAGACTTCAATGAGGTTTCAACAGTTCGGAGTTGCTGCTGAAGTTGCTTGGCGCGCTCAACTTCACGTGCTGCACGACGACGAGCTGGCGCCATGGCGGCCATGTGAGCTATAGCCTTGTCTTTCCAAGCCAGCAATTCTCGCACCTCGCTCTGAACGCGTCGATTTTCCTCGCGCAGGAGGAAGTTTTCATGTTGGAGCTGCTGCAACGGCTCATACGCTAGCAAGGCTTCTGCTGCTGCCATCTTCGCCGACAAAAACAAACTGACGAGACCTCAGGCAGCCGCTGGCCCCGATCGTTTCGTACGAAGATTGCAACGGACGAGGACCCTGGTCTCACTAAATATCGAGATTGAGGCAGTGTACCAGGAGCAATCACGCCGAGCTGTATTTGTCAAGACTGGTTGGTGTTGCTATACTGCTGCTGAGCTCTCCGCTCGATTGTCACGATGCTGCGGAGGTCACCACGCTCTGAATGATAGCGCGCTTGCCGTTGAATCGCCACTTTGGGTCCTCCTTTTCCAGTTTCTCCACGATGTTCGCCGGGATGCCTGCCACCAAGTTGGACTTCATCGTGCGAAATGACACGAAGGCAGTCGGAAAATACGGCACGACCTCTTCAATCGGACTTGAAGGCGGCCACATACGGTCACCAAGCAGGCGGCGATAGTTCAGATCGCCCTTGATGATCACCAACGTAGCTTCTTCCTTGAGACGAGTCTGCAGCTCCATCGGCATTTCCCAATAGAAGGCGTAGCGGTTCCAGAAGATATCGGGGCGAACCACCAGCTGTCCCCTGTTCACGTACTCGGCCAGCCGCTTACCCAAAGCCTGAGCTTCCAGAGTGCGTGTTGTACACTGCATTTCAGCGATATGTTCGTTCACGTCCGGGCCAACCGCATCCGACACATACATGGGCTCCATCTTCACGTTCATCGTCACCTTGCCGCACCAGCCATGACCAAGCAAGTGGTCTGCCAGCGCCAAATCCAATAGCAGCTCGGTGCCGCTATTGTCGGTGATATACTGAACCCCCACGCTGTTTACATCTCCACTCTCCACCGCCTTCTCCAAGAACGAGATGACCTTGTCGCTATGATCCACGAGTAGAAGCTCATCGGCAAATGTCAGCGACGCATCATCACCACTCACCGTATCCTTGACCTCCTTGTAGCATCCGTCCGCCTTGTTGCCCCACAAACACAACTTCATGAACCGCTTGAGCTGGTCGCGACGGCTCCGTGAACCCGCTTCCTCTTGAGCCGAGAGTCCCACCGCCGTCTGCAGCAGCCTCCACGGCGTCTCCTGCCCCAATTCGGCCACCTTCGACGCGTGGAACGGATCAACACCCGTCGTGTAGTAGCCCGTTATCAGCAGAATCAGGTGGAACATGTACATCCCCGCCAGAAACCACGGCGCATTGTGCCACCGGTACCCTTTCCCAGCCAACAGATTCTCCCATTCCTCGCTCGTAGTGCCCAATTCCACGCCGATTGCCGACGGTAGCGGAATCTCCGCATCCTGCTCCAACTCCCGAGCCAATTGCAGCAGTCGCTGTCTCGTCTCAACTGGAAATCCGGCCCCGTTCAGCTCCACACAGTCCCGCACCAGCGCCGGGTACCGGGACGTGAAGCCCAATCGTGCAAACGACCCGGGAACGTCGCTCCACACCAACGGGAGCTGCTCGACGCGCAATAGGAACGCGCTTGACACCATCTGACTCAGAAAGTTCAGGAATGAACTCCGAGCACATCAAAATCACAAATTGGCACACACAAATCACAAACGCTTTGCCAGCTCAAGTGTTATCCTAACACTGTTATTATAGGACGTGGAGCGGGTGAGTTCGAGACTCCTTGCCAAGCGTGGCGTTGCGGGATTTTGAGGCTTCGTGGCAAGATTCGGTGGTCTTCCTGTTAATATTGCGGGAGTTGAGAGTGAAGTCGATGAAATGACGGGCTGCAAGATCTGCGCTGCCCCGACCTGCTCGTGGTACAGCTTTGTGGAGCTCGTGGTACAGCGTCGACGGAGAAAGCCTTAGGTATCAAACCAGTGACCAGCCTGAGATCTCAGCGTACCAAATGCCCGTACCATACTAGTACTATTATCGTATTTCGATGACGGCGAGCGATCCATCGACGCACGCGACCAGGAGCTCCTTCTTGTCGTCAAGGAGAAGTTTCCAATTTGATCGGACGCCGATGCTGATAGTGTTGTGAGAGACGCGGACGGCACAACACACTCTTTGTAGCGGAGCCCAAGCAAACGATCCGTTCGTTGTACGAATACTTTTACAATAGACGGCAACATCGGTCACGAAACTCGTGTGCTCTCGCTCTACGATCCTAGATCCGCCATCTCGATGCCCGTTCAGCATCGCGCCATGAGCTGCAATGAATACTATTCGATGCAATGCCAGCCTGAGTCAGCTTTCATCACTTGATCTCAATCAACGTCGAAGCCAGAACTGCTGGTGTCCAAAACCGCTGTGGTGCCTGTTTCTTTCCGAGGCAGAGGACAGTCTCAAGAGAGGAACGAGTCGGACCACTTGGCCAAGTGCGACTCGTGGACGACCCGCCATTCCCCAACCTCTTCTGGGATGAACACGTGCGAGGTGCAGGACGTAGCGAGGCTGCGGCCGGGCGACCACATTTGCATCTGGGACACGACTCGCTGGCCATTCCGCTACACGCACCACGGCATCGTGTTCGCGGGCGCCCGCAGCGCCGACGCCATCTCGGTGGCCCACGTCTGGTCCCGCAAGTCGGGGCTGCGCGCGTCGCAGGCGGACTCCAAGTTCCAGCTCACGAGCCTCAGCGAGTTCCTGAACGCGCGGCCGCTGCGGGACATGCGCCGCGTGCAGTACAACTCGTCGCTCGTGGCCGAGGCCAGCTCCTTACTAGGAGAAGTGCATCGCACGCACGCAGACGCGCCGCCCGTGGTGCTCGCGCGCTGTCGGTTCCTATTGGGCCTGGGCCAGGGCCACTTCAGCATCCTCTCGCTCAACTGCGAGCACGTGGCGCTGTGGTGCACCACGGGCGTGGGCTGGTCCAAGCAGCTGCTGTCCAGGACGGAGACCAAGGTGCCGTTCCTGACGGCGTCAGCCAAGTCGGCTCAGGCGCTGGAGCGGCTGGAGTTGCAGCTCGTGGGGATCCGAGAAGAGGCCAAGGAGAAGAACAGCAAGCTGGAGGAGCTGGCAGGCAAGAGAGTTTATCTGAGACTTACAGGCTCGGGCAAGTTCGCCAAGAGGTTTGGAGACCAACTGTACTTGGTACAGGACGACCCGACAGAGAAGGACTGGGCCTTCAGACAGAGACCCACGGCGCTGAGACTGGCCGTGCGCGTCTCGGCGTACAACTGCGTGCGCGTGGAGCTGGAGGACTACGAGAAGCCGGGGGATGTGCTGTATGCCAGCACGGGCGGACTGAAGCTCACGCGCCGCCACGCGCTGCAGTTCAAGCGCTGGTTCCAGTTCGAGCTCGGGTGGGATGGAGAGCTGCAGAGTCTGCGCCATCGCCGCTGGTTCGTCGGCGCGCAGACTCGCGACGGACTGCTCCGGCCGTTTAGCTCGAGGGATAAGGCTGCGACTTTCGAGATTATCGATGCCGATGCCATGGACGCTCGAAGTCCAATGCTTGAGCCTTCGAGTGACTCGGAAGACACTGCTCCCCCCGCGGCCGACAACACGAAAGAAGCGGAGACGGAGCCGGACTTGGAGGTCGCTGGCGGAGTTTCCAGCTGACCACGAGTGGCGTCCAGACTGTGGACGGAGGTCTGCTCGATTATCTATGACCTTGTCAAGACAAGTCACTAAGTATCAATATGCGTGTGCTTTTAGTGTGGTCTTATCAGCTGAGCATTTGTTCGTGCGTGTGTTTGATGCCCGCTATTTGTAGCGAAGCGTCACAAGTCCGGAAGGCTGTTCCTCAATGGCGAAGGCTAGCAGCTTTTGCAATGGCGAGTGACTCCGAGGATGAAATTCTCGAAGATGTGGATGCCATCTGCGGGTGGGGAGCTGCTGACTTCGACGACGAACTCGAGGGACAAGCCCGTCGAAAAGCAGTGGGGAAAGTTACCGTCAAGCGAAAGCCACGGAAAGCTTTGTCCACCTCAAAATCTGCCTCCGGACTGGCAACTCTGCCCAACACGACTCAAACACAGCACCCTCAAGACTCTACATGCAGACTATCGATCGAAAAGCCTGTGGAACCTCCAGTCAGACAACCTCAGCAGAGTGAAAACTCGTCGAAGGAACGTCGACCACGTCGCAAGACCAAACCAAAGCAACCTCATGAGGCGAAACAGCAGTCGAATCCCAAACCTTCGCCAAGAACACTATCCTTGAAAGAAGAGCATGCTGCAATTGCTGCTTCAGGGCGCGAACGCAGGATGAGGATCGTCGCAGCAGCTATGGCCTCGAATGTGCCTCGCAAGCCAGGCATAGCATCAGTGGTATCGGCATCTTTCGATGGTGACTCAGACGAAGAGCAGGAGGGGCAGGAGATGACGTCTAGGCGGCGAAATGAAGAGTGGATGCCATCTTCAGCACCGCAAAACCAGCTACAGATAAAGCTACCCCGCGTCTCGGAGCCCTCAACTGCTCCTGCGGGGCTTGCCGAAATACCCAAGAAAATTCACCCGCCATTGCCTCTGCTAAGCATCAAACCCGATTGCGGGGGTAATGAAATAAGGTTGCTTGGCAAAGGTGGTCTATCATCTGACGCTCCACAGCACTGGCGGCGGCACCGACAGCAAAAGTCGAGTCTGCTGCCCTCACGAGACGTGTCTGATAACTGGGCGTCTAATTTCCCTCCAGCTTTGCGTCGCTCCCGCTCGCCCAGAAAATACCAAGCAGAGTCCCCACAGGCGAGCAACAGCAGTGGATCTTCGTTCTCGAAGGTTGTCCGAGTGCCGCTTGCACCCCGACAGGAGTATTCGACGCCACGTCACTTGGAGGAACTTTTGCCTTTAATCCATCACACTGGCGAGGACTCCGATCTCGCTGTCGGTGTCGTTAAGGTGCCCGATACATCAGTAGCTATGCCGAACAAGGCGCCGGTCGCACGTGCAGATGAGAAAGAGGGTGGAGACGACGACGACGAGGGCTGGACGGAATGCTATGATGATCCAGACGTATTGGCAAAGAGCATGGCTGGCCTCATTCAAGCCTTGTCGACATTTGCGGCGGACGGTAAGCGCACCAAAGACTCCAAGCCAGGCAAACACAAAAGGAGACGTCCGAAGCTTCAGCATGCGCAACAATTATTCCCACCAAATCCTCCAGTGTTGAGACTTCCACCACCAGGAGAGATTAAAGTCACTTCGGGAAGAGCTCCCATAACCGAAGGGCAGCAAGCATCGGAGCCCAGTGCAAGACGACGAAAGCAGCGTAAACTCCGCAACAAACCAAGTGTCAGCTCGAATCATGCCACAAAGGACCAAGTACCATGACTGCAGCGCAGGCGTTTCACGTGGAAAACTGCTTCCTACCACACGACGGCGACCCCTCTGTAATTCGCCATGCACGAGCTCCATAGCCGCCTTCTTTTGCTTGGGCTACTCTTACTGGGGCCGCTTTTCGACACGTTCGTGCTTGGATTCAGCTGTGACGGAGGCTGCAGTGGCCATGGGGCATGCCAGCGCTTGACGGGTCGGTGCACGTGCTTCCCGGGTTTTGCTGGGGCTACCTGCGCATCCAGACTTTGTCCGACGGGAGCGGCTTGGGTAGATCGAGCGTGGGGAATCGACATGGCCCACCAACCTGCCGAGTGCTCGGCCATGGGTCGTTGTGACCGATCGACGGGTGTTTGCGCTTGCGAGTCCGGCTTTGAAGGGGTGGCATGCGAACGACTGTCGTGCCCCAATGCGTGCTCGGGCAATGGGCGCTGCATGAGCATGCGCGATGCTGCTGTCTTACAAGACGATCGCAACTTCTTCGTGAGCACAACGTACACGCTCTGGGACGCTGACAAGATCATGGGGTGTCAGTGCGACCCAGGTTTCACTAGCATTGACTGCTCCCAGCGCGAGTGCCCCAAAGGTGACGATCCATTGACAACTGGGCAGACGAGTGCTGTGCAAGATATCAGCTGCACATGCAGCAGCACCTGCGCAGGGACCTTCGCGCTCTCATTTCGTGGCCGGGTGACTGCAAACTTGGCCAAAACAGCCACGTCGAGCGACTTGGAAGCTGCGCTGGAAGCACTGGACAACATCTATGGCGTGACTGTATCAACGACGAATCCTATCTGCTCTCCTGGTGGCACTCTCACGTCCGTCACTTTCACAAACAACCCGGGCGACCTGCCCAAGCTACAAGTGCTGAATAACCTCTCGAATGGCGGTACAGTCACTGTGGCAACATCGACAACCGGCACACGTGAGAACGTGTACTGCTCGAACCGCGGTCTGTGCGACTTTTCCACTGGTGTGTGCAAGTGTGCCGCTGGGTTTGTAAGTGGTGATGGTGCAATGCCATCGTTAGCTGGTAGACGAGGAGATTGTGGCTTCATGTCCGGGGCAGCGGCTTGTCCATCGACGAGTAACGGCGTGTGCGATGGCAAAGGTTCCTGCTCTGCTGGAACGTCGTACGCGTGCATTTGCAACACCGGTTTTGCAGGCTTTGACTGCTCGATGCGCGAGTGTGTCAAGGGTGCAGCTTGGTTTGATGGTGCTACGGCCCCAGACACGGCGCATGCTTTGGCTCAATGCTCTGGTAGAGGTTCGTGCAGTACTACGTCTGGAGCCTGTACGTGCCTCGCACCATTCACAGGGGCAGCTTGTGATTTGATGCGCTGTCCGGCGGGAACGTCAACGGTGACGGGTGCTATCTGCAGTGGCCGGGGTACTTGCAAATCGATCCAACAACTTTCGTTCGAAGCCAAGGACCCTCAGGGAAACCCTTTGGGACTTACCTACGGCGCCACACCAAACACATTGTCGACTTGGGACGCCGGAAAGGTCCAAGGGTGTGACTGCATCACGAATGACTACTTTGGTCCGTACGAGAATGCCTTCGGCGATTTCACTGGAGGTTACGACTGCTACACGCGTTCATGTCCGCGTGGTGCTGATCCATTCGAGGTGGGGAAAGTGAACGAAAAGCAAACGTTGACATGCACAGCTGATGGCGGCGAGTTTAAGCTTACTTTCCGGGAACAGACGACAGCAGTGATTCCGTTCGATGCTGGAGCTGCGCAAGTCCAATCGACACTGCAGGCCCTCGATAGTGTGCGCACAGCCACAATAACCTTCGATTCCGGCACCACCGTGTGCTCTGCGACCGGCGTTGGTACGCTATGGTTGTTGTCCAGCCTCTGACCTGAAAACTGACGCGCTTCTTTGGTTTGTTGCTACGTGTTGCTTCAGCCACGACGGTCGAGTTCACGTTCATGCAAGGTGACGTTCCACCATTAAGCTACGCTTCCACTCTTACGCTCACGAGCGGAACGGCCACTTTAGCTGTGGCAGAGCTGGTGAAGGGCACTAAGGCAAACATTGAGTGCTCTGCGCGAGGTGTCTGCGGTAAGTGCATCGACTACATGTAGCTGCTTTGGAAGAGATGTTGCTCACGGATTGCGATCGCATTCTTTTTACGGTGACAGACCGAGCGACGGGCATTTGCACTTGCTTCCCGTACTTCTTGAGCTCCGACGGTGGTGCAGGGCTGGGTCGACGCGGAGATTGTGGCTTTATCTCCCCGTATCCGAGTGTGACGCTCTCGTAAGGCTACTAAACCATGACGATTCAGTGGGAAAGCGCTCTCAGGGTTACCCCGACGTATCATTCTTGCAACTAGGTCAGCTTTAACTCTGGGGGTATATAGCATACCTTTGTTAGTCGTCAGCTCCAAAGCGTTCCCAATTCTGCATATGCAAAATTGGCAATCAGCAATACGCTTTCGTTAGAACCTCCAGTCCTCAAAACCTCCTGGCTCATACTGCGGTAAAGTGTAATGGAGAAAAGGGTCTCGCCAAGTACGACCTGGCTTGGCTTAGGAAAGTGGGAAAGACACCGCCTGGCAACCAGTCGCAAGTGGCCAGGGTTCCTTTGCCTTCTTCCCGAAGAAGTCCCGGCTTCGCCGGCTAACGAGGAAGTACCGAGCAACTATAGCTGCACAGAGTAAGTAGTTAGAACAGACATAAGACGACTAAGTGACATCAATGTACCTCACTCAAAAACAAAACAAACAAGTACCGAGCAACACAAACCTGAATTCGGACAAGTTTGTCGCGCAATACTTAGAGGAGGATAAGCAAGGAGCGGCCGTTTCCACCCAGCGGGTGTGGCGCGGACACGCCGTTCGCACCGCAGTTTGGCGCCAGCGATGTGCTGCAGCGACCACCGAGAGACTGGGGCTTGGATGCACAGCTCGAAGAGAAAAACGGCATCAGGGCGACAGAGAAGAAACTTGTGCGAGAGGAGATGCACGCGCTGCAAAACAAAATATCGCTTGAGTAACACCCAGAGCCGAAGTAGGGTCGAAGAAGATGACAACCTCGGGACTGTTGGCGTCCCAATAAGACTAGCAACGTCGTCCATGGCTTGTTCGTGATTGTGTGGGCTTCTTCTCCTAGCGTCGCGCCATCTGACCTCACCAAGTGGCTCGTGAAATACTTGCCAGAAGGGAACTTTGAGCTGGTAAGGCATTTGGCTGACCTTCTTCCACCGTCTATCTTGAAATCGTGAGGCGACCGAGCACTGAGACCCTCGTCAACTGCCAGGAACGTCTTCACGGCGTCGTTCAACACGCTAGAGAAGCAAGATGATCCACTCAACCTCACCCAAGTCGCCTGAGCACTTTCGATACCCACCGCTCAGAAATCGCTTCCTGACGTGTACCCGTTGACCAGGGTGGCCTATGGCACCGCCGTTGCTTGTCGCCACTTCAGAGCCCTCATCTGAGATCGCATCTTGCGATTCTCAACAGTCGTCGATCATCACAATTCCTGGATCAACATTCTCGGATAGGAAGCACATTCTTGCTTGATTCCTTTATGCCGGGAGGGGGGGCTCTCATGAGCGTGGTCTGTGCGGGTGTCCTGCAGGATCCTCGGCACAAGTCCCTCGAGTTTTGCGTTGTGCGATAACAGGTATCCACACTTGTGGTCACAACTTGGCCACAACTTGCAACACTTCATGATTCGCCCACGTTCTCGAGTGACCCCTGAGAAAGCAAGAGAGACGGACAAACTCAGCAGGCGACACAAGACATCGAGTGCTTGTGATTTGCCCAGCAGATTCAAGCCAATCCCAAAATTAATCCTGTACAAGTGTACTGACAGACTGCCACTGATTAAGATCCTTTTGTGCAGTTGTTGCCATGGAAAGGCGACCAAGAGGCCGAAAATCCGACGACTTTGACTGACCCAGACAAATTCTTTTGACGAGAAGTCTTGTCGACACCTTGGTGGACGTGATGAAGAGAAATTGAGCAACTCCGGGGGCTAGTCGACAGCCTGTTACGTTCACAGTCGTGACATATTATTGTACTCGTCAGTGAAGATTGGACCAAAGCTTATTAACATGCCACACAAATGGCAATAGCTCTTCGAGTTCTTATCCGATCAGATAAAGACGGCCACAGCACTTTTGTTCCTTAGCGGCATGAAGCGAGATTATGAAACCATCTCTGTAAAGTTGTGTTCGATTGAGCGATTTGAGCACCTGGTTACAATATCTGTGGATGTGTTTTTACTACATTTGTACTTTCGCCTTTAAAAATACCCATGTGTATTGCCCCCTCCTCCAATCAGAAGTGCTCCTCAAGAGCAACCCCCCCCCCCCGTTTCCCGCAAATCTGAAGCCTCAGGAATGCGTTTGTAAACTGAATGTAGCGGCAATAACGGCTGCGATTCAGCCAATTTTGACCTTAGACCCAACTTTGCACCTTTAAATCTAACTGTCGCTATAGGATTTAGGGATGTGAATCATCAAAACCGATGACTACCTTTTGGTCCAACGACATGTGACGAGTACAATAAAAACAACTTTACAAGAGATTTCAAAATGATGAGCTGAAGGACTACATTTTTGATTGCAAAGAAGGATGTACTGTACAAAGTCGGGTTCTCGACATACAGATTTTTTTTAATATGAACTTGACGGGGGGCTCGTAGGTTGTATATGCGTGAGGATGCACGTGTGCCACCAAGTGCTGCATCGAAGTAGAATGCGCCCAGTGCAGGCAAACTACATGTAGAAGTACTCAGCTTTACTGACGGTCCTTCGGCTCTTGCACGATGGACCTTCTTCTATCCGACTTCAATTTGCCTTTTTCTAGACTGCCGCATATATGAACGCCTCTTGTACAAACATCTTTTCAAACCTTGTCCAACAGATATCCGGTTGTGTTTGGCTCCTGTCTCGTACACTTCAGACCTGGGGGGATTGAAGCTGTTTTACACTACCCAATGTCTACCCGTTCGCTCGAGCCACGAAACTCAAGTCACTTGCTAAATTTCCAGCTCCTGATCAAGTTCCGAGATCGCGAGCATGTCCCTCATCAACGTCGACCTTCACACCTTGGCCACGGAGGGTGTGGCGTACCTCACCTCCATCACCGAAGCCAACTTCAGCGGGATCTCACTGCTGTCGTACGATGCCTCTTTTGCGGACATCATCGGTACCAACGCCACGACCCGCCAGCTCGCTGACCTGGACTGGGAGGCCTTCCACGAAGGTGGCATCTACAACAAGGAGGACAACAGCCTGTACATTTCGTCCAACTACCAGTCGCTCGAGGACAACATCAACATCACCGTTGTCTCCCTGGACGACTTCTCCATCAGCAGCACCCAGTTCCCTGACCTCGCCCTCGCCAACGGTGGCTCGTCGTACTACCCGCCCGGTGCCGACCAGTCTGCTACGCCGCCAATGCAGATCTGGTGCGACCAGGGAGACCTTGAGGCCTACTCCAAGCTCCTTGCTGTGAACGTCAACACGAACGAGTCCGAGCCTCTGATCATCGGCTACAACGGACGCAACTTCAGTGCCCTAAATGACGTGAGGCAGCACCCCGTGACGGGTGACCTCTGGTTCACCGACCCGATGTATGGCCACATCCAGAACTTCCGTACGGAGCCGCAGACTCCCCGCCATGTGTACCGCTTTGAGCCCTCGACGGGTGTCATTCAGGTCGTGGCCGACGACTACCGTCAGCTCAACGGCATCGAATTTTCTCCCGACTACAAGACGCTTTACGTCTCCGACACCGGCGCGCAGGAAACCGAACTGGACCTAACTCGCCCGGCCACCATCTACGCTTACGACGTTGTCGACAACAAGAGGCTGGCAAACCACCGTGTCTTCGCGTTTGCAGACAGCGGCATTCCAGACGGTGTGCACACGGACACCGAAGGCAACCTCTGGGCTGGCTGTGGTGATGGCGTGCACGTCTGGAACCCCGAGGGAATTCTGCTGGGCAAGATCTACCTGGGTGAGACATCGAACAACTTTGCTTTCGCCCCTGGTAAGGTCTTTGTGTTTGCCAACGCCCGTCTCTGGGTTGTCGAAGGGATCAACGCTCTAGGACGCGAGGTTTGCAAGGACTTTGGCGCCGACAGCGACCCGCGATGTGGCAACGCCGTTAACCAGCACTAGGACACCTACAATTAAGCCAGAGGTCGGACAAATCCGTGATACTTCGTAGTAGCGATTGTATTTTGCAGACCACGTCTCACCCTCTAGTATACAGTAGTTCACCCCTCGGAAGGCTGCTCAATGAGGTCCTACACGCTTTAGAAGGCTTGGTTTAGTCTATGAGCCATCCAAGACCTTCGAGCTTCAGGGTTTGAGTGTCATGACATCCGTCCTATGTAGTACCGCCAAGTGTCAAGTGATGGCCGTCTAAATTTTGTCGCAGTCACCGGACAATTAGGCAATTATATTGTATTGTGAGATGTTGTCAGCAATGATATTAATTGCTATTCGAGGTTAAAACATATTGTATTGTATCAAACATTTCAAGGAATATCCAATGCAATAAGAATCATTGGCATTTGACAAAGTTCAATAAACATATTATTGATACCCAACTATTCTAATGCAATAAGAATAATTGTCATTTGACAAAGCTCAATAAACATATTATTGAAAACCAATTACTGTTTGTATTGCACTATCCCCCCCTCCCCCCTCCCCCTCCCCCCGCCCGACTGTATCCGCTTGAAACTCTGCTAAACCTCAGTTTAAGAATGCGCTGGAGTTCACGCGCTGTACTCGACCGTTCATCTACCGGTAGTGTGCAAAGTCAATTACCGCCAGGGCTTCATGCTGTGCTGCGCTGCGCCTCGTACATTGCTGTGCTGTGCTGTGCTGCGCTGCGCCTCGTAAATTGCTGTGCTGTGCTGCGCTGCGTCTCGTAGATTGCTGTTGGCGTATTCTTCCAGTTTGCATTACAACAACAACCTGCTCTTGGAATAAAAAGCGTTAGCTCAGCCTCCAGTACATCTCTGAACAGGTTTACCGCATCTCCGTTGCACGATAACATTTCTACCAGCTATCAATTCCTTCATCGAAAGCGGCAATGTATTAATGCATGTAGAAGTATGTGTCCATATCGCAACCGTTCCGACTTCCCTACACTTTCCGACAATTGGGTAATCGTAAAAACCAGGGATCGGAAATACCCGGGAAACTAGACTTAGTGTCGAGTAACCCGTACTTGTGTCGAGTAACCCGTACATGTGTCGAGTAACCCGTATAAGAGTCGAGTGGCCCGTATGAGTGTCGAGTAACCCGTTCAAATGTCGATTAATACGTACACATAGAGATATCTGTGGTTGTCGAGTGACCCGTATAAGTGTCAGACTGATTCCGTACATGTGTCGAATAAACCGTATAAGTGTCGAGTTATCCGTATATTGACTGTCCTGTCATCATGTTCCTACTCTAGGACTACACCTAATCGTGTGAATGGCTAGAATATATGTAAAATATATTTTACACTTGGTATTCGCATGTAGATATTCATATTTCGGCTGTACTTCCGACAAATATTTGTCAGAAAGTGTCGGAATGGAAACCCTAACCCTACTATTTTTAATTGGACAAAATAGTGGAATAACGTTATGTAATTGGTCAAAATAAGGATGGGTAACAATCCTGCCTTGTTATCCGTCGGAAAGACGCGTATATTCATCCATACATGCCGAAGCTTGTGTCTGCATGGTGTTGGCCTTCTGAATGACAGCAACACGTATCGAGATCTATTGGCTAGATTCATCAATGAGTTTCGGAGAACATACGTAAAGAGACTTTAAACCAGAAGCGCGTCCTAGACATCTTTGCTGAGCGGATTGTGGGGCGTAACTTCAAAGGCGGGGGTATTCAAAGTGAGTATGCACTTGAAGGCAGGGCCCGGAAAAAGAACCATGATATAATAATAACTATATACTGGCATTTCAGTAGAGAAACTGGGGCCCTCAAAGCCCAGATCGAATGACTGGTTCATGTGTACATTACCATCTCTTCCCACAGCCATGCCCACTCACTCATTTTCATATATGGCAAGTAGCTCGCGCAGATTTTCCTTTCGTAATGATTTAGAAGGACTGTCCGCATTGGGAACTTCTCAAACTGAAATGTCATTCAAAGCCTAAGAGTTGATCTAATAGTTGCAATTTTTATTATTGCCGGCATAAGTATTGCAGTAGTTTTTATTATGTTTTTTCTCTCGAGAAATACAATTTTATATTTTATTTTCCGAGCCCTGCATGAAGCAGAGGCCCACAATCGAAATCATAGGTAATTGGATCGAATGTCCACGGCACAATTGCTATTTCAGGTGGTATCCAGCAGCAATGTGGCTGGGAATTGTGTCGATTTAGCCGTAGCACATTGGAGTCTATCACTGTGCCAAGATATCGCTCGTTTGGCGTTGATTGATAACAGAAACGGGATGCACAACTTGCACGTTCGCGTGGGTGGTTCTAGCTTTCGTGTGCAGTTGTTCTACCGCCAGCAAGGCTCAGAGAACTTACCCTTCAGGGGCGGATGGGATGAAGTCGACCTGTGGAGATCGGTCGACTGCCAAAAAGACAAGGTTGAAGCAGACAGCGGCCACGCCGTGCCCGCGGCACCTATCCGCTTGCGTGTCATCCGTCACTAAAAGTAGGATAAAGTTGTTTGTGTGCTGATACGTCATGCTACAGCCTCGACAGTCGAGACGCTCTGAACTCCGGCGGTTCAGCCCAGCCTCGAATTCACTGCAGTTATCAGCCACGAATCCATTGTAATTGTCCGAATGGCTATTGTGGTCGGAGACTGTCGGCCATTACAGCCATCCGCTCGGGCTCCGATCCGCCTGATAAAAAGGCAACTTCAACGTGCGTTCCATTTCAAACGCGGCCTCGTTCACTGTTTGCGCCTCGCTCGCAGCCCCGAGACGAGCGAACCCCATTGCTGGTCGACGTGCTGGTCGTGCGGGCGCAATTTGCCCCAGGTGGCGAGTCGGAACTCGCCTTCCCGACTCGAAGCGCGCAGCTCCTCTCCGCTCGCCTCTGCGCCACACCACTCCGTTTTCACTTGTCCCCAGTATGGTCTGTCTCTCTCTGTTCCAGAGCCCATTCGTTTTGCGCAGATGGTGCAGGCGCCAGTACTTTAAAAACTGCGCGCTGCTACAACGCATACCCTTCCTCCTTTCATCCGTTTGCAAACGTCTTGACAGCTCAATTTACCTGTTCAACATCATATTCCTTCTAGATACCATATTGAACGCACATTATCGCGTATAAAACTTGTTCGTCGCTGCCCGCACGGAAAGACAAGTCCGAGTCGGGCTATTGCTCTACATGCCCCATGACCTCCGTCGCCAAGCCGCCCGAGCGCCGGCGCAAGAAGCCGCCGCTCGAGCCGCGTACGAGCGACTTCCTCTCCGAATCGTCCGTCGTGCCGGAGCTGCCCGCGGCCTTCGACCTGTCGGCCAACAGCAACGCGAGCACAGCCAGCGAGCTCACGAGCTCCTGCAGCAGCGCCGGCTCGAGCCGCGGTGCCACGTGGTGGAAGAAAGTGACGGCCATGTGCCCTAAGCGAAGGCGCAGCAGAAACCACGAGCGCGCGCGCCCCAGCGCCGACCAGGAGCTGTACGTGCGCAGCATCCTCGAGTCGTACGCGTCGTCCATGAGCTCCACCAACAGGTTCTCGACTACCAACCCGCAGCTATCGGCGGACGAGGGCAGCAACAGCAGCAGCAGCAAGAGCAGGAAGACTGGACGGGAGCCGCAGACGGCAACTACAGATACAGCTACAGACAGGAGACAAGACAGAGACTCGGACTCGCCCGCGTACATGGCGCACTTTACGCCCAATGGAGAAACGGCACAGGACGACATGGACCATCACTCCCACCCGCACTTGACGGCGGGTGTGCCTGGACTTAGCAGTGGGTCGAGCCCCGGGCCGTATGACGACCAGCTCGATGACGGACCGTTCGCGCCGAGCTCAGTCAGTGACGACGAAGACCGCAACAGGAGGAGGCTGCAGAGACGCATGAAGGTGGAGGCCATGCGCGCTAGATTGTTAGAGAAGAACCAGCACCGCGCCAGAGCGCGCAAGAAGATGGGCATCTTCATTGCGTGTATTGGCGTCACACTCACAGCTTTTGTGGTCGCTGCGATTCTCATTGCCCGCGTGGGGGTGGAGATTCAGACCAACTCGATGGAAAGCAGCACCAACACAACGTCGAGTAGCAGCAGTGGGAGTGGCAGTGGAAGCGCCGTGCCAACCACTTCAGGAAGCATAGGGGCAGAGGCAGATTTGAGCTCGACGAGTTCAGGCTCAGCGTTACGAGGTGGATCGACATCTGAAGCAGAGTCGGACGATGGCTCGTCACAGTCAGCGTCGTCCTCGGGCGATGGCACCAGCGTGTTTACTTACATTCACTGCATCTTGATGGTGCTGTCACTGTGGATGTCTCTCGTCGTGGTGATCATGCACGTGACGTTCCGAAGTTTCCGCACATACTCGCACCCGTTCGTGCTGGAACTGAGCTGTACACAATGCGGGTATTGGATTACAAGTCTGCTGCGAGTGATGCTGGAGACGTCGACCTTGACCGACATGGCGTATCTCTTCTTCTGTATGTTCGAGTGCTTCTTCAACTTCGCGCAGATTTCATTCACGTGCGCCATCGCGTTCAACATGTATCGATCCGTGGTGTCGTACGCAGACGTGCTGATGGATTCACAGAGCGCTAAGCGTCGATATCACAGATACACGATGAACGTGCTACTGCTTTCGGTGGTGGCCGCAGTGACTTTGGCACTTCTGGGCTACCGGTCTGGGGACACGTATGATTATGATGAAGATTCGGCGTCGGGTTCGTCGTCAGCGACTGAAGAGGAGATCCTTGACGAGGAGACCTTTTCACCGTGCCTGTACCCGACTTGCCGTCTCATTCTGTACGTGTACTACCCGTTGCTGGCGTTCGGCTTCAACTTTATCTTCTACGTGCGCTTCAAACGCACGATTGGCGAATCGTACCCGACATCAGCGACTGGCAGACTTAACAAGGTGGCAAGGTCGTACCTGATCGTGTTTTTTGTGTGCTGGGGAAGTCTCATTATCCTGACCGCACTGAAGGTAGCCGACTCTTCTAATGTGCCCACGCTCGCGTCGTTTGCGATGCAATCAATATTCGACATCCTAGGCGCGTGTACCGCCGCTATCACCTTCACGAACTTTCATCGGTGTAGAAAAGCATTCGACTTCGGCCTGTCACTCAAAGCCATTGACCCAAGCAGTATCGAGTTCGACGACCCGGTCAATATCGTTGGTGAAGGTACTTTTGCTATCGTACTGAAAGCTAGATGGCGCCAAGGAGGGTACGTGGATGCCCCCGTATCGCGGTCGATTGAGGTGGCCGTGAAGACGTTCAAGCACGCCCAGATGGAGTGCCTGGAACATATCAAGGAGGAAGCCTATCTGTCTTCAAAGCTGGTTCACCCGTGTGTGATGATGACCTACGGTTGCTACACCAGTGGAATCAACCTCTACATTGTGTATGAATATCTCGGTGGCGGAACGCTTCAGAACTTGATCGATGCAAACCGAAATACGCCGTTTTCGTATGAGCGTGGATTGCGTTATGCACACATGATCGCTGTGGGTATGCGCTTCTTGCATGGCCTCCCAGTGCCCATTGTGCATCGAGATCTCAAACCGCTGAATTGCATTTTCGACTCGGAGCAGGAGATGCTGAAGGTTGCAGACTTTGGCGAATCTCGACTGCTGCGCACTCGCGACGTGGTGGCTCCACGACCGAACTTCTTCCCGTCGGCCGATGTCACGGTGCAAATGACGACCAACATCGGGAGTGCGTGCTGGGCTGCGCCCGAGGTCCTGAAGGACGAAGCCACGTCTGAGTATTCTGTGAAGATTGATGTTTACAGTTTCGGCATCATTTGCTGGCAGCTGTACACGTGTGCTGTGCCATATGCAGACATTCCTGGAAGCGTGCTAGCAGTAGCTGAGGCAGTGCTGAGTGGCGTCCGACCTCCCATTCCGCGGGACTGCCCTCGACTGTTTGCCAAAATTATGAAGCGCTGCTGGCACGACAATCCGCTGCGACGTCCGAGTTTTGAAGACATCGTGCAGCTGTTAGAAATTGAGCTTGCTGAGGAGCGGCGCCGGCAACTGGCGCGTGCTCACGGCAGGGGGAATGATTCAGTTATTGCGCCGCCTATTCTCGACAGTAGCAACTTCGACGACACTGGACGGACGCAGACGACCGAAGAGTGTGCTAGTGGGCGGGGAAAGAGCGTGTGAATAGAGAGGAATGCTCGCCTCTCAAATAGTTTAGGCTAGTGTTGTTGTTGTGAATAATGTAATCTTGAACTCGTTTCAACGTCGCGTCAATCCGTTTGCATGGCAAACAGCAAGAGCAGCAAGTTTCCGTCTGAAAGCGTGCCGCAGATTGGATGGACCAACTTGCAACTGAGTAAAGCTTCAAAACTTCTCGTTATCGAGTTGAGGTGCCCAAGTGGCACGACATTACGAGACACCTTCCTTCCTCGGTTCTGGTGCCTATCCATGACATACAAACCTGGCTGTTGCACCTAAATGATACCGAGCACACGCAGGCGGCTCTCATACTCCGTTTGGCCAATGTAGCAGCCGATGAGAGCGCGGTCTCCGCCCTGGAACGCGTGGCGGCCGTGCATCACACGCTGGTTGTCCACCACGACCATGTCGCCCACTTGGAGCTTCGTGCAGAACTCCATCTCTGGTCGGCGCATGACCTCCAGCAGCTTACGGTGAGCCTTGTAGAACCCGCCCACCTCCTCGAAGCTCAGGTGCGTCAACGGTGCACGGTCGTAGTCATTATGACGGAACTGCACGACGTTGTTGGCATAGTCCACACGAATGAGCGGCTCCATGGTGGCCTGGTGCGCGTCGTTGTCCACAGTGAAGTAGGGCAGCGGCGTCGTGCTCAGCACGCGGAAGGCCTCCGGGTCCTCGCTCCGCAGCGTCTCCACCACGTGGAACGAGTCCACATAACGACTCTCGCCACCTTCGCCAGCCTGCGCGGCGCAGTTGAAGATCTGCAGTCCAGGTGGGTCGCGCATGTACGTGCCGTCCGTGTGGTGCAGCAACTCGAGGTTGGTAGACGCCGTGTCATTGTACCCCTCGGTCTCATTCGTTGGGTTGGTCGTCCACATAGTGCCGTAGATGGTGCGCAGCACGAACCCGATCTTCTTGGAGAACTTCTCGGTAGCCTCCATGGTGTTGGGCGTGTTCGACACGCGCACGAGACCGTAGGAGTACAGGTCGCGCATGAACGGCTCGATATTGTCCACGCACGTCTTGTAGTCGTGCACGGGCAGCTTGAAGTCGGTGCCAGCCCACAGTTCCTTGGTAGTCGATCGCGGCTGACGGTACGACTTCGGGTAGGGGGAGGTGGCCGCGTCCTCGGCATTGCCGCCTTCCAGAGAGTACGCGTGGTCGCGCAGCCACTGCGCGTCGAACTCACTGACCGTGCACGGGGTGCCTCGCACCGGCGCGTCCCAGTCGATGGCGACTGCTCCCCCGGCGTCCGTGACTTGGAGGCGGTGGAACGGCGTGTCCATGGGGATGGAGGCCGTGTCCAGCTGCCGCTGGAGCGTCTCCGGGTGCATGCAGTGCTCGCAGCGGCAGTGGTCGCGTAGCCAGAGCTTGTGGAACTTGGCGGTGGCGCCGTCCTCGAACGTCACGCGCACCGCCTGCTCGTTGGAGAGCTCCGCCACTTTGGTGATGCGCTCGCCCTCCAGGTGCTTGTCGGCCAGCGCGGACGCGAAGCCGCGTGCTCCCGTCGTGTGCATGGACCTGGAGGCGGCGGCGTTCGACATCAAAAGGCTACGCAGCGGTCGGATCGCTTGAAGACGCATGTTTCGGGAGTGATGACTCTGGACCTTCTCGCTGCGGGGCGAACTCGAGACTGATCAAGTGCAGAGAGCAGAGCGCCGACAACTGGCCATTGAAGCTGCGAGAGACACGAAGAAAGAGGGCGGAGCAAGAACACGAGGCTTGCCCGAAAATGTGGGGCGGACATCCACCGGGTCTAGTGACGGCGTCGATGACACGCAAGCGGATAAGTGCCGCGGGCACTGATTGGCCCGAAGCCTCTGATCTGACTACTCGCTGACGTGGCCGTAACGGTCGCTGCTTCAGCTTCAACCTTGCCTTTTTGGCAGTCGCCACACGCGACTTGGGCTTGCAGCTGCTCGAATGGCAGCCCTGATTAACGAGGAACAGCTACGCCACTTGCGTCGTGAACTTCGCGGTCCACCACTGCCTATTCTCGACTGTTTCACGTACCGGGACTCACTGTGAGTGCCGCTCGCTGCCGCCGTTCCCCTGTTGTCTCGCTAACCAACCGCGTCAGTCTGCAACCGAATGAAAAAAACTCAACTTGACTGTTCCTTTCTTTGGCGGCGTTCACTACTTCGCATTACATCATAACAATTAGGACTTCGATCCCCTAGCTCCATTGTGCTGGCCCACGTCTCCCGGATCGAGTGTTCCCTTTGTCGTCACTTTCCCTCCGTCAGTTTTTGTTCGAGATCGACGTCAACTGCAGCTTATTAGTGGGTTTCCACGCCGTGGACAGCGCAACATTGTCGCGGCGATGAGTGGGGAGCAGCATTTTCCAAGCGCTGTCGATGGCGAACACCCAGGGTGTTTCAGTCGAGCATCACGCTAAGCATGAATTGAAAGGGCTGCGATGTTTCCTGTTATCTGATCAGCAGTCGCTGACCCTCCTCTGTAGAGTCTTTGGTCTTCGTCATCGGATGCGGAAATCAACGGAAAATATGCGTTTGGTAGTAACATAGCCTCGATTCGAGCTCTGAAAACTACTATACTATTACTTTGTTCTCGTGACGAAGGAGTATGAATCGCGCGTCGCTGCCGTGCTCAAAACCGACTACAGACAATCCTCTCGGTCGTGATATCCTGAGTAGTGATACCCTCCACGGAGAGATATGGGGAGGGCTCCCGATGACCGTCACCATACAAGCACGAGTCAAATATACCTCTACCCTCTAGTTACTGGTTTGTGATACAAAACACGTCATTATCACTATTCAAAGGTGCTTAACTATTGCTAAGGTCCATTTGGTGCAGGACGTCCGAAGAAGTCGAGCATCGACTTTTGCTGCTTGTGGCCTTGTCTACACGCAAGCTCCTCTCTAAATATTCGCTGCATCGTTCGAAGCCCGATAACGTCCCTTGAACGGACCCCCATCGCACCGGCGGTAACGAAAAGTTGTGCTATCCATTGAAGACGCTCCTTCAGCTCCTCTGTGGACAGGTTTTCGGGCGTTGGATAGGTTGAAGAAGTGCTTTCTTCTTCTTCGTCCTCGATACCGCCATCACCGACATCTTGACCGCACCCATTCTCGCGCTCTGAAGACTCGACCCGGCAGAAATCTTCGTCCGTTGGTTCATCCGCGAGGATGTTCTCGTCCGGTGGGTTCAGCAGCTCTTCAACCGACATCGGATTCGAGGGGTGGAGACGCGTCAGCATCTCTGCCAGCTCGTTCACGATGTCATCCTCCACGCCCGGCTCGGCGTACTCGCACGTGTAGTAGTCAAGCAAGCCAGTCTTCTTCCAGCAGTTACTGAAGACGCTGGGAAGCAGGGCGTTCCAGCTCTCGATGCTCCACAGTACTGCCTGCTGTACGTCGACGCTGTAGAGCTGTTAAGTTCAAATGTACCAATTTTACGGCACATTTCTGCCTTGTAATAACTCCAGCGAGTGATAATGTGGTGGTTCCCGACGCTATCACAAAGGAGAGGATTGTCTGTATTGTACCCTGAGCCCGAACCACACATGCGACGCATGTTGTGGAGTACGGGTGTGCTACCGCTCATAAAGGAACAGCGTCGACCATTGAATTAAATGGAGACATAGGCTACCGGTAGCAGTGCATGCGTCAAAGCAAATGTATGTGTATGTACTGCCAGTAAATACATGAATTGCTAGCTGGTAAAAGTCGCGCACTGTAACTTGGTTTGGTACTATATCGGGGGGGGGGATCCACAAAATCAAGCTTTTATCTGCACGAATAGCTAACGAGGGTGCAGGCATGTATGCTTCATTCCAGATTATGCTGGTCCATCAAGCGCATTGCGAGCTCCAGAGGTCACCCCTCATTTTCTCAGGACACGGAGCTTTCGACAAGCTGACATGGAACGTCTCGGTCGTCGCGGAAGTATCCAGCAATCAGACGACAGTCTCATATTGAGCCTCACTGCATCCAGCTAATTGGCATTGCGTCCGAAGTGCGAAGAATACGATCCTCTCTTCCTCACCATGTAGAGAACATCTTCAACTCCGGTATGCACTCTTTCCACACCGACAATCCCCAGCGGAGCCCAATAATCAAGAAGCGCCTTGATTGCTTCGCACCACAGACTCGAGCTTGAGGCCCTGCATTACCGAGCAATTAAGAATGTACCAAATACCGGCTTGGAGTTTGACAATCGGGTTCTGGGCGGCTAGATCAACAATGCCCAACCCCCACTGCGTTTTGTCCCCCAACACAAGCAGCAAGCGCCGACCGGATGGATTGGTTTGTTGGTTAACGTCGAAGCAATGGACTTGCTTTCTAGAGATGAGTTAGGCCGACAGGAATACTTTTTGCTTCGCGAGTCGCAACACCGGCCCTTTTGCTTTGGCAGCCAGCATCTCTTCCGCGATCACCATGGAAGCATGAACCCAGCTTGGCGGCCGATCAACTCAGTGCAACTCAGGGGGTTCCTGATGTTTGTGTGCCAGTGGCTGAGTCAAAGGTACCTCTAAATGGGCTTAGGGAGAGAACAATGCTCCTTACCTGCGAGTACGGTGATACTGAAGTCGCCGAGCATATCTGGAGAGGTTGTCATGCGCAGTGTTGCATCGGAGCATCGGCCCGCTGCAACATGCAGCTATACCGCGGGTGTTCCTGTGGAGAGGGGGAGGTGCTAACCTCACTGGGTCCCGGAGGCCTGCAGCCATCATTTTTCGCATAGGATATCCTCGACACTCAAATCCTGCTCGAAAATCATCGCTCCATCGCACTTCCAGTTCGCAATCTGACGCCCACCCGCAAGATACTTCCCCGCTTCTGCCGCTCGCCATGAAGCTCCGCGCCGTCCTGCTGCAAGCCACGGCTCTGCTGTCAAGTATGACGCTGTCGAGCGCCGCTCCGGACGCTCCCGACGCGCAGTGGCTCTGGGAGAACGAGAACGAGGCGTTCGTGCGCGCCACCGCCAACCACGAGGACTTCTTCGAGAGCTTCCGCCCGAACGACGACAACCAGACGTGCTCGAGCGACAAGCACGCGACGCCCTTCAACCGCCAGGTGCGCGGCGCCAACCTTGGCGGCTGGCTCGTGCTGGAGCCGTGGATCACGCCGTCGCTCTTCTACCAGTTCCTGAACACGCAGCAGCGCTACGGTGACCAGGCGCCCGAGAAGACGGCCATGGACATCTACACCTTCTGCACTGCGTTGGGCAAGGAGGAGGCCAATCGCCAGCTGCGGATCCACTGGGCCACGTGGGTCGCGGAAGCCGACATCAAGGAGCTCGCCGAGGCGGGCGTCAACTCCCTCCGTGTGCCCGTGGGCGACTGGATGTTCAACCCGTACGAGCCCTACATTGGCTGCACGGATGGAGCCGTCAAGGAGCTCGACCGCGTGGCGGACCTGGCCTACAAGTACAACATCGAGCTGCTGTTGGATATCCACGGCCTTGTGGGCTCGCAGAACGGCTTCGACAACAGCGGCAGGTCCTCGGGCGTCAAGTGGACGTCCATTGGCAGCACGCAGCCCATTGGCACCACGACGTTCGAGCACTGGCCGCTGCGATCCGCGGGTTGGGCCGGAGAGTTCAACCTCAGCAACAACTCGTACAGCTCCATCAACTACGAGCACCTGAACCACTCGCTGCACACGGTGGCGACGCTCGTGGACCGGTATGCGGAGCACCCGGCCATCATCGGACTGGAGCCCGTGAACGAGCCCTGGGAGTTGACGCCCATCGACCTGCTCAAGGACTACTACTGGAAGTCGTACAAGCGCGTCAAGGCCCGCGCCCCGCACTGGAAGTTCGTGCTGCACGACTCGTTCCGCTTCGGCGTGCAGTACTGGTCGCAGTTCATGCGCGGGTGCCCTGATATTGCTCTAGACACGCACATCTACCAGGCCTGGAATACGCCCGGCACCAAGGCGGACTTCTTCGCGAACGCTTGTCAGCAGAAGTTTACGATCGCCGACATGGAGAACGCCATGATGCCCGTGATTGTCGGCGAGTGGTCCCTTGGTACGGACAACTGCGCCATGTGGCTCAATGGCTTCAACGACAACCTGCCGGGTTTCCCCAAGGTCGAGTGCCGCTACACGCCCTGCCCCGTGCACAGCACGTACCTCGGTCTTGGCTTCCCTGGTACCCCGCTGGACACCACCAAGCCGATTCAGGGCCCCTATGGCACTGGTCAATCCGGCCCGACGTTCGGCAAGTGCCCCATCACGAGCAACACGAGCTTCGGGCAGCAGGATGCGCAAGACGAGCACGAGTTTGCGCGCAACCTCAACCTGAAGAAGCTCAATGCGTTCGCGCTGGGCCACGGCTGGTACTTCTGGAACTTCAAGACGGAGTTTGGCTCGCGCTGGAACTTCCTCGACCTCGTTCGCAAGGGCGTGTTCCCGAAGAACGTGTCGAACTACCACCGCGACGAAGACGTGTTCACAGCCTGCTTGGCGGAAGACAAGGGCTCGTTCACGTGTGCTGCTAAGCGCGGGGTGCAGCGCGATGATCTTGTCAGCGGCCTGGACTTTGCCTGTGGCAACTCGGATGGCAAGGTGAACTGCAAGGACCTCGACAAGCGCTTCGATACGATTGAGGAACGTTGCGACTGGGCTTTCAACAAGTACTGGCACACTCACCGTGAGGAAGGTGCCACGTGCGATTTTGGCGGTGCCGCGCACCTCCTGGCCGGTCCGACCCCGTCGACTGTGGCGCGCCAGAAGGCGCTGGTCACGCACATTGGCAACGAGATCCTCATTGGTTGCCTGGGCGTGGCTGCCGCATTCGGTGGTGTCTTCGTTCTTTTGACGCTGTACACGCGCCACAGAAGACAGGGAGAGTACTCGCCCATCCAGAACGAGGCCTCGAATGAGCGTGTTTAGAGCCGCTCGAGTCGCGGCCGAAAGTGTAGAGCTGCTAAGAAGTGCTGCTGTCATCGGTTGACGTTGAGAGACGTGACAACAGCAGAGGAATACTTCGTAGCGCATATCAATGAAATGAATTTCTTTGCTTTCACTGAGTTGTTCCTGTCTGATGAGGAATCTGTTGCTGTTGGAAGAGCTCTACGACCTGTTCGCTCTCAGTCGCCTGCAGGGGCTTCTTATCGGGTCGATACCGAACGAACCGCGGGAACCGAAGCGCTAAACCTTTGCGAGCCGCAGCAGCAGAGTCACCGCCTGTGGCTGCTTCGGTGCCACAAGTGTACGAAGGAGACTCGGTCAGTTGGGTGGCTTTGATCTCCCACACCTCTTCTGGCGAGATCCAAACATCAGGATGGCGACTCCGAATCGCATGAGATTGGTATTGCTCCGGCACCTCGTCGGTCTCTGGCAGAACTTGCTTCTGAAGGCGAGCTGCCACTTCCGACAGCTGTGCATCGGTGAAGCCTGTGCCGACCTTCCCAATCGTCTACGACAAAGCAAAACAAGACCACCATGAATTAGTAAATATAGCGGTATCGGCATCAAACGCTTGTTCCGTACCTCGAATTTGCCGCTGGTCGAGTTGTAGGTGGCCATCAGAAAGGATCCGAACACGCCTGCGCGCCGGCCTTTGCCATAGAACGCGCCGATGGGGACCAGGTCCAGCGTGTCTGCCAGGAATGTGCCGTTCCCGTTAGTTTTTGCTGCAGTAGGTTTTTGTTTTGATGTGGTCGGCTCATCCGATAGATAGTCATGCTTGAGCTTCATCCACGAATATGACCGCCGGCCAGCTTTATACTCAGACGCTTCGTCATCCAGTGCCTTGATCATCAATCCTTCACAACCACTGGCCACGGCTTGTTCAAGACACCCTCGTACAATTGCTGCCTCTTCACCTTCTCCAGAGTTCTCGCCATCAGTTGGAATCGTATCACCGGCCGCCAACTGTATGTCAACGTGCTTTACGAACTCGACATATCCAGCCTCTTCCTGGAGCAGATCGTGGAGCAAGGCTCGTCGTTGTCGTAGAGGTTTCTCCAAAGGTTCACAGGACAAGAGAATAAAAAGTTAGTTGAATGATACGACACACAAAGCTCCCCATTCACATACCTGAAGGAGGTTGGTGCCATCGACAGCAAGCATATCAAAAAGAAAAAGACAAAACTCCGTCGTGGACTTCGTTTGAAGCACTTGGAATGGGCGAAATGTGCCCGTCTTCCGATCCAATGCCACCACCTCGCCCTCCACTATCAACGAGGACACTGACGACGACCCTTGTTTTGTTGAGTTGCGAGCTGCCACGCGCTGCTTCAAAATATCCAGAAGGGATGAAAACCTCTCCGTGACGTCCTCCATATTTCGACTGAAAATCCGCCCGACTGAGCCTGAGCCATCACTACTATCTGGCAGCGTCAAATGCGCCTGCACTCGGGCACCATCATACTTGTACTCGCAGGTGGCTGTTTGGCTTTCTGTCCTCCCCACGCGATCCAACACCGCCGCGACGCTAGACATCGGATACGCTGACATTGTCAATACTGGAACACCCGCTGCCGGGTGAGCCTCCTCATGAAGCCAATCAATTCTTCTAGAGATGTCCGCTTGACTCTGACTAGCATGCACCAAATCAGCCAGCACGCGATAGTTGGGGTGCTGTGCGTATGCAAGAGTAACACAGTCCACCCAGTCCTTTTCTCGTGATGGAGTTGCAGCACTCTCCTGCCCGTCATCGTTATCCTCAACAGAGGGCAAACTAGCCATTGCCAATGCCGACAGAATCGACTTTTCGCCCATTCCGATGCGCAGATTTTGATGCTGTTAAACACAACAGTCATTCGCCGTTAGAATAAATGAATGTGGTGCAACTAGTGATAAAACTGCGCTGCCACGCACCGCTAGCATCCGAACGAGAAAAATTCGTTCCTCGGGAGTCCTACGCAGCAAAAACGGGTTGCCCATCCAATCAGCCATTGTAACCTCCTCCTCAACCGAACCAGCTCGTACCTGCACTGCTGCAACAGTCTCAACGCCAGTTGCTGCTTCCTCGCGACGCCTCCACTCCCTTCATCTTCTGCAATAGCCACCAACCTCCCATGCACCACCTGCACACTCAACGGCTCCTCCTCTTCGTCCTGCACCGGCACTTCAATCCGCCCGCTGTGTATCAACGCCTGCGTCGCGTGTCCGTAGTCCGGATACGTCGTCAGCAGTTTTTCTAGCGTCTGTTTCTCGTCCAAATCCTCTCCGTTTTCCACCTCCAATTGCTTGAGGAACCGCACAAAGCTCTTGGCCCCGAATCGGAGCTCCACGCCCTCATAGGCGGGCGCCAGCTGCGACGCAGTGAGGTACAAGGCGCTCGCCAGCTCCCGAGACGTCGGAAGGACCAGCAATCGGCGATACCCGCTGGATAGCAGTTGTACGCTGGCCACGCGCGAGTTCTTCACCTCCTGCAGCAAGGCGTTTGACCGTTAAATGGGCGAAATGGGGACGAAAAAGGCTTAAAAGGCCACCTCGATAGCTGAGAAAGTGCGTGCAAGCGACTCAAAAGAACCGGGATTTTGAAGCCTGGAAGGGGGTGTAGGGACTGTAGTTTCAGCTGCCGGTAGAAGAGATGTAGCTGAAGACGATAGATCTCGCAGAAGCAGGTGAAGAGGGCGGGGGAACTGGAGACGCAGACGCGCGCCGGGCCATCCACGGCGCCGCAGTGCCAACATAGTTGGTGTCGAAAATGGGTGGCTCATTAAGTGACGCAAAAATGGGTTACTTCCGTGAAGTAACACGTAGGTACTCATACTATCAGGTTGAAGTTGAAGTGACCTACACTCTCACTGCGGTTTATTTTTCAGGACGATTGTTTCAGGACGACTACATCACAAATGCAGCTTAGATACTCATGTTACGTTGCGCGCTCGCTTGGAGACCTTCAACGACAGCAGGGACTCGACTCTGTCGAGTGACGAGGAAATCCGCTGCAGCTGGTTGCCGTGACGGTCAATAACACTGGCCATTTCGTGCTGCCGCTGCGCCAATATCTCCTGTGTGTTGATGGTCTTGTCCAGCAGATCCAGCAGCATTTGCTCGTTCTCGTTCAGTTGAGAGACTTGTCCAGTCTGGTGCAGCGCTACGAGTGCAGCGCGATTACTTTCTGGAAGAGATGCGTTGGTGCTCCGATCTACCTCTTGTGAGCTATCGATGCTGGTACCACGAGTGTAGTCGATGCTTCCACTGGTGCTTGCCGTGGCGCTGTCGTAGTCATGGCCGCTCTGGGTTTCGAGGCTACCAAGTGAGTCGGCGCTCTGATGAGTGATATGGTTACCACCACCAGGCGTGACGCTGAGTTTCAGCGCCGACGGCTTGATTGACGTTGGGATCTCCCTGGGAAGATGAAAGAAGCGGGACATGGCGATCTTCTGGTTGAGGCATCGAAGCAAGTCGAGGCTAACACTTCTCTGGGGTTCTTGGGGCTGTACGGTAATGCAGGAAACATTCACAGAGTCCGCGTCATCTCTACGGCCGCAAGGAGCAACGAACCAGCCGAACAGCAGGTCGTTTTCGCTAGCCATTTCAGTAGATTCATCGCTGATAGCCACCACAACGTTGCTTCCGTCCGGGTACTCTCGCCAATGCGTCAAGACGTGCAGGTTCTCGTTATCTGCTTCCCTGAAGTTCGGGTGGAAGGCAACGCTGTTGACCCAAGTTTGGCCGCTCAGTTCACGTTGACTGGATACGTGTGCGAAGATCTGACGATACAGAAGCGCGTCCTCGTAGTCCAACAACTGAGCCAGGACGTTGGTGCAGCTCCCAGGCATCTTCATGACACTCCTCGTAACCTGTTTTTCTTGGTTGAGGAGGCGAAAAGTCCGGATGCTCCCGTTGTTGCTCATATCGATTCCTGGGTTTTGCTCAGTCCAGGCGCTCATCTGCAGTTGATGAAAGTAGTCCATGGCTGTCGTTATCTTGCTCGCATGTTGTTGTGGTAAATATGGCGAGCGGTGTGTTGCATCATAGCTATTGGCTTCCTCTGGGGACGAGGTTAGCCGCGAGGGCGGGGGCAGATTTAAGCCGTGTAGTGATGCATGCAGGTCGACACTTGTGTGATTCGTTCGTCGTCGTGAATAGCACGAGAGGCCAGTGCTTTCTTGCACTTCTGCGAGCGAGTCCATCGTGCCATCTGACGCCACGCGCTGTTCAAGCACTTCGGAGACGATATTGGCCACCGCTTCAAGCGTCGACTTCATTGCGTCTGTTGTTTTTGAATGGGGTTCTGTGTCCAATGCGCACACAACGCCAATGCCATGGCCTCTCACGCGAATCGGTGCTCCGGCGTAGTAGCGCATGGAGCTACTACCCACGGCGTGGCCTCCAGCATGGAAGTACTTGTCTGTGCTTGTGTCGTCGACGATCATCGTTGCGTCTTCCATGACCGTGTGCGCACATATGCAGTCGTCGCGTGGGATGTGAGTGACTCGATCGTCCAAGCCGACGCTCGCCTTGATCCACATCGACGAGTCGTCCATGATGCCGATAAATGCCGCGGGACACTCGAGCGTTCGTGCCACGATACTCACCAGAAGGTTCATGGTGGGGTCGACTTCCGCCGAGCGTATGATGGAGTGCCTGGCCACTTGGAGTCGTGCAGTTTCGTTAGCCGGTACCGGTTGCGGCCATAGCTGCACCACACTGCCTGTAGTGATCTCCGATTCTGCAGCACTCAGCAGCGTCATTTGCTTGTCGCGCCAAACTGCCGGCGAGGCAAGACTCAGCACCGACACAGTGGAGAGTCGTCGATGCTCGAGGCTTGTCTCCCGCATGGCAGCGTCATTTGCCTTGATCGAGGCGTCCGTGGCTCGGATGATGCAGAATGTGCACACTCGCGTCTCGCACTCCACGTTCATGTCTGTGAGGCGGATAGCTCGTTGGCTCGAGCACCCACCGCACACCACCTCGCCGCACGTTCGGCAGTGGTGTCGCCGACGGAAGGGGAGGAACTGCTGCACGCACACGCTGCAATGTGTTCTCATCTCGTCGTCCACCCAGGCGTCGGTCTGCAACAGGTTCCCCACCATCAGCAATCCTCCTTCCAGGAAGTACATTATCTGCAGCGACTGCCTTTTGTCTTTGCGCTGACTGCTGCATTGAATGATGGTGCCCAGTCCGCCCATTTTTCCGACCCAAGCGAAAGTGACCCGTGAACGAGGGTTAAGCTCTGCTGTGCTAGGACCGTTGCCGGATCAAAACCAATCGCGCCAGTCAAGCGCCGGATCACCTGCGCCTGTGGCGTCGGTTCACGAAGTGAGCACCGGTTTCCAGCGTCGAAGGCCAGCACCTCGCGCACGTTAGACGAAAGCACCGCCGGCTTTCCGCAGTTTTGGTCATGGGGAGCGCGAAACTATGCGGTTCCGAGGAGGTGTCCAGCTTGAGTGTCTACTGCCTCGACGGGTAGTGATTAACGAAAGAGCCCGTGGTGTTATTGTCGACCTTGTTGGCGCCATCCGGACTTCGGACCTAGCTCGCAACGTTCACGACCAGCACGACGGCGTTGGTGCCCTCGGCAGCAGATGAGTTCCATCGTGGAAGCGTTGATGGGGTCAGTGGCCCTGGGTCACCAAAGAGGCCAACACATAACTGATGCATGACGGGAGCGCCGTTACGTTCAAAGGCGCAAGGCAAACCGACTTGGTCGATCACCCAGGCCAACTGGCAGTCAAGTGCAGCGCTTCGAGTGTAGCTCGAAGCGTACGCGCAAAACTACATCGATGAGTGCCAAAAACACAATCCAGCCGCATCGTAAGCCATTTCTGGACAGCAATCGGTCAGCACAGCCGGTTCAGCAGAAATCACAGCTTTCGTTCGTGCACACGTAGTAATGACCACCGCGATGGGTACAGCACTTTGCACGCCGCAAATACCCGCTCGACGCGTCTGCGTGAATGCCCCTCAACTTTCCGCTCGATCACCACCAAACGGGGGGCAGCAAAAATCCGCCGCGTTCAAATCCAGCCGCACCGCCCATCAAGGTGAGACCGCCGGGCTGCGAGCGCCAAGTGGACACTTTCAAGCCGTCTTGCATCAGAAAGCAGGTCCTGAGGCCAGCATGGCTCGAGGTTGAACTGCGCTCCCAACAGCGGGAAGGCCGTTGCCACCACGACTAAACGCATCGCCTCTACAGAACTAAATGCTGCACAATTGCTGCACGTTGGTCGTTTTCGGCGTCACGCTAATAATGCCATCGACCGTTTTGCCGTTGGTTGCTCGCCGCCACTTGACGGCCGGCAAAAACGCCGCCACTTGGCTCGTTACTTACCGCGGAAGAGCAGGCATTGCTCGCGGTTTGTCTATTGCCTGGCAGAGAATCCGTTCGGATCAGACCACCCAGCAGCATACTCTGCGGCCTTGAGGCGGTTCGAAAGGCTTTAGAACAGAAAATGTACCCTCCTTTGAGCGCCTACACAAATCACAAATCACGAAGCCAGTTCGGTCTTGAAAAACGACCTCGGCGACCCAGCGGCAGGCGCACGCAGTTCCCATTCGTCCAGGGTGCACAGCAGCAGCTACTACCCGTAAGCGTCTTGTGTCAATGCTGCGTCTCTCCTGCCCTCCTCTCACGTCTCTCTTATTGTCACCCCTTGCAGTCCCTCTCTATCTGAAACCACTAGAGCCATGGGGTGCAGCAGCAGCAAGAGCAAGAAGTACGCGGACGGCCCGCAGACCGGCCGCTACAACGAGCCCAACTACTCGGACTTGACCACCAACGTCAACAACGGAGGTTTCTCCGCCAACTACAACGGCAACGGCGCCCACCAGAACCGCCGCCCGCCCGCGCCCGCACTGCGCAACGGCGGGCGCAAGGACCTTGGCGCCTCGAGCGCCGGCAGCCGCACCGATTCGGAGATCTGCTTCCCGGACCTGGTCAAGTTCCGCCTGGATGAGAGCGAAGTGCTGCTCACGCGCAAAGTCTCGAGCGGCGCCTTTGGCGTCGTGTGGCTGGGCCACTACCACGGCCAGCCAGTGGCCGTCAAGCGCATGATCGACGGCGAGGACGAGGCCGTGTCCTTCTCCCGCGAGATCGAGACTATGTCGAGGCTTTCGCACCCCAAGATTGTGCGCTTCATCGGCTGCACGTGGACCAACAAGAAGGACCTGGGCGGCGTGTCCGAGTATATGGACGGCGGCGATGTGCGCACGCTGCTCGAGACCCGCAAGATCGAGCTGAGCTGGAAGAAGGAGAAAATCTCCATCGCCGTCGACATTGCCGAGGGCCTGGCCTACATGCACTCGCGCTCGCCCAAGATCATCCACCGCGACCTCAAGTCCCGCAACGTGCTGCTGAAATCGAGCATGGTGGCCAAGCTCAGTGACTTCGGCCTCAGTCGCAACCGCACGTACGAGGAGACGCTGACTGCCGGTGTGGGTACAGTGCGCTGGACGGCGCCCGAGGTGATGCTTGGTGACAACTATAGCGAGCAGGCCGATGTGTACTCGTTCGGTGTGGTGCTGAGCGAGCTGGACACGCGCGAGATCCCGTTCGAGGAGAAGAGCAGCAAGACCGGTGCCGCTGGTGCGCCCGATATGGCTATTGTGATTAAGGTGGCTAAGGGCGAGCTGCGACCAAGCTTCGCGCCGGACTGCCCGGACGTGATTCTGCGTATCGCGCGCGCATGCCTGCAGTTCGATCCGGCGCTTCGTCCGGACAGCGAGTCGGTTGTGCAGATGCTCAACGACGCGCGTGTGCAGCTTCAGGCGATGTCATAACCGTAGCACGCACAACCCAACGACTCTACGCGATAGCGTCCTCTTCAGCAGCAAAGGAAGCTGCTACCGTCCTTCCACCCTGTCGCGTTATGAGCTGGCGCGGGTGTGACTCAGCAGCACGAATCGAAGTGTTTTGGGCGTTTCTCGGCGATACGATAGACAGCCAGCGTGGTCTGAGCAGACAGACGATAGGGACGCGTTCGAAGACTGGGTGGATGTTTTGCGTGGGCACGTTGGGGCGAGGAACGACAGAGATGGTAGATTTGGTTCGGTTGGGTCAGGAGTGAGTGAGTGGGCTGGAGGCGATGGAGATGATCGAGAGGCGGCAGCACGGCGAGAGGAAAAGCGATACTTATGCAGTCGTGCGTTCGCCCACTGCGCTTCTCGGTACCCCTGTTTACAGCTTGTTCCTTTGTTTAATTTTTAACCGCTTACAAGTAGCTCGCACAGTTGCTGTTGCTTTCATGGTGTTCTGTGACGAGATCGTTTGCGTGGTGAGCGCTTGTGCTGGGTCGTTTACTTCAACGAACAGCATCAATGTCTAAATTCGCAGCATGTTGAAGGTTTTGCTAGTCACTGCCACACAGATCAACGCGATTTGACCCGATAGATCCGAACCATCCACGCGTCTGAGGTGAACACGTGCTCAAAATGATGGAGGTCGATCTCGCGCTCTGGAATTCTAATGCGGCGGTTCATATCCCAGCCGAAGACGGGAGCTTCGCCCTCTTGTGTCGGTGCACTCTCCACTTGGTTGAATTCGAAGTAACTGAGTTTGTAAAGAACGCTCTCTGTCATTGCAAGCGTCGCGTTTTCGTGGAAAACGTAACGCCCGTTCACCTGGAACTCGGACTCCATCACGTCGTCAGGAAACACGCCCTCCGAGATCTTGACTATCCACGGCAGCTTGTCGAGGTCGTCTCCAGGCATGCCAACTTTCCCTCCGAAAAGAAGAAACACGTAATCCACATCAAGACTGCGCAGTATTGGCAACGCATCATCTTCACGTGAGGTGAGCACGCGCCCGACGGTTGCAATGTGCGTGTTGTTCCACGTGTTGTTGTCGACGAGCACCGTGCGATTAGCCAGCGTAGTAATTTGATATCCGTAGTCCCACCAGCTCAGGATCTTAGCATCTTCAACGGTGTTCTCGCGAATCCATGCAAACGCTTCTCGGTAGTCGTCGTGCAAATCCTTTTGCTTCGTCGTCAAGTTCATTTTTTCGAATACGAGCGAGGTCGACGAATACACTTTCTTGGCGATGTTGGATGAATGCCGAGCATGGATAACCAGTAGTACCTGTTAATGTAACACGTGAGTTGCAGATATTATCGAGCATAATTTCAGCAAACAAAGCAGAGCTCACGTACCCCGCAAGCGAAGACAAGCAGCTGAAGGCCCCAGGGGCCTCTAAGCCTTTTATCGTCGGGCTTGCCATCAGGTTGAAAACGTAGTTTGGCACCAAGAGCTGAGAAAATGTCCCCAGTATGCGATTTCATCGGGTCTTCTTTCTCTTCGTCTTCTGCTTCAGAGTGTGTTCTGGCCTCGACTGGATCGCCTCGCGTAAATTCCACGATTTTGTGCATCAAGCCTGATGCTCCCACTGCCGAAAGGTACGAGGCTGCAGGTGCCAGAGTCAGCAGCAACCGCACCATAATACCCGAAAAGTAGAACGCGAATGTGCTGTAGACGATCATGAACAGGAAAGCAGCGTCCAGCTTCTGGAAGGAGTAGAAAACTCCCAAGGGAATGAACAGCATCGCGGGTCCAAGTGAGAAGTAAAAGGCAGACCACACAGTTGGCTGGTGTTCTCCAACTGATGCGATGATTGGGATGTACTTGGACGCGTACGTTGGGTCTAGCAGCGTCAAACTTCGGCCACTCCATTGGAGTTTCCCCAGTAAAAATGCAAACAGCAAACCGCCGCCCGCAATCGCTGCACCAGCACTCAAGCACGCTCGAAGAAGATGCGCAAAGTGGTCCTTAGGCAGCTGAGTAGACAGCCATTTCATAAACGCAAACACTGCAAAACCAACATAAATAACATACCAAAATCAGCCTCCAGACACGATAAAAACTCACACAGGCATCCGATGCGCTGTCTGACCAACCTTGCAAAAGTCCAAAGACGCCGTGCGATCCAGCGCTTTCGCCCTTCAGAATCGCATTGAAGCCGATAAACGGCACCTGCATCGCACCCAACGTTGCCAGTGGGTAGAACGTCGAGTAGGCCACATACACCTTCGCCGAATAATGCCCCGACAGCAGCAGCGCCAGCACATGGATCGGAATAATGTTGATAATAAACACGTATCCTCCCCACGACATGGCCATGGCGAAGTACGCTACCGCCGCCAACGCTGCCCACAGCATCGCACCCGTCCTCACCGCCTTCACCCACAGATAAAAGGTAAAAATCAGCAGGAATATCGCGATGCCTTCGTTGTCGAAAGACCCCGCCGTGGACCGCGAGATGTACGCGGGCGAGACGCTCAGCAGCATGGCCGACAGCAACGCCGTCGCGCGATTACCTGTCACCTCCTGCGTCAACAGAAACTGCGCCACGCACGCGAGCGCCGCGAATGCCGGTGCCAGGAACACGCAGGCGTCGCGGGTGGAGATCGGCAAACGCAATAGCAGCGTCAGCACCCACTGCAACCCCGCGGCGCCCGCCATGAGCCCAGGGTATACTGTGGTACCCACGATGCGACCCAGGGGGTACCAGGCGCGGTCGTCGAACCAGTCCAGGAGTTCGTAGACGCCGTGTTGGGACAGGAACTTGGTGACGCGGAAGTTGAACTGCGGGTCGAACTCATGGATAACCTGGGGCAGTAAGAGGCGGTTAGAGAGAGGAGCGGTATAGGAGAGAGACGTGGACACATACGCTTCCCCACAGAACCACCGGGAAGAGGCGGATGGTGAAGCTGAGCACGCAGATGAGCGCCAGCAGCACGGCCGTCGCGAGCGGCGGCATTGCGGAGTGCGAGTGAATGTATTTTGATGAATACCTTCGTGCGACATCACATGACCTGGTTGAAGTGCATTCCACACTAGGTGGACAACAAAGGCAACTTGGACGCCTTCACTTGGAGATTGTAGCGGCAAGGGAAACAACTGCGGATATGCCCATGACGAGAGGGAAAGCGCGGTTGATGGAGAGCCAGGAAGAAGATGCGGAGGAGGAGCCGTCCCAACAAATGGAGGAGGCACAGGAAGAGCCGACGGCGACGGAGGTGCAGGCGGACGCACCCGCAGTCGACTTGAAGGAGATGGCCAAGCAGGTTTGAAGCCTGACGGTGATGTGTCCGTGCTGGGAGGATACTGAGTGAAGGCAAATGGACTACAGCTCACGAAGACGCTCAAGCATCTGCTGACGACCCACCGGTGCGTCCTCACGCGCTGCTGCTGCAAGAGCCTGGATAGTTGTCTGACTGTGTCATGAGGACAGTCAACTGGAGAACGACGCAGCAAAGATCCAAGAGGGAATGGATGAGTTGCACCGCATGCAGGAGGAGGTGCGTTGTCGGCTTGGGTAGCATCTCGTTGTAGTTGTGAGCTAACACTTCGGTGCTGCTTCGTAGCGGGCAAGGCACATCGTTGGGCGTCTGCAAAACGCGAGCTCCACCATCCTCACGTTTGGCAACATGAGTCAAGACGCACGACACGGGGGACCCGAGGATGAGGGTGACGACAACGAAGACGATATGATGAACTAAGTAGTAAGGAGACAGCGCCACACGAGAGAACTGGTAAAGTCCTCGGAAACCAGACGTATACTTCCCGTCACTCTACTTGCTTTCAGGGATGACTCTCTAGGCGTCTTCTAAACCCGCTTTATAGGACAAAAAGTTGCAGACGCACACAGTCGTGTGCTTCGCAGGGTGTCCTCGACACGACGCTAGAAAATCCGAGCTAGCGAGCTCACAATTCGTGAAAGCGAGCGCTTTGGACAGGAATGCCGCACGAGTTCCCCCCCGTGTTATCATCCAAGGAAGTTGGAGTCAACACTCACTTCTTCAGCGAATCGAGATCGTCCACGTCTTGCAGATACAGACTCTTGTCCATCACTGCTGCTGCCGCGTCAACAGCAGGGGAAGGCTTTTCCTCCTCTTCCTCGTCGTCGCTGTGAACAGAGTATCGCTCGTCATCAGCATCCGCGTCATCGCGGAACAAGGTTGGATCGTATGTGAACAGGGCACGACCACTCACTGCACAGACACACAACAAAAATTAGCTACACGATTGGGGACGCACAAAAGGACAAAAACGTACTGATGCCGCGACCGCCAGTCTTCTTGGCTTCCTCCTTCAGCCGCTTCGCCTCAGCGGCCTGCTTGCGGGCCCGTTTGTCAGCCTTCCATTTCGCGAGCGTCTCCTCTGTGACAGGAGTGCCGCCGCTGGGGCCTAGCTTAGCACGCTGCTGCTCAATAATTTCCTCGATGGAGATCTCCGCCACCTTGTTGCCACGTTCAAGCTCGCGATCCTTCTTAGACTTGAACACGTAGCCAGAAGGAAGGGCATGGCGGTATCTACCGGAATAATAGCAACAAAATTCAGTCAGCAAATACAGGGGGGATAGCGTAAATGCAACTAGGCAGGACGTACTTGCAAGACGTGCCACCGTTTGGACACACCCAGAACCAGCCATACAACGACTTCTCGATTGCGTCCAAGAAGTGTTTGCACACAATTTCCGTCTGCTTTGCGTTCTTCTCGTGGTGTTTCTCGTTGACCACCTTCTCCAGCTTCTCCAGGTCCCATGTGTCGATTTGGTCTACGGTAGAGCACACAAACGCAAACAACCGTCAATTCTAGCCCTGGCACGAGAAGCTCGCATAGACAACGCTGGGCACAGTCCGCGGTCGTACCTGCTTCTTTCTCGGCACGGGCGTCCGTGTACAAGTCGATCTTCGCAGCCTTTTTGCCCACCATCAAGTCGTGCGAGAACTTGCAGCGGTTGCCCTACATCACACGAAACACAGTGTAAGGCGCTCGAATTCATTTTTGCAGAGCTGCAATTGCATCTCGCTCACCTTCGAGCACACGCCGGCCTTGAAGAAAGCGCAGAGCAGAGACTTGGGATCCGTTCCTGGAGGGACCTGCACGTACACAAGTAACAACGTCACCATAACAGCGTCAGTTCTCCTCTAGCTCGTAACAACAGGCCTTATTAGCCGCTCGTGTCGCACCTTGGGCTGCGTAATGGAGGCTGCGAAGAGACTCTTGAGGTTTTCCTGCTCGGTCTTGGCGTCCTTCTTCCTCTTGGCCTCCATCTCCTTCATGCGGTCGGCGCGCGTAGTGCCGCCCTTGACCTGTTTGGTGACCTCCTGGATGTACCTTTGCACATTCTTGCTCTTCTTCTTGTTCTTGAGGCCGAAGGTCTTGTCCTCCAGGGTCTTGTCCTTCTGCTTCTCCACGTTCTTCTTGGATGGGCCTCCTGCTTTCTTCTTGGGCGGCATGGTCGTGGGGATGGAGGCGGGTCGCAGGGCGCGGCAACGGCGAAGGCGGTTGGACAACGGATACCTGAGGCGTTCCTGGCTGGCAGCCGCCTTACCACAAGATGGTCGTCGATTGGTCTAAAAGGCATAATTTATTATTGACGAATGGGGAAGGTCCAATACCACCATTTTGACCAGTGGTAGCGTGCAAATGCGCAAGGCAACAGAGCAGGAAAACAATAGAGCTCTATTGATCATGGGGGCGTGGTGTGCTGCTCTTGAGGAACGCGGCGGAAGCAGAGCTGGACATGGCCTCCTCCACCTCGACGACTTCGAGCGTCTCCTGCTTGAGGCGCTTGGCATCGCACCAGTCGAAGTAGTGCTTCATTACGAGCAGGATGATGCCGCCAAGTAGTTCGAGCGTGGACGGGATCCAGATGGGCCAGAGCCCCTCGCCCATGCCATACACAGTGATTAATGTGATGCCCACAACGAAGACGGACTGGAAGGCCTTGCTGATGTCCTTTGCGCTCTTGGAGCGGTACACCTTGACGATCTGCGGCACGAGCGCCGCCGAGACGAGGAAGGAGCCCACAAGCCCCAGCGTGTCGAAGAACGTCTCCATGTTGGTCATGATGCGGCGAAGGTGGTGCGTGCGATGGTGGTCTTGGGTGGCAACTCGGATAATGGCATCCTACGAGCATAAGCAGGTCGGATGGGAATGCACCGGCCGTTAAAAATCTGAAGTGCAAGTCATCGATGTTGAGTGGTCGTTGGCCGATGTCTACCCTCAACCTGGCGCCAAGTGAAACGAGCGTGCAAATGCGAAGGAGTCTGTATTGGTCGTGGTATAACTGTCTACGTGCTACTGAATCGTCCTTGCGGCCTCGCCGCACTGACCGCGGGAGACGGCGGATGCGATGTCCACCTCAACCTCAGGGCTGGCGCCAGTGGCTTTGCTGACGTTCTGTTTCCGGTCCTGCCAGTCGTAGTAGAGCTTCATGCTGAAGACCACGATGGCGGCGCACAGCTCGATGGTGGCCGGGATGTACACGGGCCAGAGCCACCGGCCAAACCCGTAGGCGACGATCATGGAGAGCCCCAGCACGTACGCGATCTGGTACGAGAGGCTGATGTCCTTGGCGCTCTTGGACCGGTACAGTTTCATCATCTGCGGCACCAGCGAGGCTGCCAGCAGCAAGGAGCCCATGAATCCCAGAATCTGGTACGCTTCGCCCATGGCGTCGTTATGAATCGGTGGAGGGAGAAGTTGGTGGGCTTGGCTTGAGTCGGAGCGAGCAGGTTCGGAAGTGACGTGCTCCTGTGCTGTGTGCAACAGAAGCCCGAAACCTCCAAGGCACTTTTGTGCACGGATATGACTTCTCACAGGCTTTGACGCGAAATGAGTCCGTTTATTTAGCAGCTCCATACATGGACACACCGGTGCTCCTTACTTTGGCGTGAGGAATAGCCTGAACGGGGCCGCGTTGCTCCCTTCCAATGCGTCGGCGTCCAAGTTGAAATCTCCGTCATGGTGGTTTTGGTCGACAGCCTGCTTAGCTTCGCGCCTGTCGTAGATGAACTTCATCACCTGCAGTGTCAGCCCACCGGCGAGCTCAATGACGACGGGGATCCAGATGGACCACAGCGACTCGCCGAGGCCGTACACTACCATGAGAACCAGGCCCGCCACATACAGCAATTGGAAGGGTCGACTGAGGTCCTTCGCGCGCTTGGTCTGGTAGACCTTGATGATCTGGGGAACCAGCGACGCAGAGATCATGAACGAGTCCACGAGTCCGAGGATGTTGAAAGCGGGCCCCATTGCTTCGTTCTCTGTACTAGTCTACGATTCTCAAAACGAACGCCTCTATTCTTTGGGTTACCAATAAATAATCGTTTGTTGCGCTTTGGGGCGGTGGACGATCAGCGCTCATGGTGTATGCACCACGCCGGTGAACTTGGTCTCGCTCCGCCGCGTGAGGGGCGACGATCCCAGCTCCAGTGCGTGGCTCTCGTCGTTTGCGCCAGAGGCACCGGGCTTCACCCCGTAGCGGTCGTAGTACAACTTCATGCCCAGCATTACAAGCCCTGCAAGTTCCTCGACGGAAGCAGGGATGTAGATTGGCCACAGGTCCTCGCCGAAGCCGTAAATCAAGATGAGACCGATGCCGAAGCAGTAGAGCAGCTGGAAGCGGAGACTGATGTCCTTGGCGCTCTTGGTCTTGTACACCTTGTGCATCTGCGGCACGAGGGAGCTGGCGATCACGAAGGACCCGATCATGCCGATGGTCTGGAAAGCGACGCCCATCTTGTTCTTTTGCAGGTTGCTGGCGATGAATGCTCCTCTGCGGTACGCGCGAAGTTCGGGAATGATCGGCGCAGCGAGTGATGCATGGATTTGACGACTGGTGTGGGCGTGCTGAGCTTTTGGCCAGGTGGTGTCGCAGTGCGGGACTTCGTCGACGACGCCGCGACTATAGTAAGATGTACCGGCATTGCCTTGGCCCTGAGACACAGCGAGTTGAATCGGACGATTGTAACGCGCTGGAGATTCTGGTGCGAACCCCGCACTGCGAAGATCATTTGGTCGCGTCTCCACGCTGCGAGTGCTCAAAGTAGAACTGGCGAGCAGCGAGGAACGCGCTAAAGTAACGCTGATGGCGCTCGAATCTTACGAGAAATCGCGTAAAAAAGTTGTCGGATCCCGAACTGTCGGCTGGACACCCGTACGTGCGTGTACTGTAGCAAACGTTGCCTGTACGATGCAATAGAGCCTTGTGGCGCGAGCAAGCCTTGTCGTGTGCGCAACAACGTCCAACATTTGATTGACTTTTTTATATATTAGAACGCCGCAACTCGTTCTAAAAATTATGAGTCCGCAGGCGACCTTGGTTGAACCCGCGGTTCCCTTTGTTCTGCATCGGATATGGTATAGCTTGCAGTAGTAGTACTAGTAGTACTAGTACACAGTCACGCCGTGCGCCACCATACCTCACCTCATTTTTCAAAGTTTGTTGCCTAATTCGTCTAAAACAGGATAACTATTATATGAAAATAATGCAGCTTCAAATATACTGGGCTTTGTCAATTAATGCCTCCGCACTTAGTCGCACCACCCCAGTACGCTGCGCACATGGATCTCCCCTTCCTTGCGAAAAGCCAAGACGTAAGTGAAGTGAGCGCGGAATCGCTAGCAAGAGTCATTCGACATGACGCACAAGACGGCGCGAGTGAGCGCCGTCACGCTCCTGCTGGGCGATGAGGCGCGCGAGCTGCTGCTGTGCGCGGGCCTGGCGCTGCCGGAGCTGCTGCAGTGCGTGGGCGCGGGCTTCCCGGCGCTAAGCGGCCAGGAGAAGACGCTGGTGGCGGTGCGCCACGCCTCGAGCCGCGTCTTCTTCCCGCTATCACTGCTGTGCCGCTCGCCTGAGATTTTCGAGGGCGCCGCGTACCACCTAGTGTTAGACGGGGAGGACGCCACAAAATGCGGCAAGCTGCGGCCCCGCAGGAAGCGCAGAGCGCGCGACCGACGCGAATATGAGGCCGTCACGACGGCCTCCGACGAGGAGGAGCAGAAGGAGCAGCCTCCAGCCGGCGAAGAAGAGCTGGAGATGGACCTCACAGACTTTGAGCTACCGCAGCTCGTGAACGTGTTCACGCAGGCCTGTCCCACGGGCGCGTTGGACCGGATCACGTTCGAGCGCTGTCTGGAGAAGATTTTGTCGCAGTCGGGACGCTACGACCCGCAGGCGAGAAAAATGTTCACCAGGCTGTTCAATGTGTTTGACGCGCGCAAGGAGATTGTGGACGTGGCGGATTTCTTAGGGGGCGTATCGGTGTTCGCGTGCGGCGAACGGGATGAGAAGATTCAGCTGACGTTCGATCTCTACGATATGGACGGAGACGCCTTCATCTCCAAGGAAGAGATGACAAAGTACTTGACGGCCGTTTTCTTGGTGATCGGAGAGACGTCGCCGGAGCTGTTCCAGCAGAACAAGTACGTTGTATGGAGGTGGTCGATAGATTGTTGGTCTTGGTGTTGACTGTATTTGTTGTCTTCATTACTTTTTGTTTCTTATCAAGAGTCGATCCAGCCGAGTTGGGCGTTGTCACGGCTAGCCAGTGCTTTGCGGAGTCGACGCTGAACCGTGAAGGAAAATTGTCCTACGAGGCATTCAGGGAATGGTACTCGAAGCCTGGGCCTACACAATTCGTTGCTGCCACGCGTGGCAAAAGTGAGGCGAGTAAGATTCGTGTGAATGGAATGCAGGCAACAGAACGTTTAGACTTGGCAACTTTACGCGAGGTGACAGGTCTGTCCGCGTTGAGCGCGTCCGATCTTTTCGCTATTTTCAGCGCGTCAGCGACTAACAACGGAGGAAAGAAAGAACTACTCACTCGCGCCGAGTTCAAGCGATGCTTCTATGCCGTTCTAGAAAGGCTTAACCGTGAGCCTACCCGAGAAATTACCAAATTTTTGGATCGGCTCTTTGACGCGTTTGACGAAGACGAGAGTGACTCTGTAGACTTTGTGGAGCTTAGCACCGGGCTTTCAGTGCTGTGTGGCGGTTCAAATGAGGATAAAGTAGTTGCCGCCTTTTCGCTATTTGACACCGACGGGGACGGATTCATTACCCAGCAGGAGATGGAGGCGTATCTGACGTCTGTCTTTAATGTCATGTATGAGACGACGCCAGCTTCGAGGCAATCCATTGGAATTGACTCTAAAGCCCTAGCTCACTACACAACAAAGCAAGCGTTTGCGGAATCAGATGTGAATCAGGACGGGAAACTGTCGCTGGGAGAGTTTCGCTCGTGGTATTGGATTTACGGGAATGAGTATCAGCAATCCGCAGCGGGGCCACCACCTGCATCCCAACGGCAGCCTAGCGTGGGTGCTGCCCAAGGCCTGGGGACAATTAATTTTGTGGCCTCCCTTACAGGCCTGCGCGACCGCGCTCCAAGTGATGTTTTCGAGATAATTGCAGCAAAAGTAAACGAAGATGGTGTTCTTTCACGTGGCGCATTTTTCTCTATCGTGGACGAGCTTGTGCAGGAGCGTGCACTCACTACCAAGCACAAACTGAGTGCCGAGGAGAAATCTCAGTTGCAGAAGATTATGGAGTCCGTGTTTAGTGGGTTTGACACCGATCATGATGGGTTCGTTGACTTCTGTGAATTATCCAGTGGTATATCGGTGCTGTGCAGCGGGTCGCAGCAAGAGAAGGTCAAATCTGCATTCACTTTGTTTGATATCAATCAAGATGGATTTATCTCGCGCGATGAAATGGAGACATATCTGGCTTCAGTATACCGGATTGTTTTCATGACTTCCCCTGCTACGGTGCAGCAACTGCACCGAATTTCACCAGAAGAACTCGCTCGAATTACGACAGCAGATGCATTCACTGTAGCTGATGCGAATCATGACGGTCGCTTAAGCTTCGAAGAGTTTACGAAATGGTATAGTTCTCAAAACCTTCCTCAGTTTCCCGCACAAAATCAACAGCAGGAGCAGTCTGCGGGAACAGCCTCTCACGCAACTGGTGTGCCTTCATCGCCACGAGTTTCTCCATTGTCTTCAAAGGGAGTTCTGAACGAAATGAAGGAGTTGACTAACCTCGGCGCTTACGACGTAAACGACATTTTTGAGTTTTTCCAAGCGTCAGCTGACCGGGACGGCAACGTAACCCAGCCAGTCTTTTTCCGTTGCTTTAACAAACTGCTGGCAAAAGACGGGCGAACCAGTCGCGAGACGCAGGTGAAGACTCAACAGCTTCTGAAAGAACTCTTTGAGCTGTTCGATGCTGACAAGAATGGAGTCGTCGACGTCCAGGAGCTTGGCGCTGGACTTTCGATTCTCTGTGGTGGAAGCCGATCCGATAAGGCCAAATCGATGTTCACTCTGTATGATGTCAACCACGATGGCTATATTTCGCCAGAGGAAATGTCATCATATTTGACATCTGTCTTCAAGGTGATGTTTAAGGCGTCTCCGGAGCTCCCAGCGAAGACGGGGATGATGCCGGAGCAGCTTGCTAAAATCACCACGCGAGAATGCTTTCGAGCTTTCGACCACAACCGCGACGGACAGCTGAGTTTCGATGAGTTCAGAGTTTGGTTTGAGCAGCAAAACCCGCACAACCAACGCCCGCAGACTGCAAACGGTAGGAGAAACTCCCTTCCTAGCGCCCCTGCCGCTTCCCCGTCTTCCGATTCGAGCGAAGCTAACACCCCAGGTGTAATTTCGATTGAAGTTGCGAAGAAGCTGTCCGGCCTGGAAGGGGTGTCTCTGGATGAGGTGTCCGAGCTCTTTGCGTCAGCAACGGGGGGTGGCAACCGAATCTCGCGACGTATATTTGACGAATGCTTTTATAAGCACATCTGCACCAAGGCTACGCCTTCTCTGTCGGTGGAGGAGAGCACTCGCGTACACGAAGTGATCGACCGATTGTTCACGGCTTTTGATACCGACCAAAAGGGCATTGTTGACTTCAATGAACTGATGAGTGGTTTATCAATACTGTGCGGTGCTTCGACTCGTGATGAGAAAGTCCTGGCTGCATTCAAAGTGTATGACACGAATGGAGACGGCATAATATCAGAGGATGAGATGACGCACTATCTTGGATCGGTGTTCAAGCTGCTGTACGCTCTCGACCCTACGCGCCAGCAGCAACTTGGTATTCCGGCCGAGACTCTAGCTTCGGTGACAGCGAACGAGATTTTTGAAGTGGCCGATGTGAACCATGATGGTAATCTTACCTTTGACGAGTTTCAGAAATGGTATTCGAGGCCGGAACAAGCGTCTTTCAACGATATCGTGGCCCCTCTGGATCTGAATGAAGTGCGGCAGTTGACAAACCTGGGAAACCTCGACGTGGTGGAGGTTTTCGAACGGTTTGCAGAGCATGCAGATGAAGATGGGATGCTTAACCGAGAATCATTTGACAAATGCTTTTTCGAAATCATTGAGATGGCTCACCCACGCACTCAAATCGAAAAGCTGCGTGCCAAAATGGTTGCAGATCGCTTATACGATGTTTTCGACCGCGATGGCGATGGCCAAATTGATTTCAGTGAACTGGCTAGCGGACTGTCTGTGCTCTGCAAGGGTGCTCGAGACGCCAAGGTTAAGGCTGCGTTTCGCTTGTATGACTTCAATGCTGACGGATTCATTTCGCTGGACGAAATGAAACGCTACCTCACGTCTATCTTTAAGGTATTGTATGAGGTGCAGCCTGAAATGCGACAGGAAACTGGCGTATCGGCCGAGGAACTGGGTGTAGTCACCGCGGAGCAAGCCTTTTTGGAGGCGGACTCCAATCACGATGGAAAGCTAAGCTACGACGAGTTCTTGACATGGTACAACTCCCCAGCTCAGGCAGGGATTAGCAGCGCCGTCGCGAAGAACGCCATCGTAGACTCTTCGCTGCACTGGATGCCACTCAACGAAATCAAGCAACTAACAAATCTTGCTCAGTATGAGCCGGAAGAAGTATTCGAGATTTTTGCTGGTGAAGCGGACGAAGACGGGTTGTTATCACGAGACGCTTTCAACGAAAGCTTCCGCAAGGTTTTCGCTGGCCAGAATTCTAAGGAGTCCAGGGTATCGAGCCCTGAAACGCAAACGAAGCTGCAAGAAGTTGTTGATGGCCTGTTTGACCTCTTTGACAGAGACAATAGTGGGGCTGTAGACTTTGGAGAGCTTGCTAGCGGGCTGTCCGTGCTGTGCGGTGGCACGAAAGACCAGAAGGTGGAGGCGGCTTTCTCCTTATTTGACTTTAATGGTGATGGTTTCATTTCGTTAGACGAGATGACTCGCTACCTCACGTCCGTCTTCCGCGTCCTCTTCCAAGTGTCACCAGATACTCAGGCGCTTGGCGTGACCCCTGAAGAGCTAGGAGAAGTCACAGCGCAACAGGCATTTGCTGAAGCTGACCAAGATCACGATGGACAGCTCACGCTGAAAGAATTTCAGCATTGGTATCAGCAGCCAGGTGGAATCGGTGAAGTCGCGAAAAATGGGGAGCAATTGTTCAGCATAGCGGAGGCCCGTCGACTGACAAACCTGCAGGCGTTTTCACCCATGGAGGTGTTTGAAACGCTTGCAGAATGTGCTGACGAACAAGGATACGTATCGCGAGAAGCATTTGACGATTGTTTCCGAAAATTCATTGCGACGAACGAGGGCATCAAGTCGGAGGAGTACCAGCGGATCAACCCCATTCTAAACCGTCTTTTCGAGCTTTTCGACGTGGACAAGAACGGCATGGTCGACTTCAGTGAGATGTCAAGTGGTCTATCAGTGTTCTGCGGTGGATCGTCGGAGGAAAAAATTCGCGCAGCATTTGCTCTGTATGACTACAATGCCGACGGCTTCATCTCAATGGAGGAGATGACGCGGTATCTCACGTCTGTGTTCAGAGTGTTGAAAGAGGCCTCACCAGCAGCGCTCCAACAAATGAATCGAGAGAGTCCAGAGGAGTTGGGTGTGCGCACTGCTCAACAGGCATTTGCCGAAGCCGATTTGGATCACGATGGGCGCTTGAGTTTTTCTGAGTTCCGCAAGTGGTACACTCAGTCTAGCGCCGCTAACATGGAGCGACTTATTCAAAATAATATCCCGGAATGGCTGTCGCTGCGTGAGGTGCGACGTCTGACCAACCTCGGATCGTTTTCGGCCCAGCAGGTGCTGAATACGTTTGCCAAGTTCACTTCAGCAGATGGGGCTATGGACAAGGAAACATTTCGACAGGCATTCGGGCACTTCAAGGTCGAGTCCACAACAAAGCAGACGGACGATCGACTACAGTTGCTAGTGGATCGCATCTTTGATCTGTTCGACAGGGACAACAATGGACTAGTGGACTTCAACGAACTGGCAAGTGGGTTATCAGTGCTATGTGGCGGAAGTCAGACGGATAAAGTTCGTGCCGCATTCAACTTGTACGACGTGAACCATGACGGATACATTTCGCTAGGCGAGATGCGCCTCTACCTGACATCAGTCTTCAAGGTTCTCTTTGAAGTGAATCCGGACAGTGAGGCCCAAATGGGCGTGACACCTGAAGAGCTGGGTGAAATCACGGCAGAGCAGGCTTTTGTTGAAGCGGACCATGACAGGGACGGCAAACTTTCCTTTGCCGAGTTTAGCCAGTGGTATATGCAACCTAAAAGGGTGGGGGACCTTCCTATCCCAGCAGTGCTCGGTGAACACGAGCAGCAGCAGCAGGAACAAAAACAACCAGAGGGGGTTCCGGACTGGGTGAGCCTGGATGTTGTCAAGCAGATGACAAATCTGGAAAAGTATACGGCCGACGAAGTGTTTGAAATCTTTGCAAACCGATGCTCAGAGGATGGAACGCTTTCACGCGAAGCGTTTGAAGAATGTTTCGAGCAGCTTGTGGATGAGCAGTACAAGAACGATGAAGTCAACCTGACGCGATTACGACTTATCCTGAACAGACTATTCGTGATTTTTGACGAAGACCACAACGGTGCCGTTGATTTCTGCGAGCTGAGTAGCGGTTTATCAGTGCTTTGCGGAGGTTCTCGAGAAGAAAAAGTGCGAGCTGCGTTTTCGCTTTACGATCTTAACCAAGATGGGTTCATTTCGCTGGACGAGATGGTACGCTACCTGGCGAGTGTCTTCAAGGTACTGTACGAAACCAGCCCAGGCACAGATGAGAAGCTGGGCGTGCAGCCAGATGAGCTGGCTACAATTACAGCTGAGCAGTGCTTCTTGGAGGCTGATCTTAACACGGACGGAAAGCTAAGCTTTGACGAGTTTGTAACTTGGTACTCCAAGTCCTCGGGGTTTGAGGCGCCTGCTGCAGGCGTGAGCAGCATACTTGCTCAGCAAAAAGATGGGCGACAAGGAGTGAATGGAAACACAACTGAGAATCGCAGTGAAGGCTCACTTCCACCTGAAAACAACAAAGGCAGCAGGAGCCACCACAGCAGCTCGCCAGCCCCCGAATCACCAAGAAAAACAATGTGGGGTGCTGGGAAAGCCCTTAATAGTAGCGTTATGAGCACCCCTCCTGTGAGCTTTCCGTCTGACAAGATCTACGGCGTGACTGGATCCAACGGCGACGCACTGCTCTCGCCGAACTCGGCGTCAGCCCTGAATATGAACAGCTCCAATATGGAGCACGTCCGGCAACTGTTAAAGCTGGACACATATGAGGTCAATGACGTGCTGGAGATATTTGCTGAGGCTGCACCATCGGGCGAGCTGACCTTTGCAGCATTCAAAAAGTGCTTCGATCAGATCATTCGACTGGCAGGAGGACACGACTTACCGGAAGAGCGACAAGAGGCCGATACGATGATTCGTCGTCTCTTTCGTGTGTTTGACACGGACAACAGCAACACAGTCGACTTCGGCGAGCTTGCTAGTGGCCTCTCAGTGTTGTCCGGGTCGAGCATGGATGACAAGGTGCGTGCAGCGTTCCAGCTCTACGATATCAATGGCGACGGATACATCACGCAAGAAGAGATGATCAACTACATGACGTCGATCTTCAAAGTGATGTATGAGACGACTGACAGCACGAAGACCAAGATGGGCGTGTCTCCTGATGAACTTGCTCGCGCGACGGCAGAGCAGTGCTTTAAGGAGGCGGACTTGAACGGTGACAACAAGCTCAGCTTCGAAGAGTTCAAGAAGGTACGGTTAGTGGTTGTCTTTTCACGAGTTGAGCTGCTGGCTAACAGTTTTACGTGTTCCTTCTCCTTGCAGTGGTGCACTTCTGGGCTTTGAGACGCTGGTGCTAATACGGAGGTTGTGAACTAAAATGAATGCATTCTTTGCTGAACGCCTTTGGCTGACGACTTTCTCTTAGTCGAGGACCTGGATCACATCGTCTTGTAGAAAAGTATCGCCAACGTCGACATCAATGTTCATATCAAAGTCGAGTTTGTCGATTCCGATGCCTCCCTCTTCTGCCATAAGGCCCGTGAGCGCATCAAGTAAAACTTCGCTGACATCAGCTACAGAGGTGCACGCTAACATTTAGATCTGCAATCGCGCGTTGAGAAAACTTTTGAGTGTACCTCACCATGAGCATCAAGGAGACGGCTGCGGATTTGCTTTTGCTCAAGCCCCACACGATCAGTAAATTCCTCGATGGCGGCTACCCTGGTGAGGAACTCGTCATCTTTGTCGTCGTCCTAGAATCAACAAGGTGAGCTGCACGAATGGTAGGCGCGACTTAGGATAGTACACTCACCAGGGTGCACAACAGCTTCATTGCAAGTTCTTCCTCAATACCACTGAGGCTGCTTGGAAACGTACAAGAGCAAACGTTAAAACGCGATAAGCTTACCCCCTGCAGCAAATTCGTACCATTCCTCTTGGTAATCAGGAGAGCGAAGAACCACAACGGTAGGCTGCGCACACGTCGGTCCACGGACCGGAGATGCTTGAGCTGCACTGCATCCTGACGGTGAGAGAGGAGGTAACCCTGCGTTTTCGTCACCAAGAGCAACCTCTCGTGGAGAATCTCTGCCCAAAGAAAACCACCATTTGTGAGATATCAAGAGTAAGTGCTTTGCTAGCGTCACGCGCTTACCCCGAATGAATCGCGTCACTCGCCACGTTGCTGGTAATTGTACGAGGCTGCAGCGCCGCTGTCGTGAGAAAGAGTCATGTTGATACTTCCTGCTCAAAGCAACTTCATCGTGAGGTACGTACGAATTTGCGTCAATTGCTTGCTCCGTTTCGGCGCAGGTCCCGATTCTGCCGAGGTGAGCAAGAAGCCTCGCTTCTTTGGCACAGCCCCGTCGTTTGCTTTCGCCACCATGCTAGTTTTTTTCTCGGCAAGAGGGAAGCTACCTTGAAGGCCGTTCCGTGGAGCGCCTTCGCTACACATTTCACCCTTTCTGGGCTGCTTTCCCGCACCGTTCTCTTTGTTCAGGGCGAAGTTCTTGAACGAGAAGCTGCCACTGCTATCTGTGCGTCCACTTTTGCTGGGGAAATAATTTTTTCTGCCTTCCTGGAGCGACAAGTCCACAGCCTTCCGCTTTTTTGCAACGGAGGACTTTGTCTCTGCACGGAAAGCAAATGGAGGCAAACCTCCTTTTGCTGGAGGCTTATGCAAGGGTCCTTTGTTCGGCTTTGTCCCGGCTTGCGTTGCTGGATTGCCGTTCGTCTTCAAAACATTGACGGAAAATTTGTTCAGCAAAAGTTTCGAGCCACCAAACGCTTGTGGTGCTGCCTTCCCCGACGTATTCCCACCACTTTTCTTGGGCTCATCAGACTTGGGCTGAAATTTCATAAAGCTGAACCCTGTGCGCATCTTTGACGTGTCTTCCGTTGTTGGCGGTCGGAAGTTGCTGCTAGTTGCAAAAATACCAGACTTGGTGCTACCTGTACACAGAAACATCAAGTTAATGTGGAAGCCGACACGGGTAGCTATTTGCACGTTGCTTACTCTGCTTTTCTGTGGGAGCACCGGAAGCTGGTGCCTTAAGGAACGTGGCTTTTGGCTTTGTCTCCCCACGCAATTCTTTCTCTACGCAGAGCACAGCAACATTAGACGTCATCAGGTAAATACCGCACATAATATTGATGCTTTTGCGTTGTGCGCACTTGTCAGCAGCGGCGGCGGGTCTTTAGAGACGCGCAGCTTGAACTTTCCCTTAGCTGGCGACGCAGAAGGCTTCCCTGCAGCTGCAGCAGTGCCGAGACCGCCCGCACCTTTCCTCAAGCCACCACCGAAACGCTCCATGAATTGATTTTCTTCTTCTTCCTGTCGACTTGAGTCCGACGCAGCAAATTGCGGAATGAAACGGCGAAGGTGGATGCGGAAGCTTCAACTTGGTTTGAATACGGAGTGATGGTCAGGGAAACCTGTCTCAGTTGTTGCACTTTCATCATTTTGCGTCGTTGCGTTGCTTTCGATAAAATGCTATGAGCGCGAGCTCTGCTTGGGCCCCGAAGGTGTCGTCTACCTGACGCAGGTTTCGCGATCGCACCTTGGCGCGGAAGTCCTTGGGGCTGAGCGAGAAAAACGAGTGTTGGGTGGTTAGCAGCGAGAGCAAATGCTGGTGTGTTGACTTGTGACTTGTATTGTGGTCACTGCACTGCTGCAAGAGCGAGATCAGCAGATGATCCCACACGAAGCTCGCAAACGCGTCGCTCGGACACTGCTCCAGCAGCCAGCAGACGTCGGCAATGTCCGGCAGCGGGGCGGCCGCATCGATCCCCGTCGTGCCATCGTCTTGTCCTTGCTGCTTCTTTGGTCGCTGCAGGCTGCGGTGGATCTGGAGCCAATCACACTTGGCTAATGCGGACCATTGACATACATCTTCAACAGCAGCTTGTCGCGGCTCAAGGAAGTGCTTCCTCACGCTCTCCTTTGCGTGTGCCAGTGTAGTACCTGTTAGCAAGCCTGCAGCTACACAACCGCTGGCATTCTCTACCCGTGGTGCGGCCAAGAGCTGCTGCAATGGGATGTCGATCGCTGGCAGCAGACTCGCGATCTTGAGCTCTGGCCGTGGCAGTACGAACTCGTCCTCGATGCGCGTTCGCTCGGGGCGCAGGAGACGCGGGGAACGTCGACGCAAGTAGCACAGTTGCAGCACGTGGTCGGGCGTCAGTCCTTGCTGGTAGAGCTGGAAGACGTCGCCGCCGGCGGTGGAGTCGGCGTCCATCCCGGTGCTGCACGTCAAGAAAATAGTATTATAACAGGTCACTGTTTCAGTAATATGTTTGTCCAATGGGTGTCGGTCGAATCCGAATTTTCATCCAATCCAGTTAAAATGACAAGGTCACTCTTCTGAACTATAATTGGCTACCTTCATTAGCCAATCAAATAGCGCTGTGGATCCAACTGGCACACGCCCTTTCGTTTGCGGCATCATTTCGCCAGTGGCATGTGTCATTCCGCGATTTGCCGCCGAAAAAGCAACATGACCGCCGCTGCCGTGTTCGATGAGACCCGCTACGCGTCGCTAGAGGTATACGCCGAGGCGCTAAACGCGCAGCTGGAGGGAAAGAGTGCGCAGGAGATCGTGCAGTGGACGTTCGACACGTTTGGCGCGCGCACAGTGCTGAGCTCGAGCTTCGGCATCCAATCGGCCGTTATGCTGCACCTCGCACGCAGCGTGAGCAAGAATATCCCCGTGGTGTGGGTGGACACTGGATACCTGCCAAAGGAGACGTACCAGTTCGTGGCCCACCTGGTCAAGCAGCTGGACCTGGACGTGCGAGTGTACCAGTCGCCGATCTCGCCGGCGCGCATGGAGGCGCTCTACGGCAAATTGTACGAGCTAGACACACCCGAGGCGCACCGCCAGTATGGCTTCATGCGCAAGGTGGAGCCCATGCAGCGCGCGCTCGAGGAGCTGGACGTCGCCGCGCTGCTCGTGGGCGTGCGCGCGGATCAAACGGCACACCGCCAGCACATGAAGCACGTCAACGTGTACGAAGGCCGCCTCAAAATATGCCCCATCCTCAACTGGAGCAAGACAGAGGTCGAGCAGTACATGGCGGCGAGTCAGCTCGAGTATCACCCGCTCAAGGCGCAGGGCTACGAGAGCGTGGGCGACGCCCACTCCAGTCGTCCTGTGACGGACGCGGACAAGGGAAACGACCGTGCAGGACGATTCAATGGCAAGCAGCAGGAGTGCGGCCTGCACTTGGACATGCACGACATGAAGCTCGAAGACTTGAAGTTCGACGACCCGTTGGCGCTCTCGGAGCGCGACCAGGAGCTGCTGGCGCTCACGAAGCGTGCGAAGGGCATCACCGTGTTCACGAAGTCCACATGCAAGTTCTGTCTCGCGGCTAAGGACGTCATGCGCGAGCGGGAGTGGCAATTCGACGAGGTGAGCGTGCCCAGTGAGGTATCCATCCAGTCGCTACAGCAGATCGTTGGCCAGGCCGTCAAAACTGTGCCACAGATCTTTCTGGATGGCAAATACATCGGAGGCTACACGGAGTTCGTCGCTCACCTCGGCATCCCGTCTCGCTTCGCCTAAACTACCATCCTCCCAAGCGAAGCGCTTGTGAATAACAATATACCAATATGAAAAGTACGTGTATGAGATGAGAGTTACTCGGTGGGAACTGATATAGCTTCGCCTGCTTCCTGGGCTGCACTTTCAGGTGTAACAGCTTCGTGAGGCTCTTCTTGACCCTTGGTATCAGGCTCTGCCGTAGCCTCGGCAGCGTTTGTCGTTGGAGATGCAGCTGTCGTCTCACTCCCAACCCCTTCTCCGGCCTTGCCTTGCTTAACGCCAGCTTTACCACGCAGCGGAGGTGGTTGCGAGTAGCTGAGCAGCCGAAGTAGACGCAGCATTTTCTGCAAGGTGAGCTCGAAGAGCACATGCGAGTTGTCTATTCGGTCACGAGCGTCCGGAGAAGAGATCTCGTCTAGTGCACGACGAAGATGCACGTGCGTGTCATAAATGTCTTCTTCCTCCTGTGGTCCACCGTCTGCAGTCTCACTGTCGCCTTCACGAGGCGTCATTGCAATATTCACGGCATCGCTGTCGCCCTTGCGATCCAACCTGAACTTGACGCGGCCTCCGCTAGCCTCATCGTCCACCTCTGCTAGCACCAAAATGCTCGCCGCACTCGTGGCGGTATTCACGCCTTCGTCTTCTCCAGCTTGCTGTTGGCTGCCTTCATGATCATCACTCATGTAAGGCCACGACATCTCCTTGACTGAAAACACAATCTGCTTGTTGTTTCCAATGGCATTCGGCCAGCGCGTGGCTGCTGCACCATTAGTACGACCCCACTCCGCGTTACCGTTTCCATCCGTAATCTCAAAGCCTGCCACGACACTCGCAATCTCATCGATCACGCGGTCCTCGAGCATTTTCAGCTTGGGGCCAAAGCTAAAGTGGCCATCGTCACGCTTTTCACGCTCCAGCTCAAGCGGTGGGCACAGATCAATTCCAGCGCGGGCAAGACGTGTCAACAGCTCTCCAGGAGGCATGGTTTCTTTTCGCAAGGCTTCTAGCTGCGGAAGTGAGGGCTCTACCAGTCTGGCACCTTGAGGTGTTATCTCGAACTGCACGCGGGGGAATACTGCCGTGCTCAGTGTCAGCCGTGCGCGCATGTCTCCGAGCTCATTGTCGGGAGATCCGCCGTGGAAGTCATCGGTAATAGTACCACCGCTTGGATTGGTATCCATGCACAATCGCCATGAGCGTTTATGAAAGTTGCGATCGCGTCGAGCAAGCAGCGCTAAATGAGTTAGCCGCAATGTACTGAAGGTTACAGTGCTCGTGTCTTCTTGGAAGACGACGTCGGTCACGCCTTCTTCTTCCCAACGCATTCGCGTTGTGTCCCACCAGCCGATCCGAGGCACCTCAGCACTAGCGACTCTGCTACCGGTGGTCGGGGCAAACAGTACGTTCTTCGGCAGCGTGAGGCTTGCCTTGATCGGCAGCGCAGCAGAGAGCACCATTCCGTCCAACGGATAGTGGAGTCGCTTCAGTTGCTCCCGCGCGTCGGGTACTTCTCGCATGATCCAGCCTCGTGCCCGCTTCGGAGGCGAGGGCACAGCCAGCAATTCCAGCGAAAAAACTCCGCCCAGCGCAACATAACTTCCGCCACCTTCTGATAGAAATGAGAACGCGTCAAATGGCCAGCGCGTCACGCGCAGCGCTAATGACTGCGTGATAACAGCCTTGGGGAGATCCACATTTACCCCAAGCTCTGAAAACTCGACGCGTTTGTTGCGCGACGATCCTTTAGCCAGCAGGTTTACCCACAGTCCAAGTTGCACCCAACCCGTGTTCGGAGACGCGCTAGCTAGTTTCACCTCGCCGCGGGACGCGTTCACATTGTTGGAGCTGTTGGGTGTCGAGAGCAACAAATCCGCGTACTCGTCGGCGAACTGCAGCACGTGCGCGGTGGTGAGATCTACCTTCTCGACCACGAGCTCCTGTAGACGGCCGATAAAGCGCGCACACTGTGCGCTAAGCGGTTCGTCATTTGTAGCACAAGCGTTCGCTGCCACGAAGGTCAGGTCTTCCATCACCTCTGTCGCACTCTCACAGGCTGCAGTGACAGCGGGCAGCTCGAGCTCCAGCGTGGCTGTATCTAGCTGCCACGAGTTCAAGAAGGAGTTCATGTCGCCTTCGACCTGCGCGTCGGGCCGCGGCTGGCAGGCCAGGTAGTTGTCCCAGTCCTTGGCCTCCTTCTGCACACGCAGCAGCTCGGCGAGGCGCACGGCCTTGCCCTCCAGGTCTTGCTTGGCCCCTTCATGCTCGAGCGTCAGGCGCCCAAGCTCGGCGGCTCGGTTCTTGGCGTTCTCCTCGCGCCGTCGAGCGGCCTCTGCTTCGCGCTTCAGTCGAGCTTCCTCGATGCGCTTCTCCTCTTCGGCCCGCAGTCGCGCCTCCTCCTCCTCCTGCAGCCGCCGCTCCTCCTCGAGCTGCTCCTTGGTCTTTTTGGGGGCCTTGGCCTTCTTCTTGGGGCCCTGCAGTCGGCATCCGGCACAGTGAGGTCAATTGAGCAGCAGCCAGCGAGCAAAAGCGCGCAGATTTACCATAGTGGTGGAGTGCAATGCGCCCTTGAAGCGTCGCGATCCTGAAGTGAAGCCATGCTGGGGATGCGCTTCAATCCCCGGTTTAGTGACCTTGTAGTGACCGGTCAAGTTGCCTGTGCTGGCTGCCAGTGACAAACGCCAGCAAGCTCTTGCCTACGCGAGCTTGATGTTGAAGCAGAGGACGTCGTCGGCTTGAGCTCCGGAATCAATTCGCCAGCTCCGGCTTCTTAGTACGGCGGCATCGTCAGTTCGGTCGCCGCATGCGACGGGCGAATAAGGCACGTTGCTGCTTGAGGCTCTCGCGTTTGGATGAAACGCACGTCGCCGTGCATCGCAAGCCGCGCCGCCACCCCATAGCCGATTGCACTTTGGGAGCGCAGCGGCGAGGACCTGGTCCATGCACTGCACGACACGCAGACTTGGACCTTTGTATTGCCGTCGGCGAGCAAATCTCCCCCGCAGTGGAACACGCGCGACCTGTTGCAGTCGGCTCCAGGCTCGAGGTTCGAGTCGTCTGGACCAATGCTTGGGTCTCAGTATGCAATCGGAAGGGATTCTAGTCTAGGCGCGTGTCGCATGGCCACGTTGCGAGTTGTGCAGCGCAAATCCAGCCTTTTTACGATGGGAAACGGATATGGCGGGGTATTCTTTACTGAGGGCAATATACGGAGCGATGGCGAATGGAGTGTCGTGCCCAAGTGAACACAATATGTGGTTGTGCAGTGGGACAGCTAGTACTGTACATTGAACTTGGGCGAACACGGCGTCCACTTATCTTTGCTGCAGCGAGCTGCAAAATAGCGCCGCCGTGCTCGCGCCCGCTAGCCGTCGTCGTCTGGCCAAGGCCGCGTCGTCGGGAGGCAACAAGTGCAGGAAGCGGAAGGTCTGCAGCAAAGCAAACCTCGTGTTTGTGCTGAGCGCGTGCGCGTCACTTCGTACTTAACGATGCGGATCAGGGAGAGGAGCGCTCCATAGTCAAACCAAGTCAATCCTCGCCCGTCTTTTACCCGATCTTTCCCGCCCACTATGGCCCAACAGAAAAATTCCGTGGCTGCTGGCAGTTAAGTGCTTCACGTGGCCTAACTTAACTTCCTCGTAACGGGGGCGCTCGACGCTCGATGCATGCGCCACCGCAGCATATAGCGCAGTCTATCCATCGCCACCTCGCACTGTTGCGCCAGAGGGCTCGCAGCGCCGAACTTCAGGCAGACGGGGCCGGCCGGCTCATTCTTCCCGTCCCGACGACGCCTCTCTCTGCCCTCGCGCACGCCCATTGGCCGAGAAAAGCACATGATATGCGCTGCGATTGGCCCAAAACTCACCGCTCCCTCCGGCGATCCGAAAGTGTGTCCATTACACAAGTTGAGCCTCGAACGCCAACAGCCATAATCACTAGCAGCGCCATACAAACTTCACGTCAATTGTCGCTGATGGAGCCGCTCTCGCTCGCCGAGGCCGCCCGGCGCGTGGGCGTCAAGCGCGACGTGTTCTTCCGCCGCGTGCTGGTCTCGGATGCCGACGTGCAGCAGCAGATGCTCGCGCGCATCACGGACGAGCTGCACGAGCTGCTGGCGCGCGAGGACCCGACGCTCGTGACCGACTTCTTCCCCACGGCGCTGCGTCTGGCGCTTGACGCGCCCTTCCCGGCCGTGCGCGAGGCGCTGCTCGCCATCGTGGACGTCGTGGAGCAAAAGTACCCGGAGGCGCAGCTGCTGCGCGCGCGGCAGACGCGCGTGTCGTACTTTTTCGCCAACGGAGACGCACCCGAGGACGCTGAGGCCGAGAGCGTCCCACGCGTGGACGAAGAGGGCGACGTCGAGCTGCTGTCACTCTTGCAGGAGTCTTTTCTGCGCACGGGGCGCGTGACGCACTTAATGCAGATCCTGGCGTGGCACCGCAGCTACTTGGAGCTCTTCGACCGCAGTCTGGCGTCCACGATGATGCGCGACGGGACGTTGCCGCTGCAGTGGCGCAGCTACATCGCTGTCATGGGCGCCAGCGAGCTGCGGTGCCACTACCTGGCCGACCTGCAGCAGTACAACTTTGTGGTGAACGCCGGAGACGCCGAGTGGGTCAAGGGACTGGACTACGTGCCGCCCAAGCTCTTCCGCCTGCACGAGCTCAGCTCGCTCCTTGCGCATCGCCCGTGGCTGCTGACGGCCGACCACGTGGCGGAGCTGCTGCGCTCGGACCAGGACGACTCGTGGTCGGTGTCGGAGCTCGTGCACGCCATCATTGTGCTGTGCCAGGCGCACTCCATGGCCAGCATCGCGCTGGGCGTCGGCTGCGCGGAGGAAGTGGACCTGGCAGTCTTTGGGCAGTTCGGAGTCGCCTTGGACGCCGAGACGGCGACCACTGAGGGCGGAGACAACCAGGACGCCAGCAGCTGCAGCAGCGTGGATCTGTCGACGATCGACCGCGACGACGACATGTTGCTGAAGCAGCTCAAGAAGAACAGCGGCCTGGACAGCGACACGGCGGACGAGGAGGAGGAGGTGACGGACGAACAGCAACAGGATGGGGCCGAGGAGGAGGAGGACGAGGAACAGTATGGCGCTGACGATGGCTTCGAGGTGGTGGTGGACGAAGCAGACTACGGAATTAATGCCACAGCCACTCGGCGGATAGACACGCTGTGGCGGTTTTGTGGCGGCAGCGTCATCCGCTACGCGGACTTTGACGTCCGCTCCGAGGAGTACGAGGTGCTGCACACGGAGGACTTTAGCTGGGACGAGCACTGCTTCTCGCTTGTGAAGCGGTATTTCCCGGGCGAGGCCGGCCAGATCCTCGAGGACCTTTTTAACTTGACGAGCAAGCTGACGTACGACTACTTCGGACAGCAGAAGGAGGAGTGCGTGGACACGAGTCCGTACCGCGACGCTGTGTGGTACTATGTCCACCGCATCTTCGGTATTTGCCACGACGACTACGACTACCGACAGGTGAACACATACCTGAACCGGCCGACGAAGATCTTCCTGAAGAAGGTGGCGTGCACGCCCTGGAAGGTGCGCCAAGAAGACTTCGCGCACTTTGACCGCACGCTTAGCCCCTCGGAGAAGTGCCACGTGATTTTGATCGTCGCCGAGGCGCGCAAGCAGGCTGGACTCATGTACGGTCTGCGTGCTGTCATGAACCACATGCGCTGAAGCGAGCGAGGTAACTCGCTCTGTGTTCCTGTGACCCACCCTACCCAAGCAGTCCGTTCCAGTCCAGTCCTGCGCGGTTCATTTTAGCGAGTCAGCATGTTGGCAGTGTGCCCGCTGCTCCGTATCCGACGCCTGCGCACGGTGTCGTGCCCTAGCCAAACCCGAACCAGCGCGATCAGTATAAAGCTCTTCCTTCGATGCAGCAGACGCGAACGAGCAAGGATCAAGCGTTCGCACCATTGTGGTCAGCAAGACAATCCATCCATCCAGGAAAAGCTTCAGAAGCAAAGCCGTAGCGAGGCGATAGAAGCACCAGCTACGACGAGGAAACTAATGAATGTAAGTTATCCCGTACACGTTCGTTGATGGTGGTATTACTGTTCTGGGGCAGCGTCGTTATCGTTTTTGGTACGGTTGCCAGGTGTGGGCCATCTTCACATGGTATCGGAGCACGCTGTCGGAAGCCTCACGAGTTCGAGGCCTCTCTGCTTGCTGGGTAACGTACTTCTCACTGCTGCCGGTCGGCTCTTTCTCCTGGTTGGAGGTCGTTGCACCTTTCCAAAGGTACTCAACAAGCTCTGTGCGATTCATTGTGGGGGACGTCTCCGTCGGCTTGGCCGGAGCAACACCCAGGCGAGTTCCACTACCAGTTGAGGGCTTGCTACTCTGTGCGAGTTTTCCCTGACTGATGCTCTGTTGATTTGCTGCCAGGTCACAGTGTACCGTGCTGCGTCTACTGCTGGGCGTGCGAGGACGAAGCAAGCTTGATTTCACGTCTGCAAGCGTCACCATAGAGTACTTCTTCGCACGCGCATCGGTTCTGTCTCCTCGACTGCTTGAGCACTCGGTGCTTCCGTCTGTGCTCAGCTGGAACTGCTCAAGCTCTTTCAAGACAGAATCTGCACGAAACAGTTGAGCGAAGCATGCTTAGTGAGTGACCAAGAACGAAGCACAGCAATTACACAACGTACGCAGAGACGAAGTATCCTGAGTGATCGATTTGAAAGCAGACGAAGGTGGCAATCGCTTTGTTTCCACCCCCGAGGTTGTTTGAGCAAGGATGAAGTTCCGTACAGCTCGGCCAACATCAGCAGGTCGAACGTTCCCTTTGCGTGATCTGGGGTGCTCGTGAGTAAAAGCCAAGTCGCGGTTTGTCAGAGACAACCGTTCCTGCAAGACTGACACGCGTGGCTTCATTGCACCCTTCCAAGCTGATCCTGGTGGTCTCTTAAGTAGCTCTTTCGCTTCTGTTTCTCGTTGCTGTCGGCGTGCTGCCATGTCCACGGGAAAAGTCCAGGGTTGGTTGAGTGGTGCGCGTCGGGTGGCAAAGTGATCCAGCACGCCGTAAGGCTCTCCGCCCACGCTCCAAAGTTTTATTTGCCCGCTTGCTGACGATGTCAATACTGCCGCCGGGTCCGTAGCTACTTCCAGTGAGAGCACCGCTCCGCAATGTGCTCTCCAATGCCGCGCTGCCTGTACTACCTCAGTAGCCGGCGGAGTCGAGGATTCTTCCTCTTGATTCAGCGACGATGTATCATGATGTGTCGGGCTTTTCATTCGGGCGTGATGATAGAGTGCTGCGATCGAGTCAAAGCTTATAGTCATCTCTTCGTGCTGGAATGCTGCAACATCAGTTCCAGTCACACCAGCACGACCTCGCCGAGATTGGCCACTACCAGATGACGGTCTTGACATCGGACCAGCAGTCTGGAGAGTGGAAAACGTGTGTTGACAGGCACGCCAAACGTGCCACTGCGTCACAAAGCCAGCTTCGTCACTAGCGTACACATGTACGCCACATTCGTGCTCAAGGCGAAGACGATCGTTGATAGCGGGTCTGCTGGAGAAAATCCGTAAGCGCTCTTTTGGTGACAATGTTGGCGCACTTGGTGGTTTTGCAGCCTGAGATGAATCCTCAGGATCTCCACTATCATCGGCGTGGCTACCTGTAGTCACTGGGACGCAAAAGGTAACGATATGAGTGACCGCAGCATTGGGCTGATTTTTCTCACCTTTTGCCGTCGGTGACCACGATAACTCCACCAAGCATCGATATGAAGTTGTCCCTGGGACTGGTGACCACAGAAAAACTCGTCCAGACGATGTGCCACCAACGATATCGGCAGTTGACCCGAAGAAACTCATGCACGTGATTTCTCCGCAGGAAGGTGGAGCAACACACGTTCCTTGCGAATGGCTCACATCGAAATTCCACACTTGGATGAAGCTATCGCCGCGAGGATTCGCTACAAGTACTGCGACAAGATTCAGTGCTTCGTTTCCTGTGCTTTTCAGAATGACGTGCTTTGCGGCGCTGGGTCTACAGCCACTTTTGTTCTCGTACGCTGATGACTCCAAAGCAGGTCCATTTTGCTGCGCAAGACGCCCTGGTGAACTCTGAGTTTCTGCTTGGCCTTGAGGCGTGGATGTCAGCTCTATCTCAGGCAGCAAGCGAAGCGATTGCAGCAATACTGATAGGATGGGGCCTCCTCCGAATGGCACATAAAATCCCTGCGGATTGTCCTCATCGCAGATATGCAGCACGGAGTCCGACGAGATCGAGATGACACGCTTTCCATACAGCACGTACGAAACACCGACTACGCAATTCGTATGCGGATCCAGCTCCTTCATGACGTTCCCGTTGACGGCGTTTAGCACTTTGATGCTCCCGGTATCGTCACCAACAATCACTTTGCGCTCGCGGTCGTCCACACACACTGCGGTGATGGCTCGAGCTTGAGCCTCGCGGGACTCTGGGTCGTCCGCCTGCTTGGTACCAAGGTGCGAGTTTACAGCTGTCGGATTCTTTGTTGACAGCACTATCGTCGCGTACTCGTACGTTTTCCAGAGAGCACCGGTGTCTCCTTTCCAAAGTAGCAATTTGGTGCTTGTAGCTCCAACAACCACGTTGAGAGCGCTGCAGAAGTACGCGAAAAAGACTTCCTCACGGGGTTTGACTTCACAATGGTCGTAGAAGTTCACTTTGGTTCCTGCTGTCACTAGTACAGGATCGCTGGCTGTTGTTTCTGGTACCACAAACATGCTCCAGATATGTTGAGGTAGTTGCCAATTTGACGCGGGTGATGGTGCGTACCGGAACGTTTGAAGGCACTCCCATGGTTCCGAGGTGGGCGTCCGCATTACGCTCGAGTAAACGTTGAAAGTTTCAGTCCGATCAACACTAATGAGTTGGTGCTTTGAATCCACGAACGCTAGCAGTTCGACAGGAGCCTCGTGCTGCCTGAGAGTTGTGTCGTGTGTCAGCATTCCACCCGAGCTCGTCTTTTTCCAAGTCGAGATATACCGGGAGGTCTCGTCCGCATACGAGTGAAAACCAACACTGGCGATACTCTCCACCTCGGTGGAGTACACGAGAACCTTGACACCGCTTCCGTGAGCATCGAAGGAGCCCACTTCTTGACCAGTTTCAGTATCCACGACGCTCAAGATGCCATCCTCACGACCAACAGCGAGATATGACCGATTGATAGATCGAAAAGCGACGATTGCAGTGACACCTTTGAGCCGTTCTTGGACAACCGTGACCTCTTTTGTGGCAATGGTACCAGGTGGAGGCACTCGGATCTTACCAGACAAGTCCCAGAGCTCTAGCTGACTGATTTTGGTGTGAGGCTGACCAGTACCAGCATTCGGGCGGTAGCTGTCTCGTCGGGAATCGGATGCCTTCCCAGAGTGCACGGTAGGGAAGATCACTGCGGAGGTGGCCATGATCTTGAGTGAAGGTACCCAGCACAAATGCTCCTGAGCGGCATGGGACTCGAGTCGATGTGTCATCACGGGGTTGTACAGATCTGCCACGCTCCAAATGCTCAGGTATCCTCGAACGAGAATCGAGGAGGTGACTAGCGACTTTCGCGTGGGCACGTAGACCACGTCGATGATAATATGCTCTGCGAAAGCTGTGTGCAGACGCATTGTGGAGAGGTGTCGCGGGCCGTCGTTGCGATCGAACTGTAGCCCGTAGATGTACACGACGTCGGAGCTCGCCTCGAAGTATGCCATAGCGTTTTGATCGGCGAGAAGCCTCATTTGATGCACCCGCGTGGCAATATTTCTCAACGGTGTTTTGGTATCTGGTGGCGGCATTGACAGCGGCACGTAATGTTTGTCCGATTGCCCTCGGCCTTCAAAGTAGAAGTCGGCTTTGGCCTGGCCAGCGTCCATCATGTAGGCAGTGAACTCGTCCCAGTCCAGCACGGCGTCTCCGTTCACGTCGATGGTGTGGAAGAGCTCGATCACCCCAACCACAAAGTCCAACTCGGAGTGAATTCGATCGCGGAGACTCTTCTTCATGAGGCGGACAAAAGCTTCTAGGTCTAGACTGGCCGTGAACTGCCCTCGCAGCCTCCGTACGTCCTCTGTCGTCATATTCATCATGACATCCATCTTGGTTTCAGTCACTGGGCTGCGCCTCAGCCAGCTTGGTGCTGGCAAGGAAGCGAGAAACGTCCATACGTCTCTTCGTGGACTCGATGCCTGAACTGCCACTCGGTTAATGCAGTGAACCTCGAGGCTTGAGCAACAGGTTGTTCATCACGCACGGTCATTTCATATTGCTGAAAAATAAGCTGCTTACTCCTGCATTCGGTACTTAGTGGCGGGGGACTTGGGCGAGAGCGCCCCGGCAGAGCTGGAGGATTCCCACTCGGTCTCAGCTCCGGTACGCAGTTGTTCCTTGCGCGTGCTGACAGCGAGGACGACAAAGCCGCCCAGCACCAACACCGACGAAATGAACGTGACGTAGTTGGGCGAGATATCGTTCACGATCCAATCGGAGAGGATGGCCATGGGCACCGTTAGCGACAAGCCGATGGTGGCTGTGGTGGTGGACGTGTACATGATGGACACAGCCCACAGGTAGTCGGCCAGCACGTTGTTCAGCAGACCCTGTACGAAGAGCAGGCCCACGATCTCCCATGTGAGGTTGCGCAGCGACTCGACGCCCGTGTAGTTGAAGATGATGCAGAGGATCCCAAGCGCCACGAGACTGAACACGCCCACGAAGCCGATGAAGAGCGACACGCTCATGCCAGCGTCGTCGGGAAGATATTTGCGGATGGCAGTGGTGTACACGCCGTACATGATGGCGCCGATGAGCGCGCAGACGTTGCCCCAGAAGCTTTCCGAGGTACCGTCACTAGAGTCGTTCGCGAGCGTCGTGCAGTTACCGGCCATGCAGAGCGCCACGCCCAGCGCCTTGAGCCACGTGAAGCGCTCCTTGAGGATCCACACGGCCAGGATGAGCGTGAATACCGTGGACGTGGTGCTCAGAATGGTGCTGCTCGTGACGCTGGTGAGGTTGAGGCTCTCGTTGTAGGCGAAGTTAGCAACGAACCAGAGCGGGGCGACGATTGCTGCCGCGATTATCGTGCGCCTCAGCGTGACCTTGTCGTGCGGGGTCTGGGTCGGTGCGGAAGTGGTCTCGGACTTGGTCTGCGGCAGGTCGGATTCCTTGCCACCCAACTGCGGCAGCCACACCTTGGTGACGTAGTATATAGGGAGGTTCACGGAGGAGAGCGCCATGCTGAAGGATGTGAGGAAGAACGGCGCCTCGAAGGACAGGTCGTTGAAGATGTACTGAATGAGCACACTGGAGAAGTTCCAGATGATGGCCACGCACACGAGGAAGGCGCAGCCCACGGCCCATTGCCACACGGAGCCGCGCTTGTCGGGCGACGTCGGGTCTCTACTGCTCGCATCGGCTTCGGCCATGACAGACGTGGGCGGGTTTGACAGAAGCTGGCTCATGGCGACGATCACTGCAACTGCGAAGACGATATGGCGAGCTGCCGGAGCTTTCAAGAATGCTCGGGCTTCCGATTGCTGCCACAGTCTCCGGCCAAACATTGGGCGCGTGTAGCGTGATGGATCAAGAGTACGAAGATACAGGCGGCAGCGCATGGGATTAGCTAGTGCTGTTGACGTGAGGAAACACGCTAAAACACCAGAAATCGGACGCAACTCCGCATAGTGCTCATAATCAGGACTCAACGCCGCATATTAAACCGGCACCATAATCCGTTGAATTCAACCACCGGCACGCTTGGGACTCGCCGCTGGAAATGATGCTCTACGAGACGAACGTTTTAACCTGTCCGTTGTCGCGTATTCGCTGTCGTCATACGAAGCACGCCCCAGCACGAAATAGCGCTGTCAATTGAAGAGAAACTTGCTCGTAGGCCTGGGTCGGCATAGCAAGCCTGAGCCACGCACAAAAACCCTCGACCATGTTGCCGAGTCCCAGGTCCAGCGATGCCCGAGATGGTGATGCCCTATGATTCGGGCGTCTTCACAGTTCCCGAGCGACACGCCCAGCGTGGGGCCCATAGTCTCCGGGTGATGATCATGATAAAGTTGTCCACGAAGCCGAAGCTGATAATCGAAAACATCCCCAGTTTGAGCTCCTGCAACGCCGGGGGCATCAAATTAGCACCTGTTGCTGCTGCCGTCTAAGCAATCGCAGCCGTCACTTCCACTGGGGTCTTCGTCGACTGCCGCACCATACTCGACATCCTGGACAAACTCCGAGTCGTGGGTGGCGACAGCAGCGCGCTGAGACGCTGCGGGTCCGTCTTCAGCGCCGTCTCTAGGTCGTGCAGCAGTGCCGAATTCTCTATGCCGGGTAATTGTCGCCACTCAACTCTAACGGATGCTGCTGTCTTCACTCAGACGTCTACATTGCTGACGTGCTGTCCGCTAAGATGCACGAGTCTGTCGGAGTTGATGAGGATCGTGACGTGCACGCCAGCTATAGCAAGCGCTGGTGGGTGGTCCGTGGTGTGGCGGATATGAAAATACTCAGATTTCTGATTCTCCATCAAGTATCCCAAAAAGAATGGAATTAGACGTGTAATTTATTTCGGACAAGTAAATTACGCGAACTGTTTTTTTTTTTTACTGATCCTCCACGTTGCTGTTTAAATGGCTCGGAAAGTCGCAAAGTGGGCAACTTATCCTGCAGTGTAGGATAAGTTGCCCACTTTCGAATTCCCGAGCCAATTAATACAGCAAAATCCGAAAGTGGGCAAAAATTCCTGCACGTGTATTGCCACGTCAACACCTGGCTGGTGTGGCGTACGTAAAGTAAGGTAGAGTGTGGCAATAGTTAGTGTACCTTTTTTCTATTGCCATGCGGGGCAAAAATTTCGACGCGTTTACCGCCAAACCCTGGAGGGTGTGGCGCACGTAAACCAGATGTACAGTGAGATATTCAATTTTGCAGCGGGTTTAACCATACTCAGTAAGGCAGGGAACCAATTCTCAAAGTCAAGTTTAGACCAAACCAAATATTTGGAGAAATCGGATGTACAGGGATAATAATTTATAAGTTTATGAGCAGGTGCGTGGGCAGAAATTCGAATCTGGCTATTTGACACGTTAACAGCGAAAAGGGGAGGTTAGGTGTACATAACATATGGCGGGAAAATACAAAGCGACACACAGGTAATATGAAACTTGACGGGGTGCTCGTAGGTTGTACATGCGTGGGCAAGCATGTATGCCACCAAGTGCTGCATCGAAGTAGAATGCGCCCAGTGCAGGCAAACTACATGTAGAAGTACTCAGCTTTACTGACGGTCCTTCGGCTCTTGCACGATGGACCTTCTTCTATTCGACTTCAATTTGCCTTTTTCTAGACTGCCGCATATATGAACGCCTCTTGTACAAACGTCTTTTCAAACCTTGTCCAACAGATATCCGGTATATGTTTGTGTCGTGTAGGAACACGCAGAAAATCTCACTACCGAACGGTATGAGTCCCACCAACAACACACGCTTCCCTCGCGAAAGGTCAGCGAACGTTGGATCAACACCTGAAGACCAGGAACGATCCCTTACACCGGGTTGGTTGTAAGCGCCTCTGTATACCAAGGTTGAGTTCGGTCAACCTTAAAACCTGCACTACTAGCCACGAGCGAGGGCTAGAATGCAATATTGCGCTTTCGCGCGAACCCCCGCAGTCCCTCAGAAGTAAGGGTACCGGCAGTCACGCCTAATACGGGTTTGCCGAGGGTAACCTCGGCGGGTAGTGAAATACACTTGGGAACACTCGGGTTCCACCAATATATAGGGACCGACACTCCTTGTCGCCCCTAACTCTCGGCCACTCCTATCTCTTGGACTGACCAGCAACAAACTCTCGGTTCAATGTACCTCAAGCTCGCTGACAGGCATCCCACGCAGCCGAGCGTATCCAGACCCTAAGACAAGCTAGCTAGACTTACCGAAGACGGACTTGACCCTTGGTGGCTTGTGGGGAAGACTGCTGATTTATTTCTCTTATCCTACAGCTCTGGGAGCCTCTGTAGGTCATCATTTGGCTAGTCCTATATCTCTATACAAATATCAAGTGTAAACAGATCTCTGTGGGAAATCGTATAGCCGGCTCTACACAGCCGAGGGTACGACACCGAAGTGGGTACAAACGAGGTTTTAACCTCGGCCGGGGTTTTATTAGACCCAGCCGAGACCTCGGTCACTATTGTTCCTAGGTCACTGTAGCGCGGGAAATGAGACCAGCCAATCAAGACACTCTGTCGCCGTTCACTGAAAGGTGCAACGTCCGCCGGACCTTGACTGTTCGGCTCCAAAACCCAACGCCACAACTGCCCCCGCCTCGACGCAAGCTCCCGCAAGTAGTGCGCGTCGCGGCGCCTCTTGATCGCACCCCGATGGCTCGCCGCTCGCCGTTGCTGTGCCGAGCTACGGCCGCCGCTCCTCATGCTCTCGACACCTCCGAAGAGGTTCGTTTCCTGTCTCTCTTTCCGTCTTCATGCTCCTCGAACCTTGTTTGACCGCCTCCACGTTCACAGGAAGCTAGCGGCACTCCGTCCGCTACTTCTGGCTCCGCTGGAGCATCGGTGACCGTTCCTCGGTCGCCGGCTGCCACTCCTCTGGCTGCGGGCGAGGGTGCAGAGGGTTCGTCCCCACCCACGCCTCCGTCGGCTTTGGTGACGACCCCATTGGCTGCCCAAGCTTCTGTCGCTCGTGTCCCCGATCAGCCGAGCGTGGAGAAGAAAGGTGAAGACACTTCCGAGCATTCGCGAAGTCGCACTCCCGCTTCGGCAGCAGACAGCGAGTTGGCCGCTTCTTCAAGGGTCGAATTTGGATGTTTTGGCCGACATCGCGTCGACACCTGAGGTCTAGGCTTCGGTCTGGCCTCATCCATTTTCCACGTTCGTTCCTCAAGCTGCCAGTGTGCCGTCCGAAGCCTGTAGTCCTCCGTAGCGGCAGTTCTTGAGCTCCAAGTAATTCCATTTAATCCAATTCCATTCGAAAATCGTTCACGTCACATGTAAATATGCAAATTCGATGCAGTAGCAGTTTTCGTCTGTCACTGCGGGCTGCATCATCCCCGCAGGCAGTTCATTCGTCAACCGACGTCGCAACCAGGCCTCGTCAGAGTCTTGGTAGCAATCAATAGTCGGTCACTCGCAATTTTGATACAGTAGCAAATTTCATCTGTTGCTACGGGCTGTATCACTCCCGTAGACAGTTCAACTCTCGGTAGCTCTCCAGATTAGTTCTCGTCAGCGACTTGAACCATCTGCAATCGTCGTTCGCTGCGCCGAGTTCGCAGATAATCGTAAAGTAGCCCCCCGCATGATAAATTTGAGGCAGGCTCCCACGTGGGCTCATCATACCCAATCCACTTCACTTTGAACTCTCGGACAGCACGGCTAGTGCTCGTCGACAGCGGGGATCGGTCATCGAGGATGGCTTCTACCTCATATTCGCCAGCGAGCTGGTCTGGCTCCCAGCTATCTTCAGGCAACAACTCCTCGTCGAAGTCCAGTCTCGTATCCTCGGTCACTTCAGGTGCTAACCGACTCTTCGGTCGGTCTCCAAATTCGTCAACGGCCTTGAGTCGGGACACGTGCACCACCGGGTAGAACCTGTACCCACTTCGGTCTGGCAATTCCAACTCGTACGCAAACTCTTCGATCTTTTTCTTGATCCTGAATGGTCCATGCCATCGGTGGGCGAGTTTCTTGGTCAACCCTGGCTTGACTCGTTCCATATACAACCAAACTCTGCTTCCGGGTTGGAACAGAGACCTCGGCCCTTCGACAGTGGGGTCAGATGTTGCCCCCGTCTCCACCTGTGACTCGTCAGAAGTCTCGTTTTCAGTCGACATTCGGTACTGCAGCTCTCTCACGTCGCTCCAGCGACTCATTGTGTTCTCTCGCCCTCCGAGCTTTCTCGACACTTTGGTACTCCATTGCCATTTTCCACGAGATTTCCTGTTGCCGGTTCACTTCTCGGCGCCATGCCAATGCGTCAGTCTGGCCTCCGAATCCTCGTTTGAGTGACGACGACATCGCTCGCAGCGTGGATTGTGCGTCCCACCCATGAACTAGGTAAAACGGAGTGTCCTTCCGGGTGCCATCTTGAGAGTTGTTGATAGCGAAGATCAATCGCTCCGCGATCTCGTCCCAGTCTTGCTGCAGCGGGTCTTCTGCGTACACCCGCACCGATTGCATGACCGTCTTCACCGACCTCTCTTGCTGTCCGTTCGCCTGCGGCCGATAGCTCAGGGTCGCTCTTGACCGAGACTGCATCATTTCTGCAAAGGCCTGGAACACCTCGCTCATGAAGCGAGGGTCTCGGTCATGTCGGATCAGAGTTGGTGCTCCGAATCTTCGGTACACGCATTCCTCGAAAGCCTGTGCGACCCTCAGAGCGGTAGTGTCTGACATAGCTTTACCCATGACGAATCCTGTGAACGCGCACTGGAACAGTAGTAGGGCTGAGTTGCCCCGACGAGACTTCGGTAACGGTATGACGAAATCCATCGACACTATCTGGAACGGTCGCTCTGCTAAGACATTTCCTGGCGAATAGCCTCGGAACTGTGGTCGACTTTTGCTCGAACTACAGTCGGGGCAGGACTTGACGTGTCGTTCGGTGTCTGCATATAGTCCAATCCAAAAATAGTCTGATTTGACTCGGTGGTACGTTCGACCGATACCTTGGTGGCCACCTTCCAACGAGTCGTGGCAACTCCGTAGTACTTCCTGAATCATCGTTGTGGGCACCACTAGACGCATCGTTGTCTCCTCTCGGCGTTCGTTGCCCCACCGACGGTTCGTTCCAAGAAAATACAGTACACCATCCTCGCTAAGCACGAACTTGTCGGCCATCTTCCAAGCGTCTCTGGCTGCTCTGTAGCTTAGGTCTGTTTCCTTGCCTCGGAGGACCGCTTTTAGGTTCGACCATCTCAGCTCTTCATCCTGGGCGGCGGAGATTCGTCTCCGACGCTCTTCCTGTATAACCACAGGGTCAACGTCTTCTGCGTTTGGAGCGCCAGGGTCTACCTCATTGCTCGATTGCTCGGCTCTCAGCTCACTCTGAGCTTCGGTGGTCACACCATTCGCTTCGTCTCGCTCAGCTGTACCATTCGGCTCTATCACCGACGTTTCATCTGCAAGCTGGACTCGTTTCTTCCTCGCTTTTGCTTGGTGTCTGGTTGTTGCAGTTAGGTAGTCGGGTTCGTCCCGCACAAAGTCGAAAAAAGATCTGTCGCGGGAGATTCCACGGGCTACTTGGGCTCGGGCGAAGCTGACTGTCGGTTTCTCTTCGGCCGTGGTCTGTACTGAGGGTTCATAGATGACCTCTCCGATCCGGTTCAGCTCGACCAATTCTAATTTCCTAGCCTCGGTCGAAGCTACGCTGGATTCTTTGCTGCTGAGAGCCTCGCTTGCCAACGAATCTGCTGCAGCGTTGAATTCTCGGACCACGTGCAAGTACTTCACCGACCGCAGCTTGGTCGTGAGTTCTCGGTGACGATTCAGTTGAACCATCAGAGACTCCTTTCGACATGCCATCACCCCTAGGGACTGCTGGATTGTGAGTCTCGAGTCTCCCACGATGACTAAATCCTCGGCTCCATGTTCGAGCGCAGCTGAGACGCCGTTGTTCATTCCAGCATACTCAGCGAGGTTTACCGTGGTGGTCTCGAGATAAGCACTCGCAGCCGTCACTACAGTCCATTCTGGTAATTTCCACAAAATCCACGAGCAACTGCCATATCCACCGTTCTTTTCGGTCTTGGCCGAACCATCGAACGACATCACAAATCCGGTATAGGACCTCGGTAGGCAGGCATAAAGCAAGTGGGGGTCCATACGAGCAGTAGGTGACCCTTTCGTCGGCGGTGTAACTGGGGCCAACGAGTCTTCCAACTCCACGAAGCTTGTGAGGCCAGCTTGGAGAAGCTGAGCAAACGTACAATCGCGTTCCTTGACTCGGTTGACCACCAGGTGCCACGGGGACAACATAACCGCAAAGTGGGTCGCTCGACCGAACAGTGTCTTGGATTTGTGCACCCATTCGAGCGTCGAAAAACGCGTATAGACGCGGATGGTCCGACCCACCAACTGGGAGTAGCACACTTTCAACACCAGCAGTAGCGCTAAGACCTCCTTCTCGGCCGGGTGGTAGTTCATCTCGGCGTCCTTGAGGACTCGGCCACAAAATCGAACCGGGTGCAGCTTGTCATCATGGTATTGCATCAAAGTGGAGCTCAATGCCCACTCATTCGCGAATAACGTGACATGCACCTCCTTGTCTCGGTCAAAGTGCCGGAGGATCGGCGCCTCTGCAACCTTCTGTTGGAGCGCCGCGAAGCTTCGCTTGGCCGCCGAGAGGCTGCCACTAGGCGTGAAGTCTTCATCCTTCAACTGATACAAAGCTGCTCCATACACTGCGAAATCCTGGATGAATCGACTGTAATAATTCAGCGCACCGAGGAAAGACTGCATCCCTTTTTTCGAAGCAGGGAATGGCAGCTCGGTCACTGCTTTCATCTTCTTGGTGTCGGCTCGAATACCTTCTGCAGAGACTTCGTGTGACAGGAAATCCACCTTTGGCTGGACGAAGATGCTCTTCGTAAAGCTCACACTAATGCGACATTCGGTGAACCGTTGGAGCAGACGGTCTAACGTCTCCAGGCACGCGTCGAAAGTCTCGGACCCAAAACAGATATCATCGACAAACGACCGTCGGTCGAACACTGGCACCAACGAGGATTCATCCGGTTCTCCGGTGGAGAACATGTCGGCAACAGGGCTGTTCACTAACCCATTCACTGCGTCAAGCGTGACCGAGGATTCGCGGTCGGCCTCGAATTTGGTCACCCGAGTTGTTGACACCTCGAGTCGTCGCGATGAAGGGTCGGTCACCCCTGTCCGCGCAACCTCGGCGTGGGCTTCGGCCGTTCGCATAAGCTCCGAAAAGTGGAGCCAGCCGCCTTTGGGTTGGACGAAACCCCACAGAGCATTGTCAATCATTCGTTGGTAAATCATCGGTGCATTCTTCAATCCAAACGGCATTCGAAGCCATTCGAAATGTCCGAGTGCACAGACGAATGCCGAGACTTTGCGGGCCCGCATCGTCATCATAATAGCCCAGAATCCACTGGCCGCATCAAGTGAGCAGAACCATAGGTAGGCTTCCAGGTCGGTCAACAAGTCGTCGACTAACGGCATGGCGTACTCCATAATCGCCGTCACTGCATTCACCAGCTTGTAGTCGATGCACAACCGAATATCAACTCCATTCTTCTTGAGCACGATCACGATGGGCGACGCCCATGGGCTGTCCGAAAATGCCACTAGACGAGCTTTCAGCAAGCCTTTCAGAAGCTCGCACAGCTTCCGAAGGTGTCGGAGCGGTGTTCTCCGAGCTCTCTGTTTGATGGGTGGATGCCCCTTTACGTCAATATCGCACACCACACCGTAGGCCGGTGGAGGCAGAGCATTCCCACTCGCAATCATGATCTTCTCGTGTCGTTTCAGCACCGCAACGAGACTTTCTTGTTGACGGGCTGTCGCTCTCGGGTTCAGAACATTCGGTCCTGAATAATCCAGTACCGTTTCCGAGGCTTCGGTCAGGTCCGGTAAGAACGCCAACTCGTGTGCATAGTCCGTCAACTCGATCTCATTCGCTAAATGTTCGGACGTATTGGTATCGGTGTTCCCACTACCTGAACCGTCCCCCGCGGCAATCCCATGCATCATTGCTACGAAGGCAGAGTCCAATCGGGTCTCCGGGTCATCACCGAGGACTGGGATGGAGTTCTCTTCACTCGTATACGTGGTATCCGCGCCATCAGAGGTGTCGGTCGCCACCGAGTCGTCATCTTCGTCGACCCATCTATCTCCAACGGGTTCGTCAGAGGGTTGCACCGAAGTCGTCAACGGCGTTCGGTCTCGTTCTGTCGGTTCCTCAGTGCCCCTATTCGCGAACGTTATCTGGCTCTCGTCTAGGCCTTCCAAGTCGTCGGATGGTCGAGGTAGGATGCCGCTAGGTGTCGGATAGTCTCGTCGTTCTACAGCTGGTGGCTGATCTGCCAACCATCGTTCGTAGAGGTTGCGTTCCCGCGCGAACAAAGTCTCGTCTCGACACTCCGCGTACGCCAGGACTTGCCACTCCTCATACTTAGCGGAGTTCAAACGAGTGTATCCATCCCCTTGCGGCAGGTCACCCTTTTTCACCCACAGCAGTACCGATTCGTGTCTCGCGCAGTGAGCAATCTTCGGTGACACGTTCGTTAGTCGCACCATCGTCGGCTGCCCTCGTCGAGACCTCGTTACAGTGGGCACCAGGTTTCCAATCCGGCGTGCCCACACGTCGTGAGTAGTCAGAGGCGGCCGTCGTCGTGGTAACCTAAATTCTCGCCACTCACGCCCTGGGACCGACAAATCTTCGGTCGGGCGTCCAGTCACTTGCATGCTGTACGGCTCGGCCTCTGCTGGGTTCTGCGACTTCACCAGGGGCACCATTACCTCGTCCGGTAGTCTCGCAGTACCGTGGAACAGATCCAACCGGACTCCGGCTGGAATCATGAAGTCTGTTCCCAGGACCACGTCCACTCCTGCACTGTGATCCATAACCCATACTTCAAATTCGTACACGCGCTCCCAGCCTAGCGTGACTTTAACGAGTGCTCGTCTGCGGGTCTCCATCACCCCTGGGTTAATTCCTCGCACTTCCAGACTCCTACCGTGGTCTGGAACTGCGCGCAAGCGCAACCGTTTCGCGTATGACGCGGAAATTACACTGACATTCGCTCCAGTGTCCAGCAGAATCCTCGTTCGCGAGTCGTTTACAGCCCCATTGACGAGGGCTCGCAATCGCTTCCTCTTGTCATAGCGCTGGGATGACCACCACCCCATTCTCTCGCCAGATAACAGTTTAATCGTCTGGCCGAGGTCTCGGGATGGATGGTCGATTTTGGCCATGCTAAGGATCGAAGCATCGGTTAGCTCCACTCCGTCTCCGTCCACACGTCGTCCATTCACTTCACTCTCACCGAGGCTTACGCCTCTCTCCTTTACATGTTCCGTCGTTTTCACATATTCCATATTCAAGTCATCAGGCCGTTTGCTCACACCTGCGAATGCGAACATATAGTCCGCATCCAGCGCAGGTTTGGCTAACTGTGGCAGCCCGATTGGGACCAACCCAGTTTCAGTTGGCGGGCTGCCTAGTTTAAATGACTCCCATAGACGAGTTCTTGCAACTCCGGCGAGAGGTCCTTCTTCTCGACCTTAGCTCGGAGGAGATTCGTGAGTTCTTGGAAGGCTTCACACTTCCCGGCATCATGAACCTGTTTGCACATCTTGCATCGCTTAAAGCAGTAGTGAGCCGAATGGGTGAGTCCGCCGCAGGCGGCGCATGGACCATATTGGCGTCGACCATCGCGTCCGGTGGAGTTTCGGCGCTGGTCGTCTCGGTCATACGGGCGTTGGCCGTTACTTGCCCTCGGCCGACGGTTGTCGGCGCGAGCGAACGTTCCTTCAGCCGCATTGCGACGTTCAGAGTCGTTTGCGGCAGCCACGTGGCCTCGGTCCTCGGTCGACGCGTATCCGTCGTCCGAGTACCCTTCGGAGTATCGGTCGTCATCGCCAGAGTGAGACTCCGGCCCATTCTCCTCGGTGTCCTCATATCCGTCGTTGTACGCTTCCGGGTATCCTCCACGCGCGTCCACCGAGCGTCCCGCATTCAGTGCTGTCACTATGTTGGTCAGTGCGTCAGTGAGAGTGACCCTTGGTCGATATTGTTGGTCATCCCGGCGACGGTTATCGTCTCGGTAACGGTCTTCTCGACGACGGTCGTCCTCTCGGTGACGTCGGTCTCGGCGATAGCCGTCCCGCGGATCCTCGGAGCGTCCACCATCGCGTCGGCGTGCTACCTCTTGCCCTCGAGGGCGGCGGACCGAGGACTCGCGTCCAGATTTTCGCTCCCTGCGACGAAGGATATCATTGATCATATCCTCGAGGTCGTGAATGTTCTTAACTCGGACATGGCACAGACGCTCTTCTAGACCTCGGTCTTCACACGAATCCAAGAAGTGCTCGACGTGGTCCTTTGCATCACGACCGCCATGCTCGAACTGCACTCCGGCGTTGCGAGCATAGCCGTTAAGTCGGTTGAGGTAGTCGCAGACATGCTCCTTCTCCTCTCGCTTGGCCGAATAGTACCGAGCCTTCGCAGACTGGTTGAACCTCGAACAGTAGTACTTAATGAACGCATCGCTCAACAATTTCCACGTGCGTCTCGTTTTGCGGGGCAGCTGTCGGTACCAATGCAGAGCACCATCTTGGAGGCTCAATTCAAACGCCATGCACCATTCGTTGGGCGGCGTGTGCGTCCCTTTCATCTCGTATATGAACGCTCTGAGCCACTGCATGGACTTCTCGCTCTTATCGCGGAGTCCCAAGTACGGCTTGATATTTCCGAGTGGGAGATGCGTAGCGATCTCTAGCCTCGGTGTCGCACTGCCATTCTCCACAGCGCTCAGCTCACGAATTTGGCGTGCCCATTCTCCCGTCAAGTCACCCCCGGTGTCTCCGACGTCGAACGAATCTTCGTCAGATGAATCATCGCGGAGGTCGTAACGTCGGCTGGGCGTCCGACTTGCGCTTCGTCCAGCAGTCGGAGCGGTTCGATACCCCTCGGCCTCTCTCGCCAGCCGTTCTGTACGACTGACCGACCTCGGCGTCACCATGTGAGAGTCTTGGAAATATGTCGAGGTTGCTCCTTTGGCCGAAAATATTCCGGCCTCGGTCGACTCTCTGGGGCGTCTCCCAGGGGTCAATGGTAACGGAATCATGGACGGGTCGACCGGATCCGATGCGTGGCGGACGTTCGGTGGACGGCTAACTCCCGCCTCGGCCACCCCGAAGGCCGACCGAAGCTTCTGCTTCCACTTGCGAAGCGCCGTAGCGGCGTCCTCGGGTGCCCATGCTTGGAGGTCTGCTTCCGATGGGAACACTTGGGGTTCACATCCCATTGCGCGTAGGAGTTGCACCGTGTCCTCGGCCACCTGCCGAGTATTCCACGACTCCACGGGCACAGTTAACTCGCCACCGAGCTCCATCCAGATGGCTTGGCGAACAACCTCTGGAGCGAAGGATCGCATCCAGTTGCTCTTCACCTTCATGAGTTCTAGGTATCGACCCAGAACTCGATTGGCGGCCGGGGTGTCTCCGTTAAGAGGAGGCCGGCCACCATTCGGCCGAGAATTCGCATCCTCGGCCATCGCCGACGATCGGTGATCGTCGGACTCATCTTCGTCGTAACCGTTGGCTGGTTCGGGACCAGCCACTTCGTTCAACTCTTCGGTGAGGTTTCGCGCAAGCGACCTCACCCCTCCGCTGCGTCCTGCAGATACTGCAGCGGCTTCCGAAAGCTCGGGCATAGCTGCCTTCTCTTCCAGGTCATCTTCTTCGTCATCTTCTTTGGCGTCAGAATAGTCCATCGGCTCATCAAAACTGTCCGAACGCTCGTTGATCGACGCCAACGTACTCGGCGTCGCAAACGACGGACCGGAACGCCCCGAACCCTCGGTACGCGTTCCACTTGACCTCACCGGCGTTGCTGGTACCGCTGACTTCGCTTCTTTCGCCATCTTCTTTCTTCTTCTCTTCTTTCTTCTCTCGAATGCTCGTTAAGGTCAGAACCTATATGCAACCAAGCCACACAGAAGGTCACACCAATCCCGGGTCGCGGCACCAGTTGTCGTGTAGGAACACGCAGAAAATCTCACTACCGAACGGTATGAGTCCCACCAACAACACACGCTTCCCTCGCGAAAGGTCAGCGAACGTTGGATCAACACCTGAAGACCAGGAACGATCCCTTACACCGGGTTGGTTGTAAGCGCCTCTGTATACCAAGGTTGAGTTCGGTCAACCTTAAAACCTGCACTACTAGCCACGAGCGAGGGCTAGAATGCAATATTGCGCTTTCGCGCGAACCCCCGCAGTCCCTCAGAAGTAAGGGTACCGGCAGTCACGCCTAATACGGGTTTGCCGAGGGTAACCTCGGCGGGTAGTGAAATACACTTGGGAACACTCGGGTTCCACCAATATATAGGGACCGACACTCCTTGTCGCCCCTAACTCTCGGCACTCCTATCTCTTGGACTGACCAGCAACAAACTCTCGGTTCAATGTACCTCAAGCTCGCTGACAGGCATCCCACGCAGCCGAGCGTATCCAGACCCTAAGACAAGCTAGCTAGACTTACCGAAGACGGACTTGACCCTTGGTGGCTTGTGGGGAAGACTGCTGATTTATTTCTCTTATCCTACAGCTCTGGGAGCCTCTGTAGGTCATCATTTGGCTAGTCCTATATCTCTATACAAATATCAAGTGTAAACAGATCTCTGTGGGAAATCGTATAGCCGGCTCTACACAGCCGAGGGTACGACACCGAAGTGGGTACAAACGAGGTTTTTAACCTCGGCCGGGGTTTTATTAGACCCAGCCGAGACCTCGGTCACTATTGTTCCTAGGTCACTGTAGCGCGGGAAATGAGACCAGCCAATCAAGACACTCTGTCGCCGTTCACTGAAAGGTGCAACGTCCGCCGGACCTTGACTGTTCGGCTCCAAAAACCCAACGCCACATTTGCTCCTGTCTCGTACACTTCAGACCTGGGGGGATTGAAGCTGTTTTACACTACCCAATGTCTACCCGTTCGCTCGAGCCACGAAACTCAAGTCACTTGCCAAATTTCCAGCTTCTGATCAAGTTCCGAGATCGCGAGCGTGTCCCTCATCAATGTTACGCGAACTGGTTTTTTATACTGTCCAATTGGGACGGCGTTACTACAACATAATAACGACAGCACGACAGCGCTTGCTGCAACCCAACAAGCAACACCGCCAAGCAACACAAGGACGGGAGCCGAGGCGACACAGTATTATATTCTATATAAATAACGGTTATTTATCAAGTTACTGAGAGAGTTTCCCAAAACTCACAGTAGATAGACAGCAGTGAGAATGAACCAAGACGACAGAATCGCTGAGTCCAGTACCAGAGACGCGTGCGCGAGGAGCCTTGCATCCTCGGAACTACCACCTGACGACAGCGTGCACTCTCGGAGCCGCAACGAGCGCATCTGCAAGACGCTTTTGCGATCCCGGCTGCAGCAGATTGAGTGCATGGAGGCGAAGTTGGAAAGGGTAGCTAAGCATGCGCTAAAACTCCTGGACGTGCAGGACGAGTTGGCCGCCATGTTATCCCACGAGAAAGAAGAGACCCTCCGCCTTGCCGCTGAAGTCGGGGCCCCCACCAGCAATACTGACTACGTAATGTCGTACTCTGTGGCCCTTGAACAATGTTGCAAGACCCTGGTAGACAAGTTTTTAACTACGACTTCAGAGATGTGGAACGGAGTAGTTAATGCAAGCCAGACTTTTATTTTTCTATGAGTTAATCGTTGCAAGTAGATCTATGCCGGTGGATTCTACTGCCCGAGCTACTTTATTAGAGGTAGTGGTCACATCAGGGTTCATAAGAATCATCCAGAGGATACGTAGTCGCATGGCGGCGACATCTTCATGGGTGATTGTAGCCCTGTTGAACGCGAGCAATTCTTTAGCATGTCATACGCTTTAGCAATACACAATACACCACATGATGATCCATCGGGTTGTTTAGGAGCATTCATCCAAACTCCATGTTTTTCAATTGGATCGTCAGTCGTAGGAATTGGCATCAACGAGGTGCTGGGGCTTTCGTCGCTTCCGTTTCTCTTCCTCCACAACTGCATCCAACTTTGTAACAAGATGGTTCGGAATCACAAAATTGTAGTCGTAGTCACTTTCGCGGACATATTCGCGCCGACTGCGAGCAGCACGTGCGCCTACAAAGTCATCGTCCATAATAACGGGGTAGTGCTCTAGGATCTCACTGACGTGGAATCTATCACCAGCTTCAGAAGCCCACAGAATCAATCGAGAGGGTGATGGCACACTTTTCTTTGGAAGTGAAATGACCGCCAGCTTTTGCGGCTTCACTTTAGTCTGCATCCGGGCTTACTTCGTCTTCTTTCGCTGATTGTACCGAGACTTTGTTCGTGGAAGTTGAAGCACTTCAATCTCACCACGTATACTGGACGACTTACTTGCACTTACTTGCACCGCTTGAGCGATTCGGTTTAACAGCAGCCTTCGTAAGAAGATTCATTCCTTTAGGCAAGACGGCCTTGGTTGGGTATGGATTGCGTTCTTGGTCCCATACTTGTGTCAGAGTGTTTTCTGTAGAATGCCTTTTGCTATCATCCGCATCTGTACTAGCGCTTGGTAAATTAGAAGTGTTGTTGGGAGGATCTGCATATGGAGTCGTCGTATCTTCTACTAGCATAGCTCCACCCACAGCAGTAGCTTTTTGGTGCAAAGATGAAAAGGATACACCATGTTCACTCTGATCTATGTTGCGAATCACTCTCATTGTCTTAAACGTTTCGGTGGGGTCAATAGAGAGTTTTCGCTGCGGCTCCCATAGCCATTCCCACAACAAGCCAAACACAAAAAGGACGCTTCTGTGGGAAACCTGCTCGACCACCCACAGAAATCGGAAATGTGTAGGGGCCTTCCCATTCCCAGAGTTGCTGCCTACGATTCGACCTCACACCAGCAATGTGTGCTGCTTTGGAGCCTGTCACTGAGCCACCCCACTCGATAGCCCCACCGCGCCGTAAGAACTACAGTGAAGAAGACGATGTCGCTTTGCTGCGCCAAGTGCTGCTTGACCGCCCCTTTGACAAGCCACGAGGCAAGGTCATGCAGCGCTGGGATAGTCTTGCAGCAACACTGGTAGCCTCGCCAGGATTTACACATAGCAAGTTCAGTGGCAAGAATGCCCAGTCGCGCATGAACCAGCTCGTTCAAACTCACCGCGAGACCATGAAGAAGGCGGCGCTACTCTCTGGCGTGTCTGAGGAGATAACAGAGAGAGACCAATTGCTAAATGAGCTAGTAGTGCTTCTAGATGATGCAACGCTGGTGAAGGAATGCAAGAAGAAGGAAGAGCAGATGAAGCGTGAGAGAGACGAGGAAGCGTCGCTCGTGGCTCGCCCAGTAGCCATGGAACGACTGGAGCAGACCTCGGCTGCAGTTGAGGATGGCTCCCCTCCAAAAACGTATGCTCGTCTCGCCCACCTAACTTCGGCCATGATGGAGATGAAGGAGTGCGACATAGCAGCTCGGAAAGAAGAACGAGCGGACGAACGCCTGGATCGCGCTCGTGAGCGAGCTGAAGATCGAGCAGAGCAAGTACGTCTCCGCGCTGAGGAGAACGAACGCATGGTGAAGTTGCTGGACTTATTCACGCAGCGCATGATGGACGCGATGCGCAACAAGTAGGGAGATAGCGGCAGCGTTTATTGCATGATTAGCTAAGTCAACGCTAAATAAACTTGCAACGTGGGCGGTGCTAATGAGAAGAACGAGCTAATTTGATTTCCCTCGTAGTAACAGCAGTGGCAGTTAGTCATGTGCATTGAAATCATGACGTACTTCCCCACAGGGCTTAGTCTGATCTTGTTGGACCTCTTGAAGTCGATGTACGCCCAAAGTGTCTTCAGTCTACCGAACGACCACTCCACGCTCTCACGAACAGAGCTCATTGCACTGTTGAATTCCTTTTCCCTGAATGATGCATTTGCACCACGAAAACCTGATACAATGTACCGGGATATACCGTTAGCAGGATCACCGTAGACAGCGTACCCTCCAAATTTATCTTCATGCTGCTCGAAGTAGTCCAGCAGCTTGCTTTCGCGCAGTAGGGTGACATCATGGCGCCGTCCTTCGATAGGACCCCAAAAATGAAGCGCCAGACCGTCTGGTGTTGTTACGCACTGGTAGTTCAGACAATGAACACGCTTGTGACCCGAATACACTTGACGCTGCAGATTTTCGGCGCTTCCAGGGCGTGAGGATGGCCGACAGATTGCGTTCTTTGTTCCATCAATAAAGCCAAAGACGTTGGTCATGGGCGAGCCTTTGCGGTTGATAGCATCAGCGTAGACAGCAATTCGACTTTGAAGTACACGCTTGTAAAAGTAAATTGTTTCTTAATATCTATCAAACAGCAAATCAACTAGTAGAGCGTTAGAATAATGTGCCATCTTCCCAAAGCATACAGCAATGTAACCTTACCCATGTGCAGAAATATACGGCTGAGCGCGCCCTCTGATCGTCCGAAAGTCTTGCGCATGTCCGCTAGTCGCTTGGGATAGCTGAGGTGGTACAGTAGAATGCAGAGAGCTTCCGTCTTGTGCACACGGTCGCGGTGCTTCGTTATCACCCACTCGGGCAGCTCGAACAGCGAGGCCAGCTGCAATATGCCCGCCAGGTCGAAGCGAAAGTCGAACTCGACGTCCACATCCGTCGTAGCAGTGAGACAGAAGCGGATATTGGGAACGACTGGGCGCTCGACGGGCGAGCAGTAGAGCGCTACAACTGCAAGAACCATGGCTTCGCTGCATCCAGCATCATCGAGCAGGGCGCACAGCAGGACAACCTCGTCCGCCGTCATCTTCGCTTGTTCAGGAGTGAATGGAAGCAACGCACTCATCTTCAGCCTTCAATAAAGCATAATATGCTGTTTGATAAGCTGATCCACTCTGGGACTGGGAAACGCGAAACGAAGTTTTGATCTCCTGTAGCCACACCTCTGAGAATGTCTGGGAATGGGAATGGACAAACTTGCAAAAACTCTCTAATGTCCGAGGATGAATCGCTCTCGTTTCCGTCATTAGTATCGCATGATGTCTCAGACCCCACGCTTTCGTCGGGGACAGTTGTTGCGTCCGATGAGTATGTTCCAACTTCTTGCATGCCTTTCCGAACTATACTCTTCCAGGATTCCAATGCAGCATAGAACGCCGGACTGGACAATCCAGAAAGGTACTCCATTATTGGCTCGAACATTGCTTTTGCATAGCAATACTTCTCTTCTGAAGACAGCACAACTACATTGGCTCTTTCCCGACGTCGCATCTTAACGTAAATTACAAGCCGGTTCGGGTGTCTATGCGTTTCCATTTTCAGCAGCGGAATAGAAGGATTTGTGGCAGCTAATGTTGCACCTTGTGTTGCTCCTAGTGTTGCTCCTAGTGCTGCTTCGTTATCCGTGTTTTGATCTTGTGTTGCATCAAATTCTTGTGTTGCGGCAGCGTGACAGCTTGCAGATGCATCTTGTGTCAGTCCATCATGTGGGAATGCCTCAGCATTGCTCTTCACCACACTTTGCACGGTCCGAAGCGAAGCAACCCCACCTCTAAATTCATCATCCAGTTTTGACATCGCCACGATACCCCAGTGTGAAGGAATACTCGACGCAGGCAGATATTCAAAATTGTGAACGCGCTCTGCGATGTACATCAGGTGATGACATGGGAGATTATAACTGCAGCTGAAGAGGCGCGTTCACGTCCACGCGAAGTCTATGCAATAGTTTGTATATCCCCGAGTAGTCACTTCCCACTTGGCGGCACATTTACGGCATCTAGTGACACTCAAAGAGACCATGTAGTAGTCTCATTGACATCGAACTCTTGCTAGTACGTCATCACTTAAATTATTCGCCACGAAAGCAAGAAAATGGGGAACCAAAATCGGTTGTCGAAAAGTTGTCATGTGTCTCCGCGTTGCAGTGAGTAGTTGTCTGATAATCGTGGTTTGGCGAGCTAGAAGACCCCCTATCGTTGCATCGAGCCGTGGCCGCTTTCCGAGAAGAAGTTTTAGCTGGTTCCAGTTGGATTCAATTCGATTTGTCGTGGTATTTCCAGCAGTGAAGACTTTGCCACGGACATAATTTGCCCACATAGATACACATGTGTGGCTAGGGTTTTGGTGGCGAACTGTCACGGTCCGGCGGACGTTGCACCTTTCAGTGAACGGCGACAGAGCGTCTTGATTGGCGGGTCTCATTTCCCGCGCTATAGTGACCTAGGAACAATAGTGACCGAGGTCTCGGCTGGGTCTAATAAAACCCCGGCCGAGGTTAAAAACCTCGTTTGTACCCACTTCGGTGTCGTACCCTCGGCTGTGTAGAGCCGGCTATACGGTTTCCCACAGAGATCTGTTTACACTTGATATTTGTATAGAGATATAGGACTAGCCAAATGATGACCTACAGAGGCTCCCAGAGCTGTAGGATAAGAGAAATAAATCAGCAGTCTTCCCCACAAGCCACCAAGGGTCAAGTCCGTCTTCGGTAAGTCTAGCTAGCTTGTCTTAGGGTCTGGATACGCTTGACTGCGTGGGATGCCTGTCAGCAAGCTTGAGGTACATTGAACCGAGAGTTTGTTGCTGGTCAGTCCAAGAGATAGGAGTGCCGAGAGTTAGGGGCGACAAGGAGTGTCGGTCCCTATATATTGGTGGAACCCGAGTGTTCCCAAGTGCATTTCACTACCCGCCGAGGTTACCCTCGGCAAACCCGTATTAGGCGTGACTGCCGGTACCCTTCCTTCTGAGGGACTGCGGGGGTTCGCGCGAAAGCGCAATATTACATTCTAGCCCTCGCTCGTGGCTAGTAGTGCAGGTTTTAAGGTTGACCGAACTCAACCTTGGTATACAGAGGTGCTTGCAACCCGGTGTAAGGGATCGTTCTTGGTCTTCAGGTGTTGATCCAACGTTCGCTGACCTTTCGCAAGGGAAGCGTGTGTTGGTGGTGGGACTCATACCGTTCGGTGGTGAGATTTTCTGCGTGCTCCTACGCGACAATATACATATCAGTACATTCGGACACATTTGAGCTCATTATACACACTATCCACTTACTGTTGGCCTCTTCGGAGGAGTCCCGTATACTCTTCACCACCCTCGCCGCCATAACCGCTCCCTTGGCTACCGTCTTGGTCTTCGATGGCGTACGCTTGGCGCTTGTCGCCGCCTTCCTCGTCATCCGTGTTGCTTTCTAGCTCCCAAAACAAAATGAGAGGCGAGGGGGGGCGTACATATAAATTGAGTAAGAAAGATCTCGCGAACTTTCAATTTTGGCTGCCAATTTTGTCGTAAGTAAAACGAGAATAAATTACCAAGCCGATTTTGTCGTTCTTATGTTGTAGTACCGACTCCGGTCCAACTGAAGACACATTTGAGTGAAGCTTGAGCAGAAGTGAAAGTGGTGTCAGGTGAGGCTGCATCGGAGGGTACCCAGGGAAAAATACCTTGCTTCATTTGAAAAGCTCATCCCGATGTCTATTTTCCTGCGGGCGAGTGATGGAATGTATGCGAAGAGGAAGCGCTTCGGTCCCAGCCTACCGGCGCCATTAGCATTGGCTTCTCTTAACAACCAGAACTGCCGCATGAGTCTTGCTGTTGGCGCAGTGAATCTCGAGGTCTTGGCATTGCCAAGTTGGCAACATGTTGTTCATCACGATACGGTCATTTCATATTGATAGAAGGTGGCTACATAGTTGCTTTGGTGTTGGAAAGTAAGCTCCTTACTCCTGCATTCGGTAGTCAGTTGCGGGGGATTTAGGCGAGAGCACCTCGGCAAAGTTGGAGGATTCCTGCTCGGCCCCGGCACTCAGCTGTTCCTTGCGCGTGGTGACAGCGAGGACGACAAAGCCCCCCAGCACCAACACCGACGAAATGAGCGTGACGTAGTTGGGCGAGATATCGTTCACGATCCAGTCGGAGAGGATGGCCATGGGCACCGTTAGCGACAAGCCGATGGTGGCCGTGGTGGTGGACGTGTACATGATGGACACAGCCCACAGGTAATCGGCCAGCACGTTGTTCAGCAGACCCTGTACGAAGAGCAGGCCCACGATCTCCCATGTGAGGTTGCGCAGCGACTCGACGCCCGTGTAGTTGAAGATGATGCAGAATATCGCGAGCACCACGAGACTGAACACGCCCACGAAGCCGAAAAAGAGCGACACGCTCATGCCAGCGTCGTCGGGAAGATATTTGCGGATGGCAGTGGTGTACACGCCGTACATGATGGCGCCGATGAGCGCGCAGACGTCGCCCCAGAAGCCTTCCGAGATGCCGCCAGAAGAGTCGTTTGCGAGAGTCACGCAGTTACCGGCCATGCAGAGCGCCACGCCCAGCGCCTTGAGCCACGTGAAGCGCTCCTTGAGGATCCACACGGCCAGGATGAGCGTGAATACCGAGGACGTAGCGCTCAGAATGGTGCTGCTCGTGACGCTGGTGAGGTTGAGGCTCTCGTTGTAGGTGAAGTTAGCAACGAACCAGAGCGGGGCGACGACGGCCGCCGCGATCATCGTGCGTCTCAGCGTGGCCTTGTCGTGCGGAGTCTGCGCCGGAGCGGGAGAGGTCTCGATCTTGACTTGTGGGAGGTCGGATCCCTTGCCACCCAACTGCGGCAGCCACACCTTGGTGACGTAGTATATAGGGAGGTTCACGGAAAAGAGCGCCATGCCGAAGGATGTGAGGAAGAACGGCGCCTCGAAGGACAGGTCGTTGAAGATGTACTGGATGAGCACACTGGAGAAGTTCCAGATGATGGCCACGCACACGAGGAAGGCGCAGCCCACGGCCCATTGCCACACGGAGCCGCGCTTGTCGGGCGACGCCAGGTCACTGCTGCTGGCATCGGCGACCGGCGTGGGCGGGTTTGACAGACGCTGGCTCATGGCGACGATCACTGCAACTGTGAAGACGATGGATGTCCCAAGCTACCGGAGATTTCAGAAATGCGTGGTCTTCATGGCCTCCGGGCCAAACGTTGGGCGCGTGCAGGGGAGCTGCACGAGGGTGCAGGTGGTGCATTGGGGATTAGCTAGTCGGTCTCCTGTGGAGATGGGCGGACGATTCGTATGCATGCGAGCGTGACACGCATCGAATCTCGCAGGTCAGCATACTTAGCATTTGTATGCTGACAGAATTTGCTTGCTGGCAATATGCGTTCTGGAAGGAATGAGGCGGGACAAAACATCAGCGACAGCGGTACACCGCGAGCGCACCAACACAATTGGCCAAAAGACAGCCACTCGTTCTCCGTCAGCGCCATGACGAAGGGCTCCGCTCGCTCGGCTTCAAGCCACGTCAAAAGCGGAACTGAGCAGCACTTCGCGCCTTGCAAGCATGGACAATGTCCATTGGACATACCCTCGTCCTCTGCGATTGCAGTTCGGGGATAGCACGGGACTGAGGATTGGCAAGCCGTTGGCAAAGTGTGTGCCTCTTGCCTTGCCGAATTGGGACCCCTGTACTCGTAAACCATGATCGTAATGCGTACAGTACCCTTATCGGCGGTCGAAAGTATCGACTCAAAACTCAGCCCGCCAAGCACTATATAGCTAGCGGAGGCTGTAGTGCAAACTGGTCGCTTCCCCGTACATGTAGAAGAGAGGACTTGAAATCCAAGCTCTCTCCGTCACCACTTGCCCAGATATTTTGCCGTCGTTGAACTCCCAAGTTGGGAGTCCCAACACACCGTGGGGTCAAGTGAACAGTACATGGTACATGTACAAAATATGCCTGTAGCGCTTCTCGCGTCCGCTGTGTTCGCGCCACCTCAGAATTTGCGGACAATAAAGGAGTGCAGACTTCGACGAAAGAGATGATAGCGGCCCCGAAGCCGTCCTGCAGTCAGAAACATCTAGAGCACGACTAATATAGCAGATTAATCATATGTGTTTACTGTTGAATGTCCATGCTGGCACCGGCAGGAAAAGCGAAAAACAGGCCCAAGCTGTGTTTCTAGATTTCGGTTGTTTCCTCTTGGCAGGTTCTGGCAGGCAGCAGTCTCCAACATGGATATATTGAATGGAGGGACGGCGTTTTGGAGACGAGTCGTCTTCGATTCAAGTCACGTCAAGTCTTGAGGGCCTCGAGGCGTTTGCTTCCCCACGAATTCACCGCTTCGTCGCTTGTCTACTTTCTTCCGTGACCGAAACTCATCAGCCATAAACCATAGTGCAAGTTTAATTTTTGGGTTTCCATCGTGAGCTAACTCGAGATTCATGTATCACACAGCTCATTTCCCGGAAGGCAAGCCCCACTCACTTGACTTGAAGTCAAGTTACCACCTCCTTGCACTCGGCTTTAATACACTCACCACCGTTCTTGCCCACTCAGTCGGGTCATCTGCTGCGTGCGTTTGGCCCAAACGTATCCGAGTCCACTCGACCACCCAGACAGGGCCATGCAGGATAGATTGCTTCGTATTGCAAACAACTCGCCCACTACTGCGCAGAAACTCATTTCACTCTGCCATCTTCCTCCTTCCCCTTAAACCTCCAGGATGTCCATCGTCAACGTCGATCTCCACGCACTCGCAACGGGTGGGGCAGACTACCTCGCCTCCATCTACGCTGCCGCCCCGATCTCGCTGCTGGCATACGAGCCATCTTTCGCAGATATCCTCGGCCCCAACGTCACGACCCGCAAGATCGCCGACCTGGACTGGCAGGCTTTCCACGAGGGCGGTGTGTACAACAAAGAGGACAATTCCTTGTACATCTCGTCCAACTACGTGTCTCTCAACGACAACATCAACGTCACCGTTGTCTCCCTTGACAACTACTCCATCGGCAGCACTCAATTGTCGGGTCTCACCATGGCCAACGGCGGATCAACTTACTACCCGCCCGGCACCGACCAATCCTCCACGCCACCCAAGCAGATTTGGTGCGACCAGGGCGACCTCGAAGCTTACTCCCAACTTCTTGCCGTGGATGTCAATACGAACACATCCGAGACGTTGACCATCGGCTACAATGGACGCAACTTTAGTAGCCCGAATGATGTGAGGCAGCACCCCGTGACGGGTGATGTCTGGTTCACGGACGCCGCGTATGGCTTTGTCCAGAGTTTCCGTGCTGAACCGGAGCTTCCTAGACACTTATATCGCTTTGAGCCTTCCACTGGTGTCGTCCAGGTGGTCGCCGATGGCTTCCGCCAGCCGAATGGTCTTGAGTTCTCTCCAGACTTCAAGACGCTGTATGTCACCGACACGGGCTCCCGGGAGACTGATCTCGATCTCACTCGCCCGGCTACCATCTACGCCTACGACGTTATCGATAACAAGAGGCTCGGAAGCAAACGCGTGTTCGCCTACGCAGACAGCGGGATCCCTGATGGAGTGCACACGGACACGGACGGCAACCTCTGGGCTAGCTGTGGGGATGGAGTGCACGTGTGGAATCCCGAGGGCATTCTGCTGGGCAAGATCTACATCGGTGAGGCATCAAACAACTTCGCTTTCGCGCCGGGCAAGGTCTTTGTGTTTGCCAACTACAGACTCTGGCTGGTCGAAGGCATCAACGCGCTCGGGCGGGAAGTTTGCAAGGACTTTGGCGTCGATAGCGACACGAGATGTGGCAAGAAAGCCGGCAAATACCAGGCAGCAACTCCTGCATCCACTCCGAGCCAAAACACACTTTGCTAAAGCTTGCAGCATTCCCCGGAATTGTTCATTGAAAAACGAGCGTCCACAATAACCCCGATAATGTCGTTAAAGGATTTTCTTGCTGTTTTTAGTGAGCATGGTCATAGTGCATCGTACTCCTTCTTAGACAGCTCCTCTGCTTTTGGAACTTCAGGTGTCTGGGTGTTGGGGACTGTGTGAGCTTCGCTCGCTCCACTGGGTTTCTCCTCCTGGGCTGTGCCTTTCATTTGAGTCTCATCAGCTCCCACCACCTCCACCTCTGATTCTTCTTCTTCCTCTTCAATTTCGGGGATATCTGTCAGTTCGTCGAGGAGAGCAGCCAGCGCTGGGAACTCGGCGACCACGTCCTTCGCATTTGTCGTCTCACTAACAACATACTCGTATGCCTCCTCGTCTGAGAGCAGACCCACCTCGTCAGCTGTAGCCTCGAGCAGATCTCCACGCTGGAAGAACCTGTTGATAGTGTGCAGATCCCGTCGCAGGAGCTTCTCTGTGTCAGGGTGGGAGCGGTCAACTGCCTGGCCAAAGTCAATGAGCCAGATGCGCTTCTCCCGCTGCGAGAAAAGGATGTTGTACTCGCTCAAGTCTCCATGGACCAGGTGTGCACGCTGGTAAAGAGCTCGAGTGGCTTGCAGAACATCAGCGTACGCGCGCGCCTGCAGCTTGGGCGACAGATCCGCTTGCACGTCCTTCAGCGTTGGCTCAGGCCAACCATCAGCGCCCACGAACTGCATCACCAGCACGTGCTCCTTGCACACAATCGGAGCCGGCGCACGAATGCTGCACTTGGCAGCTCGGCACAGGTTGCGGTACTCCTTATCCGTCCAGGCCTTGATCTGACGACGCAGATCCTTCTTCTGAAAGTTGAGATCAAAGCGGCGATCGCCCGTCACGTATTCGTGGCGGTTGCCGAACTCGTTCAGCGTGGTGCGGAAGATCTTGACAGCGAGCTGAACAGGCTGCAGCGAGAGCTCGTCTGTGCCCATGGCAAAGTACACGTGGGCCTCCTTGCCACTCTGCACGCAGCCATGGACCTCGTCCAGCTCTCCTCTGTTGATCATCTTCTGCAGGATCAACGTGGTGCGTTCGTCCATGACACCGTCCGCCGTGGCGTGTGCCTCGGCCTCTACCCTGCCAGCTCCGAAGCCCTTCTTCTCGCTCTTCTGCTGGCGTCTCTGGCTCTCTCTGAGGGACGTGAAGCCCTTGCCACTGCCAGCGCCGTGGGATGCGTCCTCCATGGACAAGGATCCCGTGACGCGCGCGCGAGCCAACGCGGCAGCTCCCGCAGCGGCGGCCGGCGTGCGCGCGAGCACGGAGGCGGCCATGGTGCCCTCGCCTGAGGCCTCCGCCCCAAAGTCGAGGCTGTCGGCGTTCAGGAGCTCTTTGCTGCGGTCCTGCTCACGGCGCTCCTTGCTGCGCTGCAGGTTGGTGAAGACGCTGCTCTGGTACTCGGGGTTGATCTCCCGCTGGAGGGCAGTGACCTCCTCCTCGTAGAGACTGAGCGCCAATGCCTCGTCCATCAGGTCTTGCATGCTCGGCTGCGGCTTCGCAGGCTCAGTGGACGGCACGCCCCACGGACAAGTGCTCGTCATGTCTTCGGCTCTTTTAGGGGACAGCCACGATCGACTTGCGCCCGACAAAGCAAATTCAGGAATGGTCTTGAGGGCTTGTGCCAATCGGAAACAGACCATCATTCACGCATCGCAGATCATTCTCGACATATCTGTTTCTGATCTGGTGTGGAGGACACAATGAGGACGCTCGCACCTTGAAGTGACCTTGTGGCCTGGAAAAGAGAGACCCAAGATGCGGCAAGCTCCTGGCAGCTACAATGGAGTATCGCTGGGACGTGTCGATGGATGGCCCACTCCATTCCCCAACACGACGAGAAGAACATGTTGGCCTCTCCGATCCTCTCGCCAGCCTCGAGCACGCGCTCGCTACCTCCGCGACTGCCCGAGGCCAATTCGAGTAGACGCAACGTGAAGCTCCAGTCGAACAAGTCGCCGCGTTTCAGTTCTCTTCACGTGTACATGGGCTTCATGATGTCCATCATTGGCGCGGGGATGCTGTCGGTGCCGTACACGTTGGTGCTGATACCCATGTGGCAAGCGCTGGCGGGCATCGCCTTTGTTGGGGTGGCGATGTCTTGCACAGCCAACGCGTTGCTTCACGCCTACGTGCACGCGGCAGCGAGGGCGGAGTTCGAGGCGCATGCGCTGGGGGCAGGCAGCAAGTTCGTGGGCTTCCAAGCGCTGGCACGTCGTGCGGGAGGACCCGCGCTGGGCTACACGGTGTCGTTGATCATGGCTAGTGGCATCTACGGCGGCTGCGTGGCCAATATTCAGATCATCCGAGACATCACACCGTTTGTTGTTGAGCTAGTGTACGACGGACTGAACGAGTTGCCTGGTAGTGAGCGAGAGCACGTGAAGCAGGTCGTCATGTGGGTGCTACTGGCGGTGGTGCTGTTGCCTTTGTGTATGCTTCGCAAGCTGTCGGCGCTTCAGCCTACGAACTACGTGAGCTTCGTGCTTTCGATCTACCTCGTCGGTGCAGTTGCTTATCGCTCAATCGAGGGGTATCAACCTTCCACTGTCAAAGATTTAGCAAACAACTCTACCACTAGGGAGGTGGATGAAATGCACAACATCAGCAGCGGAAGTCTCAGCGAGGTTGACGTGTTGAGCAACTTGGCGGATACATCGACAGAGGCCGCAACTCTTCAAGGCAACAGCTTCACTCGTCTGGCTCAGTCGATCTCCATCTACAACTTCGCCTTCATGATGACACTCAACTTGCTGCCGCTGTTCGTGCAGCTCCTGAAAGCCAACGGTGGCAACAACGTAAGCAGAGGAGGGGCGATGAGGAACTTCACGACGTTCGTGACTGCGCCACCGCTGCTGACTACGCGCTCGCAGATGATGAAGTGCATCTTCGGGGCTTCGTTCATCTGTGCTGTGCTCTACGGTGCAATTGCTTGTGCAGCGTTTGATCTCTACGGCGACGACATCGACGGCAACATCCTGCTGAATCTGCAAAGTGACTCGGCCATGGAGATTCCGCTCGTTGCAACCTACATAACCGTGCTCTTCACGTTTCCACTGCTGTTTCTTCCGCTGCGTTCGCTCATTGAGGAGCTTCTGGATCAGACATTCCAGCAAAACCAGTCGTACACCCTCGAGTATGGCCAATACCCAGGTGAAAGGAAGACCGGTGATGATCGGCGAGGAGGATATACCAGTCTCGTCCGGCTGACCATTGTGTTGGCGCTCCTGTGTAGTCAGCAGATTATCGCGCTCAACGTCTCTGGCATCGAGGCCGTGTTTTCGTTGATGGGGGCGACAAGCTGCCTCGTCATCTGCTACGTTTTCCCAGTGATTGCCTTCACAACAGTGTATCCGTGGCGTCGAGCACGCTACGGCTTTCTGTGGTTTTCAATGCTTTGGGCTATCGTGTGCGTCGTGACCATCCAAGGTGCTACATGCGTTTGGCTGCTGCTCACATCGTAGTGGGGCGGAGAACACAAAAGGCAGGAGAGGTTGGCTGAGTCGTTGTAGTTGAAGTTGTGAAGGGCTGTTCCCATTGATGCCTTGTATGGTCTTGCCGGCATCGTTCCTGGTTGTGGGTTGTGGTAAGCTAGCCCACAAGTCGAAATGATCACCTTGCACCTTCATCAATGAACAACAACGTGACTCGACATCGATCACATCCGAGTAAATTCTACGAATCAGTTGCTTGTTGTGGGTCCGCTGGGCCACACTCCCAGAAGATGACTTCATCCTCGACGTCTAGCTGCCTCATATTGTGGTCCTTCACCCACTTGTTGGTGGCCCAATCTGAGCGATTAACCGAGAAAGTGACCCCTTCTAGCTCCTCGCCGAACATCTCGAGCAGCCACTGCCCCATACCGACGAAGCCAAGTTCAGTGTCCTCCCAGTCGTCACGCAGCAAGCAAATGCCCTCTTCACATATTTCGTGCCCGTAGTTATTGTACAGGAACAACATCACCGCGACATGTCCTCCGAGAACAGCATCCCTCATCGCGCTCGGTGAGCACGCTGCTGCTCCATTGGCACGGAGCCACTCCAGGACTTGTACGTGACCTCCAGCGGCAGCCATATCAACAGCATCAGACGTCAAACCGCCATCTCGAATCGCATGGAGCCACTTGAGAACATCCAAGTGGCCTGCTGCTGCCGCCAAACAAATCGCTTTCGACGTGCATCCTTCGCTGCGGTTGCGATGGAGCCACTCCAACGTCTTGAGGTGACCACCATACGCGGCCCAGTTCATTGCAGCGGTCGTGCACCCCTCCTCTCGCGACTCGTGAAGCCACTTTATGACGTCCAAGTGTCCACCCTTAGCAGCCCAATCCATCGCTCTCTCGGTGCATCCTTCGTTTCGATGGCAGTGCAACCACTGAGCGACTTCCAGGCAACCATTTCCGGCCGCCTTCTCCATTGCAGACACGCCACATCCTTCGTCACGCGTTGTGTGCAGCCACTTGACGACTTCTAGGTGGCCATTTGCGGCCGCTCCGTTCATGGCGGAGACCGAACAACCTTCCTCTCGATGAGTATGAAGCCACTGCGCCACGTCGAGGAACCCCGCCGTAGCAGCTCCATCCATGGCAGCTATCGTTGCGGAGCAGTTGTGAGCATCAAGCCACTTAACCACTTCGAGGTGTCCTCCACTTGCCGCTTGATCCATGCAGTCGGCCGTCAGCTTTTGCTCTCCAACCTCTTCGTGAAGCCACTTCAGCACTTCTAGGTGTCCATTTGCGGCTGCAATTGCTACGGCGCCAGAGAACGGATGTGGCAGCTCACTACCGCGTAACCATTGCAGGAATTCCAGATCTCCATCCCTCGCGGCGGCTTCCACGCAATCAGTTGGCGGTGCAGCGTTGTAGCTTGCTGCCAGCCACTTCACGATACCCCACTGATGACCTTTACGTGCACCTCGCAACGCAGCACTGACCGCAGCACTGTCTTGAGTCAACAACCACTGGGTGAGCTCGAGATACCCTGCATCCGCGGCGTCGAACACCAGTCTCCCGATAGCCTCCTCGTTCGGAAGAGCATTCCGCTGAAGCCACTCGATCACATCTCTCTGCCCCGCACGAATCGCTTCGCCCCACTCGACACCTCCCCAGTGAACTCTGTCCTTGTGCAATTCGTGCAACCACTCGAGAATGTGCAGCTCTCCGCTCCTAGCAGCAGCATTCGCCGCTCCAGACAAAGGCCCGCCCGGTAGGTAGATCTCTGCTAACCACTTCAACGACGACAGGTCTCCACTCTTTGCTGCTTGTGCTACAACATCGTTAAACTCCCAGTCACGATGCAGTGTCTCCAGTGCAGGACGTCGTTCTGCGAGCAGCCGCATGCAATGGAGACTCGCCGTGCGCGCATACACAGCAGATAACGACCCGGTAGACGTCCGACCATCTAGAAACCCGTCGATGCGCCGCGCCACGTGCGGCAGCTCCCCACCGCGCTTCAACAAGCACTCGCGGTACACGACAGCTACACTCGTCCAAAGCGCGGGGCCGTCGATAGGATCGCGTGATGGCAGCTCCATTTTCGGAACAGCCGAGGCACTTCGTTCGAGAAGGCGAAAGCGATTGTGAGCAGTACCGAACTGCTCTGCAGGATACTTCCGACGTCAAACGGAGCGGCTCTATCCAGGTGCGACAACGACATCATGCGAGATTGCGTACATGCTGTGCTGCATTGTGGGGGCATGCTGCTCCACGTGTATTGCGTGTTGTTTTTAAAACTAAACCCACAAGGTAGGGAACACGGAAGGGATCTCCATCATCGACTTCCTATTGACGATAGATAGCGTGTAGTGCCGACGTGCTGACGTGCTGACGTGGACGTTTACGAACGTCAAACTATGCTCTGCACATCCGTCTACGGGTTCTTGTTGCACGTCGTCGCTGCCCCCCCCTGCTCAGTTGGCATTCAAGCAAGCATCGGTATGATCGGCGCAGCGAACGTAAAGGAAAACAACCGATGAGGTTCATCATTTTCATCACGAGCGAGGACTCCACTTCCAGACAACGTTCCTATCGTCCTGCTGGACGGTCTGCATGCTTTGACTTCGCATCCAGTCGTTGAAGTGCCAGTCTTGTCGTGCAACCTGAACTTTGATTCCTCGTTCGAGTTGACCACGGCACGTCGAAAGCAACCACTGCACCATTTCCAAGCGAAGGCCTCGCAGTGTTACGTCGGTTCGGAATGAACACGTTAAACCGCGCTCACGTTGGAGAAACGTCGCGACGTCAAGGTGCCCTCCTGCGATCGCGCGGTTCAAAGCGGTGGGCACACAACCTTCGGAACGGTTTTTCTGCAGCCACCGCACAACATCCAGGTGTCCGTTTGCCGCCGCTGCTGACATCGCTTCGGTCGTGCACCCTTCCGTTCTGTTCGAATGCAACCACTTCACGACGTGCAGGTAGCCCTGGCGCGCGGCGCTGTCCATGGCCCACGTCGTGCAAGGCTTCCGGAGCTCATCATGAAGCCACTTGACCACGTCGAGATGACCCGACGCAGCAGCCAAGTCCATCGTCCACTTGCCGCAGCCCTCGGTCCGATTCGCATGCAGCCACTTTGCTGTGTCTAGGTGGCCTTGGTGGCACGCGCAGTCCAAAGCTTCGCTGCTGCAGCCTTCGGCTCGATTGGCGTGTAACCACTTCACGACCTCGAGATGGCCGAACTCAGCTGCACGGTTGATTGCTGCGGGGCAGTAAAAGCTTTCGCTGGTGTTGTGAAGCCACTTGACAATCTTCAGGTGTCCCTTGCGAGCCGCCCGATCAAGCGCGCGAGAGGTGCAGCCCTCCTTTCTGTTAGCGTAGAGCCATCGTACGATCTCGAGAAATCCATTCTCGGCAGCATAGTCCATTGCCGCGGTTGTCGCGGGGCATTGGCGCTCGTGCAGCCACTTTACCACATCCAAATGTCCACCTCGGGCTGCCTCGTTGAAGACGGAGGGGCCCAGCTCAAGCTTGATAGGGCCATCATGGAACCATTCCAGAATACCCAAGCGCCCGTTGAAAGCGGCAACCTCAAGAGTGTGCTGGGTCGGTCGACCGAAATTGTGACTGTACAACCACTGGAGGCAGTGAATATCACCGTCCTCGACGACATCGTCCATGTCGATATCGAGGTCTTCTACCTCGCAATTTGTTAGGATCCACTTCACAATTCTCCACTGGTATTTCTTTTGAGCTTCCGTCAATGCATTTTCAACTGGCAGCGCGTACTCCTGGTAGACCCATTGAACGGTGTCCAGGTCTCCTGAGCTCGCTGCATCCAGTAGCAATTGTGGTGCTGCTTTGTTGTGGGGTTTAACATGACAACGCAGCCATTCCACCACACCCTTGTGTCGTCCACGAACAGCTTCACACCACTCCGCTCCGCCCCAGCAGACCCTAGTGAAGTGGCTCTTATACAGCCATTCCAACACATCCAGCCGTCCTTTTCCAGCCGCCACTACCGCAGCACTCGTCATCGAATACTCAGGCGCGTACTGTTCGACAAGCCACTTCAGCGCGTCGATATCTCCACGCTTCAAACTCAACTCGGCAACGTTGTTGACAACCCATGCTCGATAGAAGGACCGTGGTGAGGCTTTCAGTTCGTGTGCTGCCAAGTACTGCATGCAGCGAAGACTACCCGTCCGCTTGTACGCTTCGTCCAGCGTCCACTCTCGCGGAAGTTCATTCACGAAATCGTCGACGGCTCGGGCCACATGCGAAAGCTCCAAGCCCCGTGCATGAATACGCTCACGAACCACGAAATGCACACTCGTTAACGAAGCAAAAGCGTCATCTGGTGCAGTTGACGTCGACATCTTGAGACCGCTTGCGCCTTCCCAAGCGAAATGAAAACTGAGACTGTAGCGTATCTAGAAACCGAAGCCGACTTGAAGTGTCGTGTCCGTTCATGCGCACAGGTCGTTGCACTCATCAACTGCTGCCCGAGGCCAGGGAACCGACCGCAGCATGTCCTATGAGACGAATGTCGGCTGCGACAACGATTCATCTACGCTGCTGACGGTGGTGCGCTTCGTGGTGCGAGAGCGTCTTCAGGCGGACGGCATGGAGCTGCCCCATGTCTGGCGTGGCATCGACGATTTTCTGAGCGAGCTTCCCCGTGTTTGGCCTCTTGCTGAAGCTTACCTACGCACGGGGAGTCTGCGGTGCATGCAGTACGTTGCAGCACGCGAACCGAAGGAGGCCGCGCATTCGTGCTACCGAATGTGGATGGTGAACAACGTTGCGGCGTTGGCGATTGACAGAGGTGACGTCAAGACATTAGAATGGCTCGCCGAGAGCTATTCGCCGGGTACTCCTGCAAGGGTGGAAGACTGGTGAGGTAGATGAGCAACATACGCCTGAGACGAAGTTGAAGTGAATACAAATCCCTTTCCGAGGTCATGGCACCTTCAACGTGATCCTATGATGAGTGCGTGACCACTTCGCCGATGTGTTTACCCTTCCCAGATCCAGTCACTGAACCTGTCATCTTGGTACGTTTGCCTCAGCCCGTGGCGCTGTGCCCACTCGTTCACGCGCCAATCTCCTCTAGAAACTCTAAACCACACGCCTTCGAGCTCTGCAGGGGCGTTAGCGAGCAGCCACTGTACCATTTCCAGACGCGGACTCGCAATCACGTTGCCGGCAGCATAATTCACCTTCAGTGATCGCTCTTGACGCAGAAACAGCACCACGTCAAAATGGCCTGCTGCGAGCGCTCTAGCCATTGAAGTGCTTGTACACCCTTCGGGGCGATTCTCCTGAAACCAGCGCACAATGGCGAGGTGGCCGCTCGCCGCAGCCGAACTCATCGCGGCGGTAGTGCAGCCTTCCAGCCGATGTCGATGCAACCACTTCACTACGTCCAAATGTCCTTCACGCGCGGCGCTGTCCATTGCCCAGGTTGTGCATCCTTCCCTCCGATTAGCGTGGAGCCATTTCACCACATCAAGATGGCCATAGCCTGCAGCCCAATCCATCGCAAAGGCCGAGCACCCTTCGCTACGGTGTTCGTGGAGCCACTTGACGACGTTCAAGTGGCCAAGTCGTGCCGCGTAGTTCATGGCATCTTCTGTGCACCCCTCGCTGCGGTGCTCATGTAACCATTTAACGACCTCCAGGTGGCCATTTGCTGCGGCGCTGTCCATGACGAACGGACAGTAGAATTTCTTGCCGGTATCATGAAGCCACTTGACAACCTCCAGGTGGCCATTGCGAGCTGCGCCATCCATTGCGCGGGACGTGCAGCCCTCATCCCGGTTTGTGTTGAGCCACTTCACTAACCCCAAAGCGCCTCCTTCAGCAGCGTGATCCATCGCTGCGGCTGTCGCTGGGCACTGGTGTGAATGCAGCCACTTGACCATTTCCAAATGCCCACCTCGAGCTGCCTGCGCGAAGACGGAAGCGCCGAGCTCAATTTTGGCAGGGCCGTCATGCAACCATGCTAGTACATCCAGGTGCCCATTAAAAGCTACTGCGTTCAAGAGGCCACAGCCACCCAGCTCAACCAAAGCATGTCCGCAGGCCCATTGCAGGAAGTCCAATTCACCGTCTTTTGCAGCCGAGTCTGCATTCACAGTGCGATCACCAACATCATAGCTCATAAGGATCCACTGAACAAGTCGCCATTGATGTCCTTCCTGGGCCGCCTTCAACGCCCTAGGAGCTGGCAACTGATGCTCGTCAAGTAACCACTGCGCCACCTCTACGTTTCCAGCTCTCGCTGCCTCAAACATCACGCATGGAGCTGCTTCTGGATGCAGTGCGACGTTTTCTCTCAACCAGTCAACCACCTCCTTGTGATCCCCTCTCAGAGCTTCACACCACTCCAATCCCCCCCAATGGACTCTGTCATTGTGTTCTCGAAACATCCACTTGAGGATCCGAAGGTGTCCACTTCCAGCTGCAGCGGTTGCCCCCGATGACAGCGAGGCCTCTGGCAAGTAGGTCTCCGCTAGCCACACCATCGATTCCAGGTCCCCACGAGCTGCCACCAACGTCGCGACATTGTTGAACTGCCACAATTGGTACAGCGGCTCTGGTTCTCGACCCGCTGACTTTCGCACAGCCAACAGCTTGAGGAATCGAAGACTTCCAGTGCATTTGTAAGCACTGGCGAGTGTCCAACTGAAAGCGAAGTCTCCAAGAAACGCATCAATACGTCGAGCCACGTGAGGAAATTCGCCTTGGTCTGCGCGGAAGCACTCTCGATAGACAACTTGCACAGCTGTAAGCAGCGGATGCTCGTCAGGTACAGCGACTTTCGTCGGCATCAGGGCGTTTTCTTGACTGAGCAAAGCATTCAGAGACGAGAGATTTGTCAAAGCAGACAACATCCGCGAGGGACTGCAGATTAGCAAAGCAACTTGTCATATATAGCTCAAATGAGGCAAAGCGATGCCACTAGACCTACGCTGCTGACGGCGTCGGTGGTGCATCCAGCTCTGCTTGAATAGCATTTAGCTGCAGAAACAACGAGCGCAGTTCGGCATGCGAGAACTCGACATCCAACCTGTCAGTCTGCAAGCAGATACTTGTGTTAGCTGCAAAGCCCTCCGCCGACCCCAACACTCCACTCGTACCTCGTTCATGGACGAGCTCTTGTCCGCCACGTCCAGTTGGAAAATGGCCGTCGGCTGCGACTGTCCGCTGCGTTTGCTGTCCCCCATCTCGAGGTGCAGGCGCCAGTCGGTCTTCTGCAGCGCGAGCGACGGCGTCTCCACGGCAAAGGAGACTGCAACCTGGCGACCTTTCTTCCTCCACGTCTTCTCTACAATGTGCAGCACGTCGTTGTCCGCTCCACGCGACGTCAGCAGGGTCCGATCGATGTGTCCGAACGTGGCGGCGTCCTGGAAGATTTCTCTGGATACGTCGACCACGGCGTCAATCTGGTCGTCTGCCAGTCCCAACATCGACTGCAATTGATCCTTCTCACTTATAGTGAACACCTCCCGCTCCTGAACCATTGGCACAATTACGAAATGAGCTACTCGCAGCAGGATCCCCCAGCAGTAACACGAAGTTGTGATACATTGGCCGCCATCTTCTCCAACACGCGAGCCAGCACGTGCCCCAGCTTGTCGCTTGCTACAGCATTAAGGACGGCATACGACGCGACACTACACGCAGCAAGCGTCAGTTCACTGCGTCCACAGCACAGCCAGCAGCTATAGCACTCACTCCGTCATCTCCTCAAGAGAATTAGTCCGCGATTCTCGTCACAAAAGTCACAAAATTTGCGATCGACCTTTTTACGACTAGTGAAAGCAACGCATACTGCCATGGGAAACTCGCTCGTACGCGTGAACGGGAAGCTGTACGAGGTGCTGCGGTCGCTGGGAGAGGGCGGATTCGCCCACGTGTACGAGGTGCAGCGCGACGACCGCCGCTTCGCACTGAAGTGGACGCGTGGCGTGACCGAAGACGAGGACCTGGAGCGGGTGCTGCTTGAGATTCAGGTGCAGAGGCAGCTGCAACATGAGAACGCGCTGCCACTCGAGGCTTCCGAAGTGCGGAGGAGCCATGAGGCGCAGGGCCACAAGGAAGCATTGATGATCTTCCCATTGGCCACGCGCGGCTCGTTGCAGACGCTCCTGGAGCAAGCGGCGATGCGACACACACCGGCGTTCACGGAGTCCGAGTGTCTTGGGTTCGTGGGAAAGTTGGCGGACGCGGTGGCTGCGCTGCACGATATGGGCTTTGCTCATCGAGATCTCAAGCCTGGCAATGTACTGGTTAGTGATGGGGCACAGATGGAGCCACTGCTGATGGACTTCGGCTCTGTTGCTCCGTTGAGAGTGCACGTGAGAGGACCGACGCACTGGAGGAAGGTGTGGGAGGACGCGGCGAGGTACAGCAGCGCTCCGTATCGAGCACCGGAGTTGTGGGATGTGGGTGTTGGTGCGGATGCAGTGGGTGTCGTGGATGGACGGACGGATGTGTGGTCGTTGGGCTGCGTGCTGTACGCCATGGCGTTTGGGCCGTTTTCGCCCTTTGAGCACCCGCGAGACGGCGTGCAGCATCTTGCCATTGTCAATGGATACGTAAGCTTTCCGCATGGAAATATGCACTACGGACAGGTGTTTAGCGCAACTTTCACGGCGCTGATCAAGTGGATCCTCACACCGGAGGTGGTGGAGCGCCCGACACTTGAAGGTGTTCGTCTGTGTATCAATCAGCTTGTTAATCCGACACCTCGCAGGCAACCGTCCGTCAAGGTGAGAAGGCTTTCATCGAGGAAGCAACGTCGTGGTAGTGCTGAAGCGATGAAGCCGCACCAAAAGCCAGTTGAAGAAGAAAACTGGGCAGACTTTTCGGCATTTGAAGATCTACACTCGGAGAGCTCGGAGCTTTCTTTCTCGATGGCGGTGCGGTCTCGGTCCTCGTCCACGATCTCCAAGCCACCACTTGCAAGCAGGAGTAGCAGTACGCGGAGATTTTCGGTGAAGCAAGCAAGCGTATCGTCAATTACCGATGGGGACCATTCAGCCTCAAGTAGTAGAGAGAGAGGGTTAAGTGACCCCAACCGACGACGCACACTATCACGCACTGGCAAGCAGCTATGGGTCAGTGCTTTGGAAACTCAAACGTCCGAGTGAAGAACAATTCTGCTTACGAAGAATAGCTGCATTTCTTAATCGTACGGCGGTCGAACGGACTTGCTCCCGAGCGTGCCATTTCAATGAATATAATCACTAACAACCTTCCCTAGCTTTCAGAAAGTAGAAACCACGTAGCAGAGATACCGATCACCATGAAGAACGCTACGACGATCCATAATGCCGTGATCCACAGCTTTCCACCTCGGACTTGGTCCCACGGATAAAGTCTGGCGAAGAATATCACTGGGAAGGCGAAGCAAATCATGAAGCAGGTACTAGCACCCGTAAGGCCGAAAACCACTTCGATACCAGGGACGACGATCGCAACAAGCACCTGCGAAAGCAGCAGAAGCGTGGAGCCTCCCAAACGGGTTGCAAACGCGATCTCATCGAGGTTGGTCGTGAAAATGAGCTCCTCCAGCACACCGCGCAGAGGATGGAACAGCAGCGGGTATGAAAGCACAACGGTGCTGAACACGGCGACCAGCGGCACATCCATGAGCGGGTCGTTCTCAAGATTCAGCAAGACGTTGCCACGCACGGTCACAGTGTACAGCTTCTTGGCGAAGATGCCGAAAATCGCGTAAAAGACAACGCAGAACGTGCTGAGCCCGTAGATGCAGCGCGACATCTTCCACCGCGACTCCTTCAGAGGCTCAGAGAAGCTGCCACGCAACTGGATGAACAGCGGGATCAGGTTCAGGTGCATCATGAACGCGTAGTTGTAGATCGAGATAGCATGCGCAAACCGCGAAAGCACTGATCCCGTAACGACAGTAGGCAGCTTTGCAGCAGCGGCCGCAGCCGCAGCTTCCCCCGCCGCTTGTGCTGCGGCATTTACCGCTGCGGAAACCGTGCCAGCAACAGCCGCAGTGTTGTTGACGTTTACGCTGTTGTCGTCGCTGTCACTCGTGTCCAGAGCGAAAAACGATCGATAGATGACCGCCGCGACCAGGTAGAGAGAAAAGAGGAAGCCCAAGTAGCTCGAGATGTGCAGCTTGGTCAAGTTCTTCATGAGACAGAGCGGGAAGACCACGAACGCGAAGACCCCCCACATGACGTAGTCTCCAATCTGGTGCGCCGTGGCCGACAGCATCGGCTGCGCGTGGGCGCCCGCTGCCAGTCGGTAGAACGTGACCACAAGGAACGGCGCAATGTCGCGCACGATGCGGACGCAGCCCACGCACCCTCCGTAGATGCCAATGGCCGTGATGACGGAGACGGCGTAGCCCAGTGCGTCTCCCCCTGCGGCGACGGCAATGGCTTGGAACGAGGCGAACTTCCTGCCGGATCCAATGTGCTGTTGCTCCTCCTCCTGTTTGGCGAGCTGCACATGGGCGAGCAGCAGCGCGTTGGCCGTGAGCGCCATGCCGCCGCCCACAACGAGGATGCCGAGAAGGGCGGCCCACGTGGGCACCAGCAGGAACGTGTAGGGCACAGAGAGCATACCGGCGCCCACGGTGGACATGGTGAGCGTGAGGAACACGTGCAACTCGCGGTGCTTGGGCTGCGGCTTGGTGTCGTAGGCGAAGGGCAGGCGGTGCGGCCGTGGCGACGGGATGGGCGACGTAAAGAGCGTCGGGAAGCCTGTCTCGAAGGGCGAGCGCGGCGTGGACACGGAGCTGCGCGTGTGGTTGCGGAGCAGCAGGGGGCTGTCCTCGCTCACGGTGACGGTCGGCATGGCGGAAGCTTGCGCTCTGGAGGCTGGATGCGGATGTGAGCCTTGAAGCGACTCGTTAGAGGCCGGTGACCAATGGCTGTAGCCCTTGAGGCGACGTCATCGCGGGAGTGCATAGTTGAAAGAAGAGCGCGTCACCAACTTGCCACTCATCGAGGCGATGAGGAAGAGGCCTATCCAGCGCTGCGATGCCTGCATTCGCGCAGGGGAATCTCCTTGATGCCGAGCACTTCCCGACCTTGGTACCGTGATACCTGGCGAGCGGACGACGAGTGCCAGCGAGGACCGCACGAACGATCCACACGCTGCAGCAGCCCAGCCAGAGCTGAGCCGCCTCGGACCGCACTCGGGGCAGTGCGGTCTTGAGCACGTATCCATTATAATGTCGTTTGGTTCAAGCGATACCGGTAGCAATGCCGAGTCGATGCTCAAATGCCAACAGGGGCAAGGGTGGTGAATAACCTTCGTACGGCTATTGCTGATAGCTGCTCCAGAGCGTGCTCAATGTGCACTCGGTCGAAGACGTCAGACCCTCCTAGCAAGCAGAGTACTCACATGTTCTACGATGCATGCCGTGTGGCAACGGATTCAGACAACGGCATCCAATGCTGCCAAAGCTAGCTGGCGGTGAGACGGTTTTTGGCGCGCCACGGTACGCATGTCTGATTCCTCTGATTCCGACCGGAGCGAAGCACCGACGAATGTTCTCACTGGAGAAAGAAGGGCAACAAAAGGACCATCATTCGTTCGCAACCTTCACTTCAACTTGTTCGCGACTCGTTTAGGAGCTCATTTCCCAATTCGACTGCTTCTGCTAACAGCAGAACAACTCAGCACAGTACACCAGCCCCACAGCCCACAGAAACCATGGCGACTACCTGTCCGTGGCAAGTGACAGCACCCGCTACTGCCTCAACGCAGCAGCCCTCCAGCCCAACGCTGCAGGAAATCATGGACGAGGAGCTCGCCTTGAGGCTGCAGGACGAAGAGTGGGTTCAGCTAGCTGAGCTAGAGGACGCAGCTTTCGATGTCGATGGCAGCGAGGACGACCTAGAGGAGGAGAAGGAGCCGACGCCTTCAGTGGAACAAGTTAACCACGACGACCACGACGAGGACTACGATCTACATGTAGACGCAAACGACTACACAGATGAATTTGACGATGGGAAAGCATTCAACTCGCTGCGTGAGTCGATGCGGCGCCAGACGAAGCTCGAAGGCCATCGCGGGACGTTCCTCGCCAAAGCTCACATTGACCTCGGCAGGAACGGCAGCGGGGCCCACGGAAACGTATTCGACGAGGACACGCAGGCTCTTCTTCGCAAATTGGTGCGCAAGGAGCTGGTGACCGCGGTGAAGACACGTGTGCACACAGGCAAAGACGCCAACGTGTTCCACGGCGTTGGGCTGAACAAAGCGACAGGGAATGAGCGAGAGCTGGCGCTGAAGGTGTTCAAGACCAGCAAGGGTGACTTCGCCAAAGCCACTGACTGTGATCAAACTGGTCGGAGGTACGGCCTGGACTACGTCAAGAAGACCATTCGCCGTCACCTCAAGGCCCAGACCGAGCGCGAGTACAAGTACCTGAACCGTGCATCCGCGGCGCTTACAATGGAGACGGTCACTGAAGCAGAGACCAAGCAAGTGTCCGCATGTGGTGGTGCGCGAGTTCCAAAGCCCCTCATCCTCCGTGAGCACATGCTAATCACCGAGTTCGTGGGATCTGGTGGTCACCGCGCAGCCTCCCTGGAAGACGCAAGTCTGAACGGCGAACAGCTTCGCAGCGCCTACACGGACCTGCTGCGTGCCGTGCGTCGCCTGTACCAGCGCGCTCGGCTTGTGCATGGATGCCTTTCCGCATCACACATTCTGTACCACGACGGCCAGTGCTGGATCATGGGCCTCGGACACGCAGTCGAACTCAGTGCCGATAACAGCACAGAGCTGCTGACCCGCGGCCTGGACAACCTTGACTTGTTCTTCCGCTCGACAGGCGTGCCAGCGGTGACGAAGCGCGCCGTCGGGCTTGTCAATGTCGACGTCGCCAGGGAGTATGTCGTGACGGAGTCGCCCGAGCAGCTGCTGAGGCGCTTCCCTGTGTTGGAGCCGCTGCTGCGCGATTGAGCAAAGATGATGTAGCCACCGCACCGGCGGCATTCCTCGTGCAACCAGGTTGGGCAGCGCTAGACACAAAAGTGAATGGTGCAGGCCGGTCCCAAATCATGCGTGAAACTTGTGTGAGCAGCTCAGCTCATCAAGTTGAAGGCAATGCGGCAATCCGTCGGTCAGTTGCGATCCCAGCATTGTTGAATTGGTGAACCATTTCAGTAACAGTTGGTCTCTTAATTGAATACACACTATTACTATCGAAAGGTGCTTCACTGTCGAACGTTGCACTTTTGAGCTGTCCACTCAACAATTGATCACTTAATTGAAATACACTATCTATTACTATTGAAAGGGCATGCTTTGAGCCTTTACACAACGCGGACAACGACTGCTAAGGCATCGAAATCACGGTGACGCACAATGTGCGTGGGCTCGCGTGTAGTCTACATGCCGGGCATTCCTGGTGAAACTTCTGATGCGTTGCTCAAAACATTTTTACCGATCAAAGTGCGGTCGACATACACGCCAGCGCAGCCCCACCGCTGGCATGCCATGGCAAGCATTTCCCGCATCGAGAAGACGCAGGTAAGTGTTGTTGTTGTATCCCTTCTTACTTCTTGTGTAGTTCTGTACTCTTATCTGCTCGCAGCGAGCCACCAACAGCGTGGTGATCCCTCCAACACATCGGCACCGATCTTTTAGTCAGAACTGAAGACCAACTCTTCAAAGCCAAAGCGAGATCATGAAGTAACGCCACATTGCCACATTGCCAAGCTGGCGGCAGCATTGTTGCTTGGCTTCCAGCACGACCTCTATAGATCCCAGCGATCTCTACAAAAGCAGGAGCGTCTGAAATACTACCAGTGTCCCGCCTTGGTCTCCTTCCTTGGTCCGGACACCACCAACGTGATCGATTTTTTTCGGGATCTACCACGCTGATCTCGTCAGGATACGATTCAGTCAAAGCAAGCGAGCCAAGCGCACGTTCCACTCGGCGGTGCCGCACCAGTGTTGCTTGCCGGGCTACATGCAGCTTTACGTGCACAATCAACACGTACGGTGAATCCGATATGTCGACGACAAGCAAATCTCAGCGGCTCCACCTTCCCGCGTTGACCCACATCTTTCCTTTGCAATTGTTGACAGCTCCATTGCGTTGGCTCGCACCTTTGTGGTGGGCCTCCTTGGACCACCAGCACCTCGCCGCCATTCTACGTCATTCTACAACTCGCCTCGTCTCGCCAGCGTCTCCTGCTACCATGGCGGACTACAACGTCCTCAAGACTCCGGAGGTCGATGTGGGCAGCCCGAGGCGCCTAGTCGCAACCTCGACGGCCTCGCCGTCCACTGCCGTGCACATCGTCCGCTTCTTCATCGTGCTGGGCATCGCCGTCTTCATCTTCGGCAACATCGCCACCTGGGCGCCGCTGTACGAGCTCAACTTGCAGAACACCATGATGGAGTGGTGGAACGGCTACCCGGACATGCCTGCCATGAGCAGCCACGGCCACATGGGCTACATCCTCGACACGGGCGTTGGCCGCAACATCACCGAGACCGGCCACACCGAAATGATCCGCCCCACGTTCCTCTTCATCTTCTGCATCGTTCCCTTCATCGTCAGCGTGCTGCTGATCGAGTACCTGCGCCACATCAACACTGCTCGCCGCTTGACGTCGACGCTCGTCTGGCGCTTCGCCATGCTCATGCGTCGCAAGCCCAAGTTCCCGGTCCTTGGCGTGTCCCGCTTCTCGGTGGGCGAGTGGATCTTCGGTGTCGTCTACGTGCTCGGCGGCAACGCGCTGTGCTGGTGGTACGAGTGGGACCGTCGCGTTGACTCCGCTACCGAGGCTGGCACGCTCACCACGTCCAAGTACTGGAACATCATCGGCATCAGCTCAGCGTACCTGTGCATCTACAACATGGCGTTCCTGCTGCTGCCCGTCACGAGAAACTCCGGCTGGATGGAGTTCTTCAACATCTCGTACGCGAACGGAGTGAAGTTCCACCGATGGATCGGCTTCATGACGGTCATCACGGGTGTTGTGCACATGCTCGGCTACTGGGTCTACTGGGTGCGTCTGGGCACATGGCAGGCCAACCAGCTCCCGTGCACCAACTGCGACTTCACGCTGGACGAGTCGGGAGGTGGCTACTTCGCCTGGTTCAACTTCTTCGGATTCATCTCGGTGCTCGCGCTCGTGCTCATGATCCCGACGTCGTTCCCCATCATCCGCCGTAAGGCCTACGAGTGGTTCTACATCTCGCACTGGGTGCTGTTCGTCATCGCTGTGCTCTTCGCAATCTTGCACTGGGCGCAGATTATCTGGTGGATCTTGCCGTCGGGGTGCGTGTGGTTCGTGAGCCGCGCTGCTTCGAGCTGGAACGCGATGACCCCCGTTTCGGTCGGCGAGTTTTCGGTCATTGGCGGAGGCGACGACGAGCTGGTCAAGATCGTGGTCAAGCGCGCCGCCCCCGGCACGTCGCCGGCTTCGTCGACGTACGACTACAAGGTCGGCAACTTCCTGTACCTGAACGTCCCGCAGATCTCGAAGCTCGAGTGGCACGCGCTCACGATCGCGTCGTCGCCGAAGACGAGCTCCACGGACGTGACGCTGCTGGTCAAGCCTCTCGGTGACTGGTCGAAGAAGCTGGTCCAGTATGCCAAGGACTGCAGCCGCGACGGCGTGGCGCCTCTGATGTACATGGATGGCTTCTACGGCGCTTCGTTGGAGCTGTACGAGGACTACCCGACGGTGTGCTTAGTCGGCGGTGGTATCGGGGTCACCCCCGTGTTGGCCATTTTGGACGATCTGGCCGCCAAGCTGTCGAGCAACGGTGCTACGTGGTCGCAGCGCTTCACCTTCATCTTCACGTTCCGCGAGCTGAGCGTGCTTCAGACTGTCGCCCCTGTGCTCGCCAAGCTCCGTGAGATGGACCCGCACGAGCAGCTCTTCCGCGCGCACCTGTACGCGACTGGCACGTACTCGGAGATCGATCTCGCTCAGAAGCTGCAGACTTCTTGCCCCAAGGAGATGCTGGATGTTGCCTCGGCTAAGACCACGAGCCGCACCGCCCGGCCCTTCTACGAGCCGCTGCGTTCGAGCAACAAAATGCGCTTCCTCATGCACTTGGTACTGTATGTGGTGGCTATCGCGGTCGTGTTCGCCGTTCGGTGGGGGAACGGCGTCATCCAGGGAGCCAACCACTTCGAGCTGTGGCCGCTCGAGCGCGCGTTCGAGCTGGCGATCTTCTGCTTGACGATCGTGGTCGTGTACGCCTTTGTGTGGTACGAGTTCGCCATGTTCCGTCGTAGCCAGGGGACCAGCGAGCCGACACCCGTCGCCACGGCCACACCGCAGTCGAACTTCGCTGCTTTCGGGGGCGACGTCCACAGTGTGGGAGACCTTCTGACCCACTTCAGCGTGGTGGTGGGCGAGCGTCCCGCGATGCAGTCTCTGCTGCAGCAGACGCTGGAGGTGCACAAGATGGGCGACAACTCGGCGAGTCTGCTGCCTGCCGTCGGCGTGGTGGTGTCCGGCCCCGCCGCGCTCAAAGATGCAACGAACGAGGCTATCTTCGCTCTGGGCGGCGGCAACTTCGACGTCCACGAAGAGGAGTTCGAGCTGTAAGAACTTAATCTAGTAAAGCCTTCGAAGCTCTCGTTAACGTGTAGCCATTTCGATGGTCGATCCTTTCAAAGCCGTTTCCTCTTCAAGATACCTTTTCCAGCAGCTCGATGGCGACTTCGTTCGGCTCGCGCTTCCGCCGCGGCGGCGGCAATGCCAGGGCCAAGGGTGGAGGCGATGAGCGTGTGGGGGAGATGCTGAGCGACAGCTCGGACGACGGGTCCCCTCTGGGCGGAGACGTGCGTCGAAATGCAGCGAAGAAGGCGACGCCCAGCCGCTCGAACGCCAGTTCGCTGCAGTCCTCCAGCTCTTCGGAGGGAGGCAGCGCTGTTGTCCCTCGCGGCGCAGCGACTAAAGCTGGCAGTATGGCGAGCGAACACAGTGATAGTGGGAAGAAAGAGCAGACAGTGGAGCCGCCCAAGAAGCAGGAGAAGTCCAAGAAAAAGATGTTTGGGTCGATGGCACGCAGTCGGAGCAGTCGCACTGCGTCCTCTACCAAGCGAAGCGCTGGCAGGAAATGGTACAGTGACTCGGATGAAGAAGAGGAGGGGCATATGAACAAGAGGAAGCCTGCGAAGGGGGAAAGTGTCGAGAAGAAGGAGGTCAAGAGCGAAGAAGAGGAGGAAGACTCGGATCTGGACGCGTACATCGCTGGTTCTATGATTGACCCGCCCGGTAAGAAAGGAGACGAAGATGCGCCGCCACCTGCGAAGCAAGGACGACTGAAGCTTAAGCGGCTGACGGATCGCACCGAGAGGGCGAGCATGGGCGGTAACGAGTCGGATGACAGTGGTAAAGAGGCTCCGTCGCCAGAGCTCCAAACCTCGCGTGATGCTGCGAAGAAGAAAACGAACGTGCTCAAGCTTATGACGAAAACGCGGACTATGTCGCCGTTCGGTGGAAAAGCCAAGGGAAACGGTGCTGGGGCTCCAGAGTCTCCTGCCCCTAGCAGCCCTGCCGACGGTAAAGCGACTCGTGGGACGCCATCAGCCTCGGAGCACTCGGTGTCGGACCCTCCTGCAGCTGGCAATGTTCGTACCGGTCGGCCAACGGAAGTGCAGACAGGGCCTCCTGGAAATACTCCTGCAGTCATCATAAATCGCCGCACGGATCGGCTAAAGCATTCCGCAAGTGGCTCAGAGTACGGATCCCCCAGGCTTGCAATTAGCAACAACGATGAGGTCTTGAGCCCCGGCCTACGTAAAGTGCCGGGGGCTTTCCCCGGAAGAGCTGGCAGTGGAGTCCTGCTAGAAGGATGGCTTCGTCAGAAACAACGCCGTGGAATCAAAGGGCTTAAGAAGTGGAACTCGCGCTACTTCGTTCTGTACGCGCGGTCAAACGAAGTGCGCTACTATGCTGACGTCGTTCAGTCTGCCTGGGGGCCCATTCCGCTGGGCGAGATCGGATCAATTTCTTTACGGCTTATTCAGCGCATCGGCAAGCTCAGTCACCCGAAGTACAAAGGCTGCCGCTTCGATATCACCTGCCGGAATAGTTGGGGCACACACTATGCCGACGACTACGTATCGTCCGATGAAGAGAATGGAAACAGCAGCAACAACATCAGCACGAACTCCAACAACGAGAAGGCAGCTGCGACTGCCTCTACACCCGCGAAACAACAAGAAAAAAGTGGTACCCCACGATCATCTCGTGTGTACAGCCTAGTTGCTGACTCACCTCAGGTCACGGTGGCATGGGTGAACATGCTAGACTCGCTGTTAACGCGCAGTGCCAACAGCCCACGGCCCGATGTGGACTCCCCAGGGGAGAATGCAGGTGCAACTTCAGCCACGAATGCAAGTGGCAGAGCCAAAAAGCCTCGAGCCGTTGCACGACAGCGGTCAAGCGCTCTGGATACGGAGTCATCCGTGCTGCTGGGTCCTGGAGAAAACGTGCCGAAAGCGGCCATCTACGCCATTAATTTCATCTTCGACTCCACCCCGGGAATTGAAACGGAGCGGTTCTACGAAGCCGAGTCCGATGCGTCTAAGCTACGGGTAAGGTGTGCATGTTTCCTGTTCTTCTTCGTCGCGCAACTAACTTCTTGTGTGCGTTGCTTATCAGGTGGCCTTAAAATTCTTGAATGAATTTGCGGGCGAGTCGGTGACTCGCAAGCCGACCAAGGACGAACTGGAAGAGCGATTGGATGCTGTTACTGCTGGCGCGGTCGTGCGGCTGTGGCTGACGCAGCTCGAGCAGCCTCTGATCCCCTTCGCGATGTACGAGGACTTTATCGCACTCGCGCGTGAGGCGCAGACCGCACCTTTTGACCTACGCAGAAATCTGCGTGCGCTGCTGGAAGCTCTGCCCAAGAAGAATCTGTACGTCCTACTTCGCTGCGAAGTATGGTACTCTGCTACGTGGGTCACTAACCCCTGCATTTGTTGCCCCTGCAGAACAATGCTGGCGTGCCTGCTCTTCCACCTGAACGACGTCAACGTCTACTCGTCCAAGAACGAGATGGACGCCGCGAGACTTGCGCACCTCTTTGCCGAATTCGTCCTGCGCCCCCAGAAACAATCCCCCCAAGCCGACAGCTCCAAAGGAGACGCTGCCGCCGTGTGCCGACTCGTCGAAGAGATGATCACCAACGTGGACACGTTCATCGACGAGAAAGAAGCGCAGCTTCTGGAGGACAACCGACTGTAACCAAGCTCTGTATACCCCTGTGATTCTACCCTGCCTAAACCTTCAGCTCTGCACCTTCATGTACACAATGTGCTTGCCTGGCACGAGCGTCATGCCGAGCGCGCGGCTGCCCGGAGGCAGCAGGACGCCGGCGAAGCGCGCCTCCTCGTCCTGGTCCCGAGCCTGCGCCTTGTCCTTGTTGTTCTTGCCGACTCCTGCGCACGTGGGCGCGAACTCGCGCGCGTCCTTGAGGATCACGTTCTGCTGCTTGTCGAAGCAGTGGAAGCGGCCCACGACCACGCGCCCGTCCGAGATGCGCAGGCGCACAAGCGACCCCAGCAGCTTCATGAGCGCCAGCGTCGGCTCGCCCACGCTCGTCGCGGGCTCTGCATGCTGCGTTTGCTCCGCGTCGCCCTCCTTGTTCGCGTGCAGCGTCACCTGCGGCTCCCCGTTGAGCGACAGCACCGCCGGCGTCTTGGCCAGCAGCCCCATCATCGTGTCGAGGCTGAATATATCTACTGTTATATCACTTTTTTATATTACTTTTTTTTTTATCACAAAGCCCTTTTGCTTATTATTGTACTTGCGAGCTGCCGCCGGAGAAGCCCCACAGCGATCCGTCCGCCATTGCTGCCAGAGTGTGGGCACTTGTCGACATCAACGTCACCTTGGCTGGTGTGTACCGACGTATGACCAAGGATGGTAAGCCAGTCGTCCGATACCAGACATTCGTCGCCAAGTGGCCCAAGGTCAAGTCGATTGACCCTCCTTCATATTGGTCAATTGGAAGCGTGACTAGCTGTTCCGTGTGCGAAGGCACGCTAAGCTAGCTAGTACCAGTTGTTCGGCCGGCGAGTCGAGCTGAGTCCACCCCGGTTCAAGCTCGGCAATCGTCCTCCTCGCCCGCTCAGCAAGCCTGCCAGCTCCGCTTCATTGAAGGCGCTCCGTCCGCCTGCAGAATAGGCGAGTCGACCTTTTTGCTGCCAGAACATCGCGGCCAGAGCGCAAATCATCATGGCGGGCACGCGTATCCAGCTCAGGTCGAGGTTGGTACCGGGCGGTGGAATGCGAGACTCGTACATGTCCAGCCGTTGGATCAGCACCGTTGCATTGGGTGTTGGGGGCACCTCCACGAGCACAGCAAACCCCGTCGGGTGCACTACCAGGTCCTTGGCGGCGCTTACAGCAAGAGCTCGTGGGTACGGAGCAGATGGGTGGAGCACTTGAATAACCGGGTCTACCAACGAGCGTTCCGAAAGGTACGTTGGATGCACCTCATCGTTACTCCCAGACAATTGGTACAGCACCAAACGAGAGCCGGAACCCAAAAGGAGAAACCCCGGCATGGTCTCCATAACGGCCGGTGCTTCGTGGCTGAAAGCAGGAAATGGTGGTCGTCGCGGTAAGAGCTGATCCACCAGAGTGCACATTACCGAGCCTTGTGTTTCTCCGTCGCCGAGGCCAACGCGCTGCCGCCAGGATCCGAGATTATGCAGCTTGTACACAAGTCCACGACCCGTCGAAGTTCCAACATACAGGAGAGAGGGCCGCAGGGGGTCTGCTGCCAGACTTGCGAACGCATGACGACCTGGTGCTTCACACGCTACTGGGATCAAAAGAGGCACTGTTGCGTCCACGAAGAACACTCGGCTCGGCGTGACTAGTGCGACCAGGCCTCGACTACTTTGTATCGGTTCCAGGTTCACAACTCCGCCGTCGTGAGAGCCGATCTGCGTGTGAATATCATCGACGAAGCTTCCGTTATCGCCGTTGAAAAACGACAAATGTCCGCCTGAGCTGTCACTGGCAACTACCAAGACGCGGTAATACATCGTCACCACTGTCACTTTACCGTGGTCGTAGTGCTGATCACGGCGGAGCGTAGCTCCGAACACGCGCTCCACGTCGACGTGCAGATATCTACCAGAACCTGGCGTTGTCAAGACAGACGTGGACTGCTGCAGCCACGGTGGTTGCAATATATATCGCGTGCTCAGACTGTCCTGGCCCATTGCACACTGCAGCTGATCTTCCTCCACCTCCCGCAGCGGCTTTAGGCGTCGCGGATCACCCGCAACAATCCGGCGTCCATGCCAAAGTCTCAACTTGAAAAGCGCAAGCTCCCCTGATGTCGAAAGTAGCGCCAGGTACGCACTGCGATCGGACACGAAGAACATATCGGTAACCTGAAAGTTTTCTTGTCCTGACGCTGACCGCAGATTCAGCGCGTGCTGCCACATGAGCTCGAACGTGGTGGGATGGAACAGACTCATGACAGTTGAGTGCGGGTCCACTACCAGCAGGAACTGCAGCGGTGGTTCTTCGTCAACGCTAGCCTTGCGTCGGGCTGACATCTGCTGTCTTCTACCCACAGGAGACGTATTCGGCCGAAACGAGATCAACCGAGCCAGCTTATTCCGTGGCGGAGAAAACGCGCCTTGGGGCTCGAACCAGTCGCTGAAAATCTGCGGAGACTCGCGAGGTCGATAGTGGCGCTGCGCTGCAATAGGACCAGACCCCGGATCCTCCGAGATCGACGCATTTTTCTTGGTTTGGTGTTGAAGCTGTAGGATCGCGCGGCCGAGCAGCTCCTGATTGCGTTTGTACAGCTCCAGCTGCCGCCTGTTCGCATCGATTTCAGCGTCCAACACGTGAGTCAGCACCAACGGCTCCGTTACTACATCATCGTCCTGCAAGAACCCCCGTACATGACTGCAATGCACACAACAGAGCAGTGCCAGCCAGAGCGAGAGGCAGCCCATAGCTCCCGTTGTGCGGCGCTTCGTTCAGCACTGAATTTCAACCAATCGTGTTCTTTTACACCCATCTATTGGCCAAAATATGATCCAAACGAAGTATTTTGACCAATCGATTGGTGCGGGACCTCGCCGGACTTCATTCGGCAAGTAGTCAAGAAGACTGGGGGCGGTGGTCTTGCTGCCTCGGCCCGCATTTCCTCTTCGCTTGGCGTGGTTTCCTACCTTCTCTCAGTGGCTGCTCTGCATCTCCCGTCCGCTCCTAAGTCCAACAGCAATTTGCTTTGGCGCGTGGACAAGGAGAACGTGGCAGCTCAAAGAGAGGGGAAGAAAACCGACCCAAAGAGAGAGAAAACTCGGGCGCTTCTGCGTGCAGTGTTTAAGTGACGCTCACGAAATAGCAACGAGAATCAACAGGAGAAGGGTCTAACGCACCAGTTATTAAGTTTCTGGACGGCTAGACACCTTTTTCGTTAAAAATATAGGACGCCCCGGACTCGAAATTTAAGTGAGCCCTAGGCGTGAGTGCGGCCTCTTCCATAGGGGAAGATGGCGCACATTGAGACCAAGGACCCGTTCGGCTTCGTGGGCTCGCACGTGGTGCGCAGACAGCCCAAGAAGGGCGGAGAGGAGCATGGGTGGCTCACACGCTACGACGAGGCGCTGGACTGCTATACGCTGTTCGTGCCGGGAGGGGGAGAGCCAAGACGGCTGGCACGAGGAGAGGTGATGAAGTTCCTGTCGGCGCCTAATATCGAGCTCCATGACGACGACCAGGACGACTTTCCCCCACCATTGAAGGATTCCACAACTAGTCGCTATTTGGGTGTCAAGCTGCGCCGACCGCAGCAAGGCTCAAGTGATGACCACAGTCATGTGGATGAAGATGTACGCGGCCATGTGACGTGCTTCTTGCCGTTTGGTGATCGATATTGTGTAGAGTATGAGGACGGCTCGACCGAAGAGGTATCAGAGTCGGCTGTCATCGACGGCATGATTGCCGTGCTCAAGTCGCCGTTCTTTTCATCACCGAGGCGGAAAAAGACGCGGAGCGGCACGATACGAACAAGAAGCATTAACGAAGATGAGGCAGTACCTGGCAGTAGGAAGCGGCCACGTGTCGAGGCTGAAAACGATGCCGCAGTCCAGCTGATTCCGTCAGGGTCTATTGCAGTGGTGGAGAATGTGGCTGACGAGGAAAGGAACGATGAAGTTGTACAAGTCGATCAAGCGGAGCTGGATGCAGGTGCAGGTCAGGAGACAGAGCCAGCGCCCAACATTTTAGAGATTATGAGCAGCACACTAGGCAGTGCTACTCGAGCAAATGCGTTGGAGAGGGCTAGCGAGCCAAGCCCTATGCATGTTGATCAATGCGAAGTGGCAGATCCGGATGACATGGTGGAGATTCATGAAACTCACGAAGAACCTGGAAGCAAAGAACCCACAGCTGCCACAACGCCCGCCGATGCAGCGCTGGAAGAGAAGAAGAGCTCAATGCCGTTCTATATCATTGATAAGAAGCCTCACGAGGCAACGGAGCCACTGCCGAGGCGCGCTATGGCGTTCGAGCTTCTACGGGCCTCGCTGCTGAATTTATTGGATCGACAGGAGGCGAATAGCGTGAAAATAGCCATGCAGTACGACTTGCTAGGCAACCCTGACGTTCGGGACCGTGACGCAGTTATTCGCTTTATGGAGGCTGACGGATTGATTGTACTTAATCATTTGTTGAACTCCTTTGCAACTGAAGTTATTGACGATAAGGACGACGCGAGTACAGAGGACGGTGCAGGTGATTCACCAGAAAAGATTCGCGAGCGCATGGGGCATGACGGTGAACTGCTTCACGTTTTGAAGATTGTCGCCATGCTCCCAACACCGGCAAGGAATCAGGTGATTGAATCGAACATTGGCAAGACTATCAACTATTTGAGCAAGGCGCGTGGGCCTCCAGGGCGTAAGAGTGCTTTGCCGAAATGCATCACGGGTCTCGCTAAATGGATCAAGAGTTCTTGGATCAAGAATATTCCTGCTGCTTCGAAGACATCAGCAAAGACGCCTGCCACGGCTCGGCAGTCAAATAGTCGACCCCAGCAACAAGGTCGACGTGGTGGGCGTGGCGGATCTCCTGGCCGTGGAAGTCTCCCGCTGAATCGACGACAATCGCCATCACAGCGACCCCAGCGCCACGCCTCGTCGGCGCCGAGGATGCCACCTGAAGAGCACCTGGTTCGGGAAGACAGCACGCCAATCCCTAGGCTATCGCGGCTTAGGCAGGCGCCACCCCCATTACAGCCTCCTGCTCCAGCTCAGCTCCCAGCCCCTCGTCGTGTGACTGGTGGACTGAAGCCAGACTGGATGAGACAGAAGGAGAACCTTTCTCGCTCGCGATTTTGCATCGACGACAACACCAACGTTGACACGAGGCTATACCAGAGCAGCCAAAGCCGTCCTATTACCAACGTTCCTGTGATGGCCTCATCTTCTCAAGTATCCTCGCAACAAAATCAAAATCCGGACCAGCATGAAGACGCAGGTGGTCCAGACGGAGTGTTTGGAAGATCTCAGAGACTCCGCTTCGGAAAACGCTGGAGTCAGCAAGAATTCGGGATACACGACCCACCTGGCTTGCTAACACAACCCCCGGGGCCTTCGTCGATGCCTTCGTATGGCCGTTCGCAATATCAAGATCCATACGGCTCAGTGTACGTGCCTCCTGTGACGAGTGCTCGACGCGGGCCGGCGCGACCTATTTTGCGGCGTGTTAGCAGGTATAACGATCAGCCAGCGATCGAGGGAACCGGGCGCTGAAAAAGTAGCGCACTGGAAACAAGACTATTGTAATGGCAAAATCGCCGGGTTGGCTGCCCTCGTCGAGTACTTCGTAGGTTAGTAATCTCCGATTAATGAAAGACCAAGGTGCACGTAGATCAGCAGATTAGACGTTCACAATTAAATCACTGCTTTGGTTGATAGTTGAAAGCTCCGCACTTATCTCCGCCGATCTTTTGATGCCCACGACTTGCGCAGATACGAAATAAGGTCCTAGCAGAACGTGTTAGTCACTCAAAACACAACCAAACGCAACAATTTGCGTACCTTGATGAAGTCATACCGGAGTGCAGCAGGGATGTTCAGTAATTGGACGTACTCGGAGAGAGAGGTCTCGATCTTCTCCAGCTTGGTTATCCGTGATTTCCAAATCTCATTCAGGTCGGTGCGACGCTCAAAGTCGCGATAATAGTCCACCAAAGTGATCACCTGCTCTGTACACCCACCCATGCCTGTGCCGTACTTGATTCGCAATGCAGTAAGATGATCTTGCTCTCCTGTCACACCACCTTGCTTGACTTTGGGGTTCGCACCTATGCGTTTGGATTCCGCGCCAGAGGGTGCATCAGCTGGGAGATCAGTATCAGCTTCACTTGGGTTGGCAGCCCAGAAAGTCTTTAACTTGTCAACATGAACTGCCATCTTCTGCAAGGACGTCTGGATATCTTCGACTTCACAATTTCTCCCAAAAAGATGTGGACCAGTACGTCGTTGCTTTCCATTCAGGCTTGAATTAGAGTCCTCAGCAGCAGCATCCACATTTGTTTTTGCTATTGAGTCGGACTTCCCAGCATTACCTTTGACTTCCGCAAAGCCATTTACCGTCGCCTCAAATGCCGAGTTGCCGGGGGTCGAAGAACACCCGTTTGCCACAGCAGAGAAGGAAGAAGGCGCTGCAGAAGGGGGCAAAGATTCTTTTCCATCTTGCGACCTCAACTTACCACCAGCAGACTTACCTTGAGCCACTCTCTCCACCACCATGTCCACCAAGGAGGTCACAAAGCGTCGGACTTCCGGCTTGCAGAGATTATCATACTTTGTAGCATTCACAGTCACCGTGGTTTTGGCTTCTTCAGACTCGCTAGCATGGCTAGGTACGCCCATATCCATGCTTTCGTCCACATCAATGTACTGGATATCGCCGTCTACCAGATTATCTGGTTTTGGACAGCTAGCACGGTTCGGCGGTTGGGCACTGTCTTCATGCGTGCCTCCGTTCGGAAGCCGAGGCCCTGACGCTTGAAACACCTCAATATATGCCTGGGCTGGAGGATGGATCGGACTTGGAGACCTGCCGGGCGATGGCCCATCGCTTGCTGGCGAATTTGACCGGTTGCTATTTTTTATCGTCTTCGTGGGTTTTCGATTTCTTTTTCGACTGGAGCTGCTGCTTGTTGACGGAGACGCGCCGATTTTTGCTACAGACGATGAAGAAGAGTTTGACGAGGTTTGCATGGTACTGGATGTCAGTGGTGCACCTACCGAGTCCACGTCGATCTTAACCGCTAGACCCGATGCTACACCATTCAAACCGGCCCCCTCGCGCTGCGCGATTTTCGCCAACGAACCATTCGCCGCTGATTTGGCCGACGCGTCACAACTCACAGGGCTATCCGTTGAAAGTTGATCACCGCCACCTGAACTGCCCGAGTTTTCACTTATCCGCTTTGGATGCTGGCCTTTTCTCGATCTCTTTCGCTGTTCGCCACCGCTGTTAGCAACCTCAGTAAAAGATAGTACAGCGTCCGTGACGATCTCTGCGACTTGTCGTTCAACGCTGCCAACTTCAAGGTCTTCCGGCTTTTCATCGGCAGACTTAATACTTCTCACTTGAGCCTCGACACTAACGGAAAGCGCTGGGACTTCTACAACCTTTTCATCATTAGGAGCGGGGTCATTCAAAGCGACTGCTTCACCGGTAGCCTCTGCTTCATCGAGACGTACGCCGTCTGAGGTGGTCTCAGCCATATCTCCATTTGTCGCCGCAGACTTGATTTCTCTCTTTGCTACTCCGTTCTCTACAGGCTCTGAATTCTGGGCATCTTCTTCGCCAGTCAAGTCAATATGACCCGTTGGAGTAGAGCGTGTGGAGGGTTTGTTTTTCGCCCTAGCCTTTTTTACTGGCTTATATCCAACGTTATCAGAACTCGGTTTGCGCTTTCTCACCGGTGACGATTTAGATGTCGTTCTCCGTGTCGGCGCAACCTTAATATCCACCGGTAGTTGTTGCTTGACAGATGTCAGCTCCAAGTCGAAGAGCTTCAAAACTGAACGATACATCGGAATCAATTGCGTCCTTTCCCGCTCTTCATCCTGCAGCACACTTCGGAAATGGCGCCGACCTGGAATTAACTCGTAAGGCATGTAGATTTCACGCCGCGAACCACCGCTGACCTTTTCGCCTCGTGTGTGAAAATAGCGGAAGAGACTGACTGGCGTATTTCGTCGGGTATCATACGTGCCAACAATCAGACCGACAAATGGCTCCAACGGCTTATTTTCTCCACTTACTTCTTTGTTAGTGGCAGGGCGTTGAAAGAGCTGTTGATAACTGCTTTGATTCTCGATATCTCGAACGGATGGGTCAGGTGCAAATGCTGGATGGGAATGGTACCAGCCCACGACCTCCAGCTGCGCGTTTTCGATGATGCCGCGCAGTTCAATTTCACTTCCCGGATCCATCTCCACGTCAGTCGACCCATCGTCGCCATCAATAACTAGGGAGCGACACGGAAAGGCAGCCTGAATGTATAAAGTCTTGGAAGCTTCATCCCATTTACCGCCGAGGAAGCCAATGATTTCACAAGTAGCAAGGTGTGAGTGAAGATCTGCCACAAACACTGCATCCGGGTGCACCACAACCTGGAATGGGGGGTCTAGTGTAGGTCCTCCGCGACTTCGACTATTCGGGTCCTCCACGTAATCTTTGGGGCGGTAGGCAGTGCATTGAACCATCGTATGCGGATCCAAGTTTCCTGTCATTAGGTTTTGACGAAGTTGCGATTGCTGAACAGACCGCGACTGCCGCTTGCCCAACGAACGCCCAGGCCCAGCGTGCGTAGCAGCGTCTTCAGCCTGCTTCCGTTCGATCTCAGTTTTCTCCTTTTCAGCGATGGTAAGGTCATCTGTGAACACAGCGTCATCCCACACAAAACTTTGCTTGTACGCCAGCTGGGTGTGACCTCCAGCTCCAGCACTTTGGTCACCTGCCACTGTCGTCGTCCAAATTGACGATAGAGGTGTCAGCACCAGATCACTCAGTTCCTCCTCCTTAGTAATGTCTGCAACTTCGTCTGGAACCTGCTCACTACCACCGTCAAGCTCGGTCGATTGAATCGGAAATTCGTCATCAGCATCCACTATCAGGACTTTACTGCGACCACTCTTCTCAGCACCATCGCCATCAATTTTCTTCTTCCTGGGCTTGGGCAACTTCCCTGATCCTTTGCCGCTTGCTTTGTCCTTGTGCGATTTCTTTTTCTCGCTCTCCGGGGAATTTGTCAGATCAATCGGCGACGAAGACCGTGAAACAACATGCGCTGCCCCCTGGATTTCTTTTCTCGACGCTTTCCGAGCTCTCGGCTTGGAGTCCTTCGCTGGTGCTTTTCGTCGCTGCTTCGCTGGCGTCACAAGCACCACGTCTTCCTCGTTCTCCTCATCCTCCACATCCTTCGCGTCCGCCATCTTCCCTCTCCTCCCCGACTTCTTCTTCTGCGACTTGCGTGCCGGTTTCTTCTGCTCCGCCACCAAGTCATCCACCTCTTCCGCACTAGGTGCCGCGTCGTCGCCGTTCCCAAGGTCGTCCCACGCGTCCTCCAGCGATGCGCTGCCGTCCTCTTCCTCGTCCACGCCCATCACCTCCTCCATCCGCTGCTTCTTTTCGGCGGGACTTGGCTCCTCCAGCATGACCAGGTCGTCCTCCACATACTCATTTCCCTACCAACAGTACAAACATCAATGTAAAGCTCCAAAAGCTCTAACCCCCTCCTATTTCCTTACCAAATGCAGCAGCTCTGCAGCCTTCACGAGCGCACGTCGGAACTCCGTCTTCTTCTTGTTCTTGGAGCCCATAACAGCGCGCTGGTACAGCTCGTAGTGCGCCGTGAAGCTCGCGACGCTGCCAGGCTCAATCTCCACGACCGAGAAGTTGAACTTGTCCAAGAACATGACGAGGCAGTGGCGGCGCAGGTGGGAGACGCCCGTCTCTCGACCCGGAGCCTTCTCGGGCGGCGGCACCACCAGCTCCGCCACGATCTTGGGGTCTGTGCGGATGCCGGCGCGCCGCACCACGTCCCACGAGTGGAAGAGCACGCCTGGCCACCACGGGAAGCCGTGCACCTTGGCCCACACCACGTCGAAGTCGCGGAACTTCTCCTCCACCAGCGCCAGTGCCTCGTGGCGCGCCCGGAGCGCCCCATCCTGCCGCGCACTCGACGGCTTCTTCGCGCCCGGAGCCACCATTGCGGAATGGTTAAGAACATATATTGCGGAATGGTTAAGAACATATATTGCGGGAAATGGTTAAGAACATCTATATGATGTGTACCACTTCATCAGTACTTAGGAGGATGGTCGCTCTCCCTGTCATTTTCGGCGGGAAGAGCTCTGATAGCTGAGAGATGGAGACTGCTGCCAAGGCGTTCGAGCAGCACGTGGAGCTGGACGAGGGCGTGCTGGCCACGTCGGCGCCGCTGGAGACTGGCCAGCTAGATCGCGTCATCTTGCAGGTAAACCTGCGCCAGTAACTAAGCACATTAGTTATCCGACGGTTAAAAGTAACGATATTGTGATTTTTGTGGTAGGTGAGCGAGGGTCTGGCGGGGCACCCGGCGCTGAGTCAGAAGACGTACGAGCTGCGCACGCAGTTGGTGGAGGAAAAGTGCGTGGATCTGCTGGGAGGGCGGTAGCAACTAGAGTAATCGACTGACTGTTGCGCGTCGTAGAGCCATTGGCGCGGCGTCCGCCATCCAAGGGATGCTGGATGTGCTGAAGGCCAATGAGAAGGCGCTCGAGTATTTTAAAGGAAGCATCGTGGGCGGTACGCAGCAGCTTTGAGAGGTTGCTAAAGACTGTGAAGCTGATACTGTTGTATGTTGGCAGTGCTGACTGGCCAGCCGCTGCCTCTGCGTCCTCCGTTCTTTGGAGGAACGATCCCCGAGCCTGCTGTTGAAGCGGTGGTGGCGGAGGTAGAAGCGATTGCGACGGCGGTGCCTGAGGACGATTCCGCGGCGGAATCCACTAGCGACAAATTGGCACCGATCTTTGGCAAGCAACAGGGCAGTGCACGCAAGCGCTCGTTGGAAAAGACGGCAAACACCGAGTCTGGAGCGGAGGGTAAGCGGCCTAAAGCGAGTGGCAAGACGGGTGAGAAGGCCGCGGAGGCTGCAGCTCCTCCCCTCAGGACAGCGCTGGCGGAGGAGACCACGTACGGGTCAGAGGAGGCCCAGACCCAAGCCACGAACCCAACGTACACGATTCCGACGCAGTGGGAGCACTTGTACTTCAAGCAGGTAGAGGTGATCAACGTGAACAACCGCCTTGCGAAGGAGAAGATCCAGGCGAAGCGCTTTGCAGGCGAGCCGTTCTTGCTCGAGGGCCACACGGACTGGCTCCGGTTTGCAGATGGATGGGTCAAGCCGGACGGCAAGCTGGACACGACAGCGTTCTTGGACGGCATCCACGACGTGAAGGTGCCCGTGCTGGAGCGCAACTACGAGGAGCGCAACCCGATCAAGACGTATTTGCCACTGAGCTACTACGTAAAGAACTACTGGGAGCACGAAAAGTCGGACTACTACTTGCATCAGTGGCAATTTCCACTGGACTCGAAGGCCGGTCAGCTGCTATGCTACAAGTGTAAGGAGCTGCCTGTGCTGGGTGACAACTTGCTTCTCTATTGGCTGGATGCTGTGCGCGGAGACAACCCGCTGCAGTACCTGTTCATGGGCCAGAAAAGCACGAGGAGTCGAATGCACCTGGACCCGGGTGGCCTTGGCATCACCATCGCCCCTATCATCGGTACCAAGCGTGTGACGATGTTGCACCGTGAGGCGGCTAAATTGGACTCGGTTCACGAATCTGTGAACTTCCATGACGTGGATCTCGACAAGATGCCCCAGCTGGCGTTTCTGCCAGCGTGGCGGGTTGACGTGAAGCCCGGTCAAATCTTGTACATGCCTGAGGGCACGCTGCATGCTTGCGAGAACGTAACGGCGTGTTTATCGTACCACCGCTTCCACGTGGACACAGTGAACCTCACGGGGTTCTTGCGATCATTTTTGGCGCAGGACTCCCCGACGATCAACCATGCCGAGATTCTTTGGAACGCTGCACACGATGTAATGTCGGCACTGGAGGAGAGTTACCACGCCAGCAACCAGATCCTGAACAAGGACATCACCACGCTGCGCAAGTTGGACACGCTGCGCGGGCTGCGCCATGCATGCCGGATGCTGTCCCTGGAACAGGTCCTACCCACGGAAGACTCGTGGGACTGGAAAAAACTGCTGGATGACATTGACCACTTGCTGGTGCGCATTGATTCTAGTGCCAAACTGAACAAGAAGAAGAACTCGACCCACGGTTCTACTTTCACGAAGGCAATGGCCGCATTGAACGGCGAGGAAGCGGCTGAAGCACAGCAGATTATTGAAGCGGCGGCAAACAAGAATAAGCTGGCTAAGCACAAGGCGGAGGCATCGGCAGCGAGTACTCACTGGGACTCGCTGAATCTCAAGGTGGGCAACACCATTGGCGTGCAAGTCTTCGAGAAGCGTAATAAGGCCAAGGTGCTCAAGGTGGTGCAAAACCAGGTGCTGGTGCAGATCCACTACTCTGACTGGGAGTCCATCTACGACGAGTTCCTGCCTGTATCATCTCTCTACCAGCGCAAGAAGGGGAAGAAGGTGGCCCTGAAGAAGACGCCCGAGGTGCACGAGACTGTGATGGCGCGCTGGGGTAGTAAGGGCGACCTGTACAACGCTATCGTGCTCAAGGTCATTCGCACCAACGCTTGCTACGTGCATTACCTCAAGTACGAGAAGGACTGGGACCAGTGGATCCTGCCTGGCCACATCTTCCGTAAGTACCACAATGCCTAGGGTACCGGAACCAATCCGGCTAGTAGGGCCGAATGTGTCTTGTGTACATTTGATGCTAGCGTGAAAAATGCATTCAGAAGTGATCTCGGTTGAACATGTATTTTCACACGCTGTGTCCTAACAAAACTTCGGGTAAATAGTTTTTTGTAGACCAACCTTTTTCACGCAAATTCCACCGATCTGTGTCCGTGGTTTTGGCCATTATTGACACCCCAGGGAATGCGACCGGTGTGAACGACGGCACAGAATACAACTCAGCTGCCTACAACCAACACAATGGCTGCGTAGCTCAGCGTGCACTACAACCAACGTCCGAAGCCCTGACGAACGGCAGGTCGTAGCATGCGTAGTGGCTCGCATCCCACGTACTCTTACACACCCAGCAGTACTTCATTCTTTCAGACGCGCATCTGGCACTTTGGGCACGCTTGAACGGCCTTTTGCTCGCCCACGGACGCTCCCCACGCCAAGTACGACTGGTCCTCTTTGCCGCGACAGAGCCAGAACCTGTACGCGTACCCGCGACAGCGGAAGCAGTCCACCGTGCCGCACTTCGGAATTGTGAAATTGTCGGCGCTTTTACAGATAGTCGCATCCGGGTCTCGGACACCACCTCGCGCTTGGATTCTCATCGTCCTGGCAGGCGGCAAGCAACAACACTCCGATAAATCTACGAACGTTTCACCAATCAAGCCACGAACTCGCTTGCGCTTCAACACTGCTCGGTACTGCGTGGTCATCTCATTGCCGACAATTCTCTCTACGTCTTCATCTTTTTGCAGTCAACTACGGGACACACCAATTGATCTACAGCATCAACCCCCAATCAGCAACACGTCCCTCCTTGCAGCCCCATTAGCGCCACCTTCATCCACTTCTTACGTTCGGTTCTTCATCTCAATGTACTTCCCGATGCAGTCTACAATGCACGCACAGCAGCGCACAATAAACAAGGGAAATGGCATCGTCAACATCCTATTCAATCGACTACCGGCACAGAAACGATAGCGACACTGAAGCCTCGCGTGCGCTTCGTCGTCTAACGCCAGTACGGGGACAGCCTCCAGACATATGAGGAGAGCGTCGCTAAGGAACATCGTCACCCTGTCGCGATGACCAATTCTGACCAGTATGCCGGGTCTATATCAAATCAGTGTAGCCAAGAACAACTCGGATACAAAGAGTAATGGCGATGGCTTCGTGGGTCCCGTGGACGCTGCTGCTGGCGTTGCTGCCTACGAGCGCGACGGAGCTGCTACAGGACGAGGCGGAGCGCCAGCGACTGCGCGAGGAGCTCATGCGCGTGGCCAGGGACTACTCGCGGTTGCTGCTGCTGTGGGGGCTACGCGCCGCGCAGGTGCTGGCCGTCGTGTCGACGCTCTTCGCGTCGGCCTCCATTCTCTACGCGCTGCTGTACTACGCCGTGATCCCGTCCAGATTTCACGAGCAGCAGATCTTCTTTGACTACGGACAGCGCCACGCAGCGATCACGAGCCCTCCCAACGCGTTCGTGCCCACGGCGTCGCTGGACCTGCAAGACTCCGTGCACCAGTGGCGGTCGACGGTGCCCAAGCCCCAGCAGGAGACGCAGCCCGTGCTGGTGCCTGGAGTCACGTACGACGTGATCGTGGAGCTCACGGTGCCCGAGACGCGCGTGAACGCCGAGCTGGGCGTGTTTATGGTGTCCACGGAGCTCTGGGAGGCCGACAAGCGGCAGTTGGCGACCAGTACGCGACCCGTGACACTGCACGACATGCCGGCGCCTGTGCGGTGGGTCCGACTCGCGTTCTGGCTCGTGCCCTACGCGCTGGGCTTCTCGGAGCCGGCGCAGACGCTGAGAGTGACGGCGGTCAATGGGTACCTGGAGAGCGCCGAGTTCCCGTTGACGCGGGTGGACGTTGAGCTGAACACGCCCAAGCTGCAGGTCTACTCGGCGAAACTCACGGTTATCGCACAGCTCACGGGCCTGCGCTATTTGATGTACCATTGGGCGGTGCCGACGGCGATTCTGTTCATCTTGAACATTGTGTTCTTGGAGGCGCTGGCGTTGGTGATTTTGTATGCGGTGTACGCACTCCCGCAGCTTGATGAGGAAGCAGCCGCTGATGCGACGGTGCTGGAAGCTGCTGCTGCCGACGCGCGTGACAAGGCGAAGAAGTTGTTTGAGACGGGGCCGGCTTCGGACACGGAGGTGACCACGACACACACGAAGAGCGAGACGCTGATTGGCGACATGTCGTTCACGACGACGAGCATGGGGGAGTCGTCGGAGTTGGTGTGTGAGGAAGCGGATGATACCAAGGAGGAGGTGGCGGACGTGAAGAAGGAGCCTTCGTCTTGAAGTGACAAGTATGAGAGGCAATTTGTCTGTCTTTGATCGGCATACCGAGCTGTGAGTGACGAAGGAGAAACGAAAAAGCTCGAGTGTATGCCAGTTTTGAGTCGCAGTTTCGAATGAATATAAAGGTTAACGGCAGTGATTGCTGCCGGGCCTGACGACCGTCGTGACGCCTTCGACTTGAGGGTACACTGTTCATTTCCCACGTCGCTCAATTTACCTTCTCGCGGTAATGCATGGCTGCCGTCGTCTTGCTGCTGGTTAATGATGCAGTTGCCAACTTTCTCGTCCAGCCACCAGCACTTCCATGAGAATGGACCCTTTCAGCGGTGAAGACACCCGTACAGCGATTGCGAGTAGCCCTCACCTGCGGATTGCAGAAGTAGAACCACCGCGCTGGACTGCACAGCAAAACCTCGTGCGTAAGCGGGTGAACTATCCACAGCAATAGCAATCTTAGCAAATATACTTCAAAAGCCCCTTAACACTGTAGACAGCATTCACTCAAATCTACTGGTGGCAGCCACTGAATCTTCTCAGGTCTCAGCTTGCAGGCCCCGGTAGGCCACCCCCACGATGTCGAAGTGGGAAGAATCCACAGCCTGTTCATTGTTTCCCCCTCTGGGCTCCTCTAAACTAGCGTCAAGGACATCGTCGACACATGTAGCCACCTGGAGAGAACGGTCGAGTCTATGTCACACGTTGAACACGCCATTTCGCCATTTGGCTTGACCTGCTTCTCATGGCTCTCTCCTGCATGCAGATCTGCACGCATTCAACACCCAGCACAATATCTACATGCAGCCTCTGACCGACTCATGTGCACTCTAAGTTTATGCATCGATTGCCAAATACAGTCCGAATTGCAAGGCTTCACAATCCTCACGCTTGATCCTCAACACAGGGCTGCCTTGAGTCAGCACCTTCGCACAACCAGCGTCCTCAATGCCGCACTAATTCCTTCAACCTCCTTGCAACAAGCACTTCTGCAGTGGAGAAGGCCAGCTGCAATCTCGTCGTAGCAAGCTATTTGTGCGTCGTCTCGTCGTCCGAGTGAAGCCTTCACTGCGCATCCCCCAAGGAAGAAAACTTTATCGTAGCTCGTCAGACTCAAATTCGCGTCGTCAAGCCAACGCTTAGTCTAGCCATGCCTCCTCCGGGCGAGTCTCGCCCTGTGAGCGGCTCCTTCCTCTCTCGCTCCGCTGCGTCCGCCAGCTTCTCGAGCGCATCCGCCCTCAGTGTCGACACGTTCGACGTCCCTCCGGCGTCGCTCACGCGCGCATCGTCCGGCAGCTCGTCCGGCAGCGACCCCACGCCCAAGAGCCGACGCCCGAGCAGCAGCAGTCGACGCAGTCCGGGCAATGACCGAGCCAGTGACACGACCGTGCGGCGGCTGCTGGCCTCGGGCATGTCGGTGCACTCGAGCCAAGCTGCCAAGTCGCTGGCCTCGGCCGCCAAGATCGGCGAGATCGGCCTCGTCCGAGCCCTCGTGAAGGCCGGAGTGCCTGTAGATGCTGAGTATCACGAAGCCACAGCTCTCATGGCGGCCGCCAGTGGGGGGCAATTGGAGGTGGTGCAGTTCCTAGCGAGACATCGCGCCCAAGTCGAGTTCCGAGGACCCGACGGAGCCTCAGCTCTGTATCTCGCCAGTAAAGCTGGATACGCGGACGTGGTGGTGTATTTGTTGCATCGGAAGGCTAGTGCAGACGTCGCTATAGCCTCGGGCAGGTCGGCGTTGCATGTGGCGGTACAAGGTGGCTTCACGGACATTGTGGCCGAACTGCTGCGGTGCTGGGCGTCCACGCAACGCAAAGATGGCGCGGGTAAACGCGCGAGGGAGTACGTGACTGCCGACTATCAAGAGATCGCCAAGATGCTGGACGCGTTCGATCGCAAGACGGCGTTGCTGAATGCAGCGGCGGCCGGGGAGCTGGAAGCGGTCAAGTACCTGGTTGCAAGAGGGGATGACCTGGAGACCTGTGGACCGGAGGATGAGACGGCGCTGCTGGTTGCAGCAGGGGGTTCAGGACGCGTGGAGATTGCACGTGTTCTACTTGAAGCTGGAGCGGATCGCGCTGCAGCGCTGAAGGATGGCAGCTCAGCGCTTCACCTTGCAGTGACAGCTGCAGGTGCTCGAGGTGGTGCGGCGATGGTCAATTTGTTGCTGCAAGAAGGAGTTGATCCGCGCAGTCTCGACGCTCGTGGCAATCGCGCGCACGACTACGCTGACGACCCTAATGTTGTACGGGCTTTGGAGAAGCACGAGTCGAGAATGAAGTTACTCTTTGCGGCAGAAGCCGGTAATTTGTCGCTCGTGATTCACCACGCGAGTCATGGAGCAGAAATTGACGCAAGAGGACGAGCCGATGGCGTCACTCCGCTACTCGCAGCAGTGCAAAAGGGCTGTGCTGACGTGGCTCGTTACCTGCTCGAAAAAGGCGCTGACGCCAACGCTGCCTCTACCGCTGGTGGGTTGACGTCGTTGCATGTTGCCGCTGAACAGGGTGGCTATGAAATAGTGGAGTGTCTCCTACAGAACGGTGCCGATGTGAACTTAACCGATGCAACCGGCAAGCTTGCACGAGATTATGCCATTGATGATCAAGTCATTGAAATGCTGGACATGGCCAACGCTCCCGCTGGTAAAGACGACAATCAAACCTCTGCTCCTATGGAAGAACCGAATGCAGAGCCAACCATCGCCGAAAGCATCTCCAGTATGGATACCAAGGGCAGCGCCAGCAGTAACCAAAGCAGAAGAGGAAACAATGAAAGCATCGCGATGATGATAGACGACAAAACAGCAAAACGCGAGGATGAAATTGTCATGCTGCAAAATGACGAGGGCGAGACAGAGGTGAGACTTGGTGCCACAACTGCGGCAGTGACCGAGGGGAAGCAGGACACGACAGAGCAAGAGTCATGTCAAGCAGGCAATCAGCATGATCTCTCCATTGAGGGTTTGGCCAGCAGCATTCGCAGTAACTGGAGCTGTTCGGGGCCCCCACCGTCGTACCTCAGCTATTTGAGGGTTCAGCCTCCATCTTCAAACGATACCAACTTGTTGGCTGCTGTGCAACGCAACGATTTAGAGAGTGTCCGAGGTCTACTGGCCAGCGATGTGGACATCGAAGCACGATGCGACGGCAACAACTTCACTCCACTTTGCTGGGCTGCCCAGGTTGGCAACTTGGAAATGGTGCAGTGTCTGCTAGTAGAAGGATCGCAAGTGGATGCTGCAACCCCTAGTGGATTCACACCGCTTTTGCTGGCTGCTTCGGGAGGCCATGCCGATGTTGTGCAGCATCTCCTCATGAAAGGGGCCGACCCGGAAATTTGCATGATACGAAGTGGTTTTACAGCTCTTCTGGTGGCCACTTTCAATGACTATGTCGACGTGGTTCGCCATTTAGTGAAGAAACGAGTCAACCTCGAGGTTCGCTCTGCTGACGGATCCACCGCATTGCATCTTGCAGCCGAGAAGGGTCATGCCGCGATTGTGCAGCTACTTTTGACTGGGGGGGCGAATCCGAATGCCATCATCCAACTCGATGGCTCTACGGCGCTGCACAAGGCGGCATTCATGGACAAACCCGCTGTAGTGTGGCTGCTACTACGTAGTGGTGCCGACCCGCATATCAAGGATAGTAAGGGTCTGACTGCTGTTGACCAAGCCTACTCGGAACAACTCAAACGCACTTTGCTTGCAACGAAGACGGATCGCGACGCGGGAATTACAGAGGCTTGGTGGGATCAATGGCGGATACGTCAACCGGTTGGAGCCAAAACCTCGGCTGGCGGTGAAGTTTGATCCAAAGAAAACTCGTGCATTTAACGGGTTGCAGTGGACGAATAAGCGTATCTACTCTCGACGACCATCCAACGGACGACTTGCGCTCTAGGACTGCAGTCTCGACTATTTTATTTTGCTAACGATTCGAATGCAGAAGCGGTGGTTATCCGTACGTCTTAGGCATATTGAGCAAGTACCTTACACGCACAGCAAGCAACTGGAGCAGGACGGGCTTGCTAGAATTGTCAAGAACTGCAATCGATATTGTGGATGAGACCAAACAGCGAAGTGAAGCTTCAAAAGTAAGGAGGGGTTGCTGACTAACGATTCAGAGCGAACACACGAGAAACTCGATGCTTGCTACCGTCCTCTACGATCCCTTCACAGTTGATGGTCGTGGTGTTTCGCTTGATCAGGCAACGAAATGAGGTGTCTTCGTGGCAACAACTTTCGATGCCAGAATTTGCAGTGATGATTAGTTGGTACGTTGTCACAGAGCAAGCTGAAGGCCTGTGTACGATCTGAACGCCATCGTTTTCATGGCGCGTGTGTCGGACATGGAGATTGGACCGGCCAAATACTAGTTGGCGTCAGTTGTTGATTCTAAATGGCGGCGTGGAGGACTGGGAAGACTCTTCGCTGACGAAGCTCTTCCTCCTGCGTGTGCCTTCACCTGGATGTTACTTCAAAAGTATGTGCGACTCCAGATTGTTACCGACAAGGTTGGCGGAATAGAGCACCTGGAGCTACGGAGATGGCAGCAAGCACCAATGGCAGGTGACTCGAAAGTGTGCCACTTGCACCACATTGGAAACTCGGGGTCTGCTAATTGAGAAGCATGCGCTCTCAAGAAATACAAAATACATTCACTTTAGGTCCTCGAGCTCTGGCCGACCTAGTGGAGCATCAGCACCTAAAACGAAGAACGGCGACTCTTCTCTGGGGGAGCCGGCACGAACGGCGGCTGTCGCCAATTCCCCCCGCCCGCCAATAGGCTCTTCCCCTCTTCAGATGCTGTTTGTCACTAGTTCTTCCTTGGCGTGGTGCAAAACGTCCACAAGGTCCTTGGCCGTTGGCCGGCTCATAGGTGCGTACAAAAGGCACTGCTCAACCAACTGCCGCACGCTAGCAGGGGCCTCCAGGAAGGCCGGGTGATCCTCGTGTGGTACCAGCGGCTCTTGGCGCCGAACACGCTTTACAAGCTCCACGTCGGACATCGTGTTGCCCTGCTCCTCGATCAGTGCCTGATACGGTGACACCCGTGTGAAAATCTCGCTGACCAAGACGCCAAATGCGTACATATTGTTCTTCCGCGCATCCATAGGGGATGAACGCGTAATAACCTCAGGCGCAAGCCATGCCACCTCGCCCATGCCGTACGAATATGTGGCTGCCTTGCCCGGGCCGCCCAATTTGGCAGAACTCGGGACACACTCAAACAAGCTGAGTTTGCAGCTCAAAGCACTGTTCACGAGCACCTTCCGGCTGGACAACTTCTTCGCGCAAAGGTTCTGTTCGGTTTCGTGCAGGTAGGCCAGCGCCAGAGCCACATCCAGACACATCTGCAGTTTCGTACTGACATCCAAATCCACGTCCGTGTTCGAGAGCACAGTCTTCAGGTTGCCCTTATCCATGAATTCGGTCACAACCGCGAAATCTGTGCCAGCCAGCCACGTAACGCCCACCAAGTTCGTAATGTTCGGGTGTGAAATCGTTGCAAACGACCGAGCCTGGGCCATGAGCGCTTTCGTCACGAAAGAGTCCGTCACCTCTGATTCCACGCGCTTTACAATCACCTTCTCGCTGTTGTACTCGCCCATCCACAAACGGCCAGTGCCCACTGACTTGACAAGCGACACATCACTCTGAGGCAGCCGGAAGTTGCGCAGGAACTCATCGTTTGAAATGAACGAGCCCTTATCAGCAGTCGCATCACCCTTGCTCATTAGAGTCGTTGTAGCCTCGTTTTGAGCGTTCGCGTTTGCAGCCTTGCGCCTGAAGTGCATCCGCAAAATGAAGAACGCCAGCACCACAGCGACCACGACGACCACCACGATGATGGCGACGAGAGCACCTGTAGATATGCCGCCACTGCTGTCACCAGCGTTTGCACTTCCAGCTGACCCGGAGTTAGAGCTGCTGCTCGCAATAGAAGTGGGACTGTTAAAATTTCCAGTTTTTGACGAAGCGTCCGTACTCGGAGATGCTGCGCTCGTGTTGCAGATTAACGTCGACGAGTCTGGTGAAACACGCATCGAAGATGTTGTGTCGTTGCACGAGCTGTCAACTTCAGTAGCGAGGTTTGCACGTAAGTTTTGGAGGCTTTCAGTCGACAGAGTTGTTCCCTCTTTGACAAGCGCCAAATTCGCCGTACTGCACGAATCCACATGTCAGTTCCTCCCTGAGATTATGATGTCACAGCTGCAGACGTACATGTTCATACTGGAGTCGTAGACCCGCTCGTAGAGGATACCCGGAATTTGGACAAATGCCGTGTTCTGCAAGTCACTGCAACAGCATCGGAAGAAATTGTGTAAGCCGAGAAACAATCTACAGCTCTCAAATAATGCAAGAAACCCACATTTCTGTCAAGGCGTGCACGTAACTAACCAACGACAGATTTGTCATGGTCATGTCATTGAAGTGTCTGTAGATCCAGCATCAGCAGCACACACCCATGAGCTCCCCGTAAGTATCCACAGTGTCGTTCAAATACAGTCACGCACATGTCCTTCATCGTCGATGGGAGTGCCAGCTTCACACTTTCGGGGCTAAACTTGACGTTCTCAAACCGCCTACAAAAGCAACAGCCACGACACATGAGAAACTGACCAAGGGGTACGCCGCCGTCGCTGCCTACTCACAGGCTGTATACATTGCTCAACGTCGCCATATTCAACTGCTGAGTGTACGCCAGTGTGGGGGTCCCGCTCGTGCCCGTGAAGTTCCTGCGCCACATTCTACTGTCAGTTTCCCTCTCCCTGCACTGCTAATCGAGCATACACTTACAGTGTCCCTAGTATACTGCCTTGCTGGATGTCCAGATTGAGCGTCGAGGCCTCCACGTTCACCTGGAAGTCCTTCATCATCGTCTTGTTGCCACTGGTTCCATTCGCGCACGTGAACGAGACCTGGTTTGCGTCCTGCATCGACAGGGTGGCATTCTGAGTACCGCACAGCACGTCCAGTGTTGTATCGTCGGCCCGCCCGCCCGCCGCCAGCAGCAGCACCGCGAGGAAGCTCCGGCCAACGGGTCGCATGCTGCTTGCCGGAATTCAAATGGACGGCTGCTCCGCCTGAATACTTTTTGCGACTGACTCTCGACAAAAAATGTACCCAAAGGGGCAGGGTTCGGGGCATGCGGAAATTCTCGACCCATAGTGAAGCCAAGTTGAAATTGGTCAGCAACTTTGCCTCTGCGCCTTGTGCTGCAGCCCTGCTGCTTGAAGCAGTCCACGAGCTGACCATTGTGGCCGGCGCGCACGCCCTCTGCAGCGCTCGCTCCGCCTAAGTTTGGCATCGAACGAGAGCTCGCTGCTGACTGAATTCATGACGAGCGAAACCACCTCCAAATCGAGCGCACACGCTGACTGGACCTATTCGGCCGCGGTACATTGCGAAGACTCCGCAGTCACCAGCGGTATCAGGGTTCAAACGCGTGCAAGACTTGCACGCATTTTGCCATGTCCGTCGGCCTGCGGAGACCATGGATACTTCGGGTCCCGAAGGGCATCCGCATCACGCTCGACTTCTTGGAGCCACAAATCCGTCAAACCGCGAGTGACAGAAAATCCACTTTTGGTCCACCTGTGCACAAATCACAAAGGCAACGCGCGCGAAAATGGCATCGATGGTACGGAGTGTTGCTGCTGCTGACTGCCGCCCCGCGTCGCTGCCTTTTAACATGCCTTGCCGTCGTCTGCACTTGCTGTTATTTCTGCGCAGAGCAGCAGCGAGCAGGGCTCCGAGGACCAATGGGACGACTTGGCCATCGTCCGGGTAGACTAACAACGCTCGACAGCTCTTGGTAGGTCTCTTTGTGTCTCATGCATCTGCTGTCGTTCGTGTTCGTCCCATGCAGGCATTCGAACAAGCGCTGACTGACCAGCAGCGCTCCACAGCTGCTCAGTCCGCGGCTGGCAGGTACGACGCCGTTGCTCGTAACTTTAGCGAGCAGTTTGTCCGCTGACACATTTATATGTTTACAGGAAGCATAAGGCTGCGTCGCGGTCCAACGGAAAGAAGGCTGCTAGGAGCGTCTCCCTAGATGAAGGGGGTGAAGGTGAAGATGAGGACAAGCACGCTCATGCGTCTGCAGCAACAGGAGCGGCGGCGACAGGAATGTATGGCCAACCGACTGCTGCAGCGTACGGGGGATTCTCAACTGGAGCAGGTACTTTTGGCTATCCGCAGCAACAACAGCAACAACAGTCTAGTGATCTGTACCAGGCCGCCTACACTCAAGCGTACGCCCAGCTCCAAGCTCAATTCCAAGCTGCGTATCCTGCAGCAGCCCCTCAGCCGTATGGACCAGGCGCCCAGAATCTGGGCCAGATGCCATCTTTCGCGGCCCAGTCGCCGTACTATCCACCACCTCCGACGCCGTTCCCTGGGATGCCTGGCGCTTCAGCTCCGTTTCCGGGATCGGTACCCAGCGCAGCAGGGTCGGACGACGGCTTAGCGAACGTGCTCATGGCGTGGTATCAGTCAGGATATTACACAGGCCGTTTCCAGGCGATGCAGGAGATGAAAATGCGTGGCCACCGATAGGAAACTAGGTCGTTAGAAGCCCTGTGGGTGCAGTAAGGCTAAACTACCGCGAGAGTCGTTGATAGATAAACTCGCTGCCTCCTAGTACTCCACTACAAAATATTCGCACGTCTCGTGCTTTCCTTGCATCTTTTCGTGGTTGTACCGCTCACTGGCGCTTCTTGATCGAGGCGTGCTTGGCCGTCTTGGAGCTTTCCTGCAAGAACTTGACGAGCCAGTAGAACTGCGCAGAGACAACCGTTAGTGGCACGGAGCAGCACATATACAGAAAGCAGGTACAGCACGCACCAACGCCAGCATGTGAAGCCCCACGAGGCCACCCACGAACGCGTTAATGCCGAAGCCCAGGTCCGAGCCCAGGAGCATGATGCCGTCTGTCATGATGGCTTTTTCGATTTTGATACACGATCTTTTTTAGTCCCATCCGATTGTGGGAATGCAAATCTCCATTTTGTGTACCATACAAACATTTAGTGAAAGATCAACTTCAACGAGGTGACCTTCATTCTGCAAGATGCCACGCACCTGGCAAGCGGCACGCCACCACAACCACACGCAGCAACCCGGTACAGCGCAGCCTCTTGTCGCTCATTACACTGCCTCTAGCGCTCACGTGTACGTGCGTGCAAGACTCCGACGTCGCAGTTTGCACGAAATTCCGCGCTGAAACGAGTAAAATCGTGGGATCCGTGGCGAAATACTGCGAAGAGCTGAACGAAGACCCCGCAAGGACTCGGCGGAGGGGTAACAGACCAAAGTCGACGTCGCCAGGTAAGACGAACAGCGACAAGCTTCCTCCGTCGGAAATTCGCACGGGAGACGAAGAAACTGAACCGAGTGAAGGGGGGAATTGGCCTCAGATGCAGGCTGGTGTGTCGAGTACTACGAGGTACGAGGCGAGGGGCTAAATCCTTGTGTTGGATTTTAAACGAGCTGATGGAGATGTCGATTGGAAGAGAGCAGCAACAAGATGGAGGCCGTCAATGCAAAAACTGTGGCGGTGATGTGAATGTTGAGCTGAATTGTGGTTTGGCTCCGTTGGAGCTGCCTCCTTTGCAACTTGAGGATTTGGGGGGTGGGAATGCTGCGCTCAAGCAAAGCGGGGAGGGTTGGCTTGAGAAAATTGTTGCAATGCAGGATGCACCGGCATCAAATGAATTGTGCAAGCGTACGGACGGCCTCACTCTGTGGGCTTATTGGGAAGGGTGCAATGGTTTTGCAGAAGAACAGCCGACCAGTAGCACCGAGCCAAACCTGCAGTCTCGGGAGAAGAAACTGTGCACATTGAGCAGTCCGCGACGTGTGCAGAGCGATTGGTGTGAGGCGAGTGGGTCTGGCGAAAAAATTCTTCATGACGAGTCAAACGCTCTTCTTAGAAGGATGATCAGATTGCATACTCAGGCGGCGTTTCTCGTGAAGGATATCATCGTACCAAACGTGTTTGACGGTGACTGGGGTCGATCATTGTTTGGTGTTCACAGTACCGTGGAAGGAGATGGAGAGATACAACAGCTTTTACTACCCTGCGGTCTCGTGCGAGAAGACGACGCCAATGTCACTGATGCCCCATTCAAGCTCGTTTCCACCGCGGACAGCTTTTTGCGCGGCGTTCAACGCTCGGATGTGTCTTTGACGAAGGCATCAATGAATACACCGTCTGTGTGGAATCATTTAGTGGCGGTGGATCGACTCACAGAATTAATTGCAGAAACACGGAAGATCATGCCAGCGCCATCAAAAGAATGCCCAGCATCACCGCAAGGGCATCCTCCGGAAATGCTAGTGCAAGCTGTTACGGATCGATCTGATCCTCGTGGAAATGCAAGTCTGCCAGGAAACGCTACACCAATCGCAAGAAAGAAGCGCGGAACTGATAGCAGCACGCAGGATACCCAGCCACATCCAGTCGGCGTAAAACTAGCAGTAGCTACCGAGGATAGCCCTCTGAGCACCGATTATTTCTTGAGCGACATATTTCTGAATTGCAACTGGGGCGAATCGCCGGAAGTAGTCGGCATCACTGTGAGAGAGGACACCAACTCAAGTGACTCCAATGGCCCCCCGCAGTACGAACAGTTTCTTCAACAGATCGCACGTCCAGCATTGTGGGACTTGATGCGAAAGAAGTTAATTCAAGTCAATGGGGCCTCTTTCCAGAGTGCACTAAACTGCGTCAGCTTGGAGACGCTGGAAGCGATAGTCTACCAGAAATTCCGGGATGTGAAGAAAATGAGTCTGAACCCTTCAGCAGTCTCAAGCATCGAGATAATCGAGACTTGCGCTAGCCTTCGTCAAGCTGCTTGGTTGCACACGCTGCGGTACGCACGGGCTTTTGTATTATGCATCCCAAATATGCTGACTGGCTTGTTCTGAGTAGCATCGTGTCTGTTTCTCGTAATGGAGATATGATGTCGGCAGTACTAACAAAAATTCTTCCTAGTGCGAAGTACAAACTCGTATTGGGTTCTTCCAACTGGAAAGATCTCTATGTACTCTTGGAAGCGATCGGTGGAAATGCGGTGTATTTAAATGCAACAAGCCATCCCTCTCTAGATACAACGACGGGCGGTACACCAGAAGTAGGGCCAGCAATCCAGCCACCCCACAAAAAACAAAAGGTTCACATGAAGCAAGAAGTCACACCAGTTCGTGTGTTGTGCTCGATTCAGTTTTTAGACCAGGTAAGGCCTGTATTCAATCGCGAAGTGCCATTCGTACTAATTAATGGTCATTTGAATGTCTACAGGATGAACTTCTGGATGAGCTGTGCACCGAGCAGCGAATATTTTTCATCGAGCGAGATCTCCCACCACCTATTGGCATGCTGGTCGATGAAAGAAACTGCATTTGCGTGGTGAACGCGGTCACGTTTGAAGGTGGGTCCTATGACAATATGTAGGGTCCCATGAGGGTTGGGTCGTTCTCAATAATATTTATGATGCGTGTAGTCGAAGCGAATGTGCGGGACTTCGTTTTCGGCTTAGCCCGTTTGCAAGTCCAGTTTCAAAAATGCTGGATCATTATCGGTAGCACGTGAAATGTTTACTATGCTTCCATTCAGGTGCTCATCTGATCTTGTTGGCTTACTTGCTTTGTAGCACTTGACGCCCCCGCTCCAGGTGAAATGGAAGAAGCGATTAATTTGTTTTACGCAGCCTTGGTTCAGTTTCGAATCGAAATCCAAGTGTTTACCAGGTATGGATTTGTGTTATTCCGTCACGGTGGAGTTTGTCAAGAAACTAATGTTCTGGTCCTGTTTCCTTAGTTTCTCGCGCGAGGAATCAAGTCGCTATGTGCGTGCGGTCGTCGACGAATGCGCCGAAATTGCTTTGAACTCTCGCCGTGTATTGCCGCGCTTGTGGTTCGAGCGACCATTTTTGCTGGAGGAGGAATCGCAATTCGAACGATTTCTTGTCTCGACAAAGATCGTCAATCACTACGCAGCACAGTCACTGCTTCATAAGATCTGCATGGAAGATCTATTCACAAAACGGTACGAACAAGCAATAGCCGTGCAAGCACGTACTAACCACGAACTAAATTCGCTCTTAGAATCAATAAATTGAAGGCTCTCGTCCAAAATGCAGTAACAGATGAGCAGCTGCAACTCCTGTGGAGGCATGTTTGGATTGCCTCTTGGGTCGAGTTTTGTTGCATTCTCCTTATTCTTGGTGTACTCTGTTCCTCTCAGACTTGTACAACAGGACCATGGGCTCAATAGCATGCAGTAGCAATACCAGAGGAGAATGCATTCACCCAGGGGCAGTGGCAGTCGCATTGAATGAATGAGTGAATGCTCTACTTGATAGGCAATAATTGATTCCTGTGGTCATTATCGATGTTCACGTCGATTCCGATAACGCTTATCGCGTATCTAGCCACCATACACAATACTGCGCACAGTTTTTAGCATGACATCGCCCCATGCCATAACTCCTGTGGACAGCTCGTGCAGCGCATCTTCAGGTATCGGAAATTGAGGCCGGTGAATCTTGATGAACGCCGCACGATACATCGTCACAACCAACTCGCCGTTGGTCGAGAGGCTTTTGTTAACGGTGAACACGGAGGTAGCAGACACGTCTTTCCGGACACGCTTGGCAGAGTCGTACGGATAGAGCTCGTCCTCGTCGATGGAGTCGAGTGCTACCATGCCATACTTCCCGTCAGGGTCCAGCTTTGGGAACAGAAGCGAGCTCGTCTCCATTGTGACATTGTCACACACCATTGACAGCACTCGCGCGTTGTACACACTGTCATCGATGGTCTCGTAGTCATCCCTGACCGTGATATGTCCCAGACGCTCCGTGATACTGATCTCCATGTTGGTCAGATAGTACACAGCTGCGTCGTAGACTTGCTGAAGAGACTTGACGCCTGGGAATTGGACGGTCTCAAATCGAATGCCGCAGAAATCACCTTCTGCGGACTCGAAAAGCTCATCCGAGTACGTCGTCTTGTCCATATCAACGTAGTGTCTGGGGTCCATGACGAAGTTGTACGCATTGCGTAGCTTCTCGTCGCGAATGGACACGAGCATGGCCCGACGCTGGTCCCAGTCCTTCGGAAGGCAAATGCGGGTGTAGAGCGGGTGTGTCTGCTGCGTTCCCTGTGGCAATGCAAAGAACGTATCGTCAAGCACCAGTCCAAGACTCAAGCACCACAATTGTGCACTTACGTAGCATCGACTCATAGCAGACTGCATTTCAGCAATGTGAAGGTGTTGGGCCCGTGCGGTTTGGTTCATCTTCGTATTTTCCGCCTTGGCTTGCTCCAGCACGGCATCGACCGCGGATTCTTGCTCTGGGTCCGCTGCTCGGATTTTCAGCACCGTCACTTCCGATTCGAGCTTGCGAAGTTCCTCGCGAAGATCTTCGGCTTTTTCCTGCGGGGTCAACAAAACGTAATGTTAACGTCTGAGTAAGTTCGCTGCAGTGCTGTGGAACGTACCCGTCGCGCGGCGTACGTACACTTGCGCCGTTTTGGCTTCTTCTCGTCGGGAGTCATGGTCTGCTTTATCGCTTGTTGCGTTTCGCGCGCAAAACCGCTGCTTTGGTAGCTGATCGCCATTGGCTTAGAAATGTCGAGCCTGTTGGCTGAGTCGGCAAATTGTCAAGTGGTCTCTCGCCTCGTATTGATGCCGTCACCGCAGGAACGAAGCAACGACTACCTGTTGATTACACGTGTATTGGTGGCCACTGGCCAGCATATACATGTACTCCGCGACAAATGCACTCACGCTTTATAATAGGTCATGATATTGATAAATGTAAATACCATGTATACGGTAGCAGATCGCACCGGATGCCAGATGTTCTACCTCGGCATGGTCAACAGCGCTCGTCGTTCCAAGTTGACGCGCAATGCACGTAGCACGGGGACTGGTTATTACATGCAAAATTGGTATTGCAATATGGTCATCTGTGCAATTCACACCACTTTGCGTTTGTGTGGTCATGAATGATTCGTCAGCATCTCACGTACTACTAGATTAACCGTGCATCACACCTGACTGTATTCGTGGACTGTCAGGCACATGACATGTATAGCAATAGTATCAGATTGGGACTTGTACTTGATAAGCTTACATTTATTCCGTTGATCAGCTGCGTGATGACCTTGCTTTAACAGTTTTCGGTACATTGGAATCGTGCCAGGGGTGCTGCGGACAACTTGATGAAGAAACCGAAATAGAGGTGCTAACTCGCGAAGAACTACTGAGAGACGCGACGGACTTCGCTTTTATCAAAACTGTGGGCGGCGGCTTACCTCAGTGGTCTTGATTAATAGCTGCTCACAGGCCTTCGAACGCTGAAGTCATGAGTACGCGTACAAACACACTGCGAGCAAGACGAGAAAACTAGTCAAACGTCGATTGGTGTACATGTACATGCGCTCACGGATTTGTTTACGATAGTCCTGGTGATGTTCACTGTCTTCAATCGACAGTAAGACACGGTTCATGGTTATGAATGCGCTCATCTAGTCCTTGAAGAAGATCCGTGCACCATTGAGGGACCAGTCGAGCAGGTCGAACTCACGGCGGTTCAACTCAATACGCTTGGCAGTGAGCTGCAGCGTATGTACCTCTTCTTCGTCATCAATGAGCTCGGCCGTCGTCTCCTTCTGTTTCTTGGCAGCCTGCTCACGCTTGCGTGCTTCACGCTCTGCTTGCTTCTCATTGTAGGCCTCCTCCTCGACCTTGTACTTGCGCGCCACCTCTTCGAACCAATGCAGCGCATCGAATTGCTGCCAGCACACCAAACAAACAGTAAAAGCGTTAGCACATTGACAGCTGATACGCTTCATATACAGACATAACCCACCTCTCCCTGGTCGAGAATTGCAAGGATGTACGCAACACCAATGGCGAAGCCGTCGTCCGAGAAGTACGACTCCCGACGACGTGTGTTCTTGTACATGAGGTCCTTTGCCTGCACTGTCGTCTCGACGTAGTTGATCGTAAGCGCCGGAATGATAGTGTAGAAGTTGACCAAGTGTTTTTGCTCGTCGCTGGCGGTGACGTCCTGGAAAACCTTCACCAGCACCTTGAAGTAGTCGTTGTTCTCTGAGAAGTTCTTGGCCAGCGTGGAGATGACCGAGTCCAAGTTGCGCGCTGCCACGACTGTCTCGCGTGACAACTTAGCGCCTAGAATTTCGTCCTGGACCACCTCACCCGTTTCTTCATTCTTCTCCTCAGCCACGCCGTCTCCAGCATACGCTTCAAACTTGAAGTGCGTATGGTTCAGGTCCGGGACGAACTTAATGGCATTGCTGCAGTAGTTCATGCCGGCCGAACGCACCATACGCACATATCCCAGTGCGTTGCCAATTTCTGTGATCAGCATACGGAACTGGTCCAAGAACGTCTTGCCCGAGTCTGACACACCCAACTTGCGAATATCCTTATTGAATTGGAACGCGCGGTCGAACGGGTATTTGTTGTCCACTTCCTTGTCATCACGATGCTTCTTGTACCAGCGTTTTTCACGCTGCAGGTAACTCTTGATGTACTCGTCGAAGAGGAACTGGGAGAAGATGTCGAACTTTTTCGTCAGGAACTGATACGTGAAGTTCACAGTGGTGTTCATGATACCCATGCCGTGCGTGCGGATCGAGCTAGCGATCGAGTGAATATTGATCGAGTTCAGGTGCCGCGAGCCCTTGTCACTGCGGCGCTCGAGGAAAAACTGTTGGTTGAGGTTGTAGTTGTATCGTGCCACGAAAATCTGGATGTTGCGCATGATCTGTAGAATGTCGAGTCCCTGATCCAGCGATCCCATGGGGAGATGATTATCCGCAAGGCTCAGGCCGTATTTGTCGTTGGCCAAGTTACGCATCTCGCCGTAGGTTTTCCAGTCGTGAAGCGCGACGGTAGTCAAGTTGTAAAAAGTGCTTTCGAGATAATGTGTCACTTGTTGCCGCAAGTCTAGCGTCTTGCCATGCAACCGAATAGGGCGCAGGTCCAGGTAGTAGTGGAGCACCTTGAAGTCCGCACTCTTGGGGTTGGGTGCATCGAGGTGGTCCAAATGAACTGAGTGAACGTGCAGACGGAGATCGTTCTCCACATCCTTGCACAAATTTTCCACGATCTCCTCCTGCATCACCGACTCGATGAACTCAGCGTACGCGTTTACATACAGCTCGTTATCCGTCTCGTGCTGCGCACCACGAAGAAGCTTGATCGCGTCCAAAAAGCCCCCAACCACGTATTGAATGCGGTTTGCCTGCTCGGGCTGGTTGTACAGATCCGACAAGAAGGGGTGCAGCAACTCCCGGCTCCAGTAAAAGAAAGAGCAATCACACGCGCCTCGGATCTTACGCTGGAAATCACTGAGAAGACGCAGCTTCCAGATGAGCTTTACAGGTTCACCTGCCCCCTTTAGACCCATCGGCACGGTTGTTTCCATGTCGCTACCCTTCTCGCTGGCAGCGCTACCATTGTCCGGCGATATCATTGCGATCTGGGCGGCGAGATCAAGAACAGTAATCCGAGTGTACGAAAACGACTCGCCAGAATTTAGGATGTCCTCCAGTACGGTGACAGCGGCAAGAACATCTAGCTTCGTATCATCGAACTTCTTGCTAGCTTCAAGGTGCGCCTTAAGCGGACGGAAAAATGAGAACAGCGAGTGCGCCACTTGGCGCAACAGGTGTGAAGATGACTCAGCCAGGATGGGGTTCTTCCGTGCAAACATGAACTCGACCGCCTTCAAGATCTCAATGCATGTGTACAATGGCTTCACTACTCGCTTCGGCATTGGAATGGCCAGAGAAAGGTGCAAGTTGACCAAAGTGTGCATCATCGTCTGTACTCGTTTCGCCAAGATCAGTCCCTTCAGGATCAAATTACCGCGGATGCTCAGCGTTCGTGACGCGTCACCCATTCCACGCGTTGTGGGCTGGAAAAAGGACTCCATGCGCACGAGCCAAGCACTCAGCTCCAGTTTGGCGGTTGTTACGTCAGCCGGAAAGGCATCATCCAGCGAGTGCAAATACTCGCGACGGAACTGCACGATGTCGGTGGGGTGCAACTTCTTCGATGTCATGGGCGAGTACTTGAGCAGGAAGTCTGGCAAATACCACATAATCTTGCCGCAAATGGTCACGCAGGGTGCCTTCACTTGGGTTTCCCACAGGCGTTTATAAAGCACGGGATCGGCTGGGACATTGGACGGCTGCAACCGGCGAAGCAGTACGTACAGTCCGGCAGTGCCAACCAGATCGTTTCGTTCAAATGTCTCCGTAGCTGACGTAATGGCACCTTCAGCAATGCTCAAGCGAGCGCTGACGCAGTGCACAAATTCCTCCAGAAACACGCGGTTGGTGCGGATATCAATCCTGGATTCCCCCCCGCTGCTGCTGGCACGCCTGCCACCTCGCTCGCTGTCACTTCCGTCGGGGTCTTCTTCATCCTCCGCAGCGTCACCGCCAGAAAAGACTTCGAAGTCCTGCTCGATGCAGCTCTGGAACACCTGTGCGCTCATGATAGTCTGGTCCAGGCTGACCAGAAGTCGCTCAAACTGCTTCACCTTGTCAACTGTGACGTTGTAGCGCGGCGGATCCGAGCGCACATATTGCATCATGCGCTTGTACTTGTCCCACGATGTGATGATGTTGGGGTTGTCGATAACGATGGCATCAATAGTGATCATGACCTCCAGCAAGCTTGCCAGCGCGTCGAATACGGGGTGGAGGTGCACAAGCTTGAAAGTCGACTTCCACAGTTTCTGGAAGCTCTGGTACAGATTCGCAAGCTGGTGGATCATGTTGATGGTGATAGCATTGCATCGGTCCACGAAGTTGGAGATATCCTGAAAAAATGCGAGCATGCGGCCTATATGGCCTTCGTCCTCGCCGCCCTTTACTTCGCCTTCCTCTCCGTGTCGGGCCTGGCCGAACATGATGAGCGCCGGGTAGAAGTTATCCTCCACCGTCACCTTGAGCTCCGAAATCTCATCGCACAGCACGGAAAACACCGTGAGCACCTTGTTGAACAGCTCGTTGTCCGTCTTGATCAAGTCCTGCACATCCACGCGTTCCGCCGGGTGCAGGTACAGCTGAATCGGATCCGCCTGAAAGCCATCATAAAAAAAGTCAGCCTCAGTGCCCAAAACAACTAAAACCCACCACCAACAAACCGTACCCAGTACCCCCACACTTCCGACATCGCCGCCGTAATAGCGTCCTCAATCTCCTTCAGCTTGGTCTACGAAATGGCGCCCCAAATAGTCAGCAAAGTCACTCCCCCACCTTAAACTCTGCATCTCACCGTGTGGTCATTAATGATAGTCAAGCCTCGCTGCAACTCCTCCCGAATCGGTTGCTCTACGTCACACAAACACCTCGTCAGAACCTGCCCCAACACACAAAAACTCCTCCTCTGTCTCACCCTGAGCGTCAAACTCTGCAAAGGGGCTCCCGAACTGGTCGTCGGCCAGGTTCCAATTCTCCGTGATCGTGGATAGCGCGTTGCTGTCTTTGCGCGGCTTGTTGCCCTTGGTCACGCCGAAGTTGGACACGAAGGACGACTGCCGCCCGCGCAAACCGGAGCGGCTACTGCTGCGCGAGAGTCGGGATGTCCGCGAGTCCGCGCGAGGGCGAGTGTGGCTCCCCCCGAGCCCCGTGAGCCGCAGGTCCCTGGCCGACATGTCCGACGCGCGCGAGTCGGCGCGCCCCATGTCGAAGCGCGTCGAGTCCGCCCACGAGGCCTTGGAGTCGAATCTCGGCCGCTGCTGGTGGTGCTGCGACGGGGACGACGCGAGACTCGACTCGTCCGAGATGCTGCTGCTTATGCTGCTGCGCGCGTCCGCGTCTTCGCTTTGGGCGCGTTTCTTCTTCGCAGATGCGCTCATGACGGACGGGGCTTGCACGACGAGATGATCCTCTATCTGGTGGCGCTGCGGGCGATGCGTGGGGAGCCGCGGATGAGACCGAACGCGATTGACGCTTTCTCAGACTTCCTCCCCTTCGAGGAAATCTACAAAGTGACCTACAATTGATTATGCACGTGTGGATATTTTGTAGGATGGATGCGATTGGATGAGACAACTTCAAGCTAGGAATTGAGTTACAGTTGAGGCCCTTGTATTCCCCAGGGTGGACCTTATTGGGGGGGGGGGGGGGGGGGGGGGGGCACAACTGTACCTTCAGATAATGGCACTCACGCCGTGGACATTGATTCAACTCGAGTGCAATAGCCTCAGTGCTTGTCAATCAGCACTTGCATCTTTCTTCTGTTCGTATATCTCGATGACAGGCCTTAGATCGTTCTAGTGTAGGATCTTGCACCTTCGTCGCCTTGCTACGAGTGAAGCGTTAAGGCCTTTAACTTCCAACGGCGTTGACAGCCAAAGCCATTGACTCAACGCAGAGCATCGATCGGAGTCCTACTCGAGTATCTAGCGTTGAACAAAGTTAGCTCCAGACTTGACAGGACAGTTTCGTGTGGGGGCGACAACAATAGTCAAAACAGGGTGTTCATTTTGTCTTGATCGTGGTTTGTAGCAATTGCCGCGTCGAAACACGAAGATGCCCAAATGGACACCCCACATTCGCTCAGACCATGGAGATTCCGACGGAATGATGTGGAACTGCCTTATCACCAAAAATCATCTCATATGTTTCGCAACTTTCTGTTGCCTGGCGTGATGCCTCAGCTCAAAGCCGAATCCCAATGCTTTCAATCGATCAGCATCCCGCCCGATGTACGGTAAGTAGTATCCATAATACCGCATCATGTATAGCTGCTGTCCTAGCGCCATACCCACACGTTCATCTTGGCCAAGGGATTCGCACAAAACTTTTGATGCTCCGCTTCTAGAGCTGGAAAAATACGCTCTCTCCAGTTTGGCCCATGATAGTCCCACGTGAATCCTAGCTGAACGAGGATGTCCTTGTCTCGCGTGGCCTGCTCCAGGTATTTTTCACCCGTGCGGATATTATTCACAATTATCCCCAAAAGCACCCCCCACGTTTCTAAAGGCCAAGGTGGCTGTGAAGGAACCTTGAATGTCTGTTCCACGATATAATGTCCAAATTCCTGACGATGAATCTTCAAGGCGGAGAGTATCTTCTCATTCCAGTCTCGCTCGGCAGGAGCAGAACTTGATCCGTCTGAGCTCGGACTCGCGCACGTGTTGGGAGTCCACGTGCCTGTTTCTGATTGAGGCCACAGTGATTCCTAGTTTCCAGTTCCACGATAGTCTTGGCCACGTATCATCGCCACTTAGCACAACAAAGTCTTGTGGAGGTCGTGGGCCTTGGAAAAGTGGCGCAGGGCCGGCATGATAAGTTCGTCCCATTGGAATCGGAAAATATGGTAAGTAGCATCTCTTCAGGTCAGCATCCATCCGCAGTGATAGTTTTTGCTTTCTGGCTAGCGTGCGCAGACGATTCACTCCGTCTCCGCGGCCACCGCAAGTCACCCGATGGAACGCCAAAACCCCCAAGGGACCAGTAAGTTCCCATTGATATCCTTGTATGTTCGCAGTGCTCGTAGAATCTTCGCCTCCCAGGCCCCATGAATTTCGTCCGACTTGGCCGCCCGACGGCAGCACGGCAAGTTACGTGCTGAATACCAGACAGGAGCGCGAAGGAAGTGTGGGGGAGAGCAATGCTGCAGCGCATGGCAATGCTCAATAAGAAGTCGGTCATCAGTATTAATACCAGTTCAGTGCGAATGTAGCTACCAAGCGAAAAAGAAGAAGAAGAGATAGATACATGTAGCTACATTCTGCGTCCATAGAGGAGATGGCTACGCCCAGCAGCTTGCCCCAACGCTCGCCACTCTGCAATTCACCACCACTTCCAGCCAACGCCACCATCGACTTTGCGCCCATGAGTTTCGCCGCTCCTCGACCGCCCGTGCAGCAGTCGCTGTCGTACGAGAGCATGGCCACGCCGCCTTCCAGCATCGCCAGTCGCGACACCTTCAACAGCGTCGAGACGGGCGCCCAAGAACCGGATGAAGAACCGCCCAGCCCGCCCAGTAAATGGGAGAAGTGGCTCTATGGCCTCCGCGGCGTCGTGGTCGGCGTCGTTGTGGGGATTGTGTTGGGGCTCGTCTTCAACTCCATCAGTCTCCCGGGAGAGGCTGTCACGTGGATCGGCACCCCTGGTCGCCTTTTCATCCGAGCGCTTGAGTGCCTCGTGCCGCCCTTGGTCTTCTCCGGTCTCGTTGTGAGCATGACGGACATGTCGCTGTATGAACACACCAAACGCATTGGCGGACGGACATTGGCCTGCTATCTGCTCACGACTGGCGTCGCTGCTGCCATCGGTGTGGCCATGGCGATCCTCTTCCGACCGACCTTCCACAGTGGCAGGAAAGGAGTCGTGGAGGACGCAGCACCGGTAGCTCTGCAATGCGGGGAAAATACGGGCTACTACGTCACCATGACAGTTGAGGGCAATGTCACTAGTCTCACTTGCCAGAAGGACGTAAGGCTCAGCGACGTGACCAGCTTGAACAGCAGCACCGACGAGCGCTACGAGAGCTACAGGAAAGCTGCGGCTCTCTTTCTACAGAGAGACATCAACAGCACGTACGAGCGTACGGACGGCGTGCTCGAAGATTTGACGCTGACCGATGCAATCCAACTGCAGCTGGACGCACTCGTGCCCAGCAACATCACATCGGCGTTTGCAGAGGGAACGCTGCTGTCCATCGTCATGTTTGCAGTGGCTTTCGGGGCAATACTTGCACGTGGGAATGCCCGCGGCAAATTACAGACAGCCACAGAGGTCATCCACGATCTCTACGACGTGTTCATGGAGCTCATCGGCTGGATCATCAAGTTCACGCCGCTCGCTATTTGCTCACTGTTGGCAGCAGCCATCGCAGACTCACAGGACCTCCGTACACTTTTGCGCAGTGTTGCTCTCTACTGCCTCTGTGTCGTCTGCGGCTTGGGGATCCACGTACTTGTCTTCTATCCAATATTGCTGCGCACATTAATTCGTTACGCCAACCCGTTCGACTGGCTGGCGAAAATGATTCGAGCACAGCTCTTCGCACTAGCAAGTGCGTCCTCCGCGGCCACACTGCCGATCGTCATGGAGTGCATCGGCGCTACCAAGATCGTGTCTCCTCGACTCTATCGCTTTGTGCTGTCCCTCGGAGTCACTATTGGGATGGATGGCGCCGCCGTAGGAACTCCGATCGCCGTCGTGTTCATGGCGCAAGTCAGCGGCGTCTCAATCAACGCAGCAGACTATTTGGCCATTTGGCTGGCGTCCGCTATCGGTTCTATCGGCGTTGGGCCAGTCCCGTCGACAGGTCTCGTCCTAATTATGACTGTCTGGAAGACTGTGTTCCCTAGTGAGGCTCTGCCTGCGGCATTTGCATTCATCATCGCAACAGATTGGCTGATCGATCGTCTCGACACCGTCGTGAACGTGACGTGTGACACCGTTGTGTGCCGAATCGTGGCTCATTTAGTTGGCGACCCCGGCGAAAAACTTCAAGAGGAAAACGAACTTCCGAGATCGCAGATTGCGCTTTAAGCGTGATTGACAGCGAGCGACGCACATGTACTTACTTTACTTATTACTCGCTTCGAAGTGCTCCCATTTTCACTTGCCGCTTTCACGAAGTCAAAGTGTATGGAGAAGCGTGAAAAAGAAACACTTTTTTATAAGGTGAAAATACCCACAACAAATAGCAAGCAACCAGGATCTTTTAGCAGAGGTAACCTTAGCACTTCTAGAACTTCGCTGTAGATTGCTACTTAAGTTCATGTGAGGAGCGTGTTGCCAGTTGCGAGCCACGATGAGTCCCAATCGACCCCACACCCCACTTCTTTGGGCCACGGATCCTCCGACGGAACGGCAAAATCCTCTGGGATCCCTTCCTTAGCTTCACATTGAGTTCCAGCAGCGGAACAACGCGGTTCTTCCATACCCGAGGCGACAGCTTGAGATTCACGCCCGACTCGTCCAACATCTCTGCATCATGACCGAATTTTGCGAAATACGTACCGCATCTCGGAGAGAATCGTTCCTAGTCTCGTTTTCGACGCACATCTAGGCCAAGGGTCTTCAGACGGAACAAACCTTGTCATCTTTGTGAACCTCGACGCATGTTTGGATGGCAGATATAATCTGCCAGTTCCAGACTGCGTCGTCTCGATTCCACACAAACCCCAACGAATCCAAACGAGCACTGTCTCGAGCGGCTTGCTCAGCATAAGTATCATTCTCCATGCTTTGCGTGGCCACTTGGGGTCTGCAGGAACGACGAACGGCCGTTCAACAATGCAATGCCCAAATTCTTTACTGGATACAGTTCCAGCGATGGCAACACCCAGTCTCGCTCGTATATCGTCATCTTGTAGCAAATCCCCAGTTCATCTAGTTCTTTCTCGGATGCTATGACAGCGGCGTCCTCCTCGTTCTTGGCTGGAACATGACCCCCCCCCCCCAAACCACTCTTTCCGACGAGCTGAAGCTTCGAGCTTCGAGCAGATAGGGTTCTAACCACTCTGGGAACGTCTCGCGGTGGCTGGAACGCCTTCCCAAAAAAACCAAACTGCAGGCCGCAGCACAATCGAGAGCATGGCGAGCGTCCTGTGTCTCTTTTTGGACTGTGACGACCAATCACAACGCACAAAAAGCGTCGAAAATGCTGCTGCATCGAGGCTGTAGTCTCGTGAGATCGCTCCGTGCGATGCTAGCCGCTCGTGAAATACGCTTCCGCTTGATATCATCACAGGAGACTTCGCTTGGCGATCGTAACTGGGCGACGAAAGTGATCCCGGCAATGGAGACTTTCCGCCAAGAATTCGGCCACTGCATCGTTGACGAGGACTTTGAGGTGCCGTCATCTGCTCCGTGGCCTGAAGCGGCATGGGGAATGGCTCTGGGAGTTGTCGTCCGAGAGGTGCGTGAGGGGGCCTCTTTCTTGGATCAAGCTGCTCGAGACAGAGGTCGACTGGAGCTGCTCCGGTTTCCATGGGACCGCCAGGCTGCGGTGTGGAACGACCGCATCTTCCCAGCGCTAGAAGTTTACGCCGCTGAAGTCGGTCACTGCCGAGTGCCGTTCATGTTTGTGGTCCCACCGCGAGAGCCTTGGCCTCGAAGCGCGTGGGGAATGAACCTCGGGACGACGGTCGCAAGTATGCGTGGGATGGGGTCGTACTTTGCCTTCGTCGGACGCGACGTCGATCGGCTGGATGAGTTGGGCTACAGCCTGGAGCTGCCCACTCGAGTATGGACGAAGTGCGTCGCTCCGTTGGTGGCCACCTACGCGACTCTTTTTGGCGACGAGGTGCCCATTCCAGCCGCTTTTGTCATTCCGTTTGAAGCTCCGTGGTCTGAGGAAACGTGGGGCGTTCGGCTGGGCGTGATCGTGGCTCGCAACGCTCGACACGTGATTAAGGACACAGCACCATAAGACCCGTCAATGATAAATGTCACCAACCAACATGCATTAATCGTTCTCTGCGTTCTTTCACATAATGTAATGCAGCTTCTTTGGGTGACGTCGCAGCTTGCCGTTCTTAATCAGTCGCACCACAACACTATTGCTCACGCCCAGAGCCGTGGACAGGCCCCTCCCCGTCATCCGACGCTCGGCTGGGATGGCGGCGATGCGGATCTTGAGCTCCTCATCCGGCACCTTTGGTTTCCGCCCCGAGTGGCCTTTGATCCGACTGGCGACGTTGCCCGCCAGTCCCTCCGTCGTGTTGGACGCTGTGTGCAGCTTCCAGAGCCGACGAATCGTGGCTCGGTGCACGTCAAAGTGGGTAGCTGCAGCCTTCATATCCCCGTGCTTAAGGCGTCCCCCAGCGCTGTTGGCCAGTAGGTAGTGGACGATAGCCACGCGCTGCTGGTCTGTGAGGTTCTTGCGCTTCTCCTTCGAGTCTTCCGGCAGCTTGGGCGGTACTTCCAGGGGAAATTCCGGAAGCTTAGGGGCCGCGATCACGGACATTTCCGGAATGTAGAGAGGCACAAGCGCTGTCTCCGTCACGATGGTGGCCTGGAGCGACGCTGGGATGGCCAGAGGGGGCTCCGACGCGGCAGCGGCAGGCTCCATCTTCTCGGCTTGGTTTGTTTGCCGCCTTTGGTTTGGGGAGGCTGGTTGTGACCAATGGCAGGCCGGATTCATGGCTTTATCAGCGAATCACATGTTTTCGTTGCCTTTCGACCAATCGGTGACGCTCTGGAGAGAAGGCAAATGGCACAATCAAATTCACTGGCTCCAATGGCGATGTACTTGGCGTTCTCGACGCAGGTGTCGGACGTGCTGCAGTCGCTGCTGGAAACGACGGGCGTGAGCGTGGAGCCAGCGGTGGAGTTTGTGTCCTGTGGGGCAAAACTGCACGAGCATTTCGTGCCGAAAGCGTCACTGGAGAAACATTTGGTGGGTCGCAGTCGGTCGGTTGCTGTTTGATGTCGATTATTGACGTCTTTGACTGCCTGGACAATAGAGAAAATGCCACGGAGAACGAAGACCTCAGCCCATTAATAATCCATCGGCACGTTCAGTTGCAATGCATTGGGTGGGGGCTTCCGTATTGTAGCTAACCGACCCACAGTTTTATTACGGCAGAAATAATGGAGAAGATCCTAAAGGTTTGGGACCTGGAGGCGAAGAGGTCAAGGATGAAGAGGACAGTGAAGGGCTGAGGAGTTTGCTGGAGGCTGCAGACGCAGAGTCGGAAGATGATGGACTGGAGCAAGGAGTGATCGCTGCAATTAGAAGGACCGCAACGTCAGCTGGAGGGCTTTATCAGCATGTGCAGGCGTGGCAGCGCATCCCTCGCGCATTTGCCTCGATGCAAAAGTGTGAGCGCGAACTAGTGACATCGTCGTCATTGCGGCGGTGGCTGAACGCTGAGCTGAGTCGGCTACCTGGTGATGAACCGGTGGACGAGGAGTTAGCAGACTATGTGGCTGGGCTGCTGGACCACCCAGACTTCTGCCAGCCCGATCTGCTGGTCCTTGAACTGCATGAGTTTCTTGGCAGCAGTGTCGGAGTGAGTCATTTGTATTTCTGTGTTCTGCGAAGTTTGGTTGATTAATATTTTCTGGACCTACGCAGAATTTTGTGCTCTCACTCTGGAAGTTTTTGATTGTGGAGATCGGACTGCATAGTGTTTTGGTACGTTTCCATGTCAATGGATCAGATGTACTTCACAGTATTAAACTCGACGAATTTTATGACACAACTTGAACAGCAGACAGAGAAGGCTGCTGTTGACAACATGATACAAATGACTTCAGTCGGCAAGAACCATGAGCCGGATACCCTTCAACCGCAAATAAGTGATGCCAATGGAATTGCCGAGCGCGACTACAAGCGTCGGCGTACTTCGTACAGGGGAAAGATTGGTACGAAAACTGGACCAGCGGCATTCCGTGACATGATCCAAAAGCACATGGTCGGACTCAGTCTTGAATTGGATCGCGATTTAGTTCACGGCGGTGGGTTCGAGGAAGAAGGTACTGAAAATAATCGCTCACGTAGAGCACATGAGTGTCGGCCTGAACCCCTAAACTGGCGTGGCTATACGGATGCGCTTGATGTACGCAATCGAAGTCGTCCAGGGCGGAAGGATCAGCCTGCTCCAGCCAAATCCAGATCCAAGTCCAGAGGACGGTTTTCAGGTGCAACCAGTAGGTGGAAAAGTGGTCGGAGCCCCGATAGAAGTGAAAGGAGATCACACAACCGCCATCACAGAAGAAGCCGAAGCAGAAGTCCTCGACAACACCATGAACCACGGCGTCATTCGAGACAAAGCACCAGCACAGATCGCGATCGAAATGGGTTTCGTCGTGGTTTTCACCATGACGATTATAGCCGTTAATGCAGCGATGCACTGGTTCAGCAAGCTTCAAAGCGCTATTGTTTCAATGGGAAACCAAAAAGTGATGGTTTCAAGTATCGAGTCATGGACATGGCGAGTCGAAGAGCTGAACGAGGGAGGCAAGACCAGGTATTGCGTCCTTGTCAAAAGTATAAATACTTTGACATGCAGTGCACCTGGCGCAACAGCGTGCTGTATGCAAGACGTGGTGGGGTCCAAACAACTCCAAATAGATGGAGGGTTGCTCTGTTTCGTGAAGGATTTTCATTCTCCAAGTGGCCCCACCCAGTGCAAGTTCTCCAGACCACCACTGTCGGAATGGCGCAGCGATTTTCCGACCCGTCGCCGTCTGGCAACAATAACAACTTCGTCTCTGATCGGTCATCCACGCGGCAGTGCAAGCCACCGGGTGGTGGTTCCACCGTAGGTTCTCTCATTTTTGGTGATGGTGGCGACGGGAACCAGCCGTCCTACCTTGACGAACGAAAGTCACGTCGGTTCAATCCCCACCAAAGTGAAGGGCCCGAGCATAATGGCAGCAACAACAAGATGAAGACACCTGATGCGGGAGCCGCCGAGTTATCGTACTACGCTAAATCGTCGGCTGCCCAAGAACTACGCGACCGTCTCGCCGTCGCACCCGGCGCAGTCTCTCGCGAGGCACTATCTCAACAGTCGAGCGCACTGACTGTTGTTCGGCGTAGTAACCACTCTGGTAACAGCTCCAACTACTTTGCGAATGGTATGGGTGGCCAGGAAGGTGGAGACAATCAACTGCGACGCACTCGGCGCATGTTTGCTGCACCTGGAGGAAATTCCTCTTTCAAACTCGGTTAGATGATAGATCGCGAAATCACAATTCGGTTTCGACCAGGCGAGACCACTCGCTCTAGCCACTCTAGCTATAAGATCACTATCCAGCTCAGTACAAGTTGTGTTTTGTCGCCGCTTACTTTAAACTAATGCTGTCGTTAAGGATGCAAGTTGTCTACCCCCTGAACGCGAAATCGAGCTTGCTTCGTCCCGGTCGATAGTTTTAGCAGTCAAAGCAGGAGATCTCTGCCGTACATGCTCGAATCTCCATGCCTGAGCGGATGTGGGGTGTCCATTGGACACCTTCGTGGCTTGTAACGCTGAGCACTGGCACAAGTTGTGGTTGCCATGAGGAGTATTTCGAACTAATTCTCAACAGTGAATCGATTTCCTTAAGCAACTAGCCACGGTCGTTCAAAGTAAGCATGGCATTACGTCGTTATCATAGCCACTATTCGTAACGTGGGCCCACGCACTAAAACGGCCGAAGGTTAGCTGTGCCGCGCAGCGAGTTCTTGAGCGCCTTGGGGTCCGCCCAGGTGGACATCATGTAATCCTCGGCATCATCTTCCGCCGCCTGCTGCAGCTCCTGCTGCTTCTTGAAGTAAAACGCCATCATCGCTTTGCGCTCATCTTCGCTCACTCCTGGCTCTCGACTCGGCGCGCCGCCTCCTTTCTTCTGCAGCTTGACGATCAGCGTCGACTTCTCGTTCTTGCCTGCCAGGTCGCGCACATGCTGGTCGCGGAAGAACTGCTTGCCAGCCCACCAGAGCTCGGCCGTGTCCTCCGGTAGGACCTCGAGCACAGCAGACGAGTCGGATAGCGCTTCCTCCGCGTGCTCGGCATCCAGCAGAAGCTTCACGGGGTCGTGCGTCGGTAGTCCCATGGGGAACGCCATCGCCACGGCCCCGCGGATGTTCTGCAGCTTCTCGAGCAGCTCGCTCTCGTCTACGCAGATGCGTCGCGCCACTTGCGTCTTGCTGTCCAACAGCGTCTTGGCGTCGGCGGCCACTCGCGCCAGGACGTCCCTGAGCTGCGGACTCACGCCCTCGCCTGTGCGATGGCCCAGCGGATCCGCCTCGTAGAATTCCCCGCGCTGCTTGTCGGCGGCCCCTTCCTGGAACGCATCCAGTCCCTGCTCCTGCGGGGCTTTGGCCACGCCGTAGCGGCCCAGTCCTTCCAGCGTCTCAGCCAGCGCCGCCAGACGCAGACGCAGGTTCTGCAGGCGGCACAAGGAGCGCACCAGCACGTCGTTGCTGGTAGACACCGATGCCTCGAACAGGAACTCGCTGCGGTCGCCGCGCTTCACGTGGAACACCACCATCTTGTGCTGGACGGCGACGATTGAGAAGTGTCGCTTCGAGCGCCAGAAATGGTGTTAGAAATCCATGGATATCTGCATCTGTGACATGTGAGCCGATACACTGTTTATGATTGATTACCTTAATCTCTTGCACCAGGGCTGCATCCGACTTTTCAACGAGCGAGACTACTATTATTTTCCTCGCCGGGGAAGTGGGCTATATCCTGGAGCTGTCGACTCGAGTATGGACAAAGTGCGTCGCTCCCTCGCTGGAAACTTTGGCGACGAGGTGTCAATTCAACCGGCTATTCCGTCCGAAGCTCTGTCACGGCTGGGGTGATAGTTTCGAGCGGACACGTATCGCTCCACCGACTAAGTAGGAATCTCAGATCACATTACCTTGACAGCCGAAGTACTCGTATCCGTGCTGACATCTCGCCTTTATCTGCCTCAGGTTTCTCATTTGGCTGGACGCCCTTCATCTCTCTAGTGCTATCATCTTTCACGGCTCTCTCAGTGTCTTGCAACCGAGAGGTGTTAACAAGGTATGCACCCAAGCTGCTCAGTTTGTCTAGCCCTTGAAGTGTTTGCAATACCTCGATTGCTCCGATTGTGATCGAGTTGCCGAGTTGCGAATCGGGGCAACTTTACCCTGATGACAATCCGAGCCAACAGAGCTGGTAAGCGTAAAGTCAACGCTCGATGCAGAAGGTAGTTAAATAAGTACAAACAACGCATGATCCTGAGCAGGTAATGCGCTGGGCGATGCTTGTTTCCTCTTGGCACTATCGCAAGTAAAGTGCCAGTCGCAGCACACTCGATAGCCCACAGGCATGTTGCCTTTCGGGTTGAAGGTGTGGTTTTCCGCCAATTCAGCCAATCGGCGTCGAGCGGCACCTTGGAAATCGACATGGTGCTGCGCTGGGAGCCGCTGCGGCCGGCGGGGCACGCGGGCGCGCCGGCCGTCAAGAACCACTCGGCCACGGCCGTGTCGGCGCACGAGCTACTCGTGTTCGGTGGCTACGACGGGCGGCGCAACCACAACGCGCTGCACCTGCTGGACGTGGACCGCCGCGCGTGGCGCGAGCTGTCGCACGAGACGCGCGGCCGGACCCCGGCGGGCCGAAACGGCCACACGGCGACTCTGGCCGAGCGCAAACTCTTCGTGCTGGGCGGATGGCTGGGTAGCGGGCCGCTGGCGGCCGCCGACCTGCACGTGCTGCACCTGGACACGCTCACGTGGGAGCAACCGCTGCTCACGGACGCGCTCGGCCCGTGTAACATGCACACGGCCGACTACGTAGCGCACCTGCGCAGCATCCTTGTGTTCCGTGGAGGCGACGGCCGCGAGTACCTCAACGACCTGCACGCGCTGCAGATCGACGCCATGACGTGGACCACCGTGCGGACGCGCGGCCGAGCGCCGGCGCCGCGCGCCAACCACAGCTCGGCCCTCGTGGGAGACGACCTGCTGGTGTTCGGAGGCTGGGACGGCCGCCAGAGACTCAACGATGTCCACGTGCTGCACACGCAGAGCATGACGTGGTCGGCTGTGGACGACGTGCTCAGCGTGGACACGAGGCACTATACGGCCCCACCGCTCCCCAGAGCGGGCATGACCATGGCTCGCCATCGAGACCGTCTCTTTGTGTTCGGAGGCTCCGGCCCCTCAGCGAAATGCTACGACGACCTTCACGTGTATGACCCGAGCAGGCATCAGTGGGTGGAGACGGTGGCGGTGGCCGCGGACGAACAGAGACACAAGTGGAGACAGAGCGAGAGTCGCAGTCGCAGTCGCACACGCTCCCAGCCGCGGTGGGATATTTACGAAGATGACGACCAGCAAGACGGCAGCTGGTCGGGAAATGACGAGTTTGATGAGGATCTGGACAGTGACGAGGAGTTTGAAGACGCACTCAGCGACCGAGAAGCCATGCTGGTGGCGCAAGGACTGGCGAACGATGCCTGCGAGGCGAATCCGAACGAAATGTGCGAGTTCTCTGACGTGGAGCCACCGAAGCGACAAGAGCCCTTGCTAGTGGTAGGAAGAGGCCCGGGGCGACGAGCTGGACACACGTGCACAGTGGTGGGCCGACTGCTCGTGATCTTTGGAGGCTCGTGCGGCGCAGACTACTTAAATGACTGTTTCATACTGGACACGGATCCACCGCCACGTGCGGCGGTATCGCTGCCGTCCCCCGCGAGAATGCTACGCCATGCGCTCGCTCAATACGTTGACTGCGAAGAATTCGCCGATATTTCTTTCGTACGTTGTCTACCCGTGTTTGTTGCGTTTGCGTGGTTTGAATAGGAGGACTAACTGGTTGTATTTGCTCCCTCGCAATGATTCGCAGCTTGTCGAAGGACGCGTAGTGTACGCGCACAAACTGATCCTGTCAGCGCTAAGTGCACGATTTCGAGGGATGTTTTCGTCTGGCTTCCGCGAAGCTCGGGAATCTCAAATTGTTGTCCCGGATGTGCGCTACGACGTCTTCATATTGCTACTCGAGTACCTCTACACCGGGAACATTGAAACACACGATGACGCATTCGCTCTATGTTCAAGCACTCAAGGGGTGAATGACGGGCTGGACTTTGTGAGCAATAGCATAGCAGCATGCCCACAATCGGCTGATGGGCTCAACGAGATCGAAGAAGCTCGTCGCCGAGAAATGGAGCATACCCAGGCATTCGATTTGGGACTGGAAATGGAGTTGGAGTCTCTGCTGGAGCTGCTTATAGCTGCAGATCAGTTCATGCTCGACCACCTCAAGCAGCGGTGTGAGCGGACATTGCAGTACGCAGTGCGCGTCGGAAGCGTCGAGGCGATCGCTGAAGCAGCCGACCGTGCCAATGCTGTCCAGTTGCAAGCTGTTTGCCGCCACTTCCTGCGCAACCACGCGCTGTTGCCGTCTCGTGCACTCTCGAACGACTGCTGCTCCTTTGACGGAAGTGATGACGACCTCGGCCTGGATGAAACGAAACCCCAAGCTCCTCGTGAGGATGGAGATGTGGACGATGCCATGTCACGACTGAGCCGCGCCGCGTTGTTATAAGGCAGGCACACACTCATGTACTCGAGGAATACTAGTAAACTTATTTGCAAATGCTACCTTTTGATTAGGCGCCTTTATCTAACAGAACATCAACACACATGGTTATCAAAACTGCATTTCGACTCAAGCGTGGTGACTGCCCATGGCCTGAGCAGTACCCTGGTGACCCGGAAGGTGATGCCGCATACCGCTGTCCGGACGAGCGGCCAGAAGAATATGCAGGCGTGGATGCTTATCGGTCACGACTCGTGACCAAGACTACAGATCTCAAACCGGACGGATTTGCGGGATGTTACCAAATGATAGAGTACCACGTCCCAGTGGATTTCGATTTGGAGAGGCAGAGGAAGAATTGCTTGACTGCCTCATTTTGCTCGAAAGCAAGCTCACTATAACTGATGCTGCGCTTAGAAAATCTCAATCGTCTGGCCGAAGTTGTCTGTGAAAGCTTGGCATTTTCAAATTAGCTGCAAGTTTTTAAAAGTCGTAAATCCGATCCAATAATGGTTAACATTTGCACGACAATAGTGGTGGTTAAGAAAGTGGTTCATTGGGAGCCTACTCCTCCAGCCCTACGTTTTTCACTGTCCCCAGCATCATTAATGAATTATCTGACCATCATGACATGCTATCAGGTTCAGTTGTCTTGGCAATGATATTCTGCCATGAGACTTGTGTGACCCAGGAAAGCAAGAAAGGAAAACGCAAGTACATTCTTTATAACCCTCGCTGTAGGGAGGGCAGAAATCCAAAACAATTTGTCAAAAAAGAGCTCCGTGTTTGCTACGTGGGCCTCGAGCCTCGTCCTTTTAAAAGCCGATCTCGTATTTGCGAGCCATTTGCTGCTGAAAGTGCGCGTCAGAGCCGAACGACGGCTGCATCGACTGCTGCGAAGACGCCTGACTGTACGACGTCTGCACCGACGAAGTCGGGAACGACGGCTGCATCGACTGCATCGACGAGCCCGCGGGCAGCGACAGCGTCGCGCCGTGCATGCCCGACTGGTTCAGTCGGCTGTCGTTGAGGCCACCGGCAGTGAACTGGCTGGCCCACAGCTCCGACTCCGTGTCCGTCTGCGGGTCGTACTTGATCACCGAGTCGCTGCGACGCGAGTCATCGTTCGATCGCACCATCCACGCGCGGATGTACGTACTGAAGACGATGAGCTGGCGCACGAACCAAACCAGGATCACAATCGAGTTGATGCCAATGTACGCCTGCGCCACGCGGGTGCGCGCGGTGGCCGACATCGTGTTCGAGTTCAGGAACGCGAACGCCAGGCCGAAGTTCAGGATCTTGAGCAGCCCCAGCACATATGTGATGCGAAGCACCATTTGGTCCGCAAATGGCGACATGATGAACACGCACGCGAGGTACAGCGCCTGGATGCCCATGACCACAATGAGCTGCGTCGGGTCGCCCGACACGCAGCCCACCAGGACACCCGTGGTGATCTGCACCACCACGTCGATCACGAAGAACATACGGCTGCGGTACGTGTACTCGCAGTAGAGCGATCCCCACGTGGCCAAGTTCTCAAACTGCTCAAGCTCGTCCTTGGTCTTGTGCATGATCACACGTCCAGCAACAGCCAACACACCGAAGCAAACAAGCACCAGCGCGATGATGGCCACCACAAGCGAGTCGGCCATTGTCGAAGACTGCACCTCCATCGAAATCTCGAACGACGCCAGCATGCTCAGCGGGTACAGTGCAAAGTACCAGACCAGTACACAGAGACCAAGGGAGCGAATTGACACGCTACGGAGGCGGTGCACACCCGAGGTGTAGCTGTTCAGATCCGAAGACTCGTCCAGAGCTCGCTCAGCCTTGCGCTTGGCTAGAACAGCCAACACCAGGAAGACAGCAATGAGAACGCCCATGATCACAGCAAAGCCAGTCACACCGTGGGTGAGAATGCTCTCCTCAGAAACGCCGATACGGTCAGCGTAAGAAACGAGACCGCCCAACACAATCGTCTCCAGACGACGAGAGCTCGAATCACTGGAAGTAGTATCCTGGACCAAGAAGTTGCTCCATGCAAAAGAGTCGGTATAGTCCCACAGGAAGTACGGCGTCTTGAGCAGCGTGAGTTCCGACGTGGCCTGCATTTGCTGCAAGTAGCCCACGTAAAAGAGGAACTCCCAGGTGTTGGGGCTCCAAGCTGCGTTAACCCACATGAGGTTGCCATCCAGGGAAACAAAGTGAAAGAAGAGCAGGAGAGCCACCGAGATACCCGCGAATGCCACTGAAGCGTAACGCAGGAACTCGTGGAATGCCGCGGCCGACGACGATAGCACATCGCTGTCCTCCGTGTCGACGTAAGTGTTGCGACCACCAATTACGTTGGCATTCGTGGCAGCAGCACTGCCAGACGTGGCCGTCTTCCCTCGGACGTACGTCACTAGCTCTTCCGAGCCGCCCTCGTCGGTATCTCCGGCGATGTTTAGCACCACCGGCTTCTCCGTCTTGGTGGTGTCGTCGGGGATGGCGAACGGGTCAGACGAGCCGCTTCTCGCCGTGATTGGCGTGGCCGACGCATTGAACATGATCACATCCGATTGAGTCTGATCCTTCTGCTCGGACGCGTCCTGTTCGTCCTCACTGCCCGAGTTCGTCTCGATAGCGATGGGCGACTTCGTAGCCGAGGGCGTCTTCGTCACTGGAGGAGGAGACGACGTCGTCTCATCGCCGGAGCCGCTGTTTGGCGTCGCCGTCACAGGAGAGGGTGACTTCGTGTTGTCACTGATCGATGAACCCGACGAACTGCTCGGTTCCTCTGTCGTGGACGGCGTTTCCGTGGACGGCGTATCCGTAGACGGCGTATCCGTGGAGGGCGTATCCGTGGAGGGCGTATCCGTGGAGGGCGTATCCGTAGACGGAGTCGCAGTCGAAGGCGTCTCAGTGGACGGAGTCTCCGTCGAAGGCGTCTCGGTTCCCGGTGTCAGCGTCATGGGTGAATCAGTTCCCGGCGTCAGCGTCATGGGTGAATCGGTTCCCGGCGTCAGCGTCATGGGTGAATCGGTTCCCGGGATCAGAGTGATCGGCGTCTCGGTCGACGGGATCAGAGTGATCGGCGAGTCGGTGGTGGTGGGGGTGCTCGTCGTGGCACTAGGAATCAACGTCGAAATGTCCGGCACAATTGTCGCCGGGGAAGTCGTAGCGGACGGCGTGGTCGTCGCCGTAGGAGCCGTCGTGAGAAGGTCCGTCACGGGGTCCAAAGCCGACGTGGCCGCTGGGGTCGTCGTCGCCGATGGAGCCGTAGTTGCGGTAGACGGCGACTCTGTAGCCGTAGGGGCCGTCGTGAGAAGGTCCGTCACGGGGTCCAAAGCCGACGTGGCCGCTGGGGTGGTGGTTGTCGATGGAGCCGTTGTAGCGTCGGTCGTCGGTGCTGTGGTTAACAAGTCCGTCACGGGGTCTAAAGCCGATGTGGCCACCGGGGTCGTCGTTGCTGATGGAGCCGTAGTTGCGGTAGACGGCGACTCTGTAGCCGTAGGAGCTGTCGTCAGCAAGTCCGTCACTGGGGACAGAATGGAGCTAGGCGTGGCAGCAGGGGCATCGGTAGTGGTCGTCGAAGGAGCTGTCGTAGCCGTGGTCGTGGCTGTGGATGGCGCCTCTGTCGCCGCAGGAGCTGTCGTCAACAGATCAGTCACGGGGGACAAGACCGAGCTAGGAGCGTCGGTAGCAGGCGTCGACGGAGCAGTCGTAGCCGTGGTCGTGGCTGTGGATGGCGCCTCTGTCGCCGCAGGAGCTGTCGTCAACAGGTTCGTCACGGGGGACAAGACCGAGCTAGGAGCGTCGGTAGCAGGCGTCGACGGAGCCGTCGTAGCCGTGGTCGTGGCTGTGGATGGCGCCTCTGTCGCCGCAGGAGCTGTCGTCAATAGATCAGTCACGGGGGACAAGACCGAGCTAGGAGCGTCGGTAGCAGGCGTCGACGGAGCAGTCGTAGCCGTGGTCGTGGCTGTGGATGGCGCCTCTGTCGCCGCAGGAGCTGTCGTCAACAGATCAGTCACGGGGGACAAGACCGAGCTAGGAGCGTCGGTAGCAGGCGTCGACGGAGCAGTCGTAGCCGTGGTCGTGGCTGTGGATGGCGCCTCTGTCGCCGCAGGAGCTGTCGTCAACAGGTTCGTCACGGGGGACAAGACCGAGCTAGGAGCGTCGGTAGCAGGCGTCGACGGAGCCGTCGTAGCCGTGGTCGTGGCTGTGGATGGCGCCTCTGTCGCCGCAGGAGCTGTCGTCAATAGATCAGTCACGGGGGACAAGACCGAGCTAGGAGCGTCGGTAGCAGGCGTCGACGGAGCAGTCGTAGCCGTGGTCGTGGCTGTGGATGGCGCCTCTGTCCGCAGGAGCTGTCGTCAACAGGTTCGTCACGGGGGACAAGACCGAGCTAGGAGCGTCGGTAGCAGGCGTCGACGGAGCCGTCGTAGCCGTGGGCGTGGATGGCGCCTCCGTAGCCGCAGGTGCATCGGTCGTTGGAGCTGTCGTCAACAGGTTCGTCACGGGGGACAAGGCCGAGCTAGGAGCGTCGGTAGCAGGAGTTGACGGAGCCTCGGTGGCCGGAGCTGTCGGCGTGTCCGTCGTCGAAGTCGCCGGCGCTGTCGTCGTCGAGGATACCGAGGAATCCGACCCGTCCGAGGGCGCCACGGTCGCCTCGTTCGTGATCGAGCCCAGGTTCAAGCCGGTGTTGAGCCCCAGCCCCAGCTGGAGGCTTCGGTGCTGGCGGGTCTCGACTTTCAGGGCCTGCGTCTCAGCGGCGAGCGCGATGGCCAGCGCCACGAGCGCCAGGCCGCGCACCGCGCGCACGTTGACCATGTCTGTCTGTCCTCGCAACCTGTCTGTCAATGAGGGTGTACGTCGACGCTAAGCGGTCGAGCGTGGGGGTACCGAAGCAACCAGGAAGAGCCGATTGATGGAATGACGGGACAGCGAGTAGGCGACGCGCACAGCCGAAGCGGATAAGCTCCAAGGACACGGCCGCAGGGGGAGGAAGCAGCAGGAAGCGGTAGAAGGAGTGGCGCACATCGATGGGGCGTTCGTCTGCTCGACGCTCACGAGTGATTGGTATTGGTGGTAGTCGGGGCGACTTTCGATGCATAGAAGGGTGTTTGAACTGACTTCTGGTACAGTGTACCTGAATTCGGTGCGCCTCAAGTCGCGCTTGACGTGTGTTGGCGAAGAGGAGCGAACACACGCAGCACCAACGCCGAATGTCTACGCGGGAAACTTTAGTCGCCGGCAGACCCAGCAGATCGCCAATCTCGGGCACGGTGGCCCTGGACTGTCCGCAGGAGTGCCTCCAGGCTGGGTCCACGGGAAGAAGACTCCAGTTACATGAGTCCTGTAGCCAACGTGACGCGTCGGATCGTCTCGGTCAGACGCATCTATTCTCGACGTTATGCGGCTGGGATCCCTGGATACGATGCGGCGTCCATTGCTTTCGCAGTGGCAGCTCACACTCCGACTCGCTCGCAGGCAACTTTCCTCTACAGGAGCGTGTCCTCGTGAGGTCATCCCCCCGGCAATGCCGGCGGCATGGCCTGTGTATCGGCGGTAACGCCGCCGATACACACGACGTTACAGCTGCGTAGACGTTAGCATTGGGATGGCCCTTCAAACAACTCGGCTGCAAAGGCGAATGAGGCGCAACGCACGTCGCGACTCGCGAGCTAATGCAAGTATCCTTATCAGGTCAGCTGCTCGGCATTGCTGCTGTCGTCTGTGCCAGCTCGGAGGCGAGCAGCTGATAGCACAGTGGCTGCCTTCTCAGCCGAGTAGGTTGCCAGGCCCGCAATTGCTTCCGTCACATTGATCTCTCTAGCCTGGTGTCGAGAATACAGCTGATACCCTCGCTCCACGTTGAAGTCCACCCTTGGTGCCCCTTCAAGTGCAGTGTAGCCATCTCGATGTTCCGCTTGATACAACCATGCACCCCAACAACGAATAGATAGATCGCTGCTGTTGCCGCTCATAGCAGACAGCAAAACTCTCTTCGACAGCATTAAGTGGTCTAGTAAAGTGGACTCAAGGGTTTTGCGCTGCCATTTGCGGGCCGCACGTACGCACTTCGGTGCCGGCCAAACCTGACGTCCCACAAAGTGAACCCCACCGCCGCAGCGAGCACCGTGGCGACAGAGAAGAACACAAGCGCTTCAAACTGCCGCGGGTCGTGAAAGACGACGCCCATCGCTTGAATGAGCATGTAGAACAACTGATACGTCGCCGTCTGCATGGCGTTGATGGCCCCGCGACGACTTGGCTCGATCCATTCCTGCATGATCTGAGTCTCGGCGAGGTCGGCACTCCAGAGCCACACGCGCGCGCCGACCATGCAGCAGAGCATGACGTAGTCCGACACTCGCGACTCGCCCGCCAGCAAGAACGCCACCAACACCGGAGCGAGGAACAGCCAGAAAAGCCAAATGCTCACCACTGCAACACGCTCCAATCGCGAAATGATCCGACGTAAGTACGGGAACAGCACGGTGCCCAAGAGCCCGAAGACGGCGCCAGCCCCACGACTTGATCCCAGCAATGAGTCAGGAACGCCACGCCACTTGAGGTACGCGGTGTTTAGCGAGCCATTGTCCAAGATAGTCATGTACAAGGAGCAATACGAGAAGCTGAGCAAGAAGACCGGGTGCCTCGAATAGTTCCGCCACATTGCCGCGTAGCGAGACACTGTGGACTTGCCGTCCGCTAGTTTTTCTGCTTGCTTTTGCGGCTCGTCGCTAGTCGCAGGCTCTGGGTCTTCCTCCTTCGATGCCAGCTCGGGCACAAGCTGGTAAATATCTCGCGTCATGAAGTACTCCAGCGGAGTGGAGAGGCCGTTCCAGATAGCCACCGTCGATGCCCCGATCATAGCGCGCGTGGTAGGATCACGTCCAGCAAAATCCATGATGATACCGAATGCAAGTGGTCCCAGCAGCTTGCATGCCAGGTCAATCCGCCGCAGGATAGTATTCAGACTCGCCAGAGCTGAGGAGCGCTCTACCCCACTACTCTGCGCGATGATCACAACCCAGTCCCGTTCAATGCCTAGCGTCTGCGCCTCGCTGAGCACTTGGCCCACACCGCCGCATACTAGAGTGCTCACGAACAGCAACGTTAACGACCACGTCCACTCTGGTTTGTGCAGTCCGTCTGCGTCTGTGAGCAAGAGCATCGCTCCCAACAATGCGGTGCTCACAATGATCGTGGTGTTCTCCAACAAGATTGCGAGGCGCATGGCCTGCCAGCGATTTACGGCATCAAGTTGTCTCCCCACCGCTGGAATCGCGACGAGGCACGTGGCATACATAACGAGCGAAAAGCAAGCACTGGGCAGCAGCGTGTCCACGAAGATTTCCATGAAGAGGATCGGGACAGCGAATTCCCACATGCGATCACCCTGCAGTAGGTCCCTTCCGTCAATACTCAGGCCAGCAAAAACTTGATCCAACCTCAACGTACCCAGGCAGACAGCAAATGACCAGCGTACAGATACACGAGCACTCGTCGAGGCTGTTGCTGCTTCCGTAGTTGAGAGGGGTACACTTCCTGCTGCTCACTGCAAGTCATACCACGGCGAACCAATAGCAACACAAGAGTTAATCAGTTTGTAGACTGCTTCACGACAGGATCTTTGACCATGACAAGGATATACTTGCAGCAATCGAGCTTTCTCCTGCTCGTCTGCATCGCAGTTGTCTCGGTAGGCCGCATAGAGGCAACCAGTGATCGGTACCAACGTCGAAGTTCCAATAATGAGCATCACGATGCTGCTGGAGAGCGTCGCGAAGCACGCGTTCTCCACGTTCAGCAGGCAGGCTACAACACACAAGAGAACAATTGAGCACGTGAACTGAGACCAGTCGTACAGTGCGGACTTGGGACGCGTACCGGCGCCATCCAGAACTAGCAGCAGGCTGGCGACGCCCACCGACACGCAGGCGAACACCGTCGGCTCCATCTTGTGAGGGCGGGGGCGTCTAAAATCCGATATGATTTGGGTATGATTTATGTTCGTCCATGATCGGCGACCCGCTTCTCGGCTAATATTACATGTATCAATACCGGTAGGGCCGAGATTGCCGAGCAACCTGTTGACATATCGAGTTGTGCATTTTGCGATCGCTAAAAAATGGTATTGCATGCACGTGGCAAGTCTGCCAGCCCGTGGGCTGCTAGCGACCGGGATTCGGGGGATGCAACTCCAATGACTACTGCATCCGAGAGCAAAATATCAAAGCCTATAGCACAGAGATTCGCGCGCACAATATCGTGAAGCTACTGTTGAGCAATAACGCTCGAGGCAGAAACCGCTATTAGTTGACAAGCAGCAGAAACCCATCTTCAATCCAACAGAAGATAGTTGGGGCTACCACGCATGGATATAACCCCTTACAAGCCCGGCATGGTCTCGGTGTAGCGCTTAGAAACCTGTCGCTGACGCTGCCGTAGCGAGTAGCCCAGAGTGATGGTCGTTGAAGTGATGCTCCTATCATAGGAACTTGATCTGAGGTACACCACCTTAAACAAGGTCGATCCTATCACTGGTCAAAAACAAAAACATCACTTTTGCAAACCAATTGCCATGCAGGTCGCGGCGGGAGACGACTGGGCGCTGCGCGCCAACCTGCAGCTATGCGGATCCGTGCCTCCCCCCATGTACGCGGACCTGCGCACGGCCGCGCACCTTCAGACGTTCGACGTGCGCGAGGGCGGAGCGGTGCTCTGGGGTGACAGCAGCCGCCTCTTCCTCGTGAACGTGTTCCACCAGAGCCAAGCCAAGCAGGCAGCGTCCACGGCCAGCGAGCAGATACTACGACACGTAACGCTGGATCCGCCGCTACAGCCGCAGGAGGCCGCCGAGGTGGAGCAGATCAAGCTCAACGCCAGCGGCTCGCAAGTCCTGCTGCTGGCCAAGAGTTGGCTCAAGGTGCTGCGTCTGCCCGTGGGGGCCAAGCGTAAACCGCAGAGCCTGCAACGTAGAGCAGACGACGACAGTACACAGCGGTTCCTTGTGAGGTTCGAGGACGGCAGCGAGCAGGCGGTCACGCTCAAGGACGAGGAGCTCAAGAGCCAGGACGTCCTGGAACAAGTCAAGCGTCGCGCAGCGCCTGGCAAACGCGTGGCTTTCGTGTCTCGTGAACACTGTGTGGCCGCCGTGCGAGCGGTCGGGTACTTCACTAATGTGCGCCATGTGGCGTGGCACCCGCTGAGTGACACTCACTTAGTGGTCCTCTCGGACGCCGAGGAGATCGATGTGTTCAACACGCAACAGGACGTGTCGAAGCCGGAGCAGCGCCACCGACTTGACTTCCCGACCAAGACGCGGGCCACAGGAGCGTTCTCGACGTGCTTTTGCTTCGGTGCGTCGATCCAGCTTCAGCAGCAACAGGCAGTTCAGATGCAGGCCGCGCAGATTTGGGACGCGTTCACGTGCTACGTGCTCCGATCGGATGGTGCAGTGTATGCACTGTGCCCCTTGGTGCCGTATGAGTGCTATGCCAGCAAAACGTTTCTTCAGATGCTGAGCAGCGAAGTGGATGGCCAGATTGCCGTTTGCAAACAGAAGATGGAAGTGGCGGGTACTGGCAATGGGCTTCAATCGCGTCTACTTGAGCTCAAGTCTCAGAAGTATTGGCTGCAGGAAGGTTGGGGCCCAGCATCTGCGCAGGTGCGGCGTAGTAGCCCTCGCTTTGGTGGACGTGCTCAAACTCCCCAGCCCGCAAACGACACAACTAATGCGGACGTGTTCTGCTACCTGAGCCCTCACGTGAGCGGTATTTCACCAGATACATGGCCGATTGCTCTGCAAGGGCCCGTGGATGTGACTCCCCAATCGGTTGTGGAAGGCAAAAACCAACTGGCAGGGGGTTCTTCAGCGACGTCGCTGCTTGCTGTGCCACATGCCTCGCGCAACTCCGCGGAGAAGCATGCCTCCAGTGCGTCGCCGTTCCTGATGCGTACATTCACGTCGGGCCATGTAGAGCTTATTCTACTAGATGCCCCGATCCGACCGCAATGGAGAAGCAATCGCCAGGCAGCGGCCGTGGCTAGTGCGCGGAAACTGCCGGCACTTTTGCTCGAGTGTCTTAACCTGGGTATTGATGATTCTGGCGGTAAGGCTGTGCTCGAGCGGGATGCTGCTGATCCACGTCTAGTCTACTGCCTTCATTCGACGGGTGTGCATGTGATTAACGTAAGCTGGGTGTTTGCTCTCGCTTCGGGCAAGCAGTTCACGACAGTCCCCAAGAGCTCTGTCCGTCACGTCTTCAGCGTGTCGCCAAGCAGCGCCTCCTCCTCTACGGACACTGCAGTGTCGAATGTGGTTGGTGCTCGCGTTGTGAAGAATGTGAACTTCGGGCACTTGCTGCTACTTCGCTTGGCATCCGGCAGTTTTGAAGTCGTGAATGTGAGCGCTGCCTCTAGTGAGCTGCTCAAGGGAGTGCTGGCAGACTCTACTGCTAGCACAGACACGACTCCTCAGAAAACGTTACCTGGTACGTTAGCATCCATGGCGTCGTCCAAGTCGCGTGCACCTGTGGCGGCCTCGAGTAGTAGCTCGACTGGCGGTGGAATTCGGCCATTTGGGGATACTGTTGAGGAGAAACTGGAGGCTCTGAGTGCTCGAGGAACGAGGGTCACGGGCAACACACTGATGCACGAGGTGGATGACGCTGTGCTTGCATTTGTGCTGGAGCGTGTAAAGATTCTGTACGAGGACGTGGAGTACATCGATGAGATGGACCAGCTCATGCGTGACCGATTGCACTTGCACGCTACGATGCTTAAGGCGCAGACCGAAAAGGTGTTGGTCGTGCAGAAGAACACGGAGGACGCTCGTGCGTCAATGAAGAAGCTCCGAGAGAAGATGGAGCGCGCTCTGGCGGTGCAACATAACCTGAGTAAACGCGCGGCGGCGGTGCTGCAGGCCGTGAAGGAAAACCAACCGCATCTATCGCGCGCTGAACGTGATTTTAAGAGCGAGCTAGAGCTCATGGCTGTCGAGGTGCGCCGTATGAAGCCTCGGGTTGCGGAGTTGACGGTTCAGGGTCAACGTGCGGTACGATCGCTGGAGAGCGCGACACTCTCCGCATCTTCCTCAAGCCGGTACTGGAGTCCTCTCAGCGCTACCGGAGACTCCTCGGGGCTGTCAAGCGAGAAGAAGAAAATGTGCTACGACGTGTTGCGCGCCGAAACACAGCTCATTGACGATACAAAGGTGCTACTGGAAGATTTGAGTGCGAACATGCAGCAAATGAAGGAGTAGGTGGCGTAGTTTATCCAACATGACAGCATCCCTGCAGCAGAGCGCGGTACTCGCTCCTAAACTTTGCTTATTAGCACAAGTTCGTTTCTTTTCATGACGCTTAGTTTACAGCCGAATAACACCGTTTGCATCCTACTACGACAAGGTGCTGAGCTCCGAGGGCCACACGGGCATTCTGCCGGCCACGCGGCGCTACCAGTCGGTGCGCAGCTACTTCAAGTGTCGATGCGTGCCGTCGCTCCGCTGCGCGCATTGCGGCGGGTGTGAATCGTGCAGTTGCCTGTGCCACACGCTGTTCCAAACCCGCTTCCGCTTCACGGCTCCCGGTGCGTAGCCAGCATGCGTGTAGATCTGTTTCTTTGTGTTGAAGCAGGTGGCTGGTCGCTTGTTGCTTGGGCACCGTTGGGTGGTTGGCTAGCTACGTGGCTAGCTATGTGGCTAGCTGATCTACTGACAAGACTCCTGCACCTACAAGTTTGCCGCCACCTGCTGCTGCCTGCGTTGAGGCTTCACCTATCGATTGTTGCCTCCCCAACTAACACCTGCGTCGTGCTGTCTTGCTTTTTGCTGTTGTGTGCCATCGCAGCGAACCTGGAGAGATTGCGAGCGGACGTAGACGCCGTCGTCAAGTACCACCAGCAGCAGCTGCAGCAGCAGCAGCAGCAGCAGCAACAACAACAACAACAGCAGCAGCAGCAGCAGCAGCAGCACCGTTAGCTCAGCTAGGAGCCTTTTTGTTCACTAGTTTGCCGCCGCCGGTAGCGTACATGCGCTTCAAAGGGGGTGACCCGCCTCAGCTCGGATCAGCGAGTGCTGCTTGGTGTCGCCGTCGACCCGTAGCTCCGAGTACTCTCACGCTCGTATCGCATGTGCGCTCCGGCTGGCCTGTCGGTCCTAAGGAGAAGAGAATCGTTTGTGACCCGCCTTCACCCATTATGTCGTACCTAGAAGTACGTCCCCACACTCACTTTGCTAGTCGAGGCAAGCGCTCCTGCACGGAATGCATGGTCAATGCAGGCGCTAGCATAGCAATCAACTCGCGCGCTGGCCTTCCGGGTGCAGGATCGTCGCGTCTTTGGTGCGTTCCGGCCATTGTCTCGGCTCTCAGCGAAGCAATGCCGGCAACGTCGCTCGCTCATTTTGTAGGGAATCTGCTTTTTATCCCGCTTTTCTGCACTGATTTATAACAAGCAGCTTTTTAGGATCGTGTCGGCGGGGGCATACTCGGCGCAAGTGAACCTGAAGTGAATCCTCCGCCGCGTTTTCGGCGGTGTGACTCGCGTTCCTTGCATCGTATCCTCGCAAAAAGTCCTCGCAAAAGTGATTTCGCAGTCCTTGAAGTTTTGCATGTTCAACTGGAATTCGCGCTGGGAGGATTCCGAGCCGGGCTCGGCGCCACTCACGAGCTGCCTCAGCGCATGCGTGGTTGAGGCGATCCCACAATCCCCGGCGACTGTCGTGCGTCGGCAGCCTCGAAACCCGTGTTGAAGAGCACTAGCCTGACAGGCTGTCACCGCTTGGCAGCGGGCGGCCGCCTGGTTCGAAACGCTCTCTGCGGCGCTCTTCTAAGAAGCTAAGAAGCCAAGGATAGGCACAAATCGGGCTTCGGTTCGAATTCGCAGCGCACGGCAAGGCATCGCCGCCGGTTGCTGGCACTCCGTGGTGGTTGCCATGGCTGTGGCGAGCGTCCAGCGGCGGCGCTCTCCGCCATGCGATGCCCGAGCTGAGGCCAGCTCTCGTTCAAAGCGTTTTCCTATTTCCTGCGTTTTACGGGTCTTTTTCCTGCGTTTTACGGCGCCCCGTCGCTCCTTCAACTGACCCGACAAACCAGCTGGCCCGAAAAGCCAGCGGCCGATCGCCATTCGCTTCCAAGACTTGTCTGAACGCTCAGTCGAAAACTTCCCGAATGGAAAGCAGTCGGAGCTTCGCCACCAGCCCCGAGTCCTTCCCCGCCGCTTGTCGATCTCTCCGTCGCGGTCCGTCCGTGTCATCTCCGTGCCGAGTGCCGTCCTGGGATTGAAGTAATCCAGCCTGTTGGTCCGCCCACCACCAGTACCTACCACACACACCAAGCACCATGAAGCGCAACTTCGGATCGCTTAACCTCGCGGCGCTGGACCTGAACAGCCCCTTCAACACCAGCGCAGACAGCAGCGCAGACAACAGCGTTAGTCTGGAAGACCAGTTCTCCGCCATGGACCCCTGCGCAGAAGACTACAGCATGGACGGCTCTGAGTACGGCAGCGACGAGAACGTGGGCTTCCCTCTCGAGCGCATGGATCTGCCCGCCACCAGCATGCACTCGGCGCCACAGTCGCTCCGGGAACAGGCCCCACAGGACGTGGACATGGAAGATGCCATGCCCGATCTCATGCTGCCGGCGCCCCGGCCGCGCAGCGAGAGCGGCGACGTGCGGGTGAGTCGCCTCATGCATCCCACGTCGTCCGAGGTCCCGCAGCACCTGCACGACCAGCACCACATGGAGCTAAACGCGCTGAGGTGTCTAAGCCTTAAGGTGATGCTGTCCAACCTGTCAACCTCCAACAACAACAACAACAACAACAGTGCCAACGCCACCGCCGCGTCCAAGCCCAACTACGCATACCCTGGCGCCAAGACGTCGCTGCTGCCGATCCGCCAGCCGTCACTACAGAGCGTCTAAAATCCTTAACTTAATAACATACATGTCAAGCGCGCAATGGATCGCAGCACCCCCGCGACCAAGACACGTTGCCTCTCTTCCCAAGCTACGCTTGACCCTGCGACCACCCACCACAACCGCATACACATCTCGTCATGGATGTCAGCATGGAGGAAGAACGCAAGGAGGTCTGCGTTGCCGCCGGGCCACCTCCAGATTGGAGACTCCATGAGGAAAAAAAACTCATGATCGTCGCGGTTTTGCTCGTGATGGACCTTGCGATTCCGCGGATGTCGCGTCACATTTTTAGTTAATTTGTGGCGAGTTACTGTAAATCGGTACCACACCAGAGTGATGGTCACTTAGTTGGCTTTTGCAGCAGGCAGTAGGTGAAAGCAATAGCCCCTCGTCGACGTTGCCGATGCCTGAAGGAAAGATTTGGACTACGTTAGCCGAGGGTCTCGGCCCCAGCGCTCGTTAATACAGACTTCTTAGAAGAGCGCCGCAGAGAGCGTTTCGAACCAGGCGGCCGCCCGCTGCCAAGCGGTGACAGCCTGTCAGGCTGGTGCTCTTCAACACGGGTTTCGAGGCTGCCGACGCACGACAGTCGCCGGGGATTGTGGGATCGCCTCAACCACGCATGCGCTGAGGCAGCTCGTGAGTGGCGCCGAGCCCGGCTCGGAATCCTCCCAGCGCGAATTCCAGTTGAACATGCAAAACTTCAAGGACTGCGAAATCACTTTTGCGAGGACTTTTTGCGAGGATACGATGCAAGGAACGCGAGTCACACCGCCGAAAACGCGGCGGAGGATTCACTTCAGGTTCACTTGCGCCGAGTATGCCCCCGCCGACACGATCCTAAAAAGCTGCTTGTTATAAATCAGTGCAGAAAAGCGGGATAAAAAGCAGATTCCCTACAAAATGAGCGAGCGACGTTGCCGGCATTGCTTCGCTGAGAGCCGAGACAATGGCCGGAACGCACCAAAGACGCGACGATCCTGCACCCGGAAGGCCAGCGCGCGAGTTGATTGCTATGCTAGCGCCTGCATTGACCATGCATTCCGTGCAGGAGCGCTTGCCTCGACTAGCAAAGTGAGTGTGGGGACGTACTTCTAGGTACGACATAATGGGTGAAGGCGGGTCACAAACGATTCTCTTCTCCTTAGGACCGACAGGCCAGCCGGAGCGCACATGCGATACGAGCGTGAGAGTACTCGGAGCTACGGGTCGACGGCGACACCAAGCAGCACTCGCTGATCCGAGCTGAGGCGGGTCACCCCCTTTGAAGCGCATGTACGCTACCGGCGGCGGCAAACTAGTGAACAAAAAGGCTCCTAGCTGAGCTAACGGTGCTGCTGCTGCTGCTGCTGCTGCTGTTGTTGTTGTTGTTGCTGCTGCTGCTGCTGCTGCTGCAGCTGCTGCTGGTGGTACTTGACGACGGCGTCTACGTCCGCTCGCAATCTCTCCAGGTTCGCTGCGATGGCACACAACAGCAAAAAGCAAGACAGCACGACGCAGGTGTTAGTTGGGGAGGCAACAATCGATAGGTGAAGCCTCAACGCAGGCAGCAGCAGGTGGCGGCAAACTTGTAGGTGCAGGAGTCTTGTCAGTAGATCAGCTAGCCACATAGCTAGCCACGTAGCTAGCCAACCACCCAACGGAGCCCAAGCAACAAGCGACCAGCCACCTGCTTCAACACAAAGAAACAGATCTACACGCATGCTGGCTACGCACCGGGAGCCGTGAAGCGGAAGCGGGTTTGGAACAGCGTGTGGCACAGGCAACTGCACGATTCACACCCGCCGCAATGCGCGCAGCGGAGCGACGGCACGCATCGACACTTGAAGTAGCTGCGCACCGACTGGTAGCGCCGCGTGGCCGGCAGAATGCCCGTGTGGCCCTCGGAGCTCAGCACCTTGTCGTAGTAGGACGCAATCGACGGCGGCTTGAAATGGTGCTGCTCTGGCTGCGAGTGGCAGCGCAGACAGATGCGGAAGACCGGGTATGCCATGTTCGGCCTGCAGCGCCGCGAGTATACCGCGCAGCCTAGACACTGTTTATACAGATTCGTGATCTCTCGTCCGCAGATACCACACGAGTAGTTTTCAGCGTTGTCGGCAGGCGGGTCGCGCAGGTCAGCATCCACCGTGCGCCACATGCTTTCGTCGTCGAAGACCTTGCGGAATTCGTCGCTGTCGTCCGTACTCGATAGCCCCAATTCGTACGCCTCTTCAACGATGGCATCCAGACACGGTAGAATCGACTCCAGGAAGAGAATCATTTGGGCTTGGCGCTGCGCCACCACACCGCGGTCAATCGGCGCAGGTGAAGACGTGAACGAAAGCATTTGGGACGTGCGTGGACGCCCCGACGCTAGTGCTGAGCGTAAGAATTGACCAGTACGCACGATTGCTACACCGCACTGCATAATCCCAACAAAACATCCGTGAGATCAAATGAGGATACCAACGACAGGTACAAGCGCATCAGTCGGCGCACCTTGGCAGCTTCGACGATCGTACGGCGAGGGTCGAAGACCCATCCTTCTGGACACATGCTGGCATTTTTCATGGCAAACTGAACGAAAGCACGGATAATACGCAAGCAATAGGTTAACATGAGAGGCCGCGAAGTGAACGCAACGTAGACATCAAACCATACCCAGCATTCAGTGGAAATACCGCGTTGCGAAACACCCTGGTAGACCCATTCCCACGAGAGGAATACACAGGGAGCGTTGATGGACCCGCTAATGCTGTCCTTCTCTACAACACGCCAGAAATGCTGACGACCCTGTAAACATTCCAGCAATGCGATAGCCCAGCGTTAGCAAATTGCAACGAAGGTTCACTCTCGTGGATCGTAGTACCTTGTTAACATGAACAAACTCTCCGTCCTGTAGGAGCACCGTAGAGAATGCAAAGCCTGCCGAGCTGTGGACAAATATACGGTGAGTTGCAACGTCTGAAATATACGAGCAACCTGACTTACCGAAGGGCGCGAAGATGCGCATCTAATAGCATAGTCTTCCTTGCAGCGTCGTAGCCCGCGCGTTGCAAAATGTGATCGAAATCAGCCTTGTACTGAGGCTCAAAACGCTCGAATATGACCAACTCCAGCGATCCCACGAGCACCTACCAGTCACACACATCGCAAAATTGATAAGACCAGCGTTCACATATTCGTTCTTTTTCACATCGCCCTATACCTGGTACGCAGTATCAGTCGTGCCGTTTCCTGGGTCCATCAACGACCCTCGCGCTCCAGGGAAGTTAAAATGCAGCCGAGGGCTTGAGAACTTTTCATGCCAACTACTCTGCGGGAGATATTGCAGCAAGCAATGGATACCGCCAGCAAACACATCCCACTGAAATCCCTTAATGAGGTCGTTATACAGCTAGATAAGGCAAAATATAACATTGTCAGTCCAACAAAATAGCCCAGCGTAGAATATGGAGAAGTATACCTGAGCACAGTGCTTGGCGAGCACCAAGTTGTTGAGCGCGATAATGTTTTCAGACGCCACAATCGTTATTGTCTTTTTCGTCACATGGTCTTCCAACACGACGACGTCCTTGCCAGGCACGTTCGATAAATACTTTTCCAGGTACGAATTAAACGATGCCATGGATAACTGGAGCTCACCAACGTAAGCCAGCTCCGGCATGTCTGTCTCGGTATTTCGCTTGAACTGGAAGTGATCGAAGGCGAAATGCGTGTCGTTTCCACAGCATTCGAGAATGAAAGGCCACGCCCAAATGTACTGGTTGAGCTCGCTGCTCATGCCTTTCACAACTAGACTCACATCTGGTGACTCGAAGCATCGGAAGAAAAAGTCGATTTCGGTTTGGTAAAGCTTCGTAGCTTTCTCAGCGAAGACGGGCGAGAGATCGATCCGGAACACATGATTGGCATCGTCGGAGAGGCAGCTGAACCTCTTGTTGATTTCTGACGGGAACGCTGATGGATTGCGCCACGGGATGTTTGGAGTGTGACGTCGTATAGGGAGCTGCGATGGCGCCTGCGGAGGAAATGAAGCTTGAGGGCCAAAGTTATTCGAGGGAGCGTTCTGGAAGCTCGGGAGCGAACCATTTCTCGTGCCTTGGGCTAGATCAGCACGCTGAGAATCGACGTACGGAGCTGGAGGGGCCGGCGGACCACTTGGCCCCCCACGATACGATGGGCCAAACTCACGGCGAAGCGGTGCATTTTCGTCCTGCATTTGCTGCGGTGGCTGAGTGCCGTGTATGCCTGGAGACACCCTTTGATTTGCCCCCGCCTGTACCGGCGCCAATTGCCCAGACGAACGCCCATCGAAGAAAGGTGGCAGCGAGTTGAACCCAGAAGGCGATTGAAGCGACCGAGGGTCCTCCGCCTGTGCCTGGCGGTGACCAACAATCGGGTACGTTTGAGGTGACGAGAAGCCGTGACGGGGTCGTGGCCCATCAGAACCTGGCTGGTTGGGTGCTGCTGACATTGACGAATACTCGCCTCGAGTCTGCCGAGACATCTGCAACGAAGACGAAGACGGCACATTAGGTGGAGGTGCGCTGCGAAAGTGTCTGTCCTGCTCCGTGTCGAATCCTCGCAACGGGCGTCGGGAAGCGGGGGAAGCGGTCCGCGACGATGGCTGCAAGTTCCTGTCTTCGTCACCGTGACGCGGCGTGTTGCTGTTACTATTACTACCATGCGGCGCCATGCCATCTTGCGGGTACGACATTGGCATGCCGTTTGCACTCCTAGGAGTGTACGGGTCCACATCATTGGACGCCGAGGTGCTTTCTCCACGGTCAGCATCACTCAACAGGCGAGGGTGGCGGTGGCTGACTTCGTCGTCGGTCTCCTCCTGCAGGGCGCGTTTGGTTCCTGCTCCACGTCCCCTGCCTCTTCCTCTTCCCCTTCCTCTTCCCCTTCCTCTTCCCCTTCCACGTCCACGACCGCGTCCACTTGTTGCAGCCACTTCCTGCAGTGGAAGCTGTCGTCGCACTTGGAGCCTGTCAGATTTCTCCTGCAGCACGCTCTGGATCTGCGTCGCGAGTCGCGGGTAGTCTCCCGTCTTGAATATGGGGCCCTTGGTCTGCTGCTGCTTGGTATACGTGACGTAGCACGAGTGGCGGCAAAAGAGGTTGCCCTCCTCGGGCGGCAGAGGCAGGTTGGCGCAGTGCGCATGGAAGGAGCCGCCGCAGCTCTTGCAGCGCACCAGACGAACGGAAGTGTTGGCTTCGAGGCCGCAGAGCATGCAGCGCAGCTCGACTGTAGCCGCGGGGGGCTCCTGCTGCTCCTTGCTCTCTTCTTCGCCGCCACGTGCCGGCGTGTCGCTTGCGCTCTTGGGGGTCAGTTGGCGGGGCGCGGGCACGGGCGTCTCATCATCGCCCGCCGCCGGCTCCTGCGGACGCGTCGCCATGTTGGTGATGAGTCTGTTGCTTTTGCTGCTGGTGGTCGTCGCTACGGTCTGTCGGTGCAGCTCCGAGACGAGCCAAGGGAGGTGGCGAGTAGCAAGACAAGCTGAGTAGCTGCGCGGCTGAGTGGCTGTTGTCGGGGCAGCAGCAAGGGCGGAGCAACGTTAACGCGCGTCCTGCACAAACAACGGGGAGAGCAGCAATACCAGTCCTGAGTCCAGCGGAGCGGGAAAGACGAGTGGAACAGTATTGATTCGGCTAAGTGCGGATAAGGAGTGATGGTCGTTGCGGGAAGAGCAAACTGCAAGAGAAGCTTGGCGTGTCTGGCTGACGACGGCTTCGATCAGCTGAGAGGAAGCCCGCAGCTCTTCTCCAGTTTGGCAACAGACGCCTAACTGTTACCAGTTGACATGCTGATGGTGGACACTTCTGTGGCACCAGTGAAGGCGAACGTGGCGTCGCCGCCACCCGCTCCTGTGCGTCGCAAGCTCGACATGGACACAGAGGACGCTGACGAGGCGGACGAACTTCCATCAGTCTACGATCTCATGCAAGAAGTGGCGCGACTGCAGCAGGCGGTGCGCGACGTCGGAGACGATCCGAGCATCTTTGCAGATGACTACGTGGCGCGCGACTCGTTCTCGGCCGAGCGCACGCCGCCGCGTTACCGCCAGAAGATCCGCACAGCGAGTGGAGGCTCCGACAGTTTCTCCAAGTCTGGCATTTACTCTGGACGGAAGGTCGCTACAAACGTAGGCAACATGTCGCCCTACAAGAATGCCGGAGTCATACAGCGAGGGGAGTTCGACAGCTTCGCCGGACCGAAGACGCCGCCCACGAAGCGGCGCGAGACCTTGACCCCTGCTGCGTCTCGTACAGTGCCACGCCCCACACGTGTAGCAGCTTTGACACGAGAGAACATCTCACTGCTGCCCACGCCGAGGGCACCGAACTTTACGGGCTCCGTGTGCGGCTCGCAGAAGTCGCGCACAAGCATCCGCACGGACGGCGGCGCTGTGTTTTCGCGCCTGTACCAGCCAGACTTTTACAAGAACCGAGAGGAGAAGTTTAAAAACCTACGAGATCGACGCGACAGCCTCAACTGCTCATTCACGCCGCGCACTAACCGGCGTGACTCGATCTCCTCTCGAGACTCGATCGGCTCAGGATCACAGGCGTCGATGCAATCCGCCAAGACGGACGTCGTGAATGTGTCGAGCCGCCTGTACGACCCAGACTACGTTCGCAAGCGCAACGCACGGCTGCAGCGCATGCGCCAAGAACGCGAGATGCGTGAGTGCACCTTCGCGCCCACCATCAACACTAACGCCACCACTCCCCGCAAGAAGTTGTAGCCATTCAAAATGTGTAGCCATCTCAGATGGCAGTCAAAATGTGAGCCAAAAATAACGTAAGAAAGTACGCCCGTTGTAAATCAAGATGCCCCCGAGGAAGAAGCCTTTCAGCGGGAAGGCCAAGAAGCAGCAGGTGCGCCCGCGCTGTGTATCAACCGGTCGATGCTTGTACTGAGGAGTTGCTTGCCAACTGAAGCTGCGTGACAAGCGGGCCAAGAAGCGCGACGCTCAGGACTCGGGCAACGAAGATGATCGAGCTGCAGAGTGGACGGCAGCGCCACCTGCCCCACAAACGGTAGGGGATGTTGTAGTGCTGCCTAAAAGTGAGCTGCAATCTGATGCACAGAGTGTTGGGATGCAGGTTTCTTCTGGGCGTGGTGACCTCCGCACGATCTTTCAGAAAGAGTCGAAAGCTGCGATTGAGGCCAGGAAGAGGGACGCGACGCGAGAGCTCGTATATGCCCAGGATCGAGGCAATTCGCAGTCGATTTACGCGTATGGCATTCAGGATCCAGCCAACCAGTCTCGCATCTTGACGAAGCCAAAGTGGTCGCGGGACATGACACCGGAAGAGCTGAACGAAGTGGACGATCGAGCATTCAAGGAGTGGGTCGAGTACCTTGAGCAGGAGGCAGAGAATCGTGAGGATGGAGCGCAGATCAACCTGTACGAGAGGAACCTGGAGGTCTGGCGGCAGCTGTGGCGAGTGATCGAGCGTTCGTCTGTGCTCGTGCATCTTGCAGACGCACGCTGCCCGTTGCTCCACATCAGCGACCAGCTCATGACGCACATTCGCACGAAATTCCCGTGGAAGCGTGTGGTGCTGGTGCTCACAAAGACCGATCTGGTAGCGGAAGAGCGCATCCAGAAGTGGTCAAATTACCTGCAAGCGCGGTATGGGCAAGGTATCCCCGTCCTAGCATACAGCCGCGACCGCGTCGACGAGAGCAATGCAGTCTTAATGCGAACCATCGGCCAAGTGAGTGCTGGAATCGAACATCGCGAGCTAAATGACGACCCTACTGCAGAAGAAGGGCAGAAAGATACGCTCACAATCGGATTCGTGGGGGAACCAAACGTCGGCAAGAGCTCGCTTCTCAACAGCCTCTTTGATCGCAAGCTCGTGAGCGTTTCGGCCACACCCGGGCACACGAAACACCTGCAAACGCACTACTTCGACCGTGTTGAAATGCTGGAGCGCGAAGACGGCATTTTCTCCCGCGTGCTCGTGTTCGATTGCCCCGGCGTCGTGTTCCCGCGCTTCAACGTGCCGGTGCTGCTGCAGATCCTGTTCGGCAGCTTCCCAATCGCGCAGACGCGGGAGCCTTTCAGCGCCGTACGCTTCATCGCTGAGAACTGCTCGCCGTACCTGCACGACGTGTACAAGCTCAAGCCCGTGGAAGACGACGACGAAGAGTGGTGCCCGTACACGCTGTGCGAGGCGTACGCGCAGCTCCGCGGCTTCCGCGTGAAAGGCGGCAAATTGGACGTGCACCGCGCCGCCAACATGTTGCTGCGCGACACGCTCACCGGCAAGAAGGTCGTGCTGTCCTTCCCGCCGCCATTGGCGACAGTCACTTCAACTAGCGCACAATAAGCCGCGCTAACCAGAAACAGGAATGCATACTTTTTTTCTTCTTTTTTTTAATACCTATTTTGAATCGATGTGGACCACCTTTTTTGCGAACGTGAAAAACCACACACGAGTCACTTCTCAATTGGAGGGCTCACCCATTAACGCGAATGCTGTCGGGAAAGCTGCTACGTCGAGGTCTGCAGCGCGTGCTGCGGACGCCCCAACACATGCGCGGCTTCCCAGCCGCCGCTGAGAAGGTGGAGGAGGATTTACCAGCAGCCGCGTGCCACCGCGAAGCCAAAGGACGTACGTTGTATAACGTTAAAGGTGCTGAGCGTGGAGACTGACGTGTAGTTGAGCGCAGCGGACTGCTGGAAGTGCCACCACGCGACGGACTGCTGCTCATTCTTCTGCAAGTCGTGCAACGCTATCCAGCCCATCGACAAGGGCTGCCATTGCGATTACTTCGAGATGTTCAAGATGTACTTTAAAGATAAAGCCTAATGGGTCTGTGTGTGACTGCGCGTGGCTGACGACTTCATTCTATGCACCAGCCCCAAGCATTTTAACCTGGAGCAGCGCAGCATCGAGAAGACGTACTGGAACCTACAGAAGCGTCTGCACCCGGATCTATATGGATCCAAATCTGAGGTGAGCCTAAGGTTTATGGATGCAGTTGCTCTGTTATCTGTGAATTGAAAAACGAGCGTGGATTGTGTTGTTGGTTATGCAGTTTGAGAAGGAGCTTTCAGCGGTGAACGCTGCTGTGATCAATGATGCGTACAAGATGCTGAAGACGCCCAACACGCGCGTCAAGTACCTGGTACGTCGTAATGTATTTCATTTTTCATATTCGGTTTTCGATGCTGACTGAACGGTTGATTTTTGTTTGTCTATTCGCTGCAGCTGGCATTGCACGGGATTGATGCGCTCGGCGAGACTGCGAGCACTGCGGTAGACCCTGAATTGCTGATGCAGACAATGGAGATCAGGTACGGAAGAAGGAAGGTGCTGTCTGTGCCAGACTGTTTGTTCACGCAGTCGTCTGACATACTGCTGCGTCTGTTGATGTGGTCTTTACAGAGAACGCATTGCTGAAGCGCCTGATGTGGACGCGCTGCACGAGATCCGCAAGGAGATTTCGGAGCACATTGACGCCGTGATCAACAAGCTAGGCGAAGTATACGACAAAGACCAGGACCTCGAAGCTACCAAGCAGTACGCTGTCGAGCTCCAGTATATGGTTAAATGCGCAGAAGAAATCGACCTGAGGGAAGAGAAGCTGGACGGGTACTAGGCCACAACTATCTGCCCAGCGCTGTAGATTTATCACTTCAGGATCAATACCACGGTGCCAGTTTTGCTGCGCAGGTTACCAACAACGTAGCAGAGACCATGAGTTTTTCTTTGTGTAACAGAGAATCACCCGCACTATAGAAGACGGCAGCGTTGCTGCTGATTAGCTTTTAGCACATCAGTGCACTGATCCCTGAGGTCGCTGCTCTTGGCCAGGTCTTTACCGTCGACCACCGCGCTGGCGAACGCTCAGCTCCAGCATCGTGCCGTTCACGAAGTTGTAATGTGCGCACGTGAGGGCGTCCTTGACGAAGCCCATCGAGAACTTGAGCTGCTGCTTGTTCACCGGCATGCTCTGTAATTCGGCCTGGATAAACAAAAGTGTGGTTAGAAGGCTTAGCATGTCTACCGCACATTGTCAGCAAGATGTTTACCATGAGTTTTTGCTTAAGTGTCCGCATGGTATCCTTCACGTCCAGCTCTATCGTCAATGCCTGCCCCTCCAACTTCCACTGGGCGTTGTCTGGATCGTCCGGAACCTTCACGACCAGTCTCACCGCTCCCTACAAAGCAGCATAATAGAATGAGCAATCCGCTGCATCAACTGAATAGCCACCACAGACACTACACGTACCGGATGTCTGAAGGCAAACTCCTTCTCTGGTAGCAACGATGACCCGCCAGTACGCTGTCTCTTTGCTGCTGGTTCGAGGTCTTCACCTGGAGGTCCTGCCACCACACTGTTTGGAACACCAGGAGGACCGCCAGCGACACCGGGGGGCCCACTGCCCACTCCTGGTGGCAGAGTACCTGGCGTCTGCATATGCGGGGGCACGGCGCCAGGAGGCACCATGCCCGGAGCTCCCATACCAGGAGGAACCATGCCAGGAGCCCCCATGCCTGGAGCTCCCATGGTATGCGGCACCATACCAGGCGGCATCATACCAGGGTGTATCATACCAGGAGGGGCCATTCCGGGGACGCCCGGTGCATTCATTCCAGGAGACCCCATCATTGGGACGGAGACTCCCGGTGGAGGCTGAGCAAATGGAGCATTTGTCGGCAGTTGCCCAGCTTCACTAAAGCCAGTAGAAGAAGGCACTTGCTGACTTTGAAACACCCCTGTAGCAGTCTTATCTTCTTCGTCCGAATCCTCCTCCATATCGTCCTCACGTTGCTGCTGCTGCTGCAGTTGTTGTTGCTGTTGCTGTTCTGCAGATGAGGGTGCAGCTGTCGCTTGCATCAAGCGCGCCTCTTCTTCAGCTGACGATGCAAAGATATCCGCGCGCTTCGTAGCGAACCGCCGCAGTGAGTCCGCAATCGCTGATCCCGCCGCATATGAGCTCTCCTTCTGCTTCTCCAAATGACGCTGAGTTTCTTCGCGCCACTTCGGGTTCATTAGCAAAATACGCATGTGCTCATTCGCCTCGGCAGACGAAAGGGTCTTGCCGTCCACGCTGAGCAGCGGCTGTTGTGCTGTTGCCGCTGTGGCCTGCGGGACATAATCCTCGACCACGTTAATCTCAGGCTTCGGCTCGTCGTTATCGTCATCGTCATCGTCCTCTTCCATGTCCATGTCTTCATCATCTGACCCCTTTGCTTCTCTCTCGCCTGCTGCTTCAGAAGCGCCCAAGTCGTCATTATCTTCGAACGTGATCGTTTCCACTACGACAAAGTCGTGCCAGTCGATCTGTGCAAGTGCGCGGCGCTCTGCATCACTCTCTGCGGCCTCCTTGTCCTTGCGCTCCTGCTCAGTGCGCTGCCACTCCATCCTGTGAACGCAGCGATCCAGCACCATCATCCTCTCCACCCCCTCTTCTATCCTACAGATCGCCATACACACATCCCGTAACAATAACACACACAAGTAAGAATCACCACTCCCACATGCAACCACACCCTAAAACAGCAAACTCACCGCTTCATCTGTGTGTCTTGCTTGGCCAACACAAGCGTGTAGCTCTCCACGAGCGCCGTAAAGTAGGCGAACAGTGGGTGTGTAGGCTTCAAAAAGTCAAACTGCGGGTTGCGCTGCTCCCGTGTCGCAAGCCCCGACAGAAACGAACTGCCGCTCAGCGCCGTGTACTGCGCCGTGAGGTACATGATCTCCTGATCCAGTGCGCTGAGCGTCGGGTGTTTAATGATGAACTTTTCCTCCGGTGGTGGCTGCAGCTCCTTCTTCTTGATCTTCTTGGCCACTTGCGCCGTCACGTCCTGCACCGCCTTCTTCTCCACCACCACGTCGCCCGAAGTCTCCGCCGCCTTGATCACCTCCTGGGTCGTCTCCTGCGCCTGCTCCTGCTGCGGCTCTGGCGGCGGCTCGTTTTTGCTGGCGATGAACTCGCTCACCTTGTGCTCGTAGTAGACGTGGTACGGGTCCGACTCACGCAGGAACGAGAACTTGGTCGACATGCGCTCGCCCACGATGCGGCTCTCGAAGGCGCGGCCGTTGTTCGCCACGAACTGCGCCGTCTTGTCCACCACCGCGCGGATGTCCGGAGGAGGGTAGATGAGGCCCGTCACGCGGCCCTGCACGGCCGCGTCGTGCTGCTGCTGCGCCTCGGGCTCCGCCGCCATGGTGCTGGATTGGTGTCTCCTAGGTATTGGAGAGTGAGCCAACGCTAGGATGACAGAAGACAGGATTGATTATGCCACTGGATGGGTTCAAATGTAGCTATCTTCTGCGACAACCACAACTTGCCCAAAACAGAATCTCGTGCACTTGCTCACAGCGCGATGACGAATAAAGAGTGAACCAGTATGACAACAGGAGCGCTGCGTGCGTTTACCCGCTAGTCAAGCCAGACAGATGCAGAAGTACATGTATTCCTAGCAACAGCTCTAGTCAAAGCAAACCCGGAGTTGTGCCTCTCAACCCATAGTGGGTACACTTTGATACGGTCGAGCTGATACATCACCGGAACGGAAGAATTGCCCAAAGATTCTCGCCGTCAAGCTGGCAGCTTCAGCTTGAAGCTGCGGCTTTGTCGCGCAGCATCTTTAGACGCGCTCCATGGTCTCGTCCTGCACCTCGAAGGCCTTCTCGCGCTCCTTGAGCTCTACGTTCACCTGGGCCGTCATGCAGCCCTGCGTGGTCGCGTATGTGCACTGCGCGATGCAGTTCATGATGTCGGCGAGGTCGCCCAGCTCCGAGATGCAGATCGAGAGCAAGCTGCATACGCAGCTGACCAATTGGATGCAGTTGTTGCATCGCTAGCAGCAGCAAACAACAGCGTGAGTCAGGAGCCCAGGCCACTACACTCGACAGCACGTACAATAATGCGGTTGTCCCATTTGTCCGGTTGCAGACGGTAGCGGTCCATGACCATCATGCGCGTGGCGGACACAGCGCAGCCGTTGCAGCAGAAGGCCTGTAGCAAAAAGACACACCACGAGTCAGCCCTGTCAACCATCTCCACCGCATTGCAGCGCCACGACCTCAAGACACAGGCAGCCGTTGGGGCAGCTGGACTCGCCGCAGCGGCCCGAGCGCGCGCAGGGCACGATGCCGTCCATATAGCCCTGGCAGCACGTGTAGTTGCTCATGTCGTAGTTGAGCGCCTTGCGGCGGATGATGATCTGCGCGCAGCACGGGCACAGGCACGCGCCCAGGCAGCCTGCAGGTAGCAACAGACAGCGTTAGCACAACACTAGAAGACAAACCAGCACCGTCGTCGGGACGTACACAAGGGGTCGCGTCCGGGTGCCTGCATCATGCCCACGGTGAACGCGCCAGGGTTGCCCTTGCGCACATCGTCCTCCACGGGCTCGCCCGAGCAAAAGAAGCACATGTTCAGCTGGAAAGCGAAGGAGGGAGACTGGAGAACTGGCGCGCTACTTCGACACTGCGCCACACTCGCAACGGCGGCTTGTCGTCAACGAACAGCTGCGCCGTGTGGGTTCGCTCTAACCTTCTATATTTGATTATTGCTGTGAACGACAGTCTGATCGAATATAGCAGTAACATCCAGTTTAAGAAGTATTCATCAGTATTTAAGTATCAGTGGCCTCAGGTATCAGGGAGTACAGATTAATATGTACCGGTTTTCTGGTACAGGAGGGTGGACGTAGCTTCTGCCCCAAAGCTCAAGCAGAAGCCGAAGCAGGCGCGACGGAACTCGACCGCGCCCGTGGCTTCGGACAACGGACGGACCTCGCTGTAGCGCTTCATTGCATCGACTGACAGACACACGGACAAGTCGCTCGGGGTGGCCGGTTCCTTCTGCAGACACCCGCGGCAGCCGCATCCAGAAGCGGACTCACAGAGACTTTAGACTCGCAGCTGCTCGCCATGTGGCGCAAGCGGCGCGGCTCCTTGGGCGGCGGCAACGCACGCGAGTCGCCCAACGTCATGGGCTCCAACTCGCTCACGAGCACGCCGTCCTCGTCCATGTCCATCACCAGCAGCAGCCCGTTCTTAGGCAGCGACCCGAACGCCACCGACCGCGCGCTCGTCTTCCGGCTCGAGGTGCCGACACCCGGGCCGCTGGGACTGGACCTGCGGGCGAGACACATCGAGCGCGACAAACCGCAGCGCGGCGCTGTGGTCAAGGGCTTTCGACCGCTGCAGGGTGGTAAAGTTGGGTATGTCGAGTCCACGGGCCGCGTCAAAATGGGAGACATCCTGCAGATCATCCACAAGACCCCGATCGATGACATGCCCTTCGAGCAGATTGTTAAGCACGCGATGCAGTTGCAGAAAGACCCGACAGCGTGGCCACTCGCGATGGAGTTTCGACGCGAACCGGAGAAGCACGAGAGCAACCACACGTCGTCGTCCAAGCCGCGACGCAACAGCTTCTTTCGGTCGTCCATCTCCATGTCGAACCCCGTTCAGGACGGAAACTTTAACGACAAGCTGCAGTACTTTAGAGATTTCTTTGCCACGAGGATACCGACCGGCGGTGCAGCGCCAAAGGAGAAGGAAAAGCCGCCCAGGCCCCCGAAATGGGACACGGTGGACGAAATGTATCGCGAGTTGATGTCGAAGCGCGGAGTGCCGGAGGATGTGATGGACGAACTGATTCGTATTGAGTCGCTTGAAACGAAATGGCACGTTGTCTGGTACGCGCAGCAGAACGAAAATGAAGACAACACGAAATCCAACGCCACAGAGGCTGAAAAGTTTGCAGAAAACCTGGTCGAATTGAAATGGGACAACAAGGGCTTGAAGGATCTAGAGGCGCTTCGAGCCAAGATCGCCATCGCGTCAACAGACTGGCTAGAAGCTTTCCTCGCCCATTTCGGGCTCGATTATCTAACCATGAAACTTCCTGATCCGTCGCCGTTCCCCATCGAACACTCCAAGTACGAAAAGGCTACGCGTGTGTGCGAGGTGATTCTGCGCATCTTGCGGTCGCTTACCCATTTTACAGCAGGCGTCGAGGCAATCACCAATACGCCAGGACTCGTGAAACGTGTGGCCTTGTGTTTCCATACGGAAAATGGCGACGTGAAGAAGTATACCCTGCAATTGCTGGGAATCGTGTGCTACAACAGTGCGGCGGGGCATACTGCTGTCATTGAAGCGTTCGACCACTACAAGGAGACCAAAGGTGAGAACATTCGCTTTAGCTGTCTTCGGGATGCGCTCAAGTCAACGCGATATTCGCTTGTGTTCAAGGAGGACGTGCTGAGTTTTGTGAATATCATTGTGAATAAGGCCATTCGGTTGGAAGATCGGCTAGCAATTCGATCCGACTTCATGGCACTGAAGATGGCCGGTTACTTTGAAGAGATCCGCGCCAAATCTCTCGCTGTACAGCGTCAAAAGTACCCGCTCGCTACTTCTGCTGCGGCTGCAACGACCGATGAAGGCCCCAACGGAGTTCCGTCTCCGGTATTTGGTGCTCCAGCAACCCCTTCACCTGTGCCGAACAAACACATCACGAGAAACACCGCCTCACCAGTGCCGAACAAACATATCGCGAGAAACACTGCCTCACCTGTGCCGAACAAGCATAGCGCGAGAAACACCGCCTCACCTGTGCCGAACAAACACATTGCGAGGAACACCCCGTCGCCAGTTTTAAGCGCTCGATCCACGGAATCACCTGTCACTGGACGGGGTAAAGGACCAGGAACTCCTGTCTCAAGACTAGACTCCTTAAAAGCTCTTGGTGGCAGGAGATCCTCAATAAGCAAAAGTTTGGAGGAGCAAAACGGCCGCCTTTCAGCGAGCAAAAGCGCGCCACCGTCGCCCATAGATCGAGAGCCGGCTGCTCTTTCTCCTGACGGAGCGATAGTCCGTTCATCACTTCCGCTTGAAATCAAAGGAGCGCATCGATTTGGAAATGGAGGCAACAGCATCATCAGCAGTTCGGTGACGCAGCTTCGAAATCAACTGGACAACATGGAGAAACAGATCGACGTGTTCGAGCAGTTCATGGAAGATGACCGAAAAGACACGATTTATGAGCAAACAGATCTGGCGTCAGTGAACAGCGTGTTCCAGTCTCTGTTTGACAGCGTGGCAAAAGACCCGGAGCTTCAAACATGTTTCCTGTCAATTATGCAGCAATTGCTCTTTATTCCGGGAGACCGGGTGATCGGCAAGGAAATGTGGGCGCTGTCCGAAAAGGTCATGAAGCAAATTACTTTGCTAGCTCCTGTGGAGGAAGTTCGCAATTTCGAGCTTGGCTACGATGATCGCAAAACGCTATTGAAAATGCGCGATCGCTACGCTCAATTTCTCCAGAAATGCGCCGATGGGGACCCTACATTTCAATTCCGAATGGGTCCTATCATTTTGATTGAGAACAAAGACCGAGACGACGACCTCGCGCTCTCGGATATTACCGCAGATGAGACCGATGACGAAGATACACCCTCAAGTGTGGCTGCCCATGAGCATCCGGAACTGGTAAAGTATTTCAAGCTCCTCAAGATGGGAATGCCGATGCAACATGTGCAACTTAAGATGGGCAGCGAAATTCAAACGTTTGATCCATCGATTCTGGAGACTCCTGACCAGGTAATCCAGCTATCAAAGCCGGATGATGAACAGAAGAAGGGAACGAGAGCTGAAGAGCATGAAAAATATGCGAAGTTCTTCAAGCTGAAGAAAATGGGTATGCCGTTACCGCATATTCAGCTGAAGATGTCGGCGGAGGGGATCGATGGTTCGATCTTGGAGACACCGGATTTGCTTGTAGACGATGATGGCAACGAAATCAAAGATGGCGAAACGGGTTTTGTTGGAATTCCGGTTAAGGAGCACGAAAAATTCGCGAAGTTCTTCAAGTTGATGAAAATGGGAATGCCACTTGATCATGTTCAGCTGAAGGCATCATCGGAAGGGCTTGATGCATCTTTGTTGAGTACACCTGACCAGCTCCTGGATGAAGAAGGCAGCCCTTTCGTGGCTGGGCAATCAAATCAAGCTCCGCAGGGAATCCCCGTTAAAGACCACGAGAAGTTTGCCAAGTTTTTCAAGCTGATGAAGATGGGTATGCCGTTGGAACACATCAAGCTGAAGGCATCAGCGGAGGGATTGGACGGTGAATTGCTATCAACACCAGATGCTCTTTTGAATGAGGATGGAAGCAAGTATGTCGGCGGAGCAGATGCGGGGTCTGTGAAAGGGGTTCCTGTTAAGGAACACGAGAAATTTGCGAAATTCTTCAAGCTGATGAAGATGGGAATGCCTCTAGAACATGTTAAACTGAAGGTATCCGCAGAAGGCTTGGATGGAGAGCTGCTTTCTACTCCCGATGTGCTGGTGGGTGAGGACGGAAAGAAAGTGGAAGCGGCCACCGCTGAGCAACCGAAGGGCACGCCCGTGAAGGATCACGAGAAGTTTGCCAAGTTCTTCAAACTTTTGAAGATGGGAATGCCTATGGACCACGTGAAGCTGAAAGTCACGTCCGAGGGTCTCGACGCCAATTTGCTGGAAACTCCCGACAAGCTTGTTGACGAAGACGGAAAGGAAGTGGTTGGTGGTGCACCCGCCGTGAAGGGCGTCCCCGTGAAAGAGCACGAGAAATTTGCCAAGTTTTTCAAGCTGATGAAAATGGGGATGCCACTTCCTCACATTAAGCTTAAAGTGGCGTCGGAGGGTCTGGATGGCGACCTTCTCGATACACCTGACAAATTGGTGGATGAAGATGGAAAGGAAATTAAGACAAATGTCGGGAAGACGGTGAAGGCGTCGGAACACCCAAGCTACGTCAAGTATTTTAAGTTATTGAAGATGGGGATGCCGCGCCCACAGATGGAGCTGAAGATGACCGCGGAGTCGTTGGACCCGAAGGTATTAGACACACCTGATGCAATGATCCCTGTGGACTTGTCCGCACCAGCTCCGAAGGCTCCAGCAAAACCCGTGGTAACGGGACCCCCAAAGCCTAAACTTCGGAACCTCTACTGGGAGGCAGTGAAAAGTGAGGAGACTACCGGTACTATTTGGGAGACTTTTGCTAAGGAAGAGGAGGAAAAGAAGAGAGCAGAGGAGCCTGCAGCACCAGCGGGCCCTCCGAGTGTCGCGGATTTGTTTGCGTCAAGAGCGAAGGCCCAGAAGCCGAAGCCTGCAGCCCCGGAGAAGGATGTGGTCCTGGACAAATATGTTGACCAACTGTCAGATATCTTCGTGAACAAGCCTCCTAAAGCAAAGGAATCCGAGGCGAAGAAGCCCACGAAACGTCGAGCACCGACTCGTGTTGCGTTGATTGACGCGAAGCGTGCGAACAACATTGGTATCATGTTGGCACGGTTCCGGCTCCCGTACTATAAGCTGCGTAATGCTGTGCTGGTGGTCGACAAGGAGTTGCTTTCCGTGGAGAGAGTGACTTCTTTGCTCCAATTCGCCCCCGAAGATGAAGAGGTGGATGCTGTACGAGGTTACACAGGCGACCCGAAGCTTCTCGGGGATGCAGAGCAGTACTTCCGAGAAATGATTTGCATTCCCCGGCTAACCACCCGGCTACAAGCGATCCATGCTACGTGGCAGTTCGATGCTTACGTGGAGGAGCAGCAAAAGTTGATGGAGTCCGTGTCAAACGCGTGCCGCGAGTTGCAAGCTTGCGAGCCGTTGAAGGAAATATTCCGCGTCGTTCTGTCGCTGGGCAATGCATTGAACGATGGCACCGCGCGCGGCGGAGCGAAGGGCTTCAAGCTGAACATTTTGCTCAAGCTGAACCAGGTGAAGGCGGCCGACAACTCGATCAACTTGCTTAACTATGTCGCTAAGTTGCTACGCGCGAAAGACTCGGCGATTCTTGATTTTGACCAGAGTCTGCCTTCTATCGAGAGCGCTAGCCGTGTCACGACGCAAGTGCTGAAGGCCGGTGAAACTGCAGTGCGCAAGGCTGCGAACCTCATTTGCAATGAATTAGAAGTGCATGCGAAGCTGCCCGAGAAGGAGTACCCGCAGCCCGACCCGGTGCCTGGCTCTGAGGAAGAGCCCGAGAAGATCTCGGACTGCTTCCAAGAGGTTGTGAAACCTTTTGCTGATCGTGCCAAGAAGACATCCGATCAGATTGCGGAGGACCTCGACAGCATGACGAAGCGCTTCGAGGAGACGGCGTCGTTCTACGGTGAAGACCCCGCGAGTCCGGATTGTGGACCAGATGCGTTCTTCTCGATCTTCTACTCGTTCGCCAAGGTGCTCCAGTCAGCCGACCGCGACAACGAGCGCAAGCGCATCGCCGAGGAGCGGAGGATCCGCCGCGAGGAGGAGACCAAAAAGCGCCTCGAGCAGCTCAAGCTGAAGAAGAAGAAGAGCGGCTTCGCATCGCTGAAGACAGGTGACGTGGACGACATCGTGTCCAAGATCCGCGCCAAGCGCGTGGAGGAGAAGCGACGCGAGATGCTGGCGAATGGCTCAGCACCTCCGTCGTCCACGGGATCTAATCGAGGGTCCACCAGCCAGACGCGCAGCAGTGCCAGTGGCAGTTCCATCGCCGCCGCCGCCGCCGCTAAGGCCGCAGAGGAAGAGCTTACACCAGCCATGGATGCTGTGTAGTTAGCGTGTGGTAGTTATTTGTTCGTACCAACATAGTGGGGAGTCTCCAGCTTGAGCAAATGCCAAAAGAGAGGAGCAGATATAAGCCGTCCTGTTGAAGGCGTTCCAAAGTGCAACAACGGCAGAAATCGGTCACAAATCGCATCAATTCGCAAACCGTGGACTATTTTTTGGCGGGAACACCAGAGGATCATCATGGACGGGAACGGGACGCCGCCGGCAACTCCGCCGTCGCCTACGAGCCCTGCGCGGCCAGCGCCGCGGTATCTCACGCGCGTGGCTCCAACCTCTCCACCTTCTGAGCCCGCTCTCTCAATCACAGCGCCCGCCGCTTCCGCACGGCCTGATGCCGGCCAGCCCATGTCCCCTTTGTCGCCCATGTCGGCGTCCGTATCGGCCTCCGCCGTGTCTGTGTCGGCCGTATCTGCCACAGACCTACCAGGCCGCTACGGCTTCGCGGAGATGAGCGCGTCGGTGGACGCGACCCCAGCACCGCGATACTTGGGGCGCTACGGAGCGGGGACGGACGACGCGGTTGCCGGAGACGACGGCGACGACGTGGAGGCGGAGCTGCGCCGCATGGCCCAGCGTCAACTGCCCAGAGGAGACTTAGGCCGACGCGAGTGGAGACTGGACAGCTTCACGCCGCAGCAGGGGCCGCACGCCACACACCCCGACGGGATGAGTTCGGGAGCGCCGTCGTCTCCCAGCAGCAGCTCCGTGGCGAGCATCCGCAGTAGTCGCTCGGGCTTGCCGGCGCCTACTCAAGCGGCGCTGCCGCAGCCCCCAGCATCGCCGCCGAGTTCTCCGCGGTCGAGTGCGTCGGTGTCGGCTTCTGCTTCCGCGTCGGCGTACTCACAGTTCCAGAGACAGCAGCAGGAAGAGCAGCAGGCGTTCTCGGGCGCGGTGGTCTGGGGCACCAACATCAGTGTGTCGGAAAGTATGGAGCTCTTCCGAGGCTTCTTGCACCAGTTCAGGATGGAGAACATTGACGCACAGGGAGAAGCGCACTACGTCAAGGCGCTGCGCAGACTGGCGCTGACCCAGTCGCTCGTACTGGATCTGGATACGCAGCATCTGCGCCAATTCCACGGCGTGCGGAAGTTGTATAACCAGCTGATCCTGTTCCCACAGGTGCTGATTCGTATCCTGGATATGGTGGTGACGGAGGAGTATCAGGCGTTGTTTGCAGGCCCTGGCGCCGCAGCCAGTGCTATCGACAGCCTGGGCAATGTGGCGCTGCAGGTGCGCCCGTTTAACCTGCGTGAGTTGTCACCGATGCGTCACTTGAACCCGTCGGATATCGACCAGTTGGTGTGTCTGAAGGGCATGGTGACTCGCTGCAGTGGTGTGTTGCCGGACCTAAAGGAGGCGTTCTTCCGTTGCGCGATGTGCCATGCTACGACTCAGGTGGCCCTAGACCGCGGTCGGATTGAGGAACCTACCAGTTGCTCGCGTTGCTCGTCCCGCATGAGCATGGAGATGATTCACAACCGTTGTGCCTTCACGGACAAACAGATGATCAAGATGCAGGAGACGCCTGATGCCATCCCGGAGGGCGAGACACCCTACACAGTTCTTCTATTTGCATTCGATGACCTCGTTGATGGTGTACGTCCTGGTGACAAGGTGGAGGTGACCGGCATTTACCGTGCAGTACCGATGCGCTCTAACTCGCGGCAACGTGTGGTCAAGTCGGTTTTCAAGACGTACGTGGATGTGGTACATTTCCGTCGAGTGGATGAGCTTACTCGGCGCGACGAGGGTGAGAATGGCGACGAATCCGCTACCCAGCGACAACAGGAAGAGGAGATCAGCGTGATTGGGCCGGCGGATATTGATGTAGAAATGCCGGATCCCTCAGAAGAGCACGCGGATGCCACAGCCGCGGCAGACGCTCAACAGGCTCGCAAGCTGGCAGCTTTTCGCCGTATTGCAGCGCACCCTCGAGTATATGAGAACCTAGCCCACTCGCTCGCGCCGTCTATTTGGGAGCTGGACGACGTCAAGAAAGGGATCTTGTGCATGCTTTTTGGCGGCACACGCAAAGATGGAAGTAGTGGCAGTGTCAACGAGCACGAAGGTGAGCACGAACACGGCGGGGTGGCGCCCAAACGCAAGGCCATGCGCTCTGACATGAACGTGCTTCTGTGCGGAGACCCTGGTACGTCCAAGTCGCAGCTTCTGTCGTACGTTCACAAACTGTCGCCGCGCAGTATTTACACGTCCGGTAAAGGTAGTTCGGCTGTCGGTCTCACGGCCTCGCTGATTCGCGATATGGAAACCAACGACCTTGTGCTCGAGTCTGGCGCTCTGGTTCTGTCCGACGAGGGTATCTGCTGCATTGATGAGTTTGACAAGATGAGCGACTCTGCTCGCTCGGTGCTGCACGAAGTTATGGAGCAGCAGACTGTCAGTATTGCCAAGGCTGGCATCATCTGTTCGTTGAACGCACGAGCGTCCATTTTAGCGTCGGCCAACCCCATCGAGTCGCGCTACAACCCGAACAAGTCTGTGGTGGAAAATGTCAACATTCTGCCCACGCTTCTCTCGCGTTTCGACCTCATCTACCTCATCCTGGACAAGCCGCAACCGGAGTCAGACCGCAAGCTAGCAAAGCACATCGTCGCTCTATATTACGACGAAGAAACTCGTGCACGAGTGCGCGCGCAAAATCGAGGTGGCGAGGGCGCGCCACAGCTTATCAGTATGAAGTTGCTAACCGAGTACATCTCGTATGCCAAACGCAACGTTCACCCGCGGTTATCGGCGGAGGCGAGAGACGCGCTAATTGTTGCGTATTTGGATCTCCGACGGATGGGTGGTGCCAGCGCTGCCTCCGCCAAGAAGAATATTACGGCGACGCCCCGGCAGCTCGAATCGCTGATCCGTATTTCCGAAGCGCTTGCAAGGCTCAAGCTGTGTGAGACCGTGATGCGAAGTGACGTGGATGAAGCACTGCGCCTGATGAATGTGGCGACGCAGCGTGCAGCCATGGATCCGCGGACGGGCACGATCGATATGGACATGATCAACACAGGCCACAGTGTGCTGGAGCGCGAGTCGCTGGCTGACCTCATTACGGGGCTCAAGGAAATTCTAGGCGCGGCGCAGAACCAGTCGATGACCGTGGGCGAAACACGTCGGCACCTGGAGGAGAAGCGCAAGGGCGAAGTGAAGGGCGCCGAGTTCCAAATGGCGCTGCGTTCGCTCGAAGACGATAGCCTCATTCAAGTCTCCCATGGAGTGATCCGCTACTTTGGTGAGCCGACGGGTTGATCAGATTATTTTCCCGGTGATCGGAGTATCGTCAATAAAGACATAGACGAACGCCAAGTCGATTCTGCGTGCTTGTAACACGCGAGTAGCTGACGCCTTGTGGGTTTTCGTTTACCTGAGCCCATTTACTACCACGTTGCTTACGTTTGGAGCTCGATGACGTCGCTGCGGTTCTCGAGCTCTACGTTGCGTAAATACAGGTGCTTGGAGAAGAAGAGCATCACGTGCTGCATGTCTGCACGTGAATCAATCATGGCGTGTCCTTTGCGTGGACGAACCCGAGTTGCAAACAGCTCCTCTGTCGCTTTCCGTGTATGCCGTCTCTCGAATTCGCGGCGTGATCGCTTCGCAAGGACTGCCGGGTAGACCGCATCTGCTGCGCCTGTGACCTGCAGCATCGGCGTTGCCGCAGCACCTCCATCTTCGGACGCCGATGAGTGCGCGCCAACGATAGCACCACCGGCCACCAGAACGACTCCACCCAGCCGCACACCACGCGGCAAAGTCATCGCCAAGTGGAAAGCAACACAGGCTCCCTGCGAAAATGCGAACACGAAGACCCGGGAGTAGCCCCACTCGTACTTGTCGTGCAGCACTTGCAGGAAGCTCCACAGATAGTCCCGTGCCTCGTGGAGACTGTTTCCAGCACAAACAAACACGTCAATGGCCAGAACCACACCCAGGAACTCAGCCATGTTACGGACCTCTCGCTGCGCTGCCTGTGCGGAGTATCGGGCGGAATCACGTCGCCGTTGGCGTCCAGGTCGTCCATCCACGTGAACCCCAGACCAAAGGGCAGTTCCCGGGGAGCTCGAAGCGAAAGCACCGCTATCGTTTAGAGCACATAAAACATTTATCAGAGCCCTCTCAATGCGTGGGTCTCCCAGTCCACAGACCTGTTTGAGGCAGCGCCATTTGCTCCCCCAGCCGAGCAAAAGACTCGTGGGAGTCGCCACGGCCGTGCAGGAACAGCAGCAAATTCTGCGCTGGTGGAGCGCTCCTGCCTGGCTGCACAAGTCTGAATTGTGGGCTGCCCGGGAAGCAGGCCGCGTCCAAGTCCAGACAACCGCCGCCACCCGAAGAAGCTGGTTTAGGTCGCAGCTCAATGGGCGTCTTTGCGTCAGGCGGGGAGTACGACACCCAGCGAGTCTGGCCGTTAGCGCTGCGCATAAGCGCCAGACGCGCCGCCGCATGCTCGCGCACCACCTCCTCCATGCGCGCCGTCTTATAAAATGGGCTTCTTTTGCAGCAGAATAGGGGCCAGTCATGGGAATCTACCCATTTCAGCGTCAACTCAGAGCACTTGGAGCACACGTGCGACTGATGCAGGAAGCGTTTCGCTAGCAATTGCTGCAAATTAATCGTCATGAGACAGAGGCAACTGAAAGAACGGGGGCAGCTGCAGGACACCTCGCTCAGCGCCGACAAGCAAGTTCTCCACAAACTTTGGCCTCCTCCCGACGACGACAAGCAGCTTCATCCCGGCTGGCAGGATTGCCGCCATCCTGGATTTCGAGGCGCGACAGCCGCTCCGTTCCATAGCGGGTGGCGTCGTCATGTATGGCACCGAGGATCATGCCAAGCGCGGCGGCGTAAACGGACAGCAGGAAGCACACACAGCGCGAGAGTGTCCTCCGCGTTGTTCGATTGCGAGATCCAGCAGTCGTTACACTGACTCTTGACGTTTCGCCGCCCAATGAGCGCGCGGCAGTTCCGGCTGCTTTTGAACCGTTATCAAACGCAGCTCCAACAGCTTCTCCGACAATATTCTCGAGGCCCTCTGCCAACGACACCTTCGGCGCTCTCAGTCCGCCCCCGCTATTATAGCATGCAGGCAGCACCGTCGGAGCGCCAATGTCGCTGCCCGTTTCGGAAAAAGAAGCGCTGCGGCAGAAAAGCCGATGGCAATCGCGCCGCAACGTCAACTGGAAGCGGTTGCCTCAAAAGGGGGAAGCATGCGCAAAAGCCGGTACTTGTAGAAGCAAATAATCTATTCAAGTAGATTCAAGCCGTTTTTGTACTTAATTTGTGCCTGAACCTACTTGAATAGATTAATTCCTCCGGGCAATGGTTGCCCATCAGGGTAAGGGTGCGCTGCAGACTCCAGCTGAGGCGAGTAGACGTGGACTACGACGGACGATAATGCATTCTGGCGCAATTCGCAGTGGGGATTTTGAGCCGGAAGACTCACGGCAACGACACTCGGAAGCGCTTCGCTAGCTCGGTCGCTCGACTATCGCAGCGTCTTCCCACTAGTCAGTGGCGTCCACTTCGTCGCTCACTGCTAGTATCAAACCAGCGACACACCCAGAGAGAGAGGAAGCGACTCGGTCGGGCCAACTTCACATCTGCGGACGATGCGACAGCGAGCGAGTACCAAGACGCAGCGGCGGCTCAAGCAGCAGCAGCTGCGCGACCCGTACGCACTCACGGGCGACGTGAACTCGGAGGCGCCGACCTTCCGCGTGGGAGGCCTCGTGACGGCTGTGGGTGCGTTGCAGCTCGTGGCGGCGCTGGCATTCAGCGGCTTCGTGTTCGGCGGCGCGCTACTCTTCTGTGCCGCGCTGTCGGCGGTGCTGGGACTGGCGCTGTTGCACCACAGCGACGCCAAGGGCAGTCGCCAGGGACTGGGACTGATGCAGGCCATTGGCCAACTGCTCGCGCTGCGCCGCAGTGCGCTCGACTACTCGCTAACGCTCTCAATCGCGCAGAGTGAGGGGTACCGGACGCAGAAGCAGCTGCAGATCGCGGTTGTGCCGTCCAGCCCCACGCCGCAAAAGGTGGTGGCGGCCATGGCGCTGACACAGGAGGAGCCAGTGCACAAGAAGAAGATGACGGGCTTGAAGGCCTTGCCGACGATCTCTGTGGAGGCCACGGGAGAGCTGCCTGTGGAGAAGCCCCGAGCCAACTCGGAACCGAAGCAGGTCCTGCGGACTCGACCACTGCTGCCGCTCAAGCCGAAGGTGCAGGTGGCTGCACCAGAGGAGAAGAAGAAAAAGAAGACGCAGGTGAAAACGACGGCGGTGAAACAGGAAACGAAGGCCCCGCAAGTGCAGCTGAAAGCGCAGCCGAAGCTGCAGCAGCAGAAAAAGCCCGAACCAAAGTTGACCCAGGTCGCTGCCAAGAAGGAAGTGCAGGTACCGACGGTGCTCCACAAGAATGAACCGGCGGTTGTTATTCCGGCGGTGCTGCCCAAGGCGGAGCTGGTAGCAGAACAGCCGAAGCCCAAGCCGGTGGCAACTGTTCCTGCCACTGTTGTTGTGGAGCCGTTCGTTTCGGAGGCGAATGTGTCTGTTATCGCGCCGATGCCGGTCTTTCCTGAGCGGAAGTCTTTGGTGGAAGTCGCTCGTGGAGAGCCGGCCATGGAGCAGGAGCTGGTTGTCACTCGGAAGGTCCTGCTATATCTGAGCCCGGAAAACGAGTCGGTGATGGACGTGGAGGACCAGCAAATGGAGCAAGAACATGAGCTGGAGCTGGAGCACCACGAGTCGGAAAATTTTGATCTTTCGACGGAGGCATTCCCACCTTTGTCTCCGCCAATGGCACCGCGCGCTCCGATGCCGGCTCCTCCATCCAACGCCATGGAGCCGAACTTCCTGATGGACATTGAGCTGGAACCGATCTCCAAGCCGGGGAACAAATTGATTTCGTTCGGTTCTCTGCGTCTTAAGCCTGTGGGCAATGCTGAGCTCCGTACGATGCTGGATGAGCTGGACGTGATGCGTTTGGAGCTCGACGCCGCGATGGCTCGCTGCAGTTCATTGCTGAGCGGAAAAGAAGAAAAGGTTTTGGCACCAAGCTCACCCGAGCTGGAGCCCGAAGAGGAACCTATCTTTTGCTTCTAATATTTGATTGCTGAATCGGCATGATGCACTCGCACGCTGCGGGTTCGCGAGAGCTGCAAGCGTCTTCGCTTTTGATACGCCTTCGAGGTGTACGTGCGTCATATTTTGTTTTGTTTTTTATAGGAGAAAACCAGAAAACGACAAGAAACATGGGAAAGCAAGTAAACGCCACAATAAAAATTCCACGGGCTCCGCGCCATCCACCCCCTAAGTAGCTTCGCGTTGCCTTTCTTGCTTGTGAGTGCTATCGATGATAAGCCCGCTCACTACTTGTTGAGGAAGGCCATGAAGGACGAGTAGGCACGTTCGAGGTCGAAGCTGAGTTGGCGAGTCTGCTCCTCGTCCAGTTCCTCGGACGCACGCATGGCGTTCATGGTACGCAGCCAGCCCTCAATCTTGTCGCGACCAGCAAAGTCGGGCGGCAGGCCGCTGACCATCGTCAACGAGCTCATCATCTCGCTCAGCAGCGGCTGGATCTCGTCCACGGCACGGATGTTGAGCTTGAGCACGTCCATGAGCGTGATGAAGTTCTGCACAGTCTGCGCCACATTGACCGAGTCGGTCTTGCGGTTGGTCGTGTTGTGCACCACCGTGGCGGGCACGCCGATACGCACGAGGCGCTCCAGTGCTCGCGGACAGTCCAGTCTGTACTCGGACACGAAGCTCTCGACGCTGTCAATGAAGCCTCCAAGCCGCAGCGCCGTCTCCGCCGTCTTGTACTGTGAAATAAGCTTCGTGCACGCCTCCGTGTACTGCAGCAGCAGCCAATTGCAACTCAGTCAGCAACAAGTAATTAACTAACTGCACACAATAGGATGCAGACCTCTTCAGGTGTGATGGCGTCGCGCACGTAGGCGGCTTCCAGGTGCTCCGTGGTCTTGAAGATGGCGAACAAGTCGGACAGGTCCTCGTACTTGCGTCGGTCCTTAGTGTCCGCCCAGAGCTTGATCTCCTGTGGTTGAGAATGGTTAGAAATGGAGTCGACGAGGCGAGCAGATCACGTCGGAACGTACTCGGTTGAGCTGCGGCGGCGGGGGGGCCCGATACGTCATCTACACAGTCGTGGGCACGGGTTTAAGCAGAGTAGAGGTAAGGGACAAGAGCGTGAATATTAGGGAACGCACGGAGGATGAAGACGGCGGCTGCGCGAGGTCGCCGAAGCCGTACGACGCCATGTTGGCTTGGTGTCGTATCGGAAAATGGAGAGGGCCAATCAGAGGGCGTGTACAACGGAGAATGTGTGTATTAGGAATGTCTTTTAACGTCCACCATCGTCCTCTGTAGACGACTTGCGCTATTGTTACCGCAAGCTGTTAGACGATCTCGTCGGGCGTTGCGTCGATGAGCTTCTGGATCTGGAACTGCTTCTCCACGATCGGCCGCACATCATCAACGTCTACGAGGCTTTCTAGGAAGGGCAGCAGGTTCAGCAACTCGGCGTCCGCTTCATCGTCATACCACGTCTCGATGGGGATGCCGTTGTTCACCTAGAGATTAGAGCAGTCGTGTCATGGTTAGTCGCGCGTAGCAAAACGTTGTAGGCAGGTGAGGATCGACGCACCTGGTACCCGAACGCATGGGGGGAGTTGTCAACCAGCACGACCTTCGACAGATCGCGGCCGAGCACGCTCAGATCCTTCAAGTAGTTCCCAAAGACGTCCAGGCAGTCATCTCGGTACAGTCGGTACTTGATGAGGTTGCGGTGCGGGTCCAGCATGTTCATAAGCTTCTCGGCGTACACCTTGTGAGACGCGGTGAATACCACGATCTCAAAGAGCTTGGACACGCGCTTGAGGAAGTACTCCATGTGCGGGCGCTTCTTCACGTTGACTGTATACTCCACGCCGTTAAATGTGACCTGCGGAGCAAACGGCAGCGTGAGTCAGGGAAAAGCGACGGCACGTCAAGATCGCAGCCTACCGGGAACTGCATGTGCGCGTCCTTCACTTCGTCCACGCTGCAGTGTACGAGGGTCTCGTCCAAGTCCAAAACCAAGCAGATCTTGGGCGCGTTGCGTGACCGTTCTGGCAGCGAGATCGGCCGCTTGCCCTCGACAACGTCTTCGTACTTGGGCAGAGTCTTCATGAAGTAGAACCTATACGGTACATCTCACCAGCACAGTTAATTCTCGAGCCAACTCTCGGGAGGCCTTTCCAGATCGATCCAGCGTGACAAACTTACGGGTTGAACTCTTGCTCTGGCGGAGTAGCGTCTTCCTCCTCTTGGCCGCCAGCCTCCTCGGTAACAACCGCGTGCCCTGTCTCCTCAACTGTCTCCTCCTCCATTTTCTCGTCAAGCTGCTCACTCGCAGTCGCAAACTTGGACTCAAGTCGGACTCGTCCGTTCGGTGGAGAGGCGCTCGTGGACCGCGACACTTTCGGCGGCTTCAGTGTAGGTGAGAACAGCTCGTCGTTCGCGTCTTCACTCGCACTAGCGTCCGCACTGGCCGCCGCATCTTCTTCCTGCTGCTGCTTCTCCTCCTCGTCGCCCTCCGACGAAGCGGCCGAGTCGTAGTTAAGCCTCGTGCGCGCCTTCTTGGCCCTGGGCTTCTCCTCTTGGTCGTACTCTTTCAGCAACTTCCGGGGCGAGAAGAACTTTTCCTCCTCCTTGGACTTGGGCTCGTTCGTGTCTCGGGCGTCAGACAGCGGGGCGCGCTTCGCCTTGGCGGATTTATTGTTCTCTGCAAAATCACACATGAAATTAGCATTGGCGCAGCACTGCAAAGCTACAACCACGCGTCGTACCTGCCGCCTTGGTGTGGCGCTTCATGGGCGTGGACGCGATAGGCGAGAGCGGGTCTGCGTAGTGGCCCTGCGGCGAGGGCGACTGCTTGCTCTTGCGGCTCTTGCGGCGCGGGCGCTTGCGCTTGCGGCTGGCGTCGTCCGCCATCTTCACTCGACTCGACCTCGGCTCGCCCAAGCTGACGACAGAAAATTCAATTTTCGCGCTCATTCGTTTTTGAAAAATTGTTTGAGCCAAATATCAAGTTGAAGCCAAATATGGCTTTTCGTCTTGAGGACGAAGCGTATTAATATGCAGGCTGTTGGGCAGATCCTGGCGCCATTCGCAGCCATACAGCGGACGGAGAGGAAGTCATCGCACTGACATGAAGGCGGATAAGCCACGCGGAGTGAGCGCGATGCTGCAGAGCCGGCGGCTGCTGTGGTTGCACCACAAGCGCAAAGTGCAGTACCAGGTCATGTGTCGCGTGCGAAAGGTACTTACTGGGCTTGCTTTGAGCAGTGAGTGGCAATTGACATTAACGCGGTGTGTGTATGTGCCCTTTGGCAGCAACTGGCGTCGCCCGACGATGTGTACGAGCAGCACGAGCAGCGATTCCTGGGGCTGCTGCAGAAGCTGCTGGACATCCGCAAGAGTCTCGAGCACTACCGCGCGACGGCACTGCCACTGTACTGCTCTGCGTGCGCGAGTCTTGGCGCGGACGTGTGGTGCGTCGTGAGCGTGGATGCCGTGGGCAAAGGAGCCGACGCCGAGAAGTTCCGACACGCCATGTGCGCGATCAACGAGACGAAGGAGGCTAAAAACCACTTCTTCAATGCGGTGCGTAGGATCTGCCGAGTCTTTTGGAAGGGTTATCGAAGCTGACTGTATTGTTGCTGCCGAGCAGGACGCCGTGCTGTCAGGAGCGCTGCGGTTCCTGGATATCCACATCAACGCCATGAAGTCGGTGCAGTCTCAGATCTCACATCGCAAAGACGTCAAGCTTGAATTCGACCGATACGAACAGAAGCTCAGTAAGATGAGGAAGCGCAAAAATGCTGGGACGTCGACGCAGCGGCTGGAGCGCAACGAGCAGAAACTGCACAAGGCTCGGGTGGCGCTGCAGACGGTGACGTTTGACCTCTATCGCGTGTTCGCCAAGTATGAGAGCGAGCGGGACACCATGTTGAACGGCGAGCTGGAAATGGTGCGGCAGGTCATGCACAACTTTTATGCCAAGAACGCGGAGGCCACGAATTTCGCCATCCCGGAGGAGGTCGACCGCAACGTCGTGGACGCCCGCGCCGAGCAACTCTTCAAGAGCATGGTCGAGAAGGAGGGGGAGCAGGACGCGCTCAAGCTTCTTCCTTCAACTGACAGCAGCAGCAGCAGCAACTCGCCCCCGCCGTTCACTCTCACAATAGATGGCGCCCAACCATCATCAGGCTTCACTCCATCAGTGCCAAACGCGCTCGTCCAGACAAAACCAGCAACGATGAAGACCTCCTCGGTGCCTGGCTCCTCTGGGGAAAAGCAGACCCGAACGCACTCGACCGATATGAGCTCGGGACCGGAGCGAGACAGCTTCGAGGAGGACGAACTGAGCGAGAAGCTCAAAACCATCCAGCTCTCACGCCCGTCGATCCAGCCAGTGAAGGTCTACCGCCCCCGAGCATAGCTAGCGACCAGTACCAGTAAATAAGCCTTGAATTGAATGCTTCTCGGACCAGTTGCTGTTGGACGCGTAGGTCCTCGTCGACGAACACATGTCCTCGTTGAAGTTGCGCTGACGTCAGCAAAGGGGATGGGCACTGGTTGACTCGCATTCACTCGCCATTGTCTATTTCTCCTGCTAAGATGACTCTACAGACTGCTGGAGAGCCCAAGAACAGCGCAATGAGTGCGTCCAAAACGGCGTTCGTGGCTCAGAGCGAGGGTGCATACGGCTACGGAGGCGGAACGACGCTGCGGATCGACGACATGCGCTCGACCGAGTTCCCTCACATGGAAGGGAGCGTGTACTTGGACCACGCGGGCGCGACAATGTACTCTAAGACGCAGCTAGACGCGGCGTTCCAAGAGCTCAATGCGGGGCTCTTCACTAACCCACACAGCGCCATTGGCAACGCGCACGTGGATTCGACCAGCGCCAAGATTGAAGGCGTCCGACGCCAGTTGCTGAAGTTTTTCTCGGCGAGTGAGGACGAGTACACGCTGGTCTTCACGTCGGGAGCGACGGCGGCACTGAAGCTGGTCGGGGAGAGCTTCCCATGGAGCGAGGACAGCACGTTTGCCCATTCCATTGACTCGCACACCAGTGTGATTGGTATCCGAGGATATGCGGCTGCAGGCGGCGCGAAGGTAGACTGCGTCGGTCTGGAGGAGCTGGAGGAGCAAGAGTACGATGCAGTCGATGAGGAGGAGGAATTGTCAGCTTGCTCTCCATCAACTGAGTCTTCGGAGTCTACGCCCATGAGCTTGTTTGCGTTCCCTGCCGAGTGCAACTTCAGTGGCACGCGGCACTCGCTTGGGCTTGTAGACCGGATTCGCACTGGTCGGTGGACAAACTCTTCAAGGAAGAACTCGAAATGGTTCGTACTGCTCGATGCCGCCAAGTATGTTGCGACTCAGCGACTTGATCTGTCTGTGCATCACCCGGATTTCGTGGTGCTTTCGTTCTACAAGATCTTTGGATACCCTACGGGACTTGGTGCGCTGGTTGTGCGGAAGGCTGCACTAACTCAGTTGAAGAAGCGGTATCATGGCGGCGGCACGGTGCAGAGCATTCTCGCCACTCGAAACTATACTGTGCCGCGTGGGCTGGACTGCAGTGAGGACATCAGTTCTCGATTTGCTGATGGCACGCAGTCATTCCTATCGATTCTTGCGCTGCGCCACGGTATCAACCAAGTGGAGAAGCTGGGCATGGAAAACATTTCAGCTCACACGACCGCACTGAGGACGTTGCTTGTTGACAAGTTCACTGCTCTGAAGCACTGGAACAATCGCCCTATCTGTGAGATCTACGCCAATGACAACAGGATAAAGCAGCAAGGGCCGACTGTTGCGTGCAATTTTCTTCGTTCTGACGGCAGCTACGTCGGGTACAGCGAGGTCCACAAGCTCGCTGAGATTCACAACATCCATTTAAGGACAGGCTGCTTCTGCAACCCTGGCGCGTGTCAGCACTACCTCGGCTTGAGAGAGTCCGATTTGATGTCAAACATCGCGGCAGGCCATATCTGTGGTGATGACATCGATGTGGTCAATGGCCTGCCCACTGGTGCAATTCGCTTGTCGCTCGGGTACATGACGACGTTTGAAGATGTTGAAGCGTTTGTAGAATTTGCGTCCAAATACTTCGTGTCCAGGACAGTGCCGGCAGCGGATGTAAAGGCCAGCTCGCTGCCCGCGACCAATTCGCCACGGCCTCTCTGCAAGGGCCCTTACCTCTGCAAGCTCACATTGTTCCCCATCAAATCCTGTACTGGGATGGTCGTCAACGCATGGCCTGTTGGATCGAGAGGTCTGTTGTTCGACCGCGAATTCGCAATCGTGGATTTGTCGACGGGCAGTGCGCTGACGCTCAAGACGGTGCCAGAGATGTGCTTCTTGCACCCCGTTATCGATCTCGGGCGCGAGACGCTGACAATATCTTATTGCAAACCCGATGGCGTGGGGGTTCGGCAGGCCACAACCACGCAGTCGCCTTCTGAGTCTCGATCGCCGTCGTCGTTTACGATTTCTCTGCGTGCAGATGTCTCGACCACAAAACACCAGGACGAAGACAACCCTCGCAGTATGCGCGTGTGCACCGGGGTGTGCAAAGGTCGTGACGTTGGCTCCAAAGTCTCTCGATGGCTCAGCGCTTGTCTCGGTCGGCAGTGTGCGCTCGTGCGAGTGTCTAGCCGCCACCTCCGCGCTTCCCAAGCTGATCGACCGAAGAAAAGCGGCCAGTCCTCACCAGACCTACGCCCCGAAGCTGCCGCCCCCACACCAATCGCTACTCCACCCATCGGGTTTGCCAACCAGGCACAGTACTTGCTCATTTCGCGCCAGAGCATCGCGCACTTCAACGCGGTGCTCCGCTCCGTGGACAGCTCCATGGCCGTCGACGAGGACGTCTTCCGCGCCAACCTCATCGTGGACGGGTGCGCCGAGTCCTTCGAGGAAGACCGGTGGCGGGGCGTCCGCATCAGAGGCGGTGGTGGTGCCGGCGACTTTGACTTTGACGTCTCGGGCCCGTGCAGCCGCTGTAGCGTGATCAACCTGGACCAGCGCACGGGACAGTTCAACCGGCGGCCGTTGCAGGTGTTGTCGAGCTACAGGCGGCAGCGCAGCAGCATCTTCTTCGGCCAGTTCCTGACGCTGCAGGCAGCAGCTAGCGCTAGCGTGTGGCTCCGAGTCGGGGACCGTGTTGAAGCTCATTGGACTGTGTAATAACCCAATTTGGAACCCAAACTCAAAACGCAAAGTGCCCAATTTAGGTTTGCTACAAAGCGCAAGTGTGGCGGGATCGATACAAACGCCAAGAGGTGTTTTAAAAGCGCGCCAACGCGATAAACCTCTTGGATCCACTATGTAGCAGCTAAGCTGGATCCTCCCCCCCAAACCTTTGGATACCATTCCCCAAGTCGCGAGCAAGACCAAGAGATCCAAGCAAGATGCCGAACCCGCAGGTGTTCTTTGACATGACCGTTGGCGGCGCCCCTGCCGGGCGCGTGACGTTCGAGCTGTTCGCCGACAAGGTGCCCAAGACGGCCGAGAACTTCCGCGCGCTGTGCACGGGCGAGAAGGGCGTGGGCCGCTCGGGCAAGCCGCTGCACTTCAAGGGCAGCGCCTTCCACCGCGTGATCCCCAACTTCATGTGCCAGGGCGGCGACTTCACGCGCGGCAACGGTACGGGTGGCGAGTCCATCTACGGCGAGAAGTTCCCGGACGAGAACTTCCTGCTCAAGCACAAGGGCGAGGGCATCCTGTCGATGGCCAACGCCGGCCCCAACACGAACGGCTCGCAGTTCTTCATCTGCACGGTCGAGACCTCGTGGCTGGACGGCAAGCACGTCGTCTTCGGCCGTGTCGTGGACGGCATGGACGTGGTCAAGTCCATCGAGTCGGTCGGCTCGCAGTCGGGCCAGACCAAGAAGCCCGTGGTCGTTGCCAACTGTGGCGAGCTGTAAGCAGCGAGCGGCGCAACTGCCTAACCGGCCGAATTGATTGCGGAGTGAGTTGCGACGGCGGCACCCGCAGCTCGCAAGAGCGCAGCGCAGACGCCCTGGCCGACGCACTGCACGCGGACGCGCCTGCCTCACATCGATAATTAAACGGATGCTTTCACCCTTTCCCCTCCCCCTTCCTCCTCCTCTTGCCCGTCTTGTCGTGCCTTCTCCTGCCAACGTGTCATGTCTACTGAAGACACAGAGGATCCTTTCACAGGTGCTAGGAGCACGGCGATGGGGGGAAACGTAGCCACGTGTGCAAGTGAGATTCGATGACGTAAGTTTACCTCCAGATTGCTGCTTCGAAGATGCAATGGGGACAAGACATTGCCTTACTATGCATTTTGCAAGGTGGCAGTGCCGCCGATAAAGTAATTGGACCCGCCCTCTACCGAGCGCGCTGCAACTCGTTCTTGACCAGCACCTCCACGCCATCAACGGCGCCAGCTACGGTTGCGAAGGTTGAGTTGCCCGCGTTGCCGCGAGTGCGGCGCTTCTTGCGCTGATGAGTAGCGTCGTGCTTTAGGGCGACGGACAGTTGCTGCTCCAGACCCATCGGCGCGTCATCCGTGAGGTCGAACACCTCACCTTCTGCAGCTGCCCGCTCTATTCGGTGCGTGATAGCCTCTTCGATCGACATGGAACCCTCAATCTGGATCTCCTCGTCTTCTGCCTGAGCTCCGTCGTTGGCCGGCGCGAACATGCGCACCACTCGTCGAACTGGAGCCGCGAAGTCAGCGCACACGTACGCGTCTTCGCGCTCGCCGTCGAAGAAGGAAGCGTCCGATGCAATGGCCTTCGTTGTTGCTTCGTGGATGTCATCGTACAGCGTCGCCTCCATCGTGTCCTCAGCAATGAGCCGAACAACCGTCACCAGCTCGTTCGTCTGACCCATTCGCAGCACGCGACCGATAGCCTGCTGCTCCAGCGTGCTGGCCTGCATCGGACTGAAGCCGACCGGGTCTAGGAAAATGACGTGCGACGCCACCTGCAAGTTGATTCCAGAGGCACTTGTGAGCGAGTTCAGGATTAGGACCTGGGTGTCGCCACTGTGGAAAGATGCAACGTGCGCAGACTTGGTTTCGCTTGACTGATGCTGAAGAAACACGGCGCTCGTGATGTTGACTAAACGAAGGGCCTTGTCCACAACGCGCAGTGCTCGATCCCACATCGTGAAGATCACGACTTTAATCGTCGGTAGACGGACCAGATACTGCACCAGCGCAGATATTTTGCTGCCGTACGTTGGCATTTTCTCGACGGCCTCATCTTGGCGGACCACCTCCGAACCGACAAGTGCCACGCACTCAGATACCTGTTTGAATTGCTCCTCCACAACGGCGCGCGAACGCGGACATCGTTCATTTAGTGTGGACTGCATAGTGCTGCCGAGCTTTTCCACCTTATCCATCGTGTCAAAGTACTTCAGAATATAGTCTTCGATCTCACCCTGGTGGTAAATTAGCAGCTCAGTCGGTTCGGGCATCTCGTCGCCAAATGGGTAGTGCCTGTACAGCATTCGGAAACCAGCTTCAGTCTCTCCACTCTCGTCGAAAAACTTGCTCAGCCCGGACCCTTTCATGTCCTCGAAGCACTGATCCACTTTGGCGTACGTGTTCTTGCAGATCGCCTTGCAGATTTCTGCTGTGTTTTGGGTCGCAGCCTCCATCACATCCACTTCCTTTCTGCGCTTGGTCGCTACAGCCAGCTGCCGGTTCAAGTGGTAGTTCTCGTCACGAAACACCTCGCTGGGGGTCTTGACCTTGACGAGCGCTGCTGCGGGGTTATCTCTAGCTCCGTCCTGCTTGCCACCACGCTCGCGGTCAAGTATCCGATCAGAGATGCCGGCGTGCACGCAACTCTGGCGAGCAGGTCTGTACTGCTCTGCCCACAGCATTCCCGACAGTTGACCCCTGCCGCTTACTGGTGCTTCCTCATGAATGACTGTGTCAACAGCGCCCTCCTTTCCTCCAGCAGCCAACACGTCGACGTCTCCAAGAGCGAACACATCATACTCGCTCTGTTTCGCAGCCAGCACACGCTCGATCTTGTATAGCAACAGCTCCTTCGGGTGCAGCTTGACGGGGATGTACGTTTCGTCCACCTTGATCTTGTCGGTGATGGCTTGCTGCTTCACCTGCGCACAGTTGCGCAGATAGAGCTTCCGCTTGATCTCATCAAATGCAGGGTCATGCGGCAGCAGTCGCAGGCGCTTAAACCCCAGCAGCTGATTGTTCGCGTACATGGACTCTGCCTTCCCGGGGAACGGCGTAGCTGTGATCAGCCACACGTTTAAACATCGGTGTGTGAGCTGAATAAAGCAGTCTCTGGCACTCTTTCCAGGCAGCACCAAGTCCTGTACTTCTTCGAAAATTACACGTCTCCAGGGCTTGTGTGGCAAATGCAGTGGCGTAACCCACAGCGGACCGCAGTACGCCTTGTGCACGAACTTAGCCGCTTCCTCGTACTCCTGCAGCGCAACGGGATCCATGTACAGCGGCTTCCCGTGGCCCTTCATCTCCGTCGGATATAGCTTTCCATATTTGTAGAAGTGGTTCCTGGATTTGACGGCTTCTTCCACACCCACGAGCACGAGCATCCGATTGGAGATGTCGGCCCTGGCCGCCGGGTTCTCCACCATCTCCAGGTACTGGCGCAGGCCCAGCACCACGTCGATCTCTCCGTCCTTAGCGAACTTTTCCACCTCGAGCTTCCACTGCGCCAGCAGGTGCGACGGTGCCACAAGCAGGTTGGCGCCGGCCGCGTAATCCCTGGCCTCACCGGCGATGAGCGCCAGCATCGTGGCCGTCTTGCCCATGCCGATGGCATCGGCCAGACAGCCGCCCCGGGAGAAGTAGTCCAGCATGCCGAAGTTGAACTTGATCACGTCCTCGTCGCGCGCCTCGATCTGCAGCATGCGGTGCAGCGAGCGCCGCTGGTGCCCATACAGCGGCACAGCAGCGCGGAAGGCGGCGGGCGTGGGCTCCTCGGGTGCAGTGAGCGGCAGGAACGGCACCTTAAATTGCACGTCCTCTTGCACGCGCGCGCCGGCCGTCGAGGACCCCACGAACGCCTCGATGGACACCTGCGTGGTGGACTTGCGCTTGGCTCGCCTCATTATCTGCAGTTGCTATTGTTGTTGCTTTTGGCGGGAGTGACGCATGTACTGTACTCACTCTGAGGTACAGTAGTGTTATACACACAATGTATCCACTTATGGAGCTCGCCCATTGGATTAACGGAGAAGCCGGAATGATTGGAACTTGAACCCATTCTGGAAATGTTCTCAAGTGGTGCTCCAAACCCAAGTCGCTTCGCTTCCGCCATGCCCCCGCCGCCGTAGACCCGCAGCGTGACGAGGACGAGACGGAGGATGCGTACGAGCAGATCATCCACGCGGCCAACGGTGATGCCAGCGAAATCGTGCTGAGTCTGGCGGCGTAGCTGCTGCACAAGGACTTCTTACGTTTCCCGCACGTGTAGATCAACGTGGCGGACGTCCTGCCGCAGCTATGCAGCGCCAAGCGTTCGCACTGCGAATCGCAGGCCGTGCGCGCCCACACTCTACGCGCTTTCTGCAGATCGTCAAGACGCCGCCCGCCGCCGTCGCCGCGTTTTGCTGTCGTGTACCTCGATCAGCAGCTGATGGAACTGCTATCAACCAGTGCGTCAACTGCTAGGCCCGCTTCCACAGCACCAAGAGGATCCTCCTTTCTGTCGTGTATGGCCACGAGCGGAGAATTGTGGGACCGAGTGAGCGTTCGACGAAGCAATTTGAACTCGACACCGAATGTGCGAGCTTTATCTCTCGTAGCACCGCCCCCGGGGCTGTCTTCCGAGTGTCCGCCACAGCAGCTTCTCGCAGGTGAACTATACAGAGGATAGTTCGACGAGCACAAGGGAGGAAACGCAGTGGCACGCCGTCAAAGCTGGTTGGCAATGCTGTCGAAAGCATGCACCCCTGGGAATCGCCAGCGCAACATATTCCTGGACTTGGGCGATATTACCGGCGTGCTCTTCACAAGTCGCACACTGTATCAACGTGTTGACGGAGCCACTGCCCCGCATGGCGTTCGCCTGAACTTCTGAGCTTTGACCAAGTATCTTCGTGGGAATAGCAATTTGGCTGCAGTGAAGTGTCAAGCAGCCACCTACTGCAAGACAAGCCAATGTCTTGCTCATGCGCTGGTAGAGTTTGAGTGGGCACTTAAACTTGTGGCAACGGTAGGAGACGGTGACAAGGGGCTGCACTATGATATGATGTTGGTGAGAAAACGACTACGACAAACGAAAACACGTTGATATTGGCGGTGGGTGACGATGGACTTGATAGCATCCCCAACAAAACGACGGCGTATTGTGAAGTCATCCGGAAGTTTCTTGAGCAGCACTGGTACGTGGAAGTCCCCGGGTGGCTATACGCTCTGAATGACGGACTTCTCGAGCTTCAGGCCCAGTACCCGGGGCGTGTCATTGTAAAGCCGCTGGATGAACACATTGGCGACCTGGTTTACTTAAAGCAGCAAGAGTACGTCAACGTGTTGACCTCACGTGTGAACGCTTCGCCCCGCCAGTCCCAGACCTCAATTACGACGCCAGCATCTATCTTCGATTGAGCCCGCTTCATTCATGAATCGCCCAGGTGAATTTTTTAAGGCGCCAAATTCGCCCGCCGCAACTTTCGATCGCTGGTCATCTTTGCGTCGAGTGGCGCCGTCCCTACTGCAGTCAACAGTGACGAGCTTACAGCAACAACTTCAGCGGATGCAAGACGCGTTCGCCGCGCCACAATTAGCGTCTCGACTCAGCAGCAACTGCAGCAACAGAATTAAGAGTTGGAGAAGACTATGCGCGTACAAGCAAATGCTTTCTAGCAGGAACGCAAGCAACAAGCGGCTTTGGCAGCACACAGGCGAGTGACGCGCAGCTCGCACATCGCCTTCAACTAGAAGATGGCGAGGAAAGCTTGACGTGCCCCATCATTTGCGAGCTGTACAAGGAGCATGTGACAACCGTTTGCTGTGGTAAAACGTTTTCTGCCGATGTCGTCAAGCAAGTGGACGAGTGCTGCCCATGGTGCCGCATGCACCATTTCTCGACTCACCCAAATCGCGACATGGCGGACTTGATTGGCAATATTGCGCGGAGAGAGACGCGTTTGACGTGCATTTGAACGTAGCGAGTTTTCTAAGCTATGCTACCCGTGAGCGCATCGACCCAGTGGTAGCGTTTGCGACGTTCGAGCTTGGGTGGGGGTATCGTCCCGGCGTTGAGAAAGCACATTGTGGACTTCGCGGTGGCGGATTCGAGCTTGGTTTTGTGGCAAGTGAGGCGAGTTTATTCCCGATTGCGAGAGCACGAACAGCGATTGCACCCTCCTGGGCAATATCGACAGCCCAGAAAACCGCAGAGTCCTTGGTACGATTCTGAGCAGTAAACTGGTCGTTTGTGGTCCACACCAAGACGACCTGGAGCGATCTGAGTGTGTTGAACCAGTACTCGCTGCACACGTCGTCTTGGGAGGAGCTCAACGCCGGAGACCTGATCGGAAGCGAGGCCGAGTTCGCCAAGTGGGGCCTCAAGACGTGCACGCTGGACGACATCAAGGTGGCCAAGGCGCCCTTCGCCATGCCGATCTCCATCACGCCGCGTTTCCTGGAGTGGACGGTTAGACGACTCGAGACGAGATGCTAGAAGAAGGAACAAGCAAGGAAGGCAAGGAAGGGCGAGTGGACAAGAGCTGCCCCGCGCAAAGTTCGCTCGCTGCGAATGCAGAAAGCCGACGGGCAAGTGGCCAACACGTACGGGTGTGTGTGCGTGTGTGATTTCCTATCGGACGGCGAGAATGGATTGATGATGTACGGTACTGCAAGTGCTTGAACAACGCAAAGGGAGCACACTATGCTATAGGTTAGAATCCCCACACGCTGCTCCAGGGGCTAAGCGATGGTTGGGCGGCTGGCTGGCGGCTGCGGGCTGCCACGACAACTTCTTTGGTCCTGCATCCGCCGCATCAGCTCCATCGTCTGCTGCAGCGCGCACTGCCGCATCGCGAGGTCGGCCTGCTGGGCTGAGATCAATTCTCTCATTTGCTGACTCTGGAGCTCCCACAGCATCCAGCGGTACGTCGGCGGGCTGGTTCTGCCGCTACGACGACCAGTGTCACCTCGACAGACATTTCTGCTGCTGGGACGGTTGCTCCAGATGCCACGACGGACTCTATTAGCAGCGCCTCTTTGGCTACCACTACGGCGGCGTTAGCGACTGCGTCACTGCACGCCCGTGTCCAGAGTGACACCGCAATGCTGGTGGGCGGCGTCTTCGTCTCAAGCTTCGATGGTGAGCTTGAGACTGGTTACATGCCACGTCCTCCGTGCCCAGGCTTATCAACGTGAACGTCCGTGCAGAGGAAGAGCGCTGCGAGCGCAAGACCGGCGGACGAGCGAGATCCTTCCCAGTCCCTGGCGACCTGGGGCAAGACACCGAGTACGGCACCACCCTTGCAGGGTCCAGTCTGGCAGGGTCAAGTCGAGCGAGATGGCAAGTTGGGCTCATTCGTCAGCCCCAAACCCTGTTCGTCCCAGTGCAAACGTGGGGCCCGGAGCGCCCGAGGTTCTGAAGTTGATGACCACGTCGGACGCGCCACTTTCTCAACTCGCGAGTCATTCCGGGGATGAGAATGCTGCACTTTCTCGCTCGGGTTTGGCACTGTGGGGTTTTGCTCATTCCACAAGTGGAGCCGAACCAAGCAAGCCAAGCCCAAGACAACCATGGTGACCGAGACGTACTTTCGCAAGGCTTTGGCGCAGAGCAAGAACAAGCACTCGCTACTGGAGGAGAAGCACGCGCTGCTGGAGAACGAGTACTCGCAGGTCAAGATCGCGCACTCGAAGCTGCAGGAGGAGCACGCCGAGCTTCTGAACGAGCGCAACGATCTGGAGGGCGACACGTGGCTTTGGATGATGCAGAACAACAAGCTACAGGCCCAGCTCAAGGAACTCCAAGGCGAGCACGCTAAATGGAAGGCCGCATGCGCGTCGCTCGTGAAGGAGGTGGAGAGGAAGGTTCTGGAGGAGGAGTATTTGGCGTATCTGGCGCAGGAGTATGACCAGACGCACTGGCCGGTGGCCAAGGTGGCCGAGCTGGAGGTCGAGCAGGAGCGCAAGCTCGCTGAGGCGGACCAGCTGGCCAAGGAGCGGGAGCAAGCGCTGATGGCCAAGGTCGCGGCGCTCGAGAGCGAGGTTGCGACGCTCAAGGTGACCCTCAAGAGCGAGGTTGCGTCGCTCCAACGCACGATCCAGCAGAAAGACGACGACTTCGACAGCTTCTGCCGGTCCAGCAAGGAGGCCACGGACAAAGTCGTGAAGGATCTCGCAGAGGCCAAGGCCAAGACCATGAAACACCAGGGGGTGATCCGGACGCTTCGCACGGCACGGGAGAAAGTCGCGAAGACGGCTCTGTCCACGACGAACCCGGTCAAGGAGAGGCGGCTCCCCAAGACGGTGGAGGTGTCGGCGCCGACGCAGCAGCGCAAGACACCTGTGAAGCTACAGGAGCAGAGGCAACGGCTGCGTGAGAAGAGCAGTAGCAGTGGTAGTCCGTCGACGGTGAACACCAGGAGCGCGGCAAAGACGACGGCGACGGCTGCGACGTTGAAGAAGGCAGCGGTCAAGCCCGTGGAGATGCCAGCGCATACGCTGCAGGATCGTATGCGGAAGTTTGAGATGGAGAGGAAACAGAAGGTCAAGTCGCTGCAGGAGAGGCAAAGGCTGCGCGAGAAGAGCAGCAGCTATAACAGTCCGTCGACGGTGAGCAGACCCACGACAACGAGCTCCAAGGCCTCAACAAAGACAACGGCGTCGCCTGCGACGTTGCGGGGGGTTGCGAAGGTACCAGCGCAAACGCTGCAGCGCCCTGTCCGGAAGCAGGAGTTGACGAAGCCCAAGGAGACCAAGAGTGTTCCGTCAAAGGTGACGTCCAGGTGGGAGCAGTACAAGAACCAGCGGTCAGGGCCTTCGTCTGCGGCGACATCGTCCACGTCGTCGTCGCCGGAGACGTCTCCGCGATCGGCAGCTTAGTCGTCGTTGACGAAAGCTGTGCCTGGAATGCTGCGGTGCGGAAGATCATGTTTGTCGGCAAGGCGATGCTTAGCGTGGTGAATTGGTACGGTAAGGGGCACCCATCTCTGCCTCGAATCGTGGCCATTCCGCGCGACGCGGGACTCATTTCTCCCGCTGTTCCAAGCAACTCCGACATCAAGCGGCATCACACATGCAGTTTGGCGAGCAGAGACCCATTTCTCTCTGTCGTGGCTGATCTCTCGTGGAAGGTTCCTGGACGTGGAGTGCCGAGGCTTGGTAGGCCTTGCGTGACGTGCGCTAGCCGTCTCAGTTGATCGGGGCTCATTACCTCCGTTGAAGCTGCAGATGCTGGCGTGCTTCGCGTGAGGTGCGGGTGTGGTGTGCTTTCGAAGTGGTCGACGGGGACTCATTACTCCCTGTTGGCCGCTTTGATCGTCCACCCGCCTGCTCTTCTACCTTGCTGCGGTGCTCGCGTCCGATGCTTTCTACGTCTGATGTGCCTGGAGTTCGCTCGCCGAATGGACACTGCTGCTTGATGAGGACAATCTCGATGCCAAGAGCAAGCGGCCCAGCTAGCTAGGAACAGCCTGAAGACAAGTTTGCAATTTACATGTATGCGATGAGTATGTATTCGCGATGACAAACGTAGTGGTAGTTATTTAATTCACTTGCTTCCCAAAAAGTGTTGCCTTTGCTTGGATTCGGTTCTTGTCTGATTCAAGGCTGCGATAGCATCCAGGCTGCCTCGAACGGGCTCAAAACGCTGGTCAAGTTCACGCTGGATGACGGCTGCAGAGTGCCCCATGCGCGTCCAGACCCGCACCTGGCGGAAGTAGTCGTCGTAAATCTCCGCGGCGCACACAGGGTGGAACTTCTCGCCAGCATCTTCAGCCAGCTCGTCCAGGTGTTCAAGACCGAAGGGCTGGTTAATCAGTACGCAGCATCGTCGTGGATCAGATACACGTCCCCAGACGTTAAAGTCGCATGAGAGTGAATCGTGCCACAACATAGCCCGTCGACCTAGCGCTAATTAAATTACCGTTGTTGTATTGTAAAATACGCCTTGAAAACAACGTTTACAACGCCCCCGCCCCGACCAGTCAGTGGCGGGAAATCATTCCAGAACGCCGCCCCCCCCCTCCCTCCCCCGTAGCCGACGTGCACCGCTCGGCCGCTCTTGATCGCTTCGACGCCTCCCGGCGCAGATCAAGCTGCAGCGACTGTGGACCACTGTGGCTCCTCTTCACCTCGCTGTACTAAAAAATGGGTCCACGAAAGCGCAGGGTTATCACTGAACCCGACGAATCAGCTTATGAAGACGAACAGGAAGGGGAAAGCGAGGAGATTACACCTTGTCAGATCGTTTCCAAGCCCAGCCTGCAAGGAGAAATGTACGAGTCCTGGACGGCGTTCGAAACCGCGTTCGCAGCCTACTCTAAAGCAACATTCCAGGTAAAAGAAAAGTATGTTCACTGTCGTGTTGCGCTGGTGGTGGCCTACTTACTTTGCTACATTTTCAAATGGTAGACATTCTCGAAGAGAACATCGACAACCCGCTCGGCTCGAAACAAGGGCATCAAGGACGGCTACGCAAAAAGAAACAAAGAAACCCCGGAATATGAGCTTTTCCTGGACGAGTCATTCCCTTATTATCTCGTTTCCTATGAGTGCACTCATGCTGGCAAACACCGAAATCGTGGAATGGGTAAGCGCCCTCGCCACACGGCTCGTTCAATCGATTGCAAGGCCAAGGTACAGCTTATTCTCATTGGTTGTTCATCAATTCTTACCTAATGAGTGACCTTTGGTGTTGCCTTCTAGCTTAACGTGTTGCTGCAACGTGAAGGGGATCGTTACTTTATGAAGGTTTCGCTACATCATTCCACGCACAACCATCGTTCAGGGAGAGACGAATACGTTAACCTATCCGAGAACCGTATGCAGCTCCCCAAAGCCGATGTTGCAAACGTTGACATGCTTCGCAAGGTCGGCGTCTCCAGGAAAAAGATTTTGAAGTATATCTGGGATCACACTGACTGCGAGCCCAACATGGTGGACGTTCACAATCTGTTGGCCAAGCTGAAGCGAAAGGAGGAAGCCGGGACGACTTTGTCTGAGCGAGTATCAGAAACTCTGGATCGGTTTTGCGAGAATGACCAACTCGCTGTTGCTCATGTGGATATCGATCGCCAGGCCAATGAGGTACATTATCTGCGACTAGAGCTCAATTGACTTAGTACTAATCTGTTATATCGGCGCTGTAGTACATCGCACGTTGCATATCTATCCAGACATCGCATATGCGCGCCGTATTCGATGCTTTTCCGGAGGTTCTCCTGGTGGATGCCACACACGATACAAACGCATCAAGGTACAAGCTTTTTTCATTCATGGTGCACGATGCTTTTGGTCGCGGACAGCACGTACAGGTATGTAAATCCGCCGGTGTGTATGACATCTTAGATGTACTGTGTTTATAGCTGGAGTGCTGCATGAGCAATATTGTGACGTATTTATACCATATTGTGGTATCTTGTACACTGGCTTGTGGTATATTGTGTCATCTTGTGTGTTCTGTCTAACGTGACTCTGTGCATGTTGTGTATGTTGGTGGGGTGTCTATCAGCATGCTCTTCTCACAGACGAGCGCTCTGATACACTACGCCATGCGCTTAAGCGATTCAAGCTTGTGAATCCTTCCTGGGTGGAAATACGCTGCGTTATGGTGGATAAAGATTTCACTGAGATTGGTGTGTTCACTTCAGAACTACCCGAAGCTCGGATTTTACTCTGCCAATTTCATGCCATCAAGTACATCCAAGAGCGTGTGAGCAAGACAGAGTATGGTCTCGATGCTGTACAGCGCTCGCGATTGAAACCGGTTGCAAGTTTGATTGTACGAGCTGAGTCAGAGCAGGTCTATGACGGTTGCATTGAATTCATGAAGCAAGTTCTCCACGTGCCTGAGTCAGAAGATGGAGTTATTTTGGACGCTCCGCCATTCTGGGCGTACTTCATGCAGAATTGGCACGCTTGTCGCTCTATGTGGTGTTCTTATCTTAGAGATAACGTCGTTCACCTGGGGAACACTACGAACAATCGATTGGAATCCTCCTGGCAAAAAATCAAGACCGTTGTTGACCGAGACGTGGAACTTGATGAAACTATAACCAGCTTGATATGGTGGGCAAAAGTAAAGCAAAAGGAGTTCACCACCGAATTAGGCCGCGTCGGGTACGTGTTTGATGCCGTAAATCAGACAACTCCCGAACTGTCCAATCTGGCTCAAACTGTGAGTAAGCACGCGTTTGGCATCATCAAGGACCAGTATGACGTCGCCGCTAATGGAACTGCCTACTATGACATACGAGACGATGGTGACGATATTTTTGTACTCTCGAGTGACGCCACAACTTGTAAGGTGGACGCATCGACATGGAGTTCGTATTGCATGTTAGGGCAAACTCGAAAGCTGCCGTGTCGACATCTCATGTATTTGCGGAAGGTGCAGCGCTTTAAGTGCATCATTCCGTTTGGCTACATCGCAGACAGATGGCTTCTCAACTCGCCTTCCATGATCAGTCAGTTCCGTACAAAGGAGGTAGACGTAACCGGGTATTCAGAAGGCGAGTTCACTGTGATTAACAGATCGCGTCCGAAGTCCCAGACAGACAAGTACAAAGAGGCCATGGTGAGTGCCAAGCGGTTTGCCGAGATATTGAGTACGTACGGAACCCCACAATTCAGTAAAGCCCTCTCGTTGATCGATGGATTTGTGCTTGCACTGGAGACGTGCAACATGCGAGCCTTGGAACGCGCTTTCCATGCGGCGACAGAAGTACAAAATAATACTCCAGACGGGGCACAACACGTGTTCCCACAGCCGCAGCATTATCTACAACATGAGCCACAACATGAACCACAACAATCACAACATGAGCCACAACATGGACCACAACATGAGCCACAACATGGACCACAACATGAGCCACAACATGGACCACAACATGAACCACAACATGAACCACAACATGAATCACAACATGAACCACAACATGAGCAACACGAGCTGAATCGAACAGACTCATCTAGTGGAAGTGGTGGCTGCGTTGAAAGACCCAACGAAGAGTCAGACAATGACGAAGTCATAACGATTATCGACGATAGCGGGAGTGAACCAGAACCTACAGTACGGGCTGATCCATCGAGTGCGAGTGAACCCATTACTTGTGATAGTAAAAGAGGACGAAAACGCCTTCAAATGTGGACAATAAGCAAAACAGTGAGACCTCCCGGTCGACCGCGCCAAACATTACGGCAGCGACAATTTGCAAGGAAGCAAAAGTTTGATTCAATTAAAGCTTTGTGTCAACAAAGCAAAGCATCGTTTGCGGATAAAGACAACACTCTCGCGGAGTTGGAGATTCGATTGAACGGTCCTGTTACCTATCACAACTTGTCCGCTTTCGCAAACAAATTTACCGTTGTGTCGCGCATTCCTACTGTGGAGGAGGCCCCACACCTGTGTGTTTGTCGTGTAGGAACACGCAGAAAATCTCACTACCGAACGGTATGAGTCCCACCAACAACACACGCTTCCCTCGCGAAAGGTCAGCGAACGTTGGATCAACACCTGAAGACCAGGAACGATCCCTTACACCGGGTTGGTTGTAAGCGCCTCTGTATACCAAGGTTGAGTTCGGTCAACCTTAAAACCTGCACTACTAGCCACGAGCGAGGGCTAGAATGCAATATTGCGCTTTCGCGCGAACCCCCGCAGTCCCTCAGAAGTAAGGGTACCGGCAGTCACGCCTAATACGGGTTTGCCGAGGGTAACCTCGGCGGGTAGTGAAATACACTTGGGAACACTCGGGTTCCACCAATATATAGGGACCGACACTCCTTGTCGTCCCTAACTCTCGGCCACTCCTATCTCTTGGACTGACCAGCAACAAACTCTCGGTTCAATGTACCTCAAGCTCGCTGACAGGCATCCCACGCAGCCGAGCGTATCCAGACCCTAAGACAAGCTAGCTAGACTTACCGAAGACGGACTTGACCCTTGGTGGCTTGTGGGGAAGACTGCTGATTTATTTCTCTTATCCTACAGCTCTGGGAGCCTCTGTAGGTCATCATTTGGCTAGTCCTATATCTCTATACAAATATCAAGTGTAAACAGATCTCTGTGGGAAATCGTATAGCCGGCTCTACACAGCCGAGGGTACGACACGAAATGGGTACAAACGAGGCTTTTAACCTCGGCCGGGGTTTTATTAGACCCAGCCGAGACCTCGGTCACTATTGTTCCTAGGTCACTATAGCGCGGGAAATGAGACCCGCCAATCAAGACGCTCTGTCGCCGTTCACTGAAAGGTGCAACGTCAGCCAAACCGTGACAGTTCGGCACCAAAACCCAACGCCACAACTGCCCCCGCCTCGACGCAAGCTTCCGCAAGTAGTGCGCGTCGCGGCGCCTCTTGATCGCGTCCCTGATGGCTCGCCGCTCGCCGTTGCTCAACCGAGCTACGGCCGCCGCCCTTCATGCCCTTGATGCATCCGGAGAGGTTCGTTTCCTGCTTCTCTGTTTCTTCTTCATGCTCCTTGAACCTTGCCTGACCTCTCGGTGCTTGTATCCCATCTTAATCCACGTTCACAGGATGCTAGCGGCACTCCATCCGCTGCTTCTGGCTCCGCCGGAGCTTCGGTGACCGTTCCTCGGTCGCCGACTGCCACGCCTATGGCTGCTGGCGAGGGTGCAGAGGGTTCGTCCCCACCCACGCCTCCGTCATCACCGGGGTCTTCCCCGGTGTTGGCGTACCTCCTTGGCGCCACTCCGACGGTTGTTTCGACACCGCCGGGGTCGCCGACGACCCACAGCGTCTCGGTTGGGTGTCAAACTGACCCCACCGGCGGTGATCTACCCCGTAGTGCTCAAGCCGAGCCTTCGGAACCCTCGTCCTATCGAGCGGCAGCTATTGCAGCTGGGTCACCTGGTCGTCGGCGTTGCGCGCCAGCGTCCACGACGCGTCGACTCTGTCCTGGACAGTCGGCTGGAGAGCGCCACAGATCTCGGTGAGATTCTGTCGGCTGCTGTTGCACCTGCTCGGCTCTCCCTCGCCGAGTCCGAGGAGATCATCTCTCTGCGGGATGAGATCGCTCGGCTGCAGGCCCAGTGCGCCGACTCAGAGGATCGGTTGCACGCAGAGGTGCAACAACGTGAGAAGATCGAGGTGTTCTGCACCCAGGCGACGAGCGACAGCAACCAGGCCATGGATGCCTTGCGTCAGCTCCGCCAAGATCACGTGACTCTCACCCGGCACCACAACGCTGCGAATGCTGCTCTCGGCCACCACGCCGACATCGTGGCAGGCTTGTCGGCTCGCGCCAAGGCTGCCGAGACTTCGGCGGCGGCTGCTCAGCGACTGATCCGGAAGGATCGGGAGCGATTTAAAGCTGGCCTCGTCGCCTACACGGCGCAGCTGGCCAAGCTTCGGAGCGACCTCGCTGCGGCTGCTCAAGCCTCTGCGGGTGCGGTTCCGGCTCAGCTGCAGGCTCTGCAAGAGGAAAATGCGAGCCTGAAGCGAGCCAACTCCGTCTTGCGCCGTCACTCGGCTGCCCACGACTTGGACGTGGATACCTTGGTCCTTGCCTCTGCTGGTAAGTCTTCAGTCTCCACTTGTTCGGTCGTCTCTCATCCTCTAACTCTTCATGTTTCCTCTGTCAGGTATCACCTCAGAGGACATCGACTGGGAGTTGCTCGGGCTGTCGCCTCCGAGCATTTGTTCCAAGCGCAGCCGGAGTTCGTCCTCCGAGAGTTCGGAGGACAGCCCCGATGTTGCCATGGACTCTGGCGGCGAGACCAAGGCTCCAGCCGAGGTGTCTGCCGGCGCCGGGGATGACAGCGATGAGTCGGACGACTTGCCGCTCATCCCCTCGGTCTCCAGGCGTCGGCGTGACCGGCGCAAGCGTCTCCGACAGCGCAGCTCTTCTCCGAGCTCACTGTCGAAGTCGGCTCTCCCCGCTGGCAAGCGGTTGGGCCGACCGTCGGTCAACCTTCGAGCTCGCGCTCAAGGTGGACCCTCGGGCGCTTCTGGGTCGACTCCAGTGTCATCTCCCGTGCCTGGGTCGACCCCCACACCCTCACCGAGTCCTTCGGTGGGGCCGTCACCTGGTTCTCCGGCGCATACGCCTGCCCCGGATTCTTCGGTGCCTCCCCCTTCGGCCGAAGTCGTTGACTTGTCGGGGGAGGAGGTCGTCACCGATGCTCCGGTGGCTGCGGTTCCTGCGTCCGGGCCATTTTCGTCGCCGGTGATTACTCCACCGCGGCATGACGGTCCGCCCGTCGCGCAGTGCCTCGGTGCTGGCCAATTTGCGCTCGATGAAGGCTCTGGAGACTCTGGAGGCTTCGGACGACTTTATCCTTGGCTCTGGCCAGTCGTCCGAGGCTCCCCAGGCTCCTAGGACCCCGGTGGCTCCCACCAGTGGTGGTGTCATTGCCCCGGGTCCGGTCAGTGGAGTTGTGCCGTCGCCTGCCGTTCTGGTGACCTCGGTCGGCCCGCCAGTTTCGGCGCCACCCTCGGTCTCGTCGGTTCCAACACCGGCGACTCCGGTTGGGTCGGCTGCGGGTGCCCCAGAGACTTCTGCAGCGTCGGCTAGCCAGCCACGCGCACGTCTTTCGGCGGCTCGGTCTGCGACGCGTCGCGCGCACACCGAGGTCACGGCCACGCTGTCGACCGCCCCAGGCACGGACCCGAACTCGTTCGCTCCGGCCGTGCCGACGGTTCCCGGGAGCGTGGATTCCCAGCGTCTTTCGATGCTGGCGAACCCGTTCTTGACCCCTGGGTTCACGGCACCAGGCGCACAAACTGCCTGGTGCCAGATCCAGAACCAGAGCGTGACTCCGCCTATTGCAAAGGGCGTCGAGTCCCCGTGCTCGGTTGCTGGGATCCGGGCCCTGGCGGATTGGACTAATCCGGCTCATCCGTGGCAGCAAGTGCGCCAGAAGATGCCGGAGGTCCCATGCCTATTCGGGCTGGACCAGAATCCGCCGGGGTCCAAGATTTCGATTCGCGCAAGTGGGTTGGCGCGCACAGTGAAAATGTGGCGCCAATTCCAAGGCGTCTCGACCGACCGGACGGAGAAAGCAGACCTCGGTCTCGCTTTGTGGGAGCGGCGCCACTGGGTCCAGGTAGCTGCCGTTGAGACTTTTCTCCGGAGCGAGGCACAGAGGCTTGGAGCGACCGATCCGTCGGTCGTCTCCCTCCGTGCCGCCTGGACTGAGTACAACAAGGCCCGTAACCTCCGTGCTGATCGCATTCGCCAACAGATGCTTTACCGCTGTTGGGAATGGTGCATCGAGCGCACCGGCAAGCCTCGGGAGTCGATCACCGAGTTCTTGCTGGAGCCCACGTACCTCCAATATTCGTTCGAGGTAATTGAGTGGGCTCCGTCGTCAGAAGATTGGCTCGGAGAGCTCGCCACGTTGGACGACAGGCAGCCGTGGCGCAATTGTTGGGTCGACGCGCCGGCTAGCCACCCGTTCAACACCACGTTCGCCCCATGCAACCCTCAGGTGCCAATGTTCGTGCCCCGAGGGATGACTCAGGCGGAGGTGGTGTCGGGTTTGATGGTGGATCCTTCGTTGCCGTCGGCGTCGGTGACGGCTCCATGGGCTGCCCAAGCTTCTGTCGGTGGTGCTTCTGGTCGACCGAGCCAGGAGGGAGAAGATGAAGGCGTCTCAGAGTCTTCTCCAAGTCATTCCTCGGTCCCAGCACCGGCCGACGAGCCGGCAACTGCTCAAGGGTCGGATCTGGATGTTTTGGCTAACATCGCGTCGACCACTGAGGTCTAGGCTTCGGTCTGGTCTCACTAATTTTCTCCGTTCGTTCCTCAAGCTGCTAGTGTGCCGTCCGAAGCCCGTAGTCATCCGTAGCGGCAGTTCTTGAGCTCCAAGTAATTCCATTTAATCCAATTCCATTCGAAAATCGTTCACGTCACATGTAAATATGCAAATTCGATGCAGTAGCAGTTTTCGTCTGTCACTGCGGGCTGCATCATCCCCGCAGGCAGTTCATTCGTCAACCGACGTCGCCACCAGGCCTCGTCAGAGGCTTGGTAGCAATCAATAGTCGGTCACTCGCAATTTTGATACAGTAGCAAATTTCATCTGTTGCTACGGGCTGTATCACCCCCGTAGACAGTTCAACTCTCGGTAGCTCTCCAGATTAGTTCTCGTCAGCGACTTGAACCATCTGCAATCGTCGTTCGCTGCGCCGAGTCCGCAGATAATCATAAAGTAGCCCGCCACATGATAAATTTGAGGCAGGCTCCCACGTGGGCTCATCAGTACCCAATCCACTTCACCTTGAACTCTCGGACAGCGCGGCTAGTGCCCGTCGACAGCGGGGATCGGTCATCGAGGATGGCTTCTACCTCATATTCGCCAGCGAGCTGGTCTGGCTCCCAGCTATCTTCAGGCAACAACTCCTCGTCGAAGTCCAGTCTCGTATCCTCGGTCACTTCAGGTGCTAACCGACTCTTCGGTCGGTCTCCAAATTCGTCGACGGCCTTGAGTCGGGACACGTGCACCACCGGGTAGAACCTATACCCACTTCGGTCTGGCAATTCCAACTCGTACGCAAACTCTTCGATCTTTTTCTTGATCCTGAATGGTCCATGCCATCGGTGGGCGAGTTTCTTGGTCAACCCTGGCTTGACTCGTTCCATATACAACCAAACTCTGCTTCCGGGTTGGAACAGAGACCTCGGTCCTTCGACAGTGGGATCAGATGTTGCCCCCGTCTCCACCTGTGACTCGTCAGAAGTCTCGTTTTCGTCGACATTCGGTACTGCAGCTCTCTCACGTCGCTCCAGCGACTCATTGTGTTCTCTCGCCCTCCGAGCTTTCTCGACACTTTGGTACTCCATTGCCATTTTCCACGAGATTTCCTGTTGCCGGTTCACTTCTCGGCGCCATGCCAATGCGTCAGTCTGGCCTCCGAATCCTCGTTTGAGTGACGACGACATCGCTCGCAGCGTGGATTGTGCGTCCCACCCATGAACTAGGTAAAACGGAGTGTCCTTCCGGGTGCCATCTTGAGAGTTGTTGATAGCGAAGATCAATCGCTCCGCGATCTCGTCCCAGTCTTGCTGCAGCGGGTCTTCTGCGTACACCCGCACCGATTGCATGACCGTCTTCACCGACCTCTCTTGCTGTCCGTTCGCCTGCGGCCGATAGCTCAGGGTCGCTCTTGACCGAGACTGCATCATCTCTGCAAAGGCCTGGAACACCTCGCTCATGAAGCGAGGGTCTCGGTCATGTCGGATTAGAGTTGGTGCTCCGAATCTTCGGTACACGCATTCCTCGAAAGCCTGTGCGACCCTCAGAGCGGTAGTGTCTGACATAGCTTTACCCATGACGAATCCTGTGAACGCGCACTGGAACAGTAGTAGGCTGAGTTGCCTCGACGAGACTTCGGTAACGGTATGACGAAATCCATCGACACCATCTGGAACGGTCGCTCTGCTAAGACATTTCCTGGCGAATAGCCTCGGAACTGTGGTCGACTTTTGCTCGAACTACAGTCGGGGCAGGACTTGACGTGTCGTTCGGCGTCTGCATATAGTCCAATCCAAAAATAGTCTGATTTGACTCGGTGGTACGTTCGACCGATACCTTGGTGGCCACCTTCCAACGAGTCGTGGCAACTCCGTAGTACTTCCTGAATCATCGTTGTGGGCACCACTAGACGCATCGTTGTCTCCTCTCGGCGTTCGTTGCCCCACCGACGGTTCGTTCCAAGAAAATACAGTACACCATCCTCGCTAAGCACGAACTTGTCGGCCATCTTCCAAGCGTCTCTGGCTGCTCTGTAGCTGAGGTCTGTTTCCTTGCCTCGGAGGACCGCTTTTAGGTTCGACCATCTCAGCTCTTCATCCTGGGCGGCGGAGATTCGTCTCCGGCGCTCTTCCTGTATAACCACAGGGTCAACGTCTTCTGCGTTTGGAGCGCCAGGGTCTACCTCGTTGCTCGATTGCTCGGCTCTCAGCTCACTCTGAGCTTCGGTGGTCACACCATTCGCTTCGTCTCGCTCAGCTGTACCATTCGGCTCTATCACCGACGTTTCATCTGCAAACTGGACTCGTTTCTTCCTCGCTTTTGCTTGGTGTCTGGTTGTTGCAGTTAGGTAGTCGGGTTCGTCCCGCACAAAGTCGAAAAAAGATCTGTCGCGGGAGATCCCACGGGCTACTTGGGCTCGGGCGAAGCTGACTGTCGGTTTCTCTTCGGCCGTGGTCTGTACTGAGGGTTCATAGATGACCTCTCCGATCCGGTTCAGCTCGACCAATTCTAATTTCCTAGCCTCGGTCGAAGCTACGCTGGATTCTTTGCTGCTGAGAGCCTCGCTTGCCAACGAATCTGCTGCAGCGTTGAATTCTCGGACCACGTGCAGGTACTTCACCGACCGCAGCTTGGTCGTGAGTTCTCGGTGACGATTCAGTTGAACCATCAGAGACTCCTTTCGACATGCCATCACCCCTAGGGACTGCTGGATTGCGAGTCTCGAGTCTCCCACGATGACTAAATCCTCGGCTCCATGTTCGAGCGCAGCTGAGACGCCGTTGTTCATTCCAGCATACTCAGCGAGGTTTACCGTGGTGGTCTCGAGATAAGCACTCGCAGCCGTCACTACAGTCCATTCTGGTAATTTCCACAAAATCCACGAGCAACTGCCATATCCACCGTTCTTTTCGGTCTTGGCCGAACCATCGAACGACATCACAAATCCGGTATAGGACCTCGGTAGGCAGGCATAAAGCAAGTGGGGGTCCATACGAGCAGTAGGTGACCCTTTCGTCGGCGGTGTAACTGGGGCCAACGAGTCTTCCAACTCCACGAAGCTTGTGAGGCCAGCTTGGAGAAGCTGAGCAAACGTACAATCGCGTTCCTTGACTCGGTTGACCACCAGGTGCCACGGGGACAACATAACCGCAAAGTGGGTCGCTCGACCGAACAGTGTCTTGGATTTGTGCACCCATTCGAGCGTCGAAAAACGCGTATAGACGTGGATGGTCCGACCCACCAACTGGGAGTAGCACACTTTCAACACCAGCAGTAGCGCTAAGACCTCCTTCTCGGCCGGGTGGTAGTTCATCTCGGCGTCCTTGAGGACTCGGCCACAAAATCGAACCGGGTGCAGCTTGTCATCATGGTATTGCATCAAAGTGGAGCTCAATGCCCACTCATTCGCGAATAACGTGACATGCACCTCCTTGTCTCGGTCAAAGTGCCGGAGGATCGGTGCCTCTGCAACCTTCTGTTGGAGCGCGGCGAAGCTTCGTTTGGCTGCCGAGAGGCTGCCACTAGGCGTGAAGTCTTCGTCCTTCAACTGGTACAAAGCTGCTCCATACACTGCGAAGTCCTGGATGAATCGACTGTAATAATTCAGCGCACCGAGGAAAGACTGCATCCCTTTTTTCGAAGCAGGGAATGGCAGCTCGGTCACTGCTTTCATCTTCTTGGTGTCGGCTCGAATACCTTCTGCAGAGACTTCGTGTGACAGGAAATCCACCTTTGGCTGGACGAAGATACTCTTCGTAAAGCTCACACTAATGCGACATTCGGTGAACCGTTGGAGCAGACGGTCTAACGTCTCCAGGCACGCGTCGAAAGTCTCGGACCCAAAACAGATATCATCGACAAACGACCGTCGGTCGAACACTGGCACCAACGAGGATTCATCCGGTTCTCCGGTGGAGAACATGTCGGCAACAGGGCTGTTCACTAACCCATTCACTGCGTCAAGCGTGACCGAGGATTCGCGGTCGGCCTCGAATTTGGTCACCCGAGTTGTTGACTCCTCGAGTTGTCGCGATGAAGGGTCGGTCACCCCTGTCCGCGCAACCTCGGCGTGGGCTTCGGCCGTTCGCATAAGCTCCGAAAAGTGGAGCCAGCCGCCTTTGGGTTGGACGAAACCCCACAGAGCATTGTCAATCATTCGTTGGTAAATCATCGGTGCATTCTTCAATCCAAACGGCATACGAAGCCATTCGAAATGTCCGAGTGCACAGACGAATGCCGAGACTTTGCGGGCCCGCATCGTCATCATAATAGCCCAGAATCCACTGGCCGCATCAAGTGAGCAGAACCATAGGTAGGCTTCCAGGTCGGTCAACAAGTCGTCGACTAACGGCATGGCGTACTCCATAATCGCCGTCACTGCATTCACCAGCTTGTAGTCGATGCACAACCGAATATCAACTCCATTCTTCTTGAGCACGATCACGATGGGCGACGCCCATGGGCTGTCCGAAAACGCCACTAGACGAGCTTTCAGCAAGCCTTTCAGAAGCTCGTACAGCTTCCGAAGGTGTCGGAGCGGTGTTCTCCGAGCTCTCTGTTTGATGGGTGGATGCCCCTGTACGTCAATATCGCACACCACACCGTAGGCCGGTGGTGGCAGAGCATTCCCACTCGCAATCATGATCTTCTCGTGTCGTTTCAGCACCGCAACGAGACTTTCTTGTTGACGGGCTGTCGCGCTCGGGTTCAGAACATTCGGTCCTGAATAATCCAGTACCGTTTCCGAGGCTTCGGTCAGGTCCGGTAAGAACGCCAACTCGTGTGCATAGTCCGTCAACTCGATCTCATTCGCTAAATGTTCGGACGTATTGGTATCGGTGTTCCCACTACCTGAACCGTCCCCCGCGGCAATCTCATGCATCATTGCTACGAAGGCAGAGTCCAATCGGGTCTCCGGGTCATCACCGAGGACTGGGATGGAGTTCTCTTCACTCGTATACGTGGTATCCGCGCCATCAGAGGTGTCGGTCGCCACCGAGTCGTCATCTTCGTCGACCCATCTATCTCCAACGGGTTCGTCAGAGGGTTGCACCGAAGTCGTCAACGGCGTTCGGTCTCGTTCTGCCGGTTCCTCAGTGCCCCTATTCGCGAACGTTATCTGGCCCTCGTCTAGGCCTTCCAAGTCGTCGGATGGTCGAGGTAGGATGCCGCTAGGTGTCGGATAGTCTCGTCGTTCTACAGCTGGTGGCTGATCTGCCAACCATCGTTCGTAGAGTTTGCGTTCCCGCGCGAACAAAGTCTCGTCTCGACACTCCGCGTACGCCAGGACTTGCCACTCATCATACTTGGCGGAGTTCAAACGAGTGTATCCATCCCCTTGCGGCAGGTCACCCTTTTTCACCCACAGCAGCACCGATTCGTGTCTCGCGCAGTGAGCAATCTTCGGTGACACGTTCGTTAGTCGCACCATCGTCGGCTGCCCTCGTCGAGACCTCGTTACAGTGGGCACCAGGTTTCCAATCCGGCGTGCCCACACGTCGTGAGTAGTCAGAGGCGGCCGTCGTCGTGGTAACCTAAATTCTCGCCACTCACGCCCTGGGACCGACAAAGTCTTCGGTCGGGCGTCCAGTCACTTGCATGCTGTACGGCTCGGCCTCTGCTGGGTTCTGTGACTTCACCAGGGGCACCATTACCTCGTCCGGTAGTCTCGCAGTACCGTGGAACAGATCCAACCGGACTCCGGCTGGAATCATGAAGTCTGTTCCCAGGACCACGTCCACTCCTGCACTGTGATCCATAACCCATACTTCAAATTCGTACACACGCTCCCAGCCTAGCGTGACTTTAACGAGTGCTCGTCTGCGGGTCTCCATCACCCCTGGGTTAATTCCTCGCACTTCCAGACTCCTACCGTGGTCTGGAACTTCGCGCAAGCGCAACCGTTTCGCGTATGACGCGGAAATCACACTGACATTCGCTCCAGTGTCCAGCAGAATCCTCGTTCGCGAGTCGTTTACAGCCCCATTGACGAGGGCTCGCAATCGCTTCCTCTTGTCATAGCGCTGGGATGACCACCACCCCATTCTCTCGCCAGATAACAGTTTAATCGTCTGGCCGAGGTCTCGGGATGGATGGTCGATTTTGGCCATGCTGAGGATCGAAGCATCGGTTAGCTCCACTCCGTCTCCGTCCACACGTCGTCCATTCACTTCACTCTCACCGAGGCTTACGCCTCTCTCCTTTACATTTTCCGTCGTTTTCACATATTCCATATTCAAGTCATCAGGCCGTTTGCTCACACCTGCGAATGCGAACATATAGTCCGCATCCAGCGCAGGTTTGGCTAACTGTGGCAGCCCGATTGGGACCAACCCAGTTTCAGTTGGCGGGCTGCCTAGTTTAAATGACTCCCATAGACGAGTTCCTGCAATTCCGGCGAGAGGTCCTTCTTCTCGACCTTAGCTCGGAGGAGATTCGTGAGTTCTTGGAAGGCTTCACACTTCCCGGCATCATGAACCTGCTTGCACATCTTGCATCGCTTAAAGCAGTAGTGAGCCGAATGGGTGAGTCCTCCGCAGGCGGCGCATGGACCATATTGGCGTCGACCATCGCGTCCGGTGGAGTTTCGGCGCTGGTCGTCTCGGTCATAAGGGCGTTGGCCATTACTTGCCCTCTGGCCGACGGTTGTCGGCGCGAGCGAACGCTCCTTCAGCCGCATTGCGACGTTCAGAGTCGTTTGCAGCAGCAACGTGGCCTCGGTCCTCGGTCGACGCGTATCCGTCGTCCGAGTACCCTTCGGAGTATCGGTCGTCATCGCCAGAGTGAGACTCCGGCCCATACTCCTCGGTGTCATCATATCCGTCGTTGTACGCTTCCGGGTATCCTCCACGCGCGTCCACCGAGCGTCCCGCATTCAGTGCTGTCACTATGTTGGTCAGTGCGTCAGTGAGAGTGACCCTCGGTCGATATTGTTGGTCATCCCGGCGACGGTTATCGTCTCGGTAACGGTCTTCTCGACGACGGTCGTCCTCTCGGTGACGTCGGTCTCGGCGATAGCCGTCCCGCGGATCCTCGGAGCGTCCACCATCGCGTCGACGTGCTACCTCTTGCCCTCGAGGGCGGCGGACCGAGGACTCGCGTCCAGATTTTCGCTCTCTGCGACGAAGGATATCATTGATCATATCCTCGAGGTCGTGAATGTTCTTAACTCGGACATGGCACAGACGCTCTTCTAGACCTCGGTCTTCGCACGAATCCAAGAAATGCTCGACGTGGTCCTTTGCATCACGACCGCCATGCTCGAACTGCACTCCGGCGTTGCGAGCATAGCCGTTAAGTCGGTTGAGGTAGTCGCAGACATGCTCCTTCTCCTCTCGCTTGGCCGAGTAGTACCGAGCCTTCGCAGACTGGTTGAACCTCGAACAGTAGTACTTAATGAACTGCATCGCTCAACAATTTCCACGTGCGCCTCGTTTTGCGGGGCAGCTGTCGGTACCAATGCAGAGCACCATCTTGGAGGCTCAATTCAAACGCCATGCACCATTCGTTGGGCGGCGTGTGCGTCCCTTTCATCTCGTATATGAACGCTCGGAGCCACTGCATGGACTTCTCGCTCTTATCGCGGAGTCCCAAGTACGGCTTAATGTTTCCGAGTGGGAGATGCGTAGCGATCTCTAGCCTCGGTGTCGCACTGTCATTCCCACAGCGCTCAGCTCACGAATTTGGCGTGCCCATTCTCCCGTCAAGTCACCCCCGGTGTCTCCGACGTCGAACGAATCTTCGTCAGATGAGTCATCGCGGAGGTCGTAACGTCGGCTGGGCGTCCGACTTTGCACTTCGTCCAGCAGTCGGAGCGGTTCGATATCCCTCGGCCTCTCTCGCCAGTCGTTCTGTGCGACTGACCGACCTCGGCGTCACCATGTGAGAGTCTTGGAAATATGTCGACGTCGCACCTTGGGCTGAAAATATTCCGGCCTCGGTCGACCCTCTGGGGCGTCTCCCAGGGGTCACTGGCAACGGAATCATGGACGGGTCGACCGGATCCGATGCGTGGCGGACGTTCGGTGGACGGCTAACTCCCGCCTCGGCCACCCCGAAGGCCGACCGAAGCTTCTGCTTCCACTTGCGAAGCGCCGTAGCGGCGTCCTCGGGTGCCCATGCTCGGAGGTCTGCTTCCGACGGGAACACTTGGGGTTCACATCCCATAGCGCGTAGGAGTTGCACCGTGTCCTCGGCCACCTGCCGAGTGTTCCACGCCTCCACGGGCACAGTTAACTCGCCACCGAGCTCCATCCAGATGGCTTGGCGAACAACCTCTGGAGCGAAGGATCGCATCCAGTTGCTCTTCACCTTCATGAGTTCTAGGTATCGACCCAGAACTCGGTTGGCGGCCGGGGTGTCTCCGTTAAGAGGAGGCCGGCCGCCATTCGGCCGAGAATTCGCATCCTCGGCCATCGCCGACGATCGGTGATCGTCGGACTCATCTTCGTCGTAACCGTTGGCTGGTTCGGGACCAGCCACTTCGTTCAACTCTTCGGTGAGGTTTCGCGCAAGCGACCTCACCCCTCCGCTGCGTCCTGCAGATACTGCAGCGGCTTCCGAAAGCTCGGGCATAGCTGCCTTCTCTTCCAGGTCATCTTCTTCGTCATCTTCCTTGGCGTCAGAATAGTCCATCGGCTCATCAAAACTATCCGAACGCTCGTTGATCGACGCCAACGTACTCGGCGTCGCGAACGACGAACCGGAACGCCCCGAACCCTCGGTACGCGTTCCACTTGACCTCGCCGGCGTTGCTGGTACCGCTGACTTCGCTTCTTTCGCCATCTTCTTTCTTCTTCTCTTCTTTCTTCTCTCGAATGCTCGTTAAGGTAAGAACCTATATGCAACCAAGACACACAGAAGGTCACACCAATCCCGGGTCGCGGCACCAGTTGTCGTGTAGGAACACGCAGAAAATCTCACTACCGAACGGTATGAGTCCCACCAACAACACACGCTTCCCTCGCGAAAGGTCAGCGAACGTTGGATCAACACCTGAAGACCAGGAACGATCCCTTACACCGGGTTGGTTGTAAGCGCCTCTGTATACCAAGGTTGAGTTCGGTCAACCTTAAAACCTGCACTACTAGCCACGAGCGAGGGCTAGAATGCAATATTGCGCTTTCGCGCGAACCCCCGCAGTCCCTCAGAAGTAAGGGTACCGGCAGTCACGCCTAATACGGGTTTGCCGAGGGTAACCTCGGCGGGTAGTGAAATACACTTGGGAACACTCGGGTTCCACCAATATATAGGGACCGACACTCCTTGTCGTCCCTAACTCTCGGCCACTCCTATCTCTTGGACTGGCCAGCAACAAACTCTCGGTTCAATGTACCTCAAGCTCGCTGACAGGCATCCCACGCAGCCGAGCGTATCCAGACCCTAAGACAAGCTAGCTAGACTTACCGAAGACGGACTTGACCCTTGGTGGCTTGTGGGGAAGACTGCTGATTTATTTCTTTATCCTACAGCTCTGGGAGCCTCTGTAGGTCATCATTTGGCTAGTCTTATATCTCTATACAAATATCAAGTGTAAACAGATCTCTGTGGGAAATCGTATAGCCGGCTCTACACAGCCGAGGGTACGACACGAAATGGGTACAAACGAGGCTTTTAACCTCGGCCGGGGTTTTATTAGACCCAGCCGAGACCTCGGTCACTATTGTTCCTAGGTCACTATAGCGCGGGAAATGAGACCCGCCAATCAAGACGCTCTGTCGCCGTTCACTGAAAGGTGCAACGTCAGCCAAACCGTGACAGTTCGGCACCAAAACCCAACGCCACATGTTGCAGTCCCAGTCGCAAATTCTGTTAGTGTTCGGAGAAACGCAGAGCTGTGCAAAGTTATTCTTCCGCGCGAGTGGGTAATGAAGAGTATTCAGTTGATGTCAACATGCCGACAGTCCTACCGTTCTCAACACGGCGGTGAACTAGCTGATTCTGAAATACTTCTCAAGTTCCAGCGGGGCCGAGCATCGTTGTTCCCTAAAATAACTGGAAACTACATACAATCTATGCGGGTGTGGTTTTCGTGTAAGCAAAGCTTTGCGTGGATTGAAGAAGCTATGAACTGGATTCGACAAATCGATATCAACGAAGCCCAAATGGGATCATTATTTGGTCTTGACGAAATGATCAATGCTGAGGAGGTGTGTACTTGCCTGCAGCATATCAACATCATGGATGAAGAAGAGTTTGCGGTACTAAATCTAGTCTACAACTCCGAGCTGGATGACGTTTGTATGACTGCAGCTATAGCCGTAATCTGCGTAGATGCCGACAGCAGACCAAAGGAGATGAAGACCAATGTATTTACGACACATCTGATGGCCATGCTCACTGATAGCGAGAGGATGAACTGGCTTATGGAGAATGCCGTGGTCAAAGAGGCCGAAGACAAAATAGTGGGGACAGTGTGGATCGACCAGAACCACTGGTGTGGTCTTTGCATTAGTGTGAAGACATACACGTATACTGTCATGGATCCGCGCAACAATAAGGATACCATCACGGCGGTAGACAAATTGTTCAACGGATCGTTCCTCCCCCTTTTGAAGCAAGACAAGCGGTGGAGACGAGATGTGAGCCGGTACTTCCAGCAGGAAGATGGAACAAGCTGCGGCGTGTTAGTGTTAGCTTTCATCGAAAGTTTCGTCTTTCAGACATACGACCTCCCTTCGGATTCTAATCTGCTTAGATTCCGTTATCTACTGAAGCTCCTACTTGCGTAGCGCGTAGCTGAAATATAGGAGCTCGAGAAATATCCCTTTGCGTTCATCCGTATGACCACTCGTACGAGATCTTCGCCGTATTCCATTTGTACAAGTAAAGCGCAATTGAGATTTGTGGGCGAAACACAAACTAACGCTTCGCCTGCTAAGCTGAAAATAACGGGTGCTGTTGTTTATACGTGGGCATGAATTCGGATTTAGTACGAGTAATATTGTGTGTATTGTGGCAACATTGTTCCAATTGCACAAGATGGACCGAGAACCGGCTCTCTATGTTGTGGCAGTATTCTCTGCCAAAGTCGCATGAACAGCGTTGATGGTGGCGGCTGTTGTCGGGTAGTACAGTAATCGGGGGAGTTTTTCGGGTCTCTTACCCCTCCTTGCAGCAGGTGCTTTATCGCTCTTTGCCTGCCTCTTCTCCTCCTCCGTGCCCTTGGCAGCAACTTTGTCCTTCTCGTCGGTAGTGCTCGTGTCCTGGCTAGCTGCGGCATTTTCAGCACCACGCTGCCTTCCACTAAGCCACAGGGTACCCGTCAGCACAAGCTCTTGCTCTGCCGATGACGTCGGTCTTGCTCCTCCACTTCGGCCTTGGCTTTAGCCTCTGCGGCGATTTCAACTCGCTCGCGCTCCTCGAACTCAACAGCCTCTGCGGGGGTGAGCACAGAATAGCCATGGTGCTCCAGCAACAATCGAAGAGGGGTGAAGTTGTGAGGAGTGACGTCTAGTACCAGCGTTTTGCGGTCATCCACGAATCGTTCGCACCATCTCAGGACTTCCAGTAGCAGTGGTGCTTTGGAGTCAATAAGCACGTTGACCTCCTGCTTGAGTCGCATACGCTCGCATACGCTCACGTAGGCTGACGGGCGATTCCCCGCCGAGGTCGCATGGTTGGCGTGAGTCGCCCAGCAGCACACAGAGACTGCGAAATGGCCGTTGAAGTGCCAAAGCAGTCTGCCGCTCAACGAGTCGATAAGCTTGTGATGCATCCTCCACCGAGAGCTCTTCGTCCTTTGGCAGTGGTGCCTTGGGCATCATCCGCAGCTCGAACGCCCTATCTTTAAGCGTAGCATCGGCCTCAATACACAGGATGTACTTGCCAGTCGTTGTGCGCAGCAGAAACGACTCGTCGACATGTAGTCCTGTCCACGAGTGACGGAAGCCGTATTGGCCTTTGGGCACGCACCACACTCACGGCACTCGTCCGTTCAGCGACCACTGCGCTACCAAATGCCGATGCTGCGCCGGGTCCTCAAACACAGGCAAGATGTGCGCACCATAGCGTACCATGGACACCTCCGTGACATCACTTCCTTTCCCTGCCAGTCGGATATTCCGTCCCTCAATACCCTTCAACGGAGGCTCACGCCCACTGTAGACGCTCTCCAGATACCCCAACGCCGCCGTCCCGCTCGCCCGGACAATATTCAGCAGCTGCGTCACCACCATGAATCCTGCCAGTATAGCTCTAGTCGTGAACACACTCATGATCCTGAGCTGCAGCGATGCATCTGCACTGGACATCGCTGGATGAAACTCTCGCAGCAGTTGCGTCGCGTCCAGCCCCAGCGACTGTGCCACCAACTCCGGCGCTCACGTCTCTCAGATGCAGATGGTCAGGAAGTTGTGCGTCGCGTACTTGTACACGAAGTTCATCGAGTCCGCCGTCGCGGGCAGCACAGTAGATGCGCCTCGTACGCCGAGAGGCTCAGCACCAGTCGCGCAGGCTGTGCGATGCGTCGCAGCACTTGCGCTTCCCGCGACAAATTCACAGCGCGGCGGCCAATTACAGCGCCGCCAGGGAACTCCTGCTCGGGCTTCCACACGACGTCGCCCAGCCGCTGCTCGTTGCTGGGAGGTTTGGACTCGTCCGGCTTGCTGGGTGGCGGGGGCTGACTGGCCAGCAGCTTGAGGCTGTGGAGAGGGCTATAAAGGTCCTGTACGTCGCGACGGCCGGGTCACACGCGCCGCAACGACCGCAACATGCCACTCATCTGGTCGACGTTGAAGCGACACCAAGCCCACACACATTTCGTTTGTAGCCAATCTTAGGTTCGAAGGAAGCTTGGTGCCAAGAAGGACCCGCACCAAGAAGGACCCGCACCAAGAAGGACCCGCACCAAGAAGGACGAGAAGCTGAACTGGGCCGTGGACGCCTTCCGTCTGCCGTCGCCAAGAACGAAATGTTGATCCTGTGGTACTGCGATTGCATGCACACCATTGACGCATTGACGCGAATGTCAACTCGATCGAGAACGCGCGCTCGGACGACGAGCCCATATCGGCTCGTTCTAGGCCATCGACTACAAGCGCGACCTGGGCCCGGACACATACGACATCTACTCGCCCGTGGCTCACTTTTGTAGCAAGAATGACGCAGATCTGCATAGCTGTAGGCTTAGTCGCATCTTGGCAAACTCTCCACGATGGGTTTAGCCTGCCAGTAAACCGCCAGAATATCTTTGGACCCGACGCTTGGATCGATCGGTCACTTTGCAAGAAGCCGGCAACGACACAAGCACAAAGATGAAAGACATGGGTCACGAGAACTGGGAAGACGATGAGCCACCGATGCTGGGCGAAGTCGACACATCGACTGAAGACAACCAATTGGCAGAAGAGACCTCAGCTCCAGATACCAACATCATGGACGAGATGGTGGCGATTGCGCAGTATGCCAAAGAGAACAAACGCAAACAGCAGGCCGAAGAGCGCAATCGCAAATCTTTTGGCCAAGGACTCAAGAAGGGTTTCTTCAATACCACCAAGACGACGAAGGACAAGAAGGCAGCATCAGTAAAGAGCCCGCCGACGTTGGAACCTGCTCGACAACAACCGGTAGGTCTGTTTCGCTTCATGGCTCAGGTACTCGGATTGACGTAGTTTTCGACGGATCTACAGCGAGAAGAACGCCTGCTGGTTGTGAAGCAACAGGAGGAGGAAGCGTCGAAAGCCAATCCGACGTTTGTCTTTCCGGAAGTCCAGGAGGCGATGAACAGCATGAATCAGTTGGACCCCAATGGTTTGGGATAAAGCGTCAAGGTTTTCTGCTCACTGTTCACTTACTCGGATTAATGTTGTTTTGCTGGTGCTAGAGTGGATGAATGATCGTTTTTTTGAGAAACTCGCGCGAAACCCAAAACTGGCTCAGGGTGCGTTCGTGTCTCGAGGATTTGCTTGATTGAGGCAGGGAGGTCGGTCTAATCGATTGGCGTTGATCATGGCAGCGCTGCAAAACCCGGCGTTTTCGAAGGCAATCGCCGATATGCAGCAAGATCCTCAAGCGGCCGTGCTGAAGTACCAGAAAGACCCCGCCGTATCAGTCATGATGAGAGATTTCATGGAGTTCCTCGGGAGCCACTTTGAAGAGGTACCAGAGCCATTTAGTTTCTTGAAGACCTCCAAAGGGTTGACTTGTTGTGTCTCTTTGCACTGCTGTAGCTCGGATCTTCGGCAGAGGCTACTTCGTCCGAGAAGAAGCCGATGCAAGAGCACTATCAGGGGGGTCAACTACTGCAAGACTTTCGCATGGATAGGGACACGACTCCATCTGCTCCAAAACCACCAGCGATAGTAGATTTGGATGAGACCCGACGCCACGCAATCGCAGAAATGCAGCGCAGACCTGAAGAAGAGGAGCAAGTACAACACATTTTGAAAAACCCAGAGCTGCTAGCAGCACTTTCAGACGGGAACCTGATGCAGCGCCTTCACGCATGCCAGCAGTCGCCCGGGCAGTTGCAGCGATTGGCACAAGATCCAGTACTGGGACCCAAGCTTCGGTTGCTGGTGCAGCACAACATGGTGCAGTTCGCGTCCTAGAGAAACGCAACTTTCTCGACGAGCTGTCCAAAATAAACAACAGCAATAAAATCACGAGATTGCAGAGTGGTAATGTCCGATCTGGTGTCCGGCCGTCCTGTGGACAATCCTACCATTTCACTAATCGCTCTTCAATTTCAACATTTGTGACCATCATTCCGGCATCACTGTACTCCGACCACCGACCGGCAACAATTGCCCTGGCAGGCAGAAGTCGAGAGATTTCGACTGTGCGAAGGCTTGTATCAGTGAGTTCGAGTAGCTGGATGTCGACTCGCAGAGAGCTCTCGACGCATCGTCGGAGACAAAGGCCGAAACGCAGCTTCACATTACCACGTTAGAAGAAAAGGCTGTGCGTCTTCAGATGAGTTCGCGCGAGCAGGGCAAACTACAGGAGGACAATGTTCTGCGTGTAGCACTCGAGATGGAGATGCAGCCTCTGCACAAGTAACTGAACGCCGCAGAGGAAGCGCACAAGAAGGAGCTTGGTCGAGCGCAAGCTCAACACACGAGGAAGCGAATTGCACAGAGGAGCTGAAGCGAATGGAGGAGCCACTCCAATCGACCGAGGCGTTGCTGAACACGAATCAGGCTGCTCTTGGTTCTAACTTAGATGGCACCGCGATTCACTGAGGCTTGGCGACCAAGGACGAGGTCATGGAAAACGAAGCGGTTAATCTACGGGCCCGGTTGCATGCACCTTGGGAGATTGTTGAACGAAGTGGAACAACGGAGAGCAGCGCTGGCGACCATGAAACAACAGTACGCCGGCTGTGGCTGGCCAGTATGGACCTCGTAGTGGAAGCAGCTCTAACCAGTCGAAACTCACACCGAAGACTGAGACTCCAGCGAAGACCGTCGAGACGAAGACCGAACCAACGACGATGACTACACCTTCGAGCAGCCAGAGCAGCCAGAGCAAACAGACGCAGCAGAGTTTACCAAAACGTGCCTCCCTCCCGCTTGAGTGTACAGTGTGTGACATCATGGAAGCCACCTAATGTATCCGAATTTGGCAGGGATTGTGTTCTGATAGGCTCATTTTACATAGTTAGGCATATTGATCCAATAATTAATATCCATGTGGTATCACAGGTGATTAGATATAACGTGGCTCTCAAAGTCGGCACGATGTACCTAGGGTTTGGTACAGTAGTGTTCCGCACACAGTGTATCCATTTCCGGCTGCACGTGGCGAGGTCCCAGAGCACCTTTTTACCGCGAGAAGAAGCAGATCCTCTTGACGATGGAGAGGAAGGTTCCGCCGCCGCGCGGATTCGGCGGGCCCCCCGTGGCTGCTCAGCCGCTCGCGCATCGCAACGGGCCGCCGATCGCCTTCACCGCGTCCGCTCCGAACGCGCCCCCTCCGCCGCCGCAGCAGCCGACGGCGCCGCAGTCTTTCGGCTTCCCTGCCGTCAACACGAGCAACAGACGCAACTGGCGACCGGGAAGAGTGGGCGGTCGACACGATGTACGTTGCAGCCATGGTTTTGCGGGGCAAATGGCGCTCTAGACGCTAATTTATGGATATTTTCTTCTTCTTTGTTGCAGTCGCCGCTGTACGGCAAGCACCGCAAGCGCCCGTCGTCCTCGTCCATCGACAGCAACGTGAGCTGGAGCGGCAGCGAGATTGAGTCCGTGGGTGGCTACGGGCCCGCGCACAGCGAGCCGGAGCAGGTGACGAGACTGAGCTGGGCCTCGTCCGTCACGGCCAGGGAAGAAGCACCGGCTTCTGCTGTTCAACAAGACTTGGCGCCGGCTGCGTCACTTTTTGGGGCGTCCTCGGCTGAGCAGACGCCACGTCCTGCGGTCAGTGCAGAGCTGGAGACCAAGCATGAAGCTGCTGTGCAGCCGCCCAAGACGCCGCTGGGCAAACCTACGCTCGACGAGGACGGAGGCATTAGTGCTGCACAGAGAGTGCGCATGGAGCTGTCGGGGAATCGTGTGGGATCTCGTGCCAACAGTTCGGAGAACGTGTTCGTGAACAACCCCCCAGGGTACGACGAAGAGAAGAACGGCCCGCAGTCGTGTCCCTCCACATTCAACAATGCTCGCGAACCGCAGTTCTCCATTGACAAGCTGCGTCAAATGCGCAGTAACGAGCTAGTCGCGTCCAAGTTGCTGCCGACTCGTGCCAGCGTGAACAGTCTCATGGGGTACGTGAGGGAGCTGCAAATGTCGGAGGCCAGTCTGCGCAAGCAACTGGTGAAAACGAAACAGCACACGGAGGAAGAGCTGACTCACTCGCTGTCCAAGGTGAGCGAGTTGGAACGAAGCATGCAGGAGGTGGAACGGGACCGTGAGCTTGCGCGACGGAAGATGGAGGAACAAGAGCAGCTAATCCGCGATCTTGCAACCAAATTGAAGCAGGCGGAGGCAGCGAAAGCGAAGGGTAGTTCTGCCTCTGCTGTTGATGAACTCCCTTCTATCGCAGAAGAAAGCACTCAACAGACGGAGGCTAAGACAAGGGTGACGACGAACAAGGAGCAGAAGCCTGAAGCAGGAGTCACACCACAAGTGCCTGTACCCCCGATGCAACCTCCGCTACCTCGCCACCCCGAGCAGCTAAAGGATAGCAATCGTTCTGCCCAGTTCGGTCTCGCATCACCTCGATCGCCGAACCGACCGCTTTGGGACCCGTGGGCGTCGGGAGGAGCAACCCCTATGAAAAATCTCCCGCCCGTTTTCAACATTGGTTCAACGGGATTGGATCCGATGGCTGCATCGTCTACGACTGCTGCTCAGACATCGACAACCGATTCAATGACGACGGCTGCCGGAGATTATGAGCTGAAATCAGTGTTAATGTCTCCCCGCCGAGTACAGGAAAGTGGTGGCCCCGCTCAACAGTCGAAGCAAAATGAGGCTACAGCGCCTGCTCTTGCGCAAGTAGACTTTGCACCGCAGTACCCTGCTCCCATATTCAATGTTGGAGCGATGCCGTCGCCGTCGTACCCGCAGCAACCAGAATTTGTGTCGTCCGAGCCTCAGGACTTGCAACACCATGAAGAGGTTCCGCTGATGGAATCTCCGTCACAAGCTGTTCCGATGCTTCCTGTTGAACCGATGCCTCCGGCTGATGGCCATGAATACGAGCATCAGGTGGGGGTAACTGGAAATGTGACATATTCGAATGGGACGGAGTGGAATGGTCCCCAACACCAAGGTCAGACTCCTGAAGCCTCGTACCCATCACCACTAGCAACCAATATGGACAGCAATGAGGCCATTGCACCTCCTCCTTCTACTATTATTGCAGAAGGCCCAACTGTCTTGCCGGCGCAGGATCCGATTGAAAAATCTCCGCCTCAAGTCGTAGCACCACCATACAATGGACGCGTGCCAAACACCGAAGCCGATCAAGTGTCCAACCCTGATGCTTATAATGCCGCCGCTAACGTTGGCAGTGCTCCACCGGTAGGTACTTCTGTCCCCCCTCCCTCGACATCGGAAGCCCAGCCACCACCCTGCCCAGCCTCCGCTACTCAGAAAGACGCTAAGCCAGCACCAGCAGAACCAGTGACCTTGGAGGCATTGCTGGTAGACTTCTTCACTGAAGTGGACAAGAAGCGTCTGAAGATGGCGAAGGCGTATGGGAAGCGATATGCAGGACGTGAGAAGTGGTTGTTCGCTGAACTGACAAAGCGGTATGGTGCAGCAAAGGTGGGTGCGTTGAAGGCTCGATTCGAAAATGGCAGCACAGGAGGTGCACCGACCACCACTACCACTAGCAGCAGCAACGGTGATGCTGCTGCCGTCACTGACACTGACACTGACAACCACGCAACAAAGGCGCCTGAAACCTCGGACCACTCGAAGACTGGACGCCAGGGACACCCGCGGCATCCGCAGTTCTTTCACCCACCTGCGCCTGCTGCCAATGTGGATTTGAGTGCAGGCATGTCGTCTGTTCCTCCCCCACTTACGACCCCCCAAGCAAACGATGCTTCGGACTCGCAGACAGAAGGAGCTGAGGGCCCTCCAAGTCTGAGTGGAAATGCGTCCCCAGGTCGTGCTGCGCGTGTCTCGCCTCGTCAGCGTCGCTCTGGAGGAAACATCCCTCCTTACTCTGGACCTCCCCCATCGTTCCCACTCCCGCAAGAGGCTAATGAAGGTAATAATGTGGGGGCAGTTGCAGCTGGTACGCCTTTGACGAACGCTTCTCCTGCTCCGACCCAACGTGATGAGTCGATGAGTCAGCCTCCTCCACCTCCATCGGGAATGGACAACAACAATACTGCATCTTTGGGGCTTCGCCAGCGCCACAATTCGTCGGGACCAGGCGCTCCACGCCAGAAAAACACAGACGCCGAAGCTCCTGCTGTGACTCTAGAGGGTCTTCTGAAGGAGCTGTACAAGAAACACCAGCCTGACAAGTTGAAAAATGCGCCGATCGTCGCGAAACAATACGCGGGCAAGGAGCGCGAGCTTGTTGGTTTGCTGAAGGGGAAGTACGGCGCGCTGAGCGTCAAGCGGCTGGAGGAAAACGTAGAGGTCCTGGAGCGCGCTCACCGTGCTCGCACGGGCGGCAAGAGCAGTGGCAAGAAGCGAGGCTGCTTTGTCCGCACGATTTCGCTGGTGTTTTGGCTGTCGGTGCTACTGTACTTTTCGTTCGGCGCTGTTTTCGTCAGCTTTGTGGTTCTGGACGCTTGGGGGTGTCGGAGTGATGAACAGGAGGCCGAATCTTCTGAAGAATGCCTCCCATTGAAGAAGGAACTGGAGACGTTCACGTACGAGCATGTGGGTGACTACGTGAGTCAGTCTCACCCTGATGCTTGCTTTTGCTTGGAGTGGAAGGCTCGCGAAACTGCTCTGTTCACGAATCTTTCGGGTGATGACTTTGTCAACTTGGCGAGACTGGTGCCGTTTTCGCCTGAATCGTATGGCGATCCGTGGATTGCGACTGTGAAGGAACAGGTTCCATCTCAGGAGTTCTACGATAGCTACGCAAAGCCTGTGGTGGACCTGTCACTGGATGTTGGTTTCTTTGTATGGTCATCTGCTCTCGAGCTAGCAGGGTACGCCGATGTTTCTGAGGAGAAGTCGCCGGTGGTATTGAAAGCGGTGGAAAATGAAACGTTTGATGTCCTTTTGCTCGATGAAGAAAGCGACAGCGATGTGCTAACGGGTTCGCAAGAACGAGCTGCGGAGGAGGAGGAAAATGAGAGTTTCCTGAGCGAAATGAATGTTGATGAGCTGCTGAACCAGGACACGGATGCCAAAGCAGATGCTGTTGTGGACGCGCCCGAGCAAGCCCTAGTCGAAGAGGAAAGTGAGAAGCTTGCTGACGAAGTGGAGATTGAAGAGGTTGACGCTGCAACACAGGACGGTGCATCGGTAGCGGAGAATGACGAAGATGCCGTCGTCCTAGTTGAGGTGGAAGAGGCAACCCCTACTGAAGACAGCAACTCTGCTTCGTCCGAAATCAAGAACGAGGAGCACGCTACGCTTGATGAATCGGTTGAGGGCGTCCTGCCGGTCGATGAGTCCGAGTCGGTTGAGGTCAGCGAGGATGATTCTGCTGTTCTCAAAGAGACTGACACTGAAACAAAGGAGGTTTTGTTCGAGGACGACTCGGTGAGCTTCCCAGTTGAAGATGTTGAGTCCGTGGGCGACGAAAACGACGGACCCACTTCTTCTCCCGAAGACGTAACGGAGACCCCGGATGCGGATAACTCAGTTGATGTTACAGATGAAGTTCCGGGACAGGTGGAGGAAGAAGACGCCGAAAAGGTAGCCGCTTCTATTGAAGAGGAGAGCGACGTGGAATCGGAGGAAGTCGTCGAGGTGGAAGTGCGTCAGGAGGGATTAGATTTGACGTACCCGGAGACAGAGGCAGATGCCGATGCGACGGAGGTGCAGGAGACTGACGTTGTTGAGGTTCCTTCCTTGGCCTCGGATGAAGATTTGGAGTCTACGCTGAGCGGTGACGGCGAAGTTTCTGCTCCTTCTAGCGAGGTAGTTGAGACGGATACAGTGAGCTCCGAGCTGGAGGTTGACGATCTAGCCATGGACGCTCTGGAGGAGGATTCGGAATCTGAGGTGAATGTTGCCGAAGAGGATTCGACAACGTTCGTCGACGCTGACGCTGACACTGACGCTGAAACGGTGGAGTCAGAATCAGATGTGGGCGCTTCAATTGTAGTGCCAGAGGAGGAGGATGTTGACGAGTCGGAGGCCTCGCTTGAAGAAAACACGGTGAGCGAGGAATCTGAATCTGTGGAGGAAGAAGTTGATAGTGCTGCATCGACCCCAACTGAATTTGAAGTGGAGGTGCTGGAAACCGAGTCGGAGGAGGTGTCTGCTGGATTGGTCAGCCAAGAGCCCGATGCTGAGGTAAGCGAGCTTGAAGCGGATATCTCGAGCGAAGCTGAGGCGGAGAAGGAAGCACTGTCTGAGGCTGAGGAGACACTGGCTGAAGATAATCATACCGATGAATTGGACGAAGAATCTATCACGATGGAAGACGAGATTGAGTTGACTTTCAGCTCGAGCGCTGATGTTGAGGAGCTTCTGCCAGGGGAAAGTGCCGTAAATGAGGAAGCTGTGGTAAGCGAGAAGGACAGCGACGATGAAGAAGAAGAGTCATCCACTGACGCTGAAGTGCCAGGAGACGACGATGATAGCTCGGCACTTGCTGCTGAGATTGAAGCAGAGATTCCCGATTTGGAGCTGGAGGAAGAGGTTGCCAGTGTGCCAAGCGAGCAAGTACAAGAGCAGACAGGAGACGCCGAAATCGAAGCGCTCGAGCTGGAGGAGGAGAGCGCCGAAAAAGCGGCGGCTGCTCTATTTGAGGCCAATGCGGTTGAAACAAAGGACGATGGGGCAGAAGCTGAAGCCGATGATTTGGATGCTCACGCGGAAGCGCTTGAGCTGGAGGAGGAGAGCGCCGAAGACGCGGTGACTACTCCTGTCGATGTTGAGGCGGTTGAAGCGAAGGACGAGGAAGCAGAAACAGAAGCAAGTGAATTGGCTGCTCCTTCGGATGCCAAAGTAGAGAGCCTAGAAGATGGTGTAGAGGAAGATGGAGCAGAACAGCCTGAGTCTGAGTCTGAAGATGGCGTGAGCGTTGAGCTGGTCGAGGAATCTGTGGCGACCGAAGTCACGGAAGTGTCGGATGATGTGGGTGTCATTACCACTGAACCAGACGAGCACGTTGAGGGCCCTGAGACGACTGATGCCCCCTCAACTGATCGTGAAGCTGCTGATGAGGAGACTATCGTGGTCGACGATGAGTTGACCAATGAGGCTGAGCAAGAGACCAACGAGATCGAGGAGGAGACTAACGAGGCCGAGGGATTAACTTACGGTGCTGTTGTTGACGAAGATTCGAGGGTTGCCGAGACCGAGGAAACTCTGGCGGCTAGCGATGAAACAGCTCCGGTGGCCGATGAGGAAGCAGAGTCCAACGTGGAAGAGGTCCCAGCGGCTGACGATGGCGTAGAATATGCGGAGAAAGCATCGAACGCTGATGGCGAGTCAGGAGTTGTCGAGGACGAGACCACGGAGCCACAGCAGGTGGCCGGTGAGGTGCCACCTCCTGAAGAGATGGAAAGTGGCGGCCTCGCATCTGCTGTCAACGAGGTTCTTGCGCGGCTGGTGGAGCCCTTTGAAGCGGCCAAGACGGCTATGCCGACGGAAGCTGAGCACGTAGTAGACGAGCTCTAAAAGTGTTGGATCGTGTCCGGTTAGAAGAACCAAATGAACAAGTTAGAACTAGCAACTCTGCAGTGCACACGGTGAAAGTACTGAGCTGGGCGGAACTGGCATTGCGTTCAGAATAGTGACGCAGTCATTATTATGAATGCAATCCGTAGTGAACACCGTACTTAAGCGCGACATATATGGGACTTTCGAAGTAATTACGAATGAGATTCCTCAAGTAGTCAGATGGAGAAGATGGCCAAGCCGAAGTGCTCCTCGCGACGAGTTTCGCCGCCCAAGACCGACAACAACGCAGACCCAAGCGCGCCCTCTCCGCCCCCACAGCCGCCGGCAGCCACAGTGGGCGCCACACGCGGCTGGAGACCGACCCCAGGCGGCGGCCGACACGACGTGCGTCCTCTTCAGCCCCAGTCGGTCGCTGGCTGCTACTCAAGTACTGACTTGCTAGTATGTGCTTTAGTCCCCACTCTATGGTAGCCACCGCAAGCGCCCGCCGTCCTCCTCAGCTACTGCCACAATCCAGGAGCAGTACACAGCAGCCCCAGCGCCGCCACTTTCTCTGTCGCTGGCCGGGGACGCTAGTGCATCCGTCCAACCTCCAAGGACGCCACAGGGCAGGGCCACAAAACAGGACGCGGGACTGAGTGCTGCACAGCGTGTGCGGTTAGAGTTGTCGACGCACACGACCAGTCGAGCGGGCTCTGGCTCTCGAGCCAACAGCTCGGAGGACGTGTTCGCCTCCAGGTCGCCGGTTTTTGACGAGGACAAGAACGGACCCCGGTCGTGTCCGACGACGTTTAATGGCGACGGAGCGACTACGACGCGGTTTTCGCCCGGGAGAAGGCGGCGTGGTGGGGAGCTCATGGTGTCCAAACTGCTGCCCACTCGTGACAGTGTGAACAGCCTCCTGACGTATGTGCACGAGCTGCAAGTGTCGGAGGCGAGTTTGCGGAAGCAGTTTCTGTCCACGAAGCGTGACACGGAAGTAGAACTGCACCAGTCGGTATCGAAGGTGAACGAGCTGGAACGGGCCATGCAGGAGAGGGAACGAGACCGACAGCTTGACCACCAAAGGTTAGAAGAGAAAGATCGGCGTATCCGGGAACTTGCGGCCAAGTTGGAACAGGCAGAGGCGAGGCGAGCGAGTAGCAGTTCTGTTCGTGATAGCGTCTTTTCTGGTAACGGACTGCCACCTATCGCCGAAGAAGTTCATGCACGTGCAAAGTCACGGAAAATCGCCGCATCTCCACAAGCAACAAAAGTGCTGGAGCCCCCACCAGGAAAGGTTCCAGCTCTCACTTTGGATGCTCTGCACTTATCCACACAGGACGCCCCAGCTCCCCCTCTGCGTCCAAGCCACCTACAAAGAATCAATGATCAGTCGACACAATTCGAACTTGCATCGCCACGATCACCAAACCGGCCGCTTTGGGATCCATGGGCGTCGGGAGGTGCGACGCCTATGAAGAACCTTCCACCTGTATTCACGATGGGCTCAACGGGATTAGACCCAGTGGTTGCTTCTCCCTCGTCGACTGCTCAAACATCCATGGCCCACCCGACTGCGAACGCAGCAGAAGATTACGAGCTGAAATCAGTACTGATGTCTCCGCGCCGAGCACAAGGACAAATCGAAGTCTTTGAAAATGGCAATGCTCCTCAACATATTGGCCAGGATGCGTACACGCCATCTCCTCCCATCCAGCTGGAAAGTGCGTTGTTTGGGCCACAGTACACTGCACCATCGCCTAATGTGGATGTGATGCCTCCGTCATCATATCCGCAACAAGAAGACTTTCTTCGGCCAGGGTCACAAGATGCAAATTATAGTGCACACGATATTTCTTTCGTGGGATCACCATCAACAGCCAGCTCGGTGCTATCTGTTGCAAGATTGCCTCCGATAGAAGAGAGTCCATATGAACACCACGTGGAGAGAGGTTCACCCTCGCATGGAGACGCGAAGCATGCGAATGGGACGGAGTGGAATGGTCCCCAACACCAAGTTCAGACTCCTGAAGCCTCGTACCCATCACCACTAGCAACCAATATGGACAGCAATGAGGCCATTGCACCCCCTCCTTCTACTATTATTGCAGAAGGCCCAACTGCCTTGCCGGCGCAGGATCCGATTGAAAAAGCTCCGCCTCAAGTCGTAGCACCACCATACAATGGACGTGTGCCAAGCACCGAAGCCGATCAAGTGTCCAACCCTGATGCTTATAATGCCGCCGCTAACGTTGGCAGTGCTCCACCGGTAGGTACTTCTGTCCCCCCTCCCTCGACATCGGAAGCCCAGCCACCACCCTGCCCAGCCTCCGCTACTCAGAAAGACGCTAAGCCAGCACCAGCAGAACCAGTGACCTTGGAGGCATTGCTGGTAGACTTCTTCACTGAAGTGGACAAGAAGCGTCTGAAGATGGCGAAGGCGTATGGGAAGCGATATGCAGGACGTGAGAAGTGGTTGTTCGCTGAACTGACAAAGCGGTATGGTGCAGCAAAGGTGGGTGCGTTGAAGGCTCGATTCGAAAATGGCAGCACAGGAGGTGCACCGACCACCACTACCACTAGCAGCAGCAACGGTGATGCTGCTGCCGTCACTGACACTGACACTGACAACCACGCAACAAAGGCGCCTGAAACCTCGGACCACTCGAAGACTGGACGCCAGGGACACCCGCGGCATCCGCAGTTCTTTCACCCACCTGCGCCTGCTGCCAATGTGGATTTGAGTGCAGGCATGTCGTCTGTTCCTCCCCCACTTACGACCCCCCAAGCAAACGATGCTTCGGACTCGCAGACAGAAGGAGCTGAGGGCCCTCCAAGTCTGAGTGGAAATGCGTCCCCAGGTCGTGCTGCGCGTGTCTCGCCTCGTCAGCGTCGCTCTGGAGGAAACATCCCTCCTTACTCTGGACCTCCCCCATCGTTCCCACTCCCGCAAGAGGCTAATGAAGGTAATAATGTGGGGGCAGTTGCAGCTGGTACGCCTTTGACGAACGCTTCTCCTGCTCCGACCCAACGTGATGAGTCGATGAGTCAGCCTCCTCCACCTCCATCGGGAATGGACAACAACAATACTGCATCTTTGGGGCTTCGCCAGCGCCACAATTCGTCGGGACCAGGCGCTCCACGCCAGAAAAACACAGACGCCGAAGCTCCTGCTGTGACTCTAGAGGGTCTTCTGAAGGAGCTGTACAAGAAACACCAGCCTGACAAGTTGAAAAATGCGCCGATCGTCGCGAAACAATACGCGGGCAAGGAGCGCGAGCTTGTTGGTTTGCTGAAGGGGAAGTACGGCGCGCTGAGCGTCAAGCGGCTGGAGGAAAACGTAGAGGTCCTGGAGCGCGCTCACCGTGCTCGCACGGGCGGCAAGAGCAGTGGCAAGAAGCGAGGCTGCTTTGTCCGCACGATTTCGCTGGTGTTTTGGCTGTCGGTGCTACTGTACTTTTCGTTCGGCGCTGTTTTCGTCAGCTTTGTGGTTCTGGACGCTTGGGGGTGTCGGAGTGATGAACAGGAGGCCGAATCTTCTGAAGAATGCCTCCCATTGAAGAAGGAACTGGAGACGTTCACGTACGAGCATGTGGGTGACTACGTGAGTCAGTCTCACCCTGATGCTTGCTTTTGCTTGGAGTGGAAGGCTCGCGAAACTGCTCTGTTCACGAATCTTTCGGGTGATGACTTTGTCAACTTGGCGAGACTGGTGCCGTTTTCGCCTGAATCGTATGGCGATCCGTGGATTGCGACTGTGAAGGAACAGGTTCCATCTCAGGAGTTCTACGATAGCTACGCAAAGCCTGTGGTGGACCTGTCACTGGATGTTGGTTTCTTTGTATGGTCATCTGCTCTCGAGCTAGCAGGGTACGCCGATGTTTCTGAGGAGAAGTCGCCGGTGGTATTGAAAGCGGTGGAAAATGAAACGTTTGATGTCCTTTTGCTCGATGAAGAAAGCGACAGCGATGTGCTAACGGGTTCGCAAGAACGAGCTGCGGAGGAGGAGGAAAATGAGAGTTTCCTGAGCGAAATGAATGTTGATGAGCTGCTGAACCAGGACACGGATGCCAAAGCAGATGCTGTTGTGGACGCGCCCGAGCAAGCCCTAGTCGAAGAGGAAAGTGAGAAGCTTGCTGACGAAGTGGAGATTGAAGAGGTTGACGCTGCAACACAGGACGGTGCATCGGTAGCGGAGAATGACGAAGATGCCGTCGTCCTAGTTGAGGTGGAAGAGGCAACCCCTACTGAAGACAGCAACTCTGCTTCGTCCGAAATCAAGAACGAGGAGCACGCTACGCTTGATGAATCGGTTGAGGGCGTCCTGCCGGTCGATGAGTCCGAGTCGGTTGAGGTCAGCGAGGATGATTCTGCTGTTCTCAAAGAGACTGACACTGAAACAAAGGAGGTTTTGTTCGAGGACGACTCGGTGAGCTTCCCAGTTGAAGATGTTGAGTCCGTGGGCGACGAAAACGACGGACCCACTTCTTCTCCCGAAGACGTAACGGAGACCCCGGATGCGGATAACTCAGTTGATGTTACAGATGAAGTTCCGGGACAGGTGGAGGAAGAAGACGCCGAAAAGGTAGCCGCTTCTATTGAAGAGGAGAGCGACGTGGAATCGGAGGAAGTCGTCGAGGTGGAAGTGCGTCAGGAGGGATTAGATTTGACGTACCCGGAGACAGAGGCAGATGCCGATGCGACGGAGGTGCAGGAGACTGACGTTGTTGAGGTTCCTTCCTTGGCCTCGGATGAAGATTTGGAGTCTACGCTGAGCGGTGACGGCGAAGTTTCTGCTCCTTCTAGCGAGGTAGTTGAGACGGATACAGTGAGCTCCGAGCTGGAGGTTGACGATCTAGCCATGGACGCTCTGGAGGAGGATTCGGAATCTGAGGTGAATGTTGCCGAAGAGGATTCGACAACGTTCGTCGACGCTGACGCTGACACTGACGCTGAAACGGTGGAGTCAGAATCAGATGTGGGCGCTTCAATTGTAGTGCCAGAGGAGGAGGATGTTGACGAGTCGGAGGCCTCGCTTGAAGAAAACACGGTGAGCGAGGAATCTGAATCTGTGGAGGAAGAAGTTGATAGTGCTGCATCGACCCCAACTGAATTTGAAGTGGAGGTGCTGGAAACCGAGTCGGAGGAGGTGTCTGCTGGATTGGTCAGCCAAGAGCCCGATGCTGAGGTAAGCGAGCTTGAAGCGGATATCTCGAGCGAAGCTGAGGCGGAGAAGGAAGCACTGTCTGAGGCTGAGGAGACACTGGCTGAAGATAATCATACCGATGAATTGGACGAAGAATCTATCACGATGGAAGACGAGATTGAGTTGACTTTCAGCTCGAGCGCTGATGTTGAGGAGCTTCTGCCAGGGGAAAGTGCCGTAAATGAGGAAGCTGTGGTAAGCGAGAAGGACAGCGACGATGAAGAAGAAGAGTCATCCACTGACGCTGAAGTGCCAGGAGACGACGATGATAGCTCGGCACTTGCTGCTGAGATTGAAGCAGAGATTCCCGATTTGGAGCTGGAGGAAGAGGTTGCCAGTGTGCCAAGCGAGCAAGTACAAGAGCAGACAGGAGACGCCGAAATCGAAGCGCTCGAGCTGGAGGAGGAGAGCGCCGAAAAAGCGGCGGCTGCTCTATTTGAGGCCAATGCGGTTGAAACAAAGGACGATGGGGCAGAAGCTGAAGCCGATGATTTGGATGCTCACGCGGAAGCGCTTGAGCTGGAGGAGGAGAGCGCCGAAGACGCGGTGACTACTCCTGTCGATGTTGAGGCGGTTGAAGCGAAGGACGAGGAAGCAGAAACAGAAGCAAGTGAATTGGCTGCTCCTTCGGATGCCAAAGTAGAGAGCCTAGAAGATGGTGTAGAGGAAGATGGAGCAGAACAGCCTGAGTCTGAGTCTGAAGATGGCGTGAGCGTTGAGCTGGTCGAGGAATCTGTGGCGACCGAAGTCACGGAAGTGTCGGATGATGTGGGTGTCATTACCACTGAACCAGACGAGCACGTTGAGGGCCCTGAGACGACTGATGCCCCCTCAACTGATCGTGAAGCTGCTGATGAGGAGACTATCGTGGTCGACGATGAGTTGACCAATGAGGCTGAGCAAGAGACCAACGAGATCGAGGAGGAGACTAACGAGGCCGAGGGATTAACTTACGGTGCTGTTGTTGACGAAGATTCGAGGGTTGCCGAGACCGAGGAAACTCTGGCGGCTAGCGATGAAACAGCTCCGGTGGCCGATGAGGAAGCAGAGTCCAACGTGGAAGAGGTCCCAGCGGCTGACGATGGCGTAGAATATGCGGAGAAAGCATCGAACGCTGATGGCGAGTCAGGAGTTGTCGAGGACGAGACCACGGAGCCACAGCAGGTGGCCGGTGAGGTGCCACCTCCTGAAGAGATGGAAAGTGGCGGCCTCGCATCTGCTGTCAACGAGGTTCTTGCGCGGCTGGTGGAGCCCTTTGAAGCGGCCAAGACGGCTATGCCGACGGAAGCTGAGCACGTAGTAGACGAGCTCTAAAAGTGTTGGATCGTGTCCGGTTAGAAGAACCAAATGAACAAGTTAGAACTAGCAACTCTGCAGTGCACACGGTGAAAGTACTGAGCTGGGCGGAACTGGCATTGCGTTCAGAATAGTGACGCAGTCATTATTATGAATGCAATCCGTAGTGAACACCGTACTTAAGCGCGACATATATGGGACTTTCGAAGTAATTACGAATGAGATTCCTCAAGTAGTCAGATGGAGAAGATGGCCAAGCCGAAGTGCTCCTCGCGACGAGTTTCGCCGCCCAAGACCGACAACAACGCAGACCCAAGCGCGCCCTCTCCGCCCCCACAGCCGCCGGCAGCCACAGTGGGCGCCACACGCGGCTGGAGACCGACCCCAGGCGGCGGCCGACACGACGTGCGTCCTCTTCAGCCCCAGTCGGTCGCTGGCTGCTACTCAAGTACTGACTTGCTAGTATGTGCTTTAGTCCCCACTCTATGGTAGCCACCGCAAGCGCCCGCCGTCCTCCTCAGCTACTGCCACAATCCAGGAGCAGTACACAGCAGCCCCAGCGCCGCCACTTTCTCTGTCGCTGGCCGGGGACGCTAGTGCATCCGTCCAACCTCCAAGGACGCCACAGGGCAGGGCCACAAAACAGGACGCGGGACTGAGTGCTGCACAGCGTGTGCGGTTAGAGTTGTCGACGCACACGACCAGTCGAGCGGGCTCTGGCTCTCGAGCCAACAGCTCGGAGGACGTGTTCGCCTCCAGGTCGCCGGTTTTTGACGAGGACAAGAACGGACCCCGGTCGTGTCCGACGACGTTTAATGGCGACGGAGCGACTACGACGCGGTTTTCGCCCGGGAGAAGGCGGCGTGGTGGGGAGCTCATGGTGTCCAAACTGCTGCCCACTCGTGACAGTGTGAACAGCCTCCTGACGTATGTGCACGAGCTGCAAGTGTCGGAGGCGAGTTTGCGGAAGCAGTTTCTGTCCACGAAGCGTGACACGGAAGTAGAACTGCACCAGTCGGTATCGAAGGTGAACGAGCTGGAACGGGCCATGCAGGAGAGGGAACGAGACCGACAGCTTGACCACCAAAGGTTAGAAGAGAAAGATCGGCGTATCCGGGAACTTGCGGCCAAGTTGGAACAGGCAGAGGCGAGGCGAGCGAGTAGCAGTTCTGTTCGTGATAGCGTCTTTTCTGGTAACGGACTGCCACCTATCGCCGAAGAAGTTCATGCACGTGCAAAGTCACGGAAAATCGCCGCATCTCCACAAGCAACAAAAGTGCTGGAGCCCCCACCAGGAAAGGTTCCAGCTCTCACTTTGGATGCTCTGCACTTATCCACACAGGACGCCCCAGCTCCCCCTCTGCGTCCAAGCCACCTACAAAGAATCAATGATCAGTCGACACAATTCGAACTTGCATCGCCACGATCACCAAACCGGCCGCTTTGGGATCCATGGGCGTCGGGAGGTGCGACGCCTATGAAGAACCTTCCACCTGTATTCACGATGGGCTCAACGGGATTAGACCCAGTGGTTGCTTCTCCCTCGTCGACTGCTCAAACATCCATGGCCCACCCGACTGCGAACGCAGCAGAAGATTACGAGCTGAAATCAGTACTGATGTCTCCGCGCCGAGCACAAGGACAAATCGAAGTCTTTGAAAATGGCAATGCTCCTCAACATATTGGCCAGGATGCGTACACGCCATCTCCTCCCATCCAGCTGGAAAGTGCGTTGTTTGGGCCACAGTACACTGCACCATCGCCTAATGTGGATGTGATGCCTCCGTCATCATATCCGCAACAAGAAGACTTTCTTCGGCCAGGGTCACAAGATGCAAATTATAGTGCACACGATATTTCTTTCGTGGGATCACCATCAACAGCCAGCTCGGTGCTATCTGTTGCAAGATTGCCTCCGATAGAAGAGAGTCCATATGAACACCACGTGGAGAGAGGTTCACCCTCGCATGGAGACGCGAAGCATGCGAATGGGACGGAGTGGAATGGTCCCCAACACCAAGTTCAGACTCCTGAAGCCTCGTACCCATCACCACTAGCAACCAATATGGACAGCAATGAGGCCATTGCACCCCCTCCTTCTACTATTATTGCAGAAGGCCCAACTGCCTTGCCGGCGCAGGATCCGATTGAAAAAGCTCCGCCTCAAGTCGTAGCACCACCATACAATGGACGTGTGCCAAGCACCGAAGCCGATCAAGTGTCCAACCCTGATGCTTATAATGCCGCCGCTAACGTTGGCAGTGCTCCACCGGTAGGTACTTCTGTCCCCCCTCCCTCGACATCGGAAGCCCAGCCACCACCCTGCCCAGCCTCCGCTACTCAGAAAGACGCTAAGCCAGCACCAGCAGAACCAGTGACCTTGGAGGCATTGCTGGTAGACTTCTTCACTGAAGTGGACAAGAAGCGTCTGAAGATGGCGAAGGCGTATGGGAAGCGATATGCAGGACGTGAGAAGTGGTTGTTCGCTGAACTGACAAAGCGGTATGGTGCAGCAAAGGTGGGTGCGTTGAAGGCTCGATTCGAAAATGGCAGCACAGGAGGTGCACCGACCACCACTACCACTAGCAGCAGCAACGGTGATGCTGCTGCCGTCACTGACACTGACACTGACAACCACGCAACAAAGGCGCCTGAAACCTCGGACCACTCGAAGACTGGACGCCAGGGACACCCGCGGCATCCGCAGTTCTTTCACCCACCTGCGCCTGCTGCCAATGTGGATTTGAGTGCAGGCATGTCGTCTGTTCCTCCCCCACTTACGACCCCCCAAGCAAACGATGCTTCGGACTCGCAGACAGAAGGAGCTGAGGGCCCTCCAAGTCTGAGTGGAAATGCGTCCCCAGGTCGTGCTGCGCGTGTCTCGCCTCGTCAGCGTCGCTCTGGAGGAAACATCCCTCCTTACTCTGGACCTCCCCCATCGTTCCCACTCCCGCAAGAGGCTAATGAAGGTAATAATGTGGGGGCAGTTGCAGCTGGTACGCCTTTGACGAACGCTTCTCCTGCTCCGACCCAACGTGATGAGTCGATGAGTCAGCCTCCTCCACCTCCATCGGGAATGGACAACAACAATACTGCATCTTTGGGGCTTCGCCAGCGCCACAATTCGTCGGGACCAGGCGCTCCACGCCAGAAAAACACAGACGCCGAAGCTCCTGCTGTGACTCTAGAGGGTCTTCTGAAGGAGCTGTACAAGAAACACCAGCCTGACAAGTTGAAAAATGCGCCGATCGTCGCGAAACAATACGCGGGCAAGGAGCGCGAGCTTGTTGGTTTGCTGAAGGGGAAGTACGGCGCGCTGAGCGTCAAGCGGCTGGAGGAAAACGTAGAGGTCCTGGAGCGCGCTCACCGTGCTCGCACGGGCGGCAAGAGCAGTGGCAAGAAGCGAGGCTGCTTTGTCCGCACGATTTCGCTGGTGTTTTGGCTGTCGGTGCTACTGTACTTTTCGTTCGGCGCTGTTTTCGTCAGCTTTGTGGTTCTGGACGCTTGGGGGTGTCGGAGTGATGAACAGGAGGCCGAATCTTCTGAAGAATGCCTCCCATTGAAGAAGGAACTGGAGACGTTCACGTACGAGCATGTGGGTGACTACGTGAGTCAGTCTCACCCTGATGCTTGCTTTTGCTTGGAGTGGAAGGCTCGCGAAACTGCTCTGTTCACGAATCTTTCGGGTGATGACTTTGTCAACTTGGCGAGACTGGTGCCGTTTTCGCCTGAATCGTATGGCGATCCGTGGATTGCGACTGTGAAGGAACAGGTTCCATCTCAGGAGTTCTACGATAGCTACGCAAAGCCTGTGGTGGACCTGTCACTGGATGTTGGTTTCTTTGTATGGTCATCTGCTCTCGAGCTAGCAGGGTACGCCGATGTTTCTGAGGAGAAGTCGCCGGTGGTATTGAAAGCGGTGGAAAATGAAACGTTTGATGTCCTTTTGCTCGATGAAGAAAGCGACAGCGATGTGCTAACGGGTTCGCAAGAACGAGCTGCGGAGGAGGAGGAAAATGAGAGTTTCCTGAGCGAAATGAATGTTGATGAGCTGCTGAACCAGGACACGGATGCCAAAGCAGATGCTGTTGTGGACGCGCCCGAGCAAGCCCTAGTCGAAGAGGAAAGTGAGAAGCTTGCTGACGAAGTGGAGATTGAAGAGGTTGACGCTGCAACACAGGACGGTGCATCGGTAGCGGAGAATGACGAAGATGCCGTCGTCCTAGTTGAGGTGGAAGAGGCAACCCCTACTGAAGACAGCAACTCTGCTTCGTCCGAAATCAAGAACGAGGAGCACGCTACGCTTGATGAATCGGTTGAGGGCGTCCTGCCGGTCGATGAGTCCGAGTCGGTTGAGGTCAGCGAGGATGATTCTGCTGTTCTCAAAGAGACTGACACTGAAACAAAGGAGGTTTTGTTCGAGGACGACTCGGTGAGCTTCCCAGTTGAAGATGTTGAGTCCGTGGGCGACGAAAACGACGGACCCACTTCTTCTCCCGAAGACGTAACGGAGACCCCGGATGCGGATAACTCAGTTGATGTTACAGATGAAGTTCCGGGACAGGTGGAGGAAGAAGACGCCGAAAAGGTAGCCGCTTCTATTGAAGAGGAGAGCGACGTGGAATCGGAGGAAGTCGTCGAGGTGGAAGTGCGTCAGGAGGGATTAGATTTGACGTACCCGGAGACAGAGGCAGATGCCGATGCGACGGAGGTGCAGGAGACTGACGTTGTTGAGGTTCCTTCCTTGGCCTCGGATGAAGATTTGGAGTCTACGCTGAGCGGTGACGGCGAAGTTTCTGCTCCTTCTAGCGAGGTAGTTGAGACGGATACAGTGAGCTCCGAGCTGGAGGTTGACGATCTAGCCATGGACGCTCTGGAGGAGGATTCGGAATCTGAGGTGAATGTTGCCGAAGAGGATTCGACAACGTTCGTCGACGCTGACGCTGACACTGACGCTGAAACGGTGGAGTCAGAATCAGATGTGGGCGCTTCAATTGTAGTGCCAGAGGAGGAGGATGTTGACGAGTCGGAGGCCTCGCTTGAAGAAAACACGGTGAGCGAGGAATCTGAATCTGTGGAGGAAGAAGTTGATAGTGCTGCATCGACCCCAACTGAATTTGAAGTGGAGGTGCTGGAAACCGAGTCGGAGGAGGTGTCTGCTGGATTGGTCAGCCAAGAGCCCGATGCTGAGGTAAGCGAGCTTGAAGCGGATATCTCGAGCGAAGCTGAGGCGGAGAAGGAAGCACTGTCTGAGGCTGAGGAGACACTGGCTGAAGATAATCATACCGATGAATTGGACGAAGAATCTATCACGATGGAAGACGAGATTGAGTTGACTTTCAGCTCGAGCGCTGATGTTGAGGAGCTTCTGCCAGGGGAAAGTGCCGTAAATGAGGAAGCTGTGGTAAGCGAGAAGGACAGCGACGATGAAGAAGAAGAGTCATCCACTGACGCTGAAGTGCCAGGAGACGACGATGATAGCTCGGCACTTGCTGCTGAGATTGAAGCAGATATTCCCGATTTGGAGCTGGAGGAAGAGGTTGCCAGTGTGCCAAGCGAGCAAGTACAAGAGCAGGCAGGAGACGCCGAAATCGAAGCGCTCGAGCTGGAGGAGGAGAGCGCCGAAAAAGCGGCGGCTGCTCTATTTGAGGCCAATGCGGTTGAAACAAAGGACGATGGGGCAGAAGCTGAAGCCGATGATTTGGATGCTCACGCGGAAGCGCTTGAGCTGGAGGAGGAAAGCGCCGAAGACGCGGTGACTACTCCTGTCGATGTTGAGGCGGTTGAAGCGAAGGACGAGGAAGCAGAAACAGAAGCAAGTGAATTGGCTGCTCCTTCGGATGCCAAAGTAGAGAGCCTAGAAGATGGTGTAGAGGAAGATGGAGCAGAACAGCCTGAGTCTGAGTCTGAAGATGGCGTGAGCGTTGAGCTGGTCGAGGAATCTGTGGCGACCGAAGTCACGGAAGTGTCGGATGATGTGGGTGTCATTACCACTGAACCAGACGAGCACGTTGTGGACTCTGGGACGATTGATGCTCCTTCGGCTGAAGGTGAAGACAATACTCTGGTTGTTGCTAAGGATGCTCGAGCAGTCGTTCAAATACCTAACGAAGTCGAACGAGTTGATGGCTTGGACGCTTCGAAGGTTGTTGCAGATGCAGTGGAAACAGAGAAAGGTAGCGTCCAAGTTTCTGCTGAAGCAAGCTTTAGCGTGGTGACTGTGGATGACTTGGAGGCAGATGCTGGAGAGTTGATTGCCTCTGCTGATATTGAGGCTGATGCTGAGGAGGAGGACGAAGAAGAGATCACCTTCATGGAAGATCTCGAGGACCCCGAGAAGGTGCTTCGAATGGCGGAGCAAGCTGCGGCTACAGCTGCTGGGTTATGAGACCACATGAAAACGGCGTGCCTCGCACCCGTGAGGGGTGAGTAAGAACTTCACATCGCTGTCTGCAGCGGTTGTGATTTATTGACCATGGATTGCTCGTGGAGCATATCCATACAGGTAGGAACAGCGTTCCTTGTAACAAGAAATAATCTTCAACTTTCACTCTAGGAGTTTGTTAGTCCATCCATTTCTTTCCTTCTTTCGTTTCCTGGGCTTGGTGTGGGGATGTACAACATCCACTACATATCCAGAAGCAGGCGGCGCGGGTCACTGATGGCCTCGGCGATGCTCTTCAGCACCGTCACGCCTTCTCGTCCATCGATGATGCGGTGGTCGTAGGTTAACGAAAGGAACATCATGGGGCGCGGCACCACCTTGCCCGCGTGCACCGTCGGACGCATCTTCACGCCGTGCACGCCCAGCACAGCCGACTGCGGCGCCGACAGCATTGACGTGCTCAAGAGCGCTCCGTTCACGCCGCTGTTCGACACCGTGAAGGTACCGCCCGCCAGGTCCTCCAGCGCCAGCGTGCCATCACGCGCCTGCTGGCCGAGCGTAGTCAACTGCTTCTCGATGTCCACCACGCTCAGCTTCTCAACGTTACGGACGACAGGCATCACCACACTACATTCGAGATGCAACGAAATGTGTTATCAAGATCATTCTCATCCAGTAAACCACTCGATCACTTACCCACGCTCAGAGGCCACCGCCACATTGATGTCCACGAAATCGTTGTAGACGATCTCCTTGGCGTCCATGTCAACGACTGTAGATGATGAAATAGCAATAACAGCAAGTCAGCAACAGCATACTCACCGACAACTAAAAGCGTTGCACTTACAGGAATTAGCCGCCGGAATACGCTGAAGCGCCTGGGCACTGGCCTTAAGGAATGACGACATGATGCCGAGCTTCACACCGTGGGCCTTCTCAAAGTTCTCGCCCAGCTCATCACGGAGAGCGATCAGGTTGCCCAGGTCGCACTCCTGGAAGGTGGATAGCATGGCCGCGGTGTTCTGCGTGTCCTTGAGTCGATGCGACGCACGGATCTTCAGAGCGCTCATCTGAACGCGAGTCTCGTTGCGGTTGTATCGGCCCGTGTCAGGCGCCGACGGAGGAGCAGTCGGAGCAGCGGTCGAAGGCTTCGGCGGCGAAACCGGGGCAGTGTCAGCAGCAGGTGCAGGAGTTGAGGCCGAAGTAGGTGCCGAGACAGCAGCCTCAGCAGGGGCAGGAGCCGCCTTGTCGATCACAAAGAGAGGCGAGCCCACTTCCACAACGTCCTCAAGCTTCGCCAGCACGCTCGTCAACTTTCCAGACACGGGTGCGTTGACATCCACGCTGACCTAGCGAAATCGTAAGCAACAGAGTCAGTCAAGGAAGGCAAAACTCCAGCACCGACTCAAGAGCGTGCAACAAACGCACCTTGTCGGTCTCCACAATGAGCACAGCCTCGTCAGCGCGCACGTAGTCGCCAATGTCTACGCAGGACAAGACAGGAAACATTAGAAGACTCGACGATTCAGTAGTCGATCTGCAGAAAAGGTTACAACTCACTCTTGAGAATGGTCACAATCGTGCCCTCCGAAATGGAATCGCCCATGGACGGCACGTTGATGGTCTCCAGGTCCTCACCAGCAGGTGCCGCTTCCTTAACCGGAGCACCAGCAGTGGGGGCCGCGGCCGTTGAGGTGCTACCAGCCGCCTGCTTCGTCACGCTGAAGAGCGGGGCGCCCACCAGCACGTTCTCGTCGATCTGGGCCAGCTGCGCCTCCAACACGCCCGAGAACGGCGCCCGCACATCCACGCTGACCTTGTCAGTCTCCAGGACCACGACCACTTCGTCCTCGCCCACGAAGTCACCGGGGGCTGCCACCACACAACCAATTCACGATCCTCTTGTCAGCACTAACTGCACCTCCTTCTGTACTTGAGCCCCCGTACCTTTCAGCCACTCGACCACTGTACCCTCTGAGATGGAGTCGCCCATGGACGGCACCGGTACCGCCTCCGCAGCAGCTACAGCATCAGAGTCAAAGCACGCGCAACACGTCGTTAATTTGTCTGCTCAGTCGGCAGAAGAGCTGTCCGCCAGTCAGAATTCGCACCGGAGGAGAACGCGCGAGTCATCAGCGACGTCTGCGAGCGTAGGAAGCTGCACATACAACCAGAGAGTTGGTCACTACTACGTACATCAGGGCTGCAGTCCTGGGAGTCTAAACGCACCTGCGCTGCTGCTGCTGCTGAGCAACGGAGAAGGCGCGCGTCTGGCGGAGGGCGACCAGGGACACTTGCGAGCGCGCGGCTCTGGCGGCCTGGCGACTGGCGAGGCGGCTGCCGCTCGCGCGCACGCTGCGCACTACTGCTTGGAAGCTCATGACTGTCGCTGTCTCTGCTGGGCCGCACGATCGACTATGTTAAACCCTGAGACCGAGCTGCGACCGCCGCAAAAGTGTCGCCACACCACTCGCACACAAGTTGAACTTCGTTCAATGTGATTGGACGACGAAAGGGCATCTTCCTACTACCGTGGTTGGCGAGGTAAGTACGAAGGTGCGCAGCTAATGAAACCAGATCAGGCACAAGTTCGTTGCCGCGACTAAATCCTGGGTTGCTCGTCACCCCGAAGAAGGCCGGAGGCATTGGGCTGGTGTCACTACCGGTAACGATCAAGACACAACGCACCGAACACACGTTGCAGTGGCTCATTCAACGAGCACATAAATACTTTGCGGCATGGAGGCGATGGGCGTAGGATACCGGGGTTTGGCTGATCAAACAAAACTCAGAATCTCGCCTCGTCAACGCAGAAATCGACAGGAGCCCCAATCCAAACAGAAGCCAGGAGAGAGTCTAACCCAAGACTTAGGACAACTACTGGCCCACTGAAGCCCACCAAGAAGCCGGAACCAAATTGGGTTCAAGAACACTATGAAACCCGTCTTGAGGGAGTAAGTAGCTGGTGGGAGGAAGACGAATGGGTGTTATCCTACCGCAACCCCTTCCCAATCAAGGCACACCACCAAGACGGACATCCAGCAGAAATCACATCGTTCTGGGAGAAGTCTCGATGGAGTTAGAATCTTGGATCCGCGATTTGATGTTGACTAGCTCCAAGTACGACAGTATAGAAGATTGCGCCATAGCGACCTCAGCGAACCGGGCCAGACGAATTTGTTCTATCACCCCGAACAGATAGCAAGCAACACACGGACGCAAAATTACGAAGGTGGGCAACAGTCATTCTGTTAGCAGGCCCAACAATCCCTATTGGGGAGGAATTGACGGCGACGCCATCGCGCCACATACGGCATCCCCCACACAACTACGACTGGCGAGTCGTAACACCAGGGAAAATAACAGGCACCAGTCGAGATGAAAACAGGAATTTGACAGGGACAGAACAGCTACGTCAAGCAGCAGGTGGTCTCCACTGGTATTTCCTCGGTGAACACCCGACCCTTCAAACAGAATCGGACGGAGAGCACGATCGATGGACTGCTCGGTTGAATAAGGAAGGTGCGGTATTTCAAGCCCACCCAGATCTCCATCGCTTTCCACGGAAGATACCAGCTACGACCACCAATGGGCATCTACGGAAGGCCAGGCATTTCGGGAACCATCCCGATCAGTTACCGACAACACCTATCCTGGCTCAGGGCCTATCAGCGATCTTGCACATAACTAACTTGTAAATAGTCCGACTGAACCTCTCTCTCACAAGTTCATTGCCCGCCAAGACTACGGCATCCTGAAGACGACGCAGCTCATTATCAAAATCAGACACGGCACCTCCGCGTAAAGTCGGTAAGTTATCACCCGAGCCGGCATCTGTGAAGACTGCACTATGACAGACAAACATCGACAGCAGTACACTGTCCGATTCAGTAGCTACCCAGCTCAAGCCTATGCTGACACTATAGCTGTCAACAACACCAGTCAATCGCAAACAGCAACGGGCACAATCGTCGCTCCAGCAACCACAAGAATAACAGCCAGGCAGGAACCTGTGGCGCGTAGAGAGATTACAGAACGTCTCAGCGCGATTTCCGCACTCCCGCGTCAGCACAACCTCATCCGCCACAGCGAATTGTCGACCAGCCTATGATCCCTGTTTCCAGCCTTCAACTCCAATTATGAGCTTACGTGAGGCTCAAACATAACCTACGTCGGACACCAGCATCTTCCAGGTTTCATCTCCCCAGTAGCGGATAGTCAGAGTCACTACCGTTCAGCTCAAACCTTTGCCAGCAACAACCTTCACAATGCAGATCAAGAATATGTATCGTTGCATGAACAACTCGGTGAACACCCGCAGTCAACAGAATAATGGCCATCAGCCAATACGACACAAGTATCTTACAAGCAGTCCCAAGACGCCCAAGTGCAAACACGCATCAATTTCGCGACTTCAGTCTCAATTCGGGGCTAAGACTCGCCACCAAGGGCCCCAATCACAGCACGATCAGGTCCCGCGCATGCCTCACAGCACAGTAATTCAAAGAGCGACCCGTGTGCAGTAATAACTCAATCGAGAAAAGGACGGCCAGGCCATTCACTCCAGCTACTAAGTCAACTACTATCAGCTAAGGCCTTACTTCACGCGCCATTCGCCACGGCTGGCAATAGCGACAACCATCTCGCGTCGAGACGCCTTCTGCATTTCATGCTTACTATTATAGTACGACACATTTGGCAACATGAAATGAAGGGCCCTCACATTCGATTATAAGCCGTCACCTCATGGGGCCAGTCTCTCGGAGCCTCGTTTCGCAGGGGGCGTCAAGCCTCGGATCGTATCTCAAAATGAACTGCTCTATCACCCCTACAGTGCCTTGGTAACGGAAAGCAGCCCTATGTTCATCGTGATCGACGTGGTGGTGCGGATCTCTACGGGTATCCTTTTGGGCGCAGCACATTGTGCGTGTATGCTCGGACCAAATGGTGCTTCACATCACGTATTTGCTGGGGCTGTTCAAGATCCTGAACTTCGGCTTGGCGTTCGTGTTCCTGAACTCGAATACGATGTCGGCCACAGCGCGCACCTTCGTGGCTCAGGAGTACAGCGGCATTAACTCGATCGTGATCCTGGTTTGGTCCGTCCGCCAGCGTATCGCCTTCAGTACCGGTGCGCACATCAGCGCGTGGGTGGTACGCTCAAACGATGACTCGCTGTCTGCGATGCAGTCAATGCTGATGTCGTTCCCGACTTCGCCGTTCGGCTGGCTCGCAAGTACGATTGACAGAACGGAGCCTCACGGAGCTCTTTTTTGCCAAAATGTTTTGGATTTCTGCCTTCCATATCCATAGCATATAAAGAATGTACCGTAATAGCGTTTTCCTTTCTTGCTTCCCAGGTCGCACTATCGGATAGTCTCATGAGTCTCATTGCGGAGTACATGTACACTGTATCCCCGCCAAGACAAGTGAACCTGATTGCACGTCACGTTGGTCCGTCGGAGAGGAAAGTCCACCCTGGATCGTTTCACCATGCAACAGACACTTTCTCCACGTTGTAAACTGCTGATGGATAACTAAGAACCGACTGCATGAATAGCAGTTGCCTTTGAGCACTGGTGCGTTTTCCGCCAAACAGTGAAAGAGTTGGAGAAAAGCAAAAGGCCTTCCCCATGTCAGAGAGCTCCAGTCAACACTCTAACGGCGATCGTCGAGCGGGACACATCGTCGTGCGAGGTGTCGGTGGCGGAGGCGATCGTTTTTCGCCACCGGTTACTTCTCGCAGAACAGCCTGCAGTTTGTATGGCTCCGGTTCTTGCATTCCCCATCCCACCATCGCTCCCAAACGAAAACGAGTCAGCAGCAAGCGTCAAAAGTTGGTGCTATACCATTGCAATCTCAGAAACTCGCATAGATGGGGGACCCGAATATGGCAAACAGCCGTGATGAATTTCTCCAACCTTTGACAACTGCGGTAGACGTGAAAGTCTCGCGCAACAGCCGCCTGTAGAGGCGGTGCGAGCGATGGTTGCAACCACAAAGGCCAGTCCGTCGCTATCCGCGCGGCTTCCGACACCTCACTGCACCGCGAAAGCCGTGCATTCCCCCCTTGTTGGCGCCTGTCAGTCATCTCGCGTCAGCGTAGCGCCACCGGTGGTCGGCGCGATAGGAACTTCCTGTCGTTCGCGCGCACAAGCGAAAAGCGCGCGGCCGGACAACAGGCCGCGTGCGAAGGATATTTACTAGCAGTCTAGGCACTAACTTATTCCGCAGCATGGAACGGAGACGGCGGTGTCGGTCCAGGAGACGAGCGCTCGCGTCCGGCCTCCTGGTGGTCGTCACGCTCTCCGTCGCGGCCTGCACGGCGGGACTTGCGACGGCTCTGCAGGTCGCAGATGCCAGACACCTCGAGGAGAGCGCCAGCAGCTCCGGTAGCAGTTCAGGCTCAGGCTCAGGCTCCAGTTCTTCTAGCTCGTCAGCAGCCACGACAAACAGCTCGACGGAGACCGATTCCCCCGAGTGGACACCGGTACCAAATGCGCCGACGAGTCGGAGCAGCTCCACAACAGGAGACAGCAGCGAGAGTTCAGGGACAACACAGCCTCCGACTTCGAGTAGCGCAAGTAGTAGCGCAAGTGCATCAGATACAGGGACACCAACAACACCAACGCCGACACCTCAGACAGTTTCGAATGCAGGATCGAGCTCTAGCAGCACGCCGAGCTCTACTACGCGGGCTCCGACCTCTACAACCCAGGCGCCGTGGACTGAGGCTCCGTCGTCGGCGTCGGCTTCTGGCACGTCTTCAGGATCGAGCTCTAGCAGCACGCCGAGCTCTACTACGCGGGCTCCGACCTCTACAACCCAGGCGCCGTGGACTGAGGCTCCGTCGTCGGCGTCGGCTTCTGGCACGTCTTCAGGATCGAGCTCTAGCAGCACGCCGAGCTCTACTACGCGGGCTCCGACCTCTACAACCCAGGCGCCGTGGACTGAGGCTCCGTCGTCGGCGTCGGCTTCTGGCACGTCTTCAGGATCGAGCTCTAGCAGCACGCCGAGCTCTACTACGCGGGCTCCGACCTCTACAACCCAGGCGCCGTGGACTGAGGCTCCGTCGTCGGCGTCGGCTTCTGGCACGTCTTCAGGATCGAGCTCTAGCAGCACGCCGAGCTCTACTACGCGGGCTCCGACCTCTACAACCCAGGCGCCGTGGACTGAGGCTCCGTCGTCGGCGTCGGCTTCTGGCACGTCTTCAGGATCGAGCTCTAGCAGCACGCCGAGCTCTACTACGCGGGCTCCGACCTCTACAACCCAGGCGCCGTGGACTGAGGCTCCGTCGTCGGCGTCGGCTTCTGGCACGTCTTCAGGATCGAGCTCTAGCAGCACGCCGAGCTCTACTACGCGGGCTCCGACCTCTACAACCCAGGCGCCGTGGACTGAGGCTCCGTCGTCGGCGTCGGCTTCTGGCACGTCTTCAGGATCGAGCTCTAGCAGCACGCCGAGCTCTACTACGCGGGCTCCGACCTCTACAACCCAGGCGCCGTGGACTGAGGCTCCGTCGTCGGCGTCGGCTTCTGGCACGTCTTCAGGATCGAGCTCTAGCAGCACGCCGAGCTCTACTACGCGGGCTCCGACCTCTACAACCCAGGCGCCGTGGACTGAGGCTCCGTCGTCGGCGTCGGCTTCTGGCACGTCTTCAGGATCGAGCTCTAGCAGCACGCCGAGCTCTACTACGCGGGCTCCGACCTCTACAACCCAGGCGCCGTGGACTGAGGCTCCGTCGTCGGCGTCGGCTTCTGGCACGTCTTCAGGATCGAGCTCTAGCAGCACGCCGAGCTCTACTACGCGGGCTCCGACCTCTACAACCCAGGCGCCGTGGACTGAGGCTCCGTCGTCGGCGTCGGCTTCTGGCACGTCTTCAGGATCGAGCTCTAGCAGCACGCCGAGCTCTACTACGCGGGCTCCGACCTCTACAACCCAGGCGCCGTGGACTGAGGCTCCGTCGTCGGCGTCGGCTTCTGGCACGTCTTCAGGATCGAGCTCTAGCAGCACGCCGAGCTCTACTACGCGGGCTCCGACCTCTACAACCCAGGCGCCGTGGACTGAGGCTCCGTCGTCGGCGTCGGCTTCTGGCACGTCTTCAGGATCGAGCTCTAGCAGCACGCCGAGCTCTACTACGCGGGCTCCGACCTCTACAACCCAGGCGCCGTGGACTGAGGCTCCGTCGTCGGCGTCGGCTTCTGGCACGTCTTCAGGATCGAGCTCTAGCAGCACGCCGAGCTCTACTACGCGGGCTCCGACCTCTACAACCCAGGCGCCGTGGACTGAGGCTCCGTCGTCGGCGTCGGCTTCTGGCACGTCTTCAGGATCGAGCTCTAGCAGCACGCCGAGCTCTACTACGCGGGCTCCGACCTCTACAACCCAGGCGCCGTGGACTGAGGCTCCGTCGTCGGCGTCGGCTTCTGGCACGTCTTCAGGATCGAGCTCTAGCAGCACGCCGAGCTCTACTACGCGGGCTCCGACCTCTACAACCCAGGCGCCGTGGACTGAGGCTCCGTCGTCGGCGTCGGCTTCTGGCACGTCTTCAGGATCGAGCTCTAGCAGCACGCCGAGCTCTACTACGCGGGCTCCGACCTCTACAACCCAGGCGCCGTGGACTGAGGCTCCGTCGTCGGCGTCGGCTTCTGGCACGTCTTCAGGATCGAGCTCTAGCAGCACGCCGAGCTCTACTACGCGGGCTCCGACCTCTACAACCCAGGCGCCGTGGACTGAGGCTCCGTCGTCGGCGTCGGCTTCTGGCACGTCTTCAGGATCCAGCTCTACGACGCAAGAGCCGTGGACTGTGACTCCATCGACGCGATTCCCAGGGTCAGCATCAGAATCGGAGTCGTCAACTACAACTCGAACTCTATCGCCACTTGAGTCTTTATCGAGTTCTTCTTCCGGCTCTACCACTGGCCCAAGCACGCAATCCAGTAGTGGCTCTGGCACGGACGCTCCTGTGTGGACGAACGCGCCGACGGAGGCCCCCACGACGTCGACCTCTGGGTCGAGCACTGGGTCGAGCACGGGTTCGTCGACGACGTGGACGCAAGCTCCGACGACGTCGGCATCGTCTTCGGGTTCGGCAACTGGCCCGAGCACGCAATCCAGTAGTGGCTCTGGCACGGACGCTCCTGTGTGGACGAACGCGCCGACGGAGGCCCCCACGACGTCGACCTCTGGGTCGAGCACTGGGTCGAGCACGGGTTCGTCGACGACGTGGACGCAAGCTCCGACGACGTCGGCATCGTCTTCGGGTTCGGCAACTGGCCCGAGCACGCAATCCAGTAGTGGCTCTGGCACGGACGCTCCTGTGTGGACGAACGCGCCGACGGAGGCCCCCACGACGTCGACCTCTGGGTCGAGCACTGGGTCGAGCACGGGTTCGTCGACGACGTGGACGCAAGCTCCGACGACGTCGGCATCGTCTTCGGGTTCGGCAACTGGCCCGAGCACGCAATCCAGTAGTGGCTCTGGCACGGACGCTCCTGTGTGGACGAACGCGCCGACGGAGGCCCCCACGACGTCGACCTCTGGGTCGAGCACTGGGTCGAGCACGGGTTCGTCGACGACGTGGACGCAAGCTCCGACGACGTCGGCATCGTCTTCGGGTTCGGTAACTGGCCCGAGCACGCAATCCAGTAGTGGCTCTGGCACGGACGCTCCTGTGTGGACGAACGCGCCGACGGAGGCCCCCACGACGTCGACCTCTGGGTCGAGCACTGGGTCGAGCACGGGTTCGTCGACGACGTGGACGCAAGCTCCGACGACGTCGGCATCGTCTTCGGGTTCGGCAACTGGCCCGAGCACGCAATCCAGTAGTGGCTCTGGCACGGACGCTCCTGTGTGGACGAACGCGCCGACGGAGGCCCCCACGACGTCGACCTCTGGGTCGAGCACTGGGTCGAGCACGGGTTCGTCGACGACGTGGACGCAAGCTCCGACGACGTCGGCATCGTCTTCGGGTTCGGCAACTGGCCCGAGCACGCAATCCAGTAGTGGCTCTGGCACGGACGCTCCTGTGTGGACGAACGCGCCGACGGAGGCCCCCACGACGTCGACCTCTGGGTCGAGCACTGGGTCGAGCACGGGTTCGTCGACGACGTGGACGCAAGCTCCGACGACGTCGGCATCGTCTTCGGGTTCGGCAACTGGCCCGAGCACGCAATCCAGTAGTGGCTCTGGCACGGACGCTCCTGTGTGGACGAACGCGCCGACGGAGGCCCCCACGACGTCGACCTCTGGGTCGAGCACTGGGTCGAGCACGGGTTCGTCGACGACGTGGACGCAAGCTCCGACGACGTCGGCATCGTCTTCGGGTTCGGCAACTGGCCCGAGCACGCAATCCAGTAGTGGCTCTGGCACGGACGCTCCTGTGTGGACGAACGCGCCGACGGAGGCCCCCACGACGTCGACCTCTGGGTCGAGCACTGGGTCGAGCACGGGTTCGTCGACGACGTGGACGCAAGCTCCGACGACGTCGGCATCGTCTTCGGGTTCGGCAACTGGCCCGAGCACGCAATCCAGTAGTGGCTCTGGCACGGACGCTCCTGTGTGGACGAACGCGCCGACGGAGGCCCCCACGACGTCGACCTCTGGGTCGAGCACTGGGTCGAGCACGGGTTCGTCGACGACGTGGACGCAAGCTCCGACGACGTCGGCATCGTCTTCGGGTTCGGCAACTGGCCCGAGCACGCAATCCAGTAGTGGCTCTGGCACGGACGCTCCTGTGTGGACGAACGCGCCGACGGAGGCCCCCACGACGTCGACCTCTGGGTCGAGCACTGGGTCGAGCACGGGTTCGTCGACGACGTGGACGCAAGCTCCGACGACGTCGGCATCGTCTTCGGGTTCGGCAACTGGCCCGAGCACGCAATCCAGTAGTGGCTCTGGCACGGACGCTCCTGTGTGGACGAACGCGCCGACGGAGGCCCCCACGACGTCGACCTCTGGGTCGAGCACTGGGTCGAGCACGGGTTCGTCGACGACGTGGACGCAAGCTCCGACGACGTCGGCATCGTCTTCGGGTTCGGCAACTGGCCCGAGCACGCAATCCAGTAGTGGCTCTGGCACGGACGCTCCTGTGTGGACGAACGCGCCGACGGAGGCCCCCACGACGTCGACCTCTGGGTCGAGCACTGGGTCGAGCACGGGTTCGTCGACGACGTGGACGCAAGCTCCGACGACGTCGGCATCGTCTTCGGGTTCGGCAACTGGCCCGAGCACGCAATCCAGTAGTGGCTCTGGCACGGACGCTCCTGTGTGGACGAACGCGCCGACGGAGGCCCCCACGACGTCGACCTCTGGGTCGAGCACTGGGTCGAGCACGGGTTCGTCGACGACGTGGACGCAAGCTCCGACGACGTCGGCATCGTCTTCGGGTTCGGCAACTGGCCCGAGCACGCAATCCAGTAGTGGCTCTGGCACGGACGCTCCTGTGTGGACGAACGCGCCGACGGAGGCCCCCACGACGTCGACCTCTGGGTCGAGCACTGGGTCGAGCACGGGTTCGTCGACGACGTGGACGCAAGCTCCGACGACGTCGGCATCGTCTTCGGGTTCGGCAACTGGCCCGAGCACGCAATCCAGTAGTGGCTCTGGCACGGACGCTCCTGTGTGGACGAACGCGCCGACGGAGGCCCCCACGACGTCGACCTCTGGGTCGAGCACTGGGTCGAGCACGGGTTCGTCGACGACGTGGACGCAAGCTCCGACGACGTCGGCATCGTCTTCGGGTTCGGCAACTGGCCCGAGCACGCAATCCAGTAGTGGCTCTGGCACGGACGCTCCTGTGTGGACGAACGCGCCGACGGAGGCCCCCACGACGTCGACCTCTGGGTCGAGCACTGGGTCGAGCACGGGTTCGTCGACGACGTGGACGCAAGCTCCGACGACGTCGGCATCGTCTTCGGGTTCGGCAACTGGCCCGAGCACGCAATCCAGTAGTGGCTCTGGCACGGACGCTCCTGTGTGGACGAACGCGCCGACGGAGGCCCCCACGACGTCGACCTCTGGGTCGAGCACTGGGTCGAGCACGGGTTCGTCGACGACGTGGACGCAAGCTCCGACGACGTCGGCATCGTCTTCGGGTTCGGCAACTGGCCCGAGCACGCAATCCAGTAGTGGCTCTGGCACGGACGCTCCTGTGTGGACGAACGCGCCGACGGAGGCCCCCACGACGTCGACCTCTGGGTCGAGCACTGGGTCGAGCACGGGTTCGTCGACGACGTGGACGCAAGCTCCGACGACGTCGGCATCGTCTTCGGGTTCGGCAACTGGCCCGAGCACGCAATCCAGTAGTGGCTCTGGCACGGACGCTCCTGTGTGGACGAACGCGCCGACGGAGGCCCCCACGACGTCGACCTCTGGGTCGAGCACTGGGTCGAGCACGGGTTCGTCGACGACGTGGACGCAAGCTCCGACGACGTCGGCATCGTCTTCGGGTTCGGCAACTGGCCCGAGCACGCAATCCAGTAGTGGCTCTGGCACGGACGCTCCTGTGTGGACGAACGCGCCGACGGAGGCCCCCACGACGTCGACCTCTGGGTCGAGCACTGGGTCGAGCACGGGTTCGTCGACGACGTGGACGCAAGCTCCGACGACGTCGGCATCGTCTTCGGGTTCGGCAACTGGCCCGAGCACGCAATCCAGTAGTGGCTCTGGCACGGACGCTCCTGTGTGGACGAACGCGCCGACGGAGGCCCCCACGACGTCGACCTCTGGGTCGAGCACTGGGTCGAGCACGGGTTCGTCGACGACGTGGACGCAAGCTCCGACGACGTCGGCATCGTCTTCGGGTTCGGCAACTGGCCCGAGCACGCAATCCAGTAGTGGCTCTGGCACGGACGCTCCTGTGTGGACGAACGCGCCGACGGAGGCCCCCACGACGTCGACCTCTGGGTCGAGCACTGGGTCGAGCACGGGTTCGTCGACGACGTGGACGCAAGCTCCGACGACGTCGGCATCGTCTTCGGGTTCGGCAACTGGCCCGAGCACGCAATCCAGTAGTGGCTCTGGCACGGACGCTCCTGTGTGGACGAACGCGCCGACGGAGGCCCCCACGACGTCGACCTCTGGGTCGAGCACTGGGTCGAGCACGGGTTCGTCGACGACGTGGACGCAAGCTCCGACGACGTCGGCATCGTCTTCGGGTTCGGCAACTGGCCCGAGCACGCAATCCAGTAGTGGCTCTGGCACGGACGCTCCTGTGTGGACGAACGCGCCGACGGAGGCCCCCACGACGTCGACCTCTGGGTCGAGCACTGGGTCGAGCACGGGTTCGTCGACGACGTGGACGCAAGCTCCGACGACGTCGGCATCGTCTTCGGGTTCGGCAACTGGCCCGAGCACGCAATCCAGTAGTGGCTCTGGCACGGACGCTCCTGTGTGGACGAACGCGCCGACGGAGGCCCCCACGACGTCGACCTCTGGGTCGAGCACTGGGTCGAGCACGGGTTCGTCGACGACGTGGACGCAAGCTCCGACGACGTCGGCATCGTCTTCGGGTTCGGCAACTGGCCCGAGCACGCAATCCAGTAGTGGCTCTGGCACGGACGCTCCTGTGTGGACGAACGCGCCGACGGAGGCCCCCACGACGTCGACCTCTGGGTCGAGCACTGGGTCGAGCACGGGTTCGTCGACGACGTGGACGCAAGCTCCGACGACGTCGGCATCGTCTTCGGGTTCGGCAACTGGCCCGAGCACGCAATCCAGTAGTGGCTCTGGCACGGACGCTCCTGTGTGGACGAACGCGCCGACGGAGGCCCCCACGACGTCGACCTCTGGGTCGAGCACTGGGTCGAGCACGGGTTCGTCGACGACGTGGACGCAAGCTCCGACGACGTCGGCATCGTCTTCGGGTTCGGCAACTGGCCCGAGCACGCAATCCAGTAGTGGCTCTGGCACGGACGCTCCTGTGTGGACGAACGCGCCGACGGAGGCCCCCACGACGTCGACCTCTGGGTCGAGCACTGGGTCGAGCACGGGTTCGTCGACGACGTGGACGCAAGCTCCGACGACGTCGGCATCGTCTTCGGGTTCGGCAACTGGCCCGAGCACGCAATCCAGTAGTGGCTCTGGCACGGACGCTCCTGTGTGGACGAACGCGCCGACGGAGGCCCCCACGACGTCGACCTCTGGGTCGAGCACTGGGTCGAGCACGGGTTCGTCGACGACGTGGACGCAAGCTCCGACGACGTCGGCATCGTCTTCGGGTTCGGCAACTGGCCCGAGCACGCAATCCAGTAGTGGCTCTGGCACGGACGCTCCTGTGTGGACGAACGCGCCGACGGAGGCCCCCACGACGTCGACCTCTGGGTCGAGCACTGGGTCGAGCACGGGTTCGTCGACGACGTGGACGCAAGCTCCGACGACGTCGGCATCGTCTTCGGGTTCGGCAACTGGCCCGAGCACGCAATCCAGTAGTGGCTCTGGCACGGACGCTCCTGTGTGGACGAACGCGCCGACGGAGGCCCCCACGACGTCGACCTCTGGGTCGAGCACTGGGTCGAGCACGGGTTCGTCGACGACGTGGACGCAAGCTCCGACGACGTCGGCATCGTCTTCGGGTTCGGCAACTGGCCCGAGCACGCAATCCAGTAGTGGCTCTGGCACGGACGCTCCTGTGTGGACGAACGCGCCGACGGAGGCCCCCACGACGTCGACCTCTGGGTCGAGCACTGGGTCGAGCACGGGTTCGTCGACGACGTGGACGCAAGCTCCGACGACGTCGGCATCGTCTTCGGGTTCGGCAACTGGCCCGAGCACGCAATCCAGTAGTGGCTCTGGCACGGACGCTCCTGTGTGGACGAACGCGCCGACGGAGGCCCCCACGACGTCGACCTCTGGGTCGAGCACTGGGTCGAGCACGGGTTCGTCGACGACGTGGACGCAAGCTCCGACGACGTCGGCATCGTCTTCGGGTTCGGCAACTGGCCCGAGCACGCAATCCAGTAGTGGCTCTGGCACGGACGCTCCTGTGTGGACGAACGCGCCGACGGAGGCCCCCACGACGTCGACCTCTGGGTCGAGCACTGGGTCGAGCACGGGTTCGTCGACGACGTGGACGCAAGCTCCGACGACGTCGGCATCGTCTTCGGGTTCGGCAACTGGCCCGAGCACGCAATCCAGTAGTGGCTCTGGCACGGACGCTCCTGTGTGGACGAACGCGCCGACGGAGGCCCCCACGACGTCGACCTCTGGGTCGAGCACTGGGTCGAGCACGGGTTCGTCGACGACGTGGACGCAAGCTCCGACGACGTCGGCATCGTCTTCGGGTTCGGCAACTGGCCCGAGCACGCAATCCAGTAGCGGCTCTGGCACGGACGCTCCTGTGTGGACGAACGCGCCGACGGAGGCCCCCACGACGGAAGCACCTACGACGGAGTCTCCTACGACATGGACTCCTCCAACGGAGGCTCCGACGACGGAAGTGCCTGCGACTGATGCGCCTTCGTCGATATCGACATCTACGTCTGGGTCAAGTGGTAACCTGTTGCCATCGATTCCTCGAACGGAGCCCCCGACGACAGACGCTCCGACGTCTGGATCTAGTGATAACCTGTTACCAACGGAAGTCCCTGTCACCCCAGCGCCAGTGCCGAGTACTGCCACCCCAGCGCCAGAGCCGACTACTGTCACCCCAGCGCCAGAGTCGACTACTGTCACCCCAGCGCCAGTGCCGAGCACTGCCACCCCAGTGCCAAAAACGTCGACCCCGGTGCCAACGACCTCCGCTCCTACCCCAGAGCCTACCCCAGAGTCAACTCCGTGGAGCCCTCCCCCCGTGCCTAGTAATCCCACGACGACCAGTCCAGCGCCATCCGAATCTTCTGGGTCTGATGGCTCTTCCTCGTCTACAGGGTTTTCTGATTCACCGAGTGCGTCGCAGTCATCCGAGCCCTCTGGGACACCCTCGCAGGACACCACATCTAGTCCTCCTCCAGTGACAAGTACTCCGCAGACAGAGGCCCCGACAACTACGCCGACAACCCCTCCTCCATCTGGATCGAGTACGAGCTCCGATGTGTCATCTTCGTCTGGATCGACCACGAAAGCTTCAGCGTCGACAGGTTCAGACGATACGACGTGGAGCCCCCCACCCGTGACAAGTGCACCGAAGACAACGACAGCTCCGACGTCCGCGCCGAGCTCTTCTTCTTCGAGCGCCAGTGCAGCGGCTTCATCAGGATCATCAGACTCATCTGAGACTGGTACAGATAGCCCGTCTTCTGAGCAAACGTCGGCTTCGGATGAAAACACACCCAGCCCCGCACCTGTGACTAGAACTCCTACAGTATCGACGGACACGACTCAAGCTTCGGAAGCTGGCAATGATATTGCACAAACGGCGCAGTCTTCATCCGACTCCTCCTCATCCGGATCAACGACGCCTAGTCCGGCACCCGTGACTAGGACCCCCTCATCAGGGACAACTATGACAATGCCTCCGTCCCCCGCTTCATCTGATTCAATGGGAACAGTGATCCCTGCGGACACGTCTGGTATCGACAACTCGGCAGCAGAGGCGGTCACAAAGCATGCCGACTCCGGCAGTAGCGATCGCGCTGACAAGAACACGATTGATGATAACGACATGGTTCTGCTGGGCGACACGGGCTCTACAATTGTGTACTCAGACGGAAGCACGATTACGACGTTCGAGAAGTTCAACCGCGGCGACCTTCTTGACGGCAGTGGGTCGTTCAACAGTGTCATCGTTGGCGGTGGAAACCGCTCGAATATGCCTCCTGGAGCCTCGATCTCACTGTCTTCTTCGGCGCAGGAGGTGCAGAATGCGCTGCTCTATGCGAGCTACGCACTCGGTATCGTGTCCACAGTGCTGTTGGTGTTCTTCCACCTTCTGGCCCTTCAGCGTCCACCTTGGCTGGGTGGAGCATCCGAAGTGAGCAACCAGGATGGAGCAAGTGGCCGAGCGAGCATGGGCTGGCTTACCCCAAATGTTTGGGAACTGGTTGTTATGGTGGGCTACATCCAGCATGTGAACTCCATTTCAATGCTGGAGCTGACGAAGGCACCTCAGATCGTGTTGGACTTTGCGGACTCATTCTCGTTCGCAAATCTGCACATGTCTTCGGTGACCACCACCGCTGTCTCTGAAGCCTCGCGCAGGTTGCAGCTGGTCATTTTGACTGGCATCGTGGCGTTCTCGGATCGTATTGGCATCGATGAGGACGAGGCACTCTTGACTGCATTCTGGTTCTTCCTAGCCGTGGTAGCCATTGTGATTGTGTTGTTTGCCATTGCAGCGGCCTTTGCGTTCTATCGCCACCGCATGTCTGCAGATACGTGGTCGGCGTTCTGGCCAACGTCGCTGCGCAACAGTTTTGCCATGTGCGTGGTGGGACTGGGTATCGCCGTTTGGATGATTTGCGTGTACCCACTTGTGGCCATGTCATCGTACGAATTGGTCATGGAGTTGCGTTACCGAGTTGGCGTCGGTCTGGCTGTGGCACTGTTTTCCTTGTGGGCTGTAGTGGTCGGTGGGCTTTGCTATGCGTTCGTGAGCGTGCGAGCCATCCCAATCAACGATGCTTTCCGTTTCAAGCATTTCTCAGTGTGGGGCACACTCTACGGTGACTCCAAGATGGCGTTCCGTTATTTCTTCGTGGTGACGGTGGGTTTCCAGATTCTACTTGGTGTGCTCACTGGTGCTGTGTCGGGTGTGCCAACGCAGTTGGTGGCGACGATGATCACGCATCTGCTGTTCGTCGTCGTAGCGCTCATCATCCGCCCGTTTGCGGCTCGCTGGGTACTGGGCGTGGTGGTTGGTCTGCGTGTCGTGGCGATTGCCAACTTGCTGTGCAGCTTCGCGTTCGTTACGTCCAGCGAGCTGAGTATCCACTGGCGTGGTATTGTGGCGCAGGGCTTCGTGATCTTCAACGCGATTGTGTTTTTCCTGTTCTTCGCGCGCTACGTCGCCATGTTCGTAGTGGTGCTGAAGCGCTGGTCCGGCTTCACTCATCGTGAGAGCATCATGCACTCGCAGCAAAGCTACGAGATGGAGGAGCAGATTGCTGGTTCGAGCTCGGACCAGACTCCCATCTTCTTGACGTACGATGTGCGCGAACACCACAACGACGGCGGCAGGTTCATTGCTTCGGGCGCAGGATTTGCACCCTCACGAGGACCGGAGTCAGCAGGATATTCATCCGGGTACTCGTCTGAGTACTCTGACCGATACGCATCCACGCCTGCATATGCGTCTGGCCACTCGTCTGGCCAACGGTACGCGGCAACACCTTCCGGGTCATCAGGATACTCCTCGGGCCATGGGCAGTCACGGGGAGCACCGCGCTTCTATCAGTAAGAGCCGAAAGACCCCTTAGTTGCAGTTTTGATAAGTATGTGTGTTGATGTTCTGTCAATAGGTTTAGATAAAGCCACCTAATCAACGTAGCATTTGCAAATGAGTGTGGTTGCCTATTGCATTGTCTGCTCACACCGCGGGCCAGTATGAACTGATAGGCATGACTCACAAAGTCCAGCCCCGCTTCTTATTAGTGGAATTTCGCAGGTCGAAAGACCTGCGCTTGGTGGCGCAGCACTGTAACTTATCAAAACCGGGTACCAAAGCAGGACTTCTCTTTTATCTTACTTGAAAGAGACCTCTCTCAACAAGACCATCTATCTATGGCTTGAGCCAAACCATCAAGCTTACATGTAGATGCGCAACTTGTTTTTTATTTTTATTTTGTGCGGTTACCCCGATTGCACTCGGGGTGAGCACTGCATCAACCCCGCCCACCAGATATCTTGCGTCAGGATTTACTGTTTTGTGTATGCTTAGCTCTACAAGGGCACCTACATGTATTATACGAAGAATCCAAAGCGGTCACTGGTCGTGACTTGGCCAATGTTCGCATCTGAGAAGAATGGGATGGGGAAACGAACAGCCCTGAAGAAGGAGACGTCGTTACATTCAAATACTTCACCGGCCTTCAGCTATACCAAGGGACAAGCGTCCAGTTCTCCACGACTTGGAGTTCTAAGGAACCAGCGTGTCATTTAACTGCGTAGTGCATCCTACTTTATCAATTCATCTATTTTACTTCCACCAGTCTCGGATGCCTATAAACCATGTACAACTCTCGACTTACTCTTTCTTTGTTATCGACCTGCGTACTCCCCCCGGGCGGCGCCTCCGGGTTGCCTATTGACCCTTTGTGTTGTACACGTACGGGAAAATAATATTTTCCGACTTTATCCGAAATTCCAACAATCAGAGGCATAGTGAAAGCAAGTACGTTTTGCGTTGAGTGAGATCAAGCGCACCGACCATGCCGCTCATGCCCGGGTCGCCGCGGCCGGGCACGCCCGCGCCGCAGGAGGAGGACGACGGTGTGTACCGCTCTCTGTTCCAGCAGCCCGTGGTGGATATCCCTCCAGCCGCGCCTTCCTACGCCTGGTTCGAGTTCTTACTGCACCCAGAGGCGCTCCAGAAGCACGTACGTCTGTCTGCCATTTCGCCCCCCCTCGCTGCAACTTGACCTTCACTCTGTATGTGTAGCTCGCAACGCTCCGCCAGCAAAAGAAGCGCGACATGCACAGCGCCACGTCGGCCATTGAGCTCGTGCGCGAGTTCCTGGATCAGGCGCAGCTTGTGGCTGACGAGGGCAACGTGCGCAACAAACGCTACAGCGCGCTACTGCTGGTGGCGGCCCAAGTGGCGCTGCAGATGCAACTTCCGCTCTCGGCCATCGAGCAGGCACTGCCTTTGCACTTCCAGCGGCTGCTGCTGGACGGCATCGTAGATTTCGCCGAGCAGCCGAGCAGCAGCCACAATGAGTTCACGCGGGACGTGTCTCTGCAGCCCTACGAGGCCCACGTGCTGCACAACCGGTGGACGCTGCGCGCGCTCGTGCACCAGTCGCAGAACGGCTACCTGACGTGCAGCACGCGCGGCGAGGGCGAGGAGATCTCGTCCACGTACCAAATGGCGCTGGGCGACCTCATGGCGAGCCACCTACAGATCGCGCAGAATATCCAGACGATCCTCATGAACGACGACAAGCAGAAACTCACGGCGCAGACTCAAGTGGAGACGTACTACGACCTGGGTGTGTACTTTTTCAGCTTCAACGGCTTTGAGAAAGCTTACAGTTGCTTTAGTCGAGCCTCGGAGCTGGTGGAGGATGGAGAAAGTGGAGACGAAAGCATGGAGGAAGGAGGGAATGCCAAATTACCTGCAGAGGACTGCGCGCAGCTGGAAGGATACCTTGCTGCGTGTGAAGCGGTGCTTGAAGTGCAGTCTGTGAACGAGGGCCCTGCGGTGCTGAAGACGCCAAAGCTGCAGATTGAAATGGCGTGGGAGGCTCGAGACTGGGACAAAGTGATTGAGCTCCTAGAATGCGATATCATTGCCTCGGAGCTGACGCGGCTGCCGCCGGGTTATCGAGCAGCGCTGGAGCAGCAGGGCCTTCGTCTATTGCGATCCAGTAGCAATAACGCCATGGAGGATGATCCGCACATCGCGGCTCCTACGATTCGGTTCTTCTACAAACGCATTGTGCTGGAGAACGCTGTAATGGCCCTTCTTCTTGAAGGCAGTCAAGAGGAGGCCACTTCTCTGGAGACCTGCACGTGCGTGTGCAGCCGTCTCCTTCAAGACGAGATATTCCACTCGGTAGCACGAGAACCACGCGACGGTAGCGACGCAAAGAAATGCTTTTCAATGCTAGCGCGGTTTATGCTGGCGCTAAGTGGCTTTGCACTCGCAAATGCTCCGGATAGCAATGCAAAGTCGCGAATTGAGATCCTCTTGGTGCAGATTCTTCGACACTTCCCCTGTATCGCGGGTATACCTGGCGTACCGGAACTTCTACGTCGCTGCGATGACCTCCGTGCGACCGAAGATGTTCTCGCTGTGCCTTTTGCGGAGAGCATTGACAGTCTGGTGAGTGTAGAAGCGCAACTCAGTAGCGCGGTAGCTAAGCAGAGGGAGCATTTTCGCTTGACGGCGGACGTGGGCAGTACATTCGCTTTTGCGAGCGCAAAGGCGAAGGATGAGTTTGTTGCAGCACTCCAGAAGGAATTGGTTGGGGTGTCCAAGAGCGATCACGATGCAGCTATGGAAATAAGTGATCAAACCGGACGTGACGACGTGCTTTCGAGTAATTTGATCACATTTTTATCGGCCAACAACTGCTGGGAAATGCTGTCGCAGTGCAAGGCTGTGATACCTGCATCTTCGCAATTGCGTTGCGAATTGGAGTTTGTGGTGGCGTGCGGAGCGTTAACACAATATTTGGCGTCATTAGCGACCTCTCCGCTTTCAGCAGGTGCGTTGAAAGCGAAGAACTCGTACGCTGGTGGCGACGTATCTTCAGTTTCCGAGAAGATTGAGTTTTCCATAACGGCAAGCAACAAACTTGTGGCAGATATTTTGCTGAAGTGGCGTGAGTTAGTGAACGCAATCCATGAAGCCTCGGTGGAAGCTGCTGTGGACGCAAAACAGATCGAGGAGAAGCCCAAGAAGGTGCTGATGGGACTTCCCCTGTGGCTAGTGGAGACGCTGGTGTGCGTTTCAGCGGGGCTGTTACACCGCGCGTACATGCGTAATGCCTGCGACTACCGTGTTTCGTTTGATCTCACTCCATACGGAGACCTCGCCTTCTTAGAGGCGTTTGCGCGTGATACACCGCCTACAACTCCCGACTCGGGAGCTGGCGATACTGCCAGCTCTGGAAGTACAGATACCCAGTTCACTACGGTGCCATTTTCGAAAAACTTCCAAGCCGATTTGGTGGGGTTACATTCTAGAGCTCTCGAGAGTTTGGTGCATCGTTGCGACCGTGAGCCAAGGTGGCACTGTGCTAAGGCTGACATGTTGCTGAATCCTCTATCGAAGCAACGCTTGTCTTCGGCCTCTGGTGAGTCTAACTGAGATCAACTTTGGACTGTACGCTTGACTTACATGTTGCAACTGTTATGATATTTTTTGTCAGATCCGCGCGCCGCTCTCGAGGGCTATTTGGTGGCAGCCTCGCTAGCAACAAATTTCTTTTCAGACATGGTATCCGTGGTGGATATCATAGATCAGAGCTCGCTTGTCCGTTTGGTACGTGACTCTCTTCCTGCCGTGCGATCGTGAAAGTGTATGCTCGGTGGTGCCTCATAATGCTGACTTTCTTCTGCGTACTTGACAGAGTCAATGCCTAGTGAAGGTTGGTGCGCACGTTGCAGCTGCTGTGCTCTACCAGTGCTTTATGCCGGAAGAGTTTAAGTACGGTCTCCGTATTTTGCGTCTGTCCCCTGCGTCCCACGACGACGCATTCTTCCAGTACTTTTGGGAGGTAGGTTTTGTCAGCATCAATGTTTGTGTTGTGGGTTGATATGTGTGGAACTGAAGGGTGTGTTCTCTTTGATGCAACTTGTTTATTGTAGCTGCCATTCCTAGAGCTGCTTGTGGATCTGCACTCCAGTCCGACATACCTAAACGATAGGTAGGCTCAAGTGCTATTGGAAGGGTATGCTATGAGGTGGATTGATATCTTAACTGTTATGGTGTTGTTATTCAGACATGTTACGCTGCTGACAAACCTGATCCAGTCTCCCGAGTTGAACAGCTCAAACCCCTCACCAGTCGTGAAAGATGCGAAGCAGCGCATTGTTCGCTGCTACTTCCGGGACTTGTGCCGAATTTATCTCGACAACTAAGAGAAATGCATGGCCATTCGAGCTGTGCGCTCAAGTCGGATCCTGAAAATGACTTATTGTGGTGTCCTTCCGTGGAGTGCTGAGCAGGTTTATCTTGGGCGCGATGTGTATGTGAAGACAGGAACTGCGGCAGCGAGCGACGACAACTATTTTTGCGTCAGCGCAGTCGTCGCTGCGAGCATTCGACTATGAATAGCGCCGAGCGCTGCCATGCTTGGCCTCGACGTGCACCACAAGCTGAAAACACCAGGTTCTCCAGCAGTCACAAGCAGCGGCAAGGATGGCGTCAACGACGACGCCCAGGAACACACTGCTCGGGGCGTCCAACTATGAGCCGCGACTGCGCTCGCACCTGAAGCCACAGCGCTTCAAGCTCGTCGAGGAGACATTGCGTCTTGACAGCACGTTGAACCAGATGAGTTTGCTGACGACGCGGCTGGACCTTAGTGACCCCGAACGGTTTGAAACAACTGCCAGCGATATCGGCAAGATGGCAAGCGAGCATCCAGAGGAGAGCAAGTTCGCGCCCCAGAACGTACTGAAGGTGCTGCGCTTCCAGACCTTTTACATCGAAGGCGTGGATGAGAGCAATCTCGAAGTTGTACGGCTGCGCAAGAACACCATCCTGCTCTACCTGCACGATGAAACCTTTGAAATCATTGAGCCTCGGGTGGCCAACAGCGGCATCCCGCAGGGTACTTTCCTCAAGCGATGCAAGCTGCGACGCCCAGACGGCGAGCTTTACACGTCTGCAGATCTTCATCTGGGCTTTGACATGCATATCTTCGGGCGAAGCTTCAAGCTGTATGACTGCGACGAGTTCACGAGGGAGTACTACGCGCAGAAAGGAGGTGACGTGGGTACCCCGCTCCCGCTGCCTAAAGACGAGTACACGATAACTCGCGACCAAATCACGCGCATGTGTGGCGGAGACCACGACCACTTTTACGGCAAGCAGCGGTATCCGCTCAAGACCTACATGGAGGCGTCATTGGGCAACTCCATCCGTTCGCGCCTGCAGTCTGAGAAGAAGCGGAAGTTCCTGGCCAACAACCGCAAGGTGCTGTGCTTCCACTGCGAGTACGACGTGCGCGACCAGCTCTACGGCGACCTCATGTCGTACACGCTCGACTACTTCCTCGAAGATGACACGATGGAGTTCAAGGAAGTAGCGCGCCCAAACAACGGTCGCGATCCGTTCCCGCTGCTGCTGCGTCGCGGCCGACTCCTCAAGGACTGGCAGCAGAACTTGACAGACGAGCAAGACCGCGGCGTCGAAGAGCCCACCAGTGCAGACAGCTACTACGGCGAGACAGATTTGTATGTCGGTGCTGTGCTCAACGTGTTCGGGCGCGTCATGCGTCTGGTGGATGCGGACAGATACACGCGCGACTACTACCAGATGGCCTGGGGCCGCGTGCTGGAGCCCGCGGTGCCCACGAAAGTGGAGAAGCCCGTGTTCCCCAAACCCGAGCCGGCCCCGTACAATGGGTACGGCACGGAGGAGGACTCGTTGGGGTCGTGTCACTCGCTGTGCCCCAAGCCGCCGCGCAAGGATTTCAAGAAGATGGCCGAGTTCGACCGCATGCTGCTGCGCTTCCGCGCGCGGCTCATCTCGAGCCGCAAGGAGCAGCAGCAGCGCCGCTTCATCGTCACGTATTTCCTCACGGACGACACCATGGCCATCTACGAGCCGGAGCTGCGCAACTCGGGCATTGTGAACGGCAAGTTCCTCGAGCGCGGCGCGTACAAGAGCCCAGAGGGCGTGCGCTACATCCTCGAGCACTTCGTGGTCGGCGCCGAGCTCGTGCTCAGCTCGCACCGCTTCCAGCTGCTCGACGCCGACGAGTACACCAACAAGTTCCTCGCCTCGTAGCCTGACTAGTGATACCAATAGCATCTCGATATCTCGATAATGAAGTGGTCCGCAATGGTTCACCTTCAACTTGGTTTAAGCGTACTTAAGTCAAAATATAGTCTGTCGTGTTAACGTGTCTATCGCAACCGACAAATGGCTACTTATTGACGTGTCTTCAAACTCATTCTCATTCCTTCATGAATCACAATATGTCACACGCCACGACACCGCTAGTGGTGGGCGTGATTTTTCCGGCCAAGAAGCTCGCTCGGCTGCAGGAAGTGCTAGACCTGGAAGTCGACGGCGTGCGCTTCGTGCTGATCGACTTGGAGGCCGCGACGCCCACGGGGGCCTCCGTAACATCCGCCGACCTGCAGGCGGCAGCCGTTCGCTTGGCCGGGCGCTACGGGCCGCTGGACGCGCTTCTGCACAAGCTGGCACACGACATGGTGTTCGCGGATCTAGGGGACGCAGATGCAGACAACCGCGTGCAGTTAGTGCAGGAGTTTGTGCGCCAGAACCCATCGATGCGCGTGGTGGACCCCGTCGAGAGCGTACGGCTGCTCACGGACCGCCACGCGGCCTGTCGGATGCTGCAGACGCTGCAGACGGAAACGACGCAGCTGCAGCCCTTCAAGGTGCCCAATTTCCACGTGGTGGAGAGCCCTGCGCAGTTCCAGAAGCTGCTGAAGGAACTGGACGCTGGACGCACGAAGCTTCCGCTGATTTGCAAGTCGGTGGAGGCCTGCGGTGAGTTTGTGGTTGGTGGGTGAAGAGCGGCTGGGTAGGAGGACTCATGGAGGTTATGCTGTTATTATGCTGCTGCTGCTGTTGTAGCGACGGACCGCTCGCACATGATGAGCGTCATCACCAAGCGTGAAGACTTGCACTACGTCGAGTACCCGGCGCTGTATCAGGTTCGACAGGCTGCTGGCTCTGCTGTTGGGATGCCTCCTGACTTATGTTTTATTATTGCTGACGCTGCAGGAGTTCATCAACCACTCGAGCCGCCTCTTCAAGGGCTACGTGCTGGGCGGCATCATCAACGTGGCCGAGCGCCGCTCGTTGCCGAACCTCGTGGCTGGAACTGCCCATCACGTGCACTTCAACACCCAGGAGAACTACCCAACTAGCAAGGACTTCCACCCACACGCCGACGACGGGACTTCGCAAGATGAGGTTGTCAACGGTTGGACGCAGGAGGAGATTTTCGCAGCGGTGCGCGCAATCGGTGAGCGCCTTCGGGAGGAGCTCAAGCTGACGCTGTTTGGCTTCGATGTCATTGTGGCGGACGACGGCGCGCATGACCTTTACGTGATTGACGTGAACTATTTCCCGTCGTACAGGGAGCTGGATGATCTGAGCACCATCCTCAGGAAGCACATGAAGCAGCTCTGCGGCCGCCAGTAGCGTAAAAGCCATCTCGTTTTCGCTAACGCACGCACTCCATGTTTGGTCATTTAGACCACCATGTTATGACAGCAATCGTGGATGCATACTTCGTAGTACAAGAAAGCTGCACTAGAGCTCATACCAGCCTTTTTCGTGTTTAGCCCTCTCGATCTGCTCCTTGCGCTTCGCTACAGCAGCAGCAGTGGCTGGCCCCGCAGCAGCTTTGTCTTGTCCCAGACGAGACCCGCCAGCACGACTGGCATCTCCGAGTTTCCAGTACATTTCGTCTACTTGCTCTTCAAGAGGACAATGCCACCTCGCGTTGTCTCCAATGAAAAATGTGTCTAGGATTCGTCGGAGCTGGTCGTTCCAGACATGAATTTGCTGCTGCTGATCCAATGCCATGTTCATGGCGTCCATAGCCGTGATTTCTAAGCCAGGGACTGCCTTCAGGGAGTACAGGCTCGCATTCAGTTCGTCCAGACTCTTTTCCATTGAAGAGCGCAACTCCCGCCTCGAACTCTGGTCAAAGCTGCTGAGGTATTCTTCTATAGGGCCGAACAGCTTCTTCAGAACCGCAGGCAGTTGGCTATCAATGCCCTCAGCTACCAACTCGCGGACAACTTTCAGCTTTGACAACAACTGCTTCAACAACACGTCCAAGCGCTGCTCGAGAGTTTTGGCTTCGTCCGCAGTCTTGCCTTTCGTCTGCGCGATCTGGATTCGCAGTGTTAATCGATGCATTGGTTCTAGGACATGAACCGCAATTGTTAGGAACAGTTGATGCAGTTCCCCCATTTGCTGATGAAGGACGCTGATCTCTCGCGCTGCTCCTTCCGGTACTTCAGGTCGATATTTCGCCTTCGTTGCTATTAGTTCTCTGCCTCCACCACTTCCGATCGCACAGAGCTTCTCCACCATTTTATCCTCGTCATCACAGTGACTCCATTGGACTGAGACTGTCAAGGAGCCTCGCGTTCGGGGCGAGTTATTCCCTCCCTCCTCGTCCAGCAGAGGCAGGTCCGCCGTCACTTGCTTGGCGTGCATGAACGTTTTGATCGGGATCGTTGCCATGCCCAAGAAATCGCCAGGGGCGTGTTTTGTAGATCGTCTTTCGTCATCTGGACTCGCGTTCCCTTGCATAATATACTCATTCCAAAGTTCCTGCTTCTTTTTACCAAGATGCCGCATAGAGACAACGTCGTAGTCAAAGACCTCGAGTGTCAGAACGGCTTCAAACAAGTGAGCTGGGTTCTCACCGAGCTGATGCTCGACGAAGCTATAACGGAAATGAAATTCTTCGTTCCACTTGGGGTTCAGCGAGTTGTAGCGCACACTGGTCTCACCGGTGGCCACCACGTCTCCTGTTGGGCCCCTCAATGTAAGCAGCACAAACGGATCGCTTGTCAACAAGTCGCTAGCACGTAAATGTTTGGCCTTGTCAACTACAACGCGAATGCAGTTCAAACTCCGAAGAAGAACTCGCCGACGAGCTGCCATAAACGCACGAGAAGCCAAACACACAGATAAAAGCACACCCCGACGTCGGCGCTGTCGCTGTCTTCTTGAACGAAACTTGCGATACGCGTCTTGAACGAGAAGGACATGGTAGAGCAAGAACTCATCGGCAAGCATAACATACGTAGGTGGACGAGCAGAGTACTTGTTCACATCCGGGCATGAATACGGACTGAAAAACTGAATCTCCTTTGTCCGGTCGTTGAACACAGCTACCCACTGAAACGGATCTTCGGCATGCAGCCGAAGCAGCTCTTGGCGGTGGAAGCTTACTCTAGCTTTCATATCACTAGCCATGACGACGATGCGATGGGGCAGGCGTTCTTGCTCCTCGATCATCACCGCTTCCTTGTCTTCGTACTCTAGGGGTTCGACTCGCCAATTCGACTGGAATGTTTCGCCTGTATCTTGGTTAAAGTAGCGTGTAAAGAGATCACCACTCGGTCCCCGGCTCGTGATTTTAATCCATTCCGACGTCGCCGGGACCTTCCTTGACAGAGCTTCCTCCAGGGGTCCAATTCGTCTTGGTGCCCCGTGAGCATCAGCGAGTAGGTCACGAACGAAAGCTAAATTCTTTTCAAGTGTGGCGCGATCCGATAGCGAGCAGTACTCGCGCTTATCCTGCGATATTTTACGGGTTAGAATAGCTTCAGCTTGACCCAGCAGAGGTGTCGCTTGCTCTCCCCACCGCAAGTCACCCAGTCTGTCTCGATAGCATTTGCTTAGCCCTATCAGGTCCGTCACAATAGCCAACGAGTCAGTCGTATTCAGTTGAGCTCCAATCTTGCTCACCCGCCGCTGTAGCTCGGGCGTCAAGCGCACACATTTCGCGAAAAAACCATTTTGCAATGAACAGATCGTTATCTTGCATGAACATGGTCGCAAATCTACTCCAAACCCAGCGATTTGATACAAAGGTTTGTAGGTCTCCGTGCAAATGCGCTCGAACATCCTCCACATCCCAGTTCCCACTTCGGGTTGCCCACGTGGCAGTTCGCGTGGCAGCATTGCCCGAACATCTTCCATATCCCAGTTCCCACTTCGGGTTGCCCACGATCACTTGGAAACTTAAGAAAATGCGAGCTTGCTTGCCGTTGTGATCTACGCTCCCACTTCCTGGTCTTTGGCTTTGAGGTTTCGATAGAGTAAGCTCGTAGTATTTCCCTGGTGTGATCCCGTCATGTGCAACAAGCAAGTCTTGCATCGGCACCGTAACATAACCGATCGTGGCAGCGTCTTGCCATCGCGAATTTCGTCGCGTACGGTTCATCACGCTGATTGTAATAGTTATTCTGGCTGAAGTTACCGGGATCTCCACGTCTTCCTCCCAGCTTGGCGACAGATTCGTCCAGGTTGGTGGTGTCCGAGTCGGCGTCGCTTTCCCTTCGTACTGGATCACAACGCATGGCTGGCTGATCAACATGTTCGAGATAGCGACGTCGTGAGTCGCACCTACAAATATTCTGAGCCCCCGCAGATTCTCAGCGCGGTACCGTACACTATTAAGCATCCGGCCGCCACCCCCAGACACTTCACCCGGCGGTGCGGATTTCATCACCAGCTCCATCAGCTCGTGATGTAACGGGCGATAATCTCCCCAACTGCTTCTCCGCTCGGATGGAATCCGCATCACGTCTTCTTGTAGCTGTGCAAAAACGCCTCGCACAAAAAGCACCTCTGCATCTGTGAAGTCAAACGGGAGGCGAAGTGAACTCGGCCACTTGATCCTCTTCGCCTGCCTTTTCGCGGATTCAGACGTGAACATCCGTGCGCGAGTTCTCCGCTGCTCTAGGATTTCGTTTATAGCAGCGACGGCAGCGGCAAGATGGCGCCAAGAGCGCTCTGTCTGGGATACTTTAGCCGCATGCAAAAACGACAGTCGGAGCAGGATGAGTTCTTCGTACATTGCGTAACGCGTGTGCAGTTGAGACCCACGTAAACGACCCTGCAAACTTTCGTACACGTCAATGAGTGTCGATGGACTGCTTTTATAGCGATAAAGAACTTCAGCCATCTCGAAACAGAGTAAGAACGGTATGTGGTGCCACGACAGCAACAACAGCTTTATGTTGAACGCGCGCGCCTTCGTTGGAGGTGTTTTTGATCGAGTTTGCTTACCAATATGACGCGTCAGACTTACCAGGCGCGTTGTCCAGGCATCTTGATGCTTGTGAAAGCGGTCGAATAACCGAGCAATACAAGCATACGCACACTTCAAATGAAGACCCTCCTGCCATGAATCATTTGCGATGTAAGCGCGCACATGCGCCTTAAGGAGACTCCTGGTAAAGAACGTGTCTCCACAATCAGTGAACATTTCATCCGCGACACGTTGAAGCAGCAAGGCTTCTTGGAAAGGGCTTCCGCGGAACCTCGGTGCTAGACTATCGCATCGCCACGCCTTCAAACACATCCGTTCGAGTTTCTGAACGCGTTCCAAGCGACAACTGAACGGTTCCTGTTTCGAGAGCGATACATTCAGCGATAACGCACGTTGCACTGCCGTTAAATTTCCAATAAACCATTGTGCTTCAGACGTCGAACACATTTCAGGCCTTTCAAGGCGAGCTTGCTGCATCAGTAGGGCGCCTTCGTTTCGCTTATGCATATTGATCTTGACTCGAGCAGCTAGAAAGCTTACATTCGCCCGGTGAGAACAGTCTTTGGAGTGCACAAGAGCCTCCTGAGCTGCCACTGATGCGAACACCCAGGCTTGACTGGATTCTAGTATTTTCGCAATCTCGAAGCACACGGCACTCCACGTCTCGTTCCGTCGTTTCCACCGCTTGGCCTCGGAGAAACGCATCGCTGCCGTCTCGTTCAGTTTCCGCTCCCATTCGTTCCAGTCTAGGAGACTTGATCGCATTGACACTTTCTCTCTCAGAGACCGCTCCAACTTCTTCGCCAGCGAGGCAGTGTAGAGTGACTTGCGGACGCCTAGTTCCATTTGGACACCTGCCTCAGCGGGTAATTTTGCTATCATACCATGCAAACTGAAGTCACCGAGGTGAAGGGGCATTTTCCGCGTCTTGTAGACGTCGTCAGTAAACGCGATGGTCGATGACTCGATGCGAAGTGGTCGGTCTGATAGTTTTACTTGCAGTAGTATCTTTCCGGTCGATGACAATTTAGCATGTCGTTGCACCTTGTCGTCAGCATCAAGTGAATGAAGAAGAAAGGAGCCAACTTGCTCTCGTGTTAACAACCGTTTTGCATCGCTCTTCATCAAATGTCCATGGTAAAAGCCAACTGAAGGCCATAACTCTATCGCCCGATAACACTGTTTCAACAGCTGCCTCGCTGATCTCAGAAACGTGTTTGCTTCAGGCTCTCCCCCAGCACAAGTTTCGTACCTTTGCAATAAAATCAAAGCGAGAGTAAAGCGAACTTCCACGTCTGTAAACACGGCTTGTACTGGCGAATCTAGCAGGTTTTCCAACTGGACACAACTCTGCTCGTAGCAACTCTGCTCGAAATACACCATGCTGCTTAGCATCAGCAGCTGAGCTTCAAGCTCAACATCGGAGGCTGCACTTTGCGTCGTGTTTGATTTGTCTTTCGGGTGACCTTTAATTTCTCGCAGAAGATTGAGAGTCAGCGTCAATGCCTTGTCCCTGTCGATGGGCTTCCCACACAGAAACATACACCGTGCGAGTTCGAACTGTGATCGGTGGCGTAACTCTGTCAGCGAAGCAGCAACTTCTTGAAATGCTGGCCAGGAGTTTACCTGCACGTCCACTTGCAGGTAGCTTTCCCAGCCAACTCGTGCTTGATTAAGGTTGAGCACGTCCCCCGTAGCTTCGTACACTCTAAAATGGCTGATCGCGTACGCTTGCCAAAACTCAAGACGAGCAGCAAGACGTGCAACGCCACCGCTCGAATCATCGATTTTGCGAGAATAGTCTCGCTGGATAATCCAATCAGTCCCGAGTTTGGCAGGTGCTGCACTGAAGCTGAAGGACATCCTAGACCCACTGGCCAGCTTTCTACGGGACGTGCTTGCCACTATATACTGTTCCGTGGGTGAAGGCTGAGAAACTGGTATGGGTTCATCCGCAAACCCCTCCCTGAAGCAGTTCTCCAAATACAATGCAGCTTGGTCGTAGCGCATCCGTGCGAAAAAGTTGTATGCTTTGCTGGGGTTCTGTCGCCACCTTCGCTGCTCATGTCGACTCAAAAGTTCCCGGAAATGTGCACGAGCGCAGCATCCACGATAATGTTTCTGGATTGTCCGCGCGGATGTTGCGCGCAGCTTGGCTGTTGCTTGCCTGGCTCCTTGTAGAATCAACGGGGCGCAAACACAGGTAGCAACCCAGGTCATGCGTCGCTGCTGCACACATTGCCGTGCTCGATGGCAACGCCAGAAACACTGGATACGGATTGCGGCACACCATCGACGAATCCTTCTCGCGATGTTCTGGGCGCAATAGACTCGGATGAATCTCTGCAACCTTAGAGCAGCTTGGAGTTGAGCTCGTGCAAGTCTTTGGTTCCCCACTGCTCGTCTGGCAAGAAACGCTCGAATGCAGCACTGAAGCATCACCGCTGCAAATGGAACCACACAGCGCCACAGTGCAACCAACTTACCACGAGTCAATTGAACGGGGACGTCTACTGCTCGTACGACAGCCGGAGGGTGACGCAGGATTCGTCTCGCAAACAAATGGGCGCACGTACATCCCAACCACCAGGAGAGTAGCTGCGCTGGGGCGTGAAAATAAAAGCCACGCATGGGTATGATAGAAGCGAGTATCTGAAGGCAGTGCGTCTTGTGGTTTGCCATAACTTGAAGCGCCTGAGTCAAACTGGCTGAGTGCCGAGTGATCTTTGAGGCAATCTCCAGCTGACGCCGCCAAATCGTGTCTTGTAGACGCTGTCGTAACGCCACGGCTGCGCGTCTTCTCCATGAGCACTGGATCACGAGAGCCGCTGAGTGGCTGACGGTATTAATGACGCGATCTCTCGCTGAATTTGGGGCGTCCACTCCGTCGAAGCTCAGCCAGCGCTTTCCACTGCGTGCAACAAAGTCCCCAGTGTGCAGACCACGAACGAACTTGTCCGTGAGCTGCGTGAGAGTCTGCAGACGAGGGTAGACCTTTGGTAGACTGCGATGGACAGTTGAGTCCGATCCTCCTGACGACAGTTGCGCCAGTCGCCGGGGTTTTCGTCCAGCGACACCATCGGTCGGCAAAGGAGGCAACTCTGACGACGGCCACGCCCGCTTCGCTGAGCGCATCATTCAGTTCATCCCTGATCTGAATGGTCGTGGTTCAAATCCTCACTATAACACTCCATATCGCAACCGTTCCGACTTCCCAACACTTTCCGACACTTGGGTAATCGTAAGTAACAGGGATCGGAAAAAACCCGGGAAACTAGACTCAGGTACGTCGAGTAACCCGTATAAAAGTCGAGTAACCCGTATAAAAGTCGAGTAACCCGTATAAGAGTCGAGTATCCCGTACATTGTCGAGTAACCCGTATAAAAGTCGAGTAACCCGTATAAAAGTCGAGTAACCCGTATAAGAGTCGAGTAACCCGTACATTGTCGAGTAACCCGTATAAATGTCTAGTAACCCGTATAAGAGTCAAGTGACCCGTTCGAATGTCGAGTAACCCGTATAAAAGTCGAGTAGCCCGTATAAGAGTCAAGTGAGTCGAGTAACCCGTACAAATGTCGATTAATACGTATTATACACATAGAGATATTGAGTGACCCGTATAAGTATCAGAGCGTCGTTGTCAGGTAACCCGTACATGTGTCGAATACAGACAATCCTCTCGGTCGTGATATCCTGAGTAGTGATACCCTCCACGGAGAGATATGGGGAGGGCTCCCGATGACCGTCACCATACAAGCACGAGTCAAATATACCTCTACCCTCTAGTTACTGGTTTGTGATACAAAACACGTCATTATCACTATTCAAAGGTGCTTAACTATTGCTAAAGTCCATTTGGTGCAGGACGTCCGAAGAAGTCGAGCATCGACTTTTGCTGCTTGTGGCCTTGTCTACACGCAAGCTCCTCTCTAAATACTCGCTGCATCGTTCGAAGCCCGATAACGTCCCTTGAACGGACCCCCATCGCACCGGCGGTAACGAAAAGTTGTGCTATCCATTGAAGACGCTCCTTCAGCTCCTCTGTGGACAGGTTTTCGGGCGTTGGATAGGTTGAAGAAGTGCTTTCTTCTTCTTCGTCCTCGATACCGCCATCACCGACATCTTGACCGCACCCATTCTCGCGCTCTGAAGACTCGACCCGGCAGAAATCTTCGTCCGTTGGTTCATCCGCGAGGATGTTCTCGTCCGGTGGGTTCAGCAGCTCTTCAACCGACATCGGATTCGAGGGGTGGAGACGCGTCAGCATCTCTGCCAGCTCGTTCACGATGTCATCCTCCACGCCCGGCTCGGCGTACTCGCACGTGTAGTAGTCAAGCAAGCCAGTCTTCTTCCAGCAGTTACTGAAGACGCTGGGAAGCAGGGCGTTCCAGCTCTCGATGCTCCACAGTACTGCCTGCTGTACGTCGACGCTGTAGAGCTGTTAAGTTCAAATGTACCAATTTTACGGCACATTTCTGCCTTGTAATAACTCCAGCGAGTGATAATGTGGTGGTTCCCGACGCTATCACAAAGGAGAGGATTGTCTGTATATACTTGTATATAACCCGTGGTAAGTGTCGAGTAATCCGTATGTTGACTATCCTGTCAACATGTTCCTACTCTAGGACTACACCTTCCAGGCGAGGCGACGTGCTGGGAGCGAGACGCGAACGTGACGAGGAACATATGGCAGGTACTAGTGTTCGGCTGCCCGTGCACTTGGCAGTTCTGTGTCGTGATCGTAGGAGTACTGTCGCGAATCGCGGGGTAACCCAAGCGCAATGCACGGTTGCTAAACCAGTCTTCAACATTTATCTCTTTCGTAGGATAAGATCTACACAATCTGCGTCTCTAGTTCCGCTTCTAGTCCAGGTCCAACCAGCAGGTCATCCATGCTGGACTGGGCCTCAGCCAATAGCGCCTCGAACTCCTTTCCGATACTACCCTGTTTACGGGGCGAAGCCATGTCGGCCTGAGAGCCGTCGTCAGAGAAGAGAGTCTCGCTTGAGAGGGCTCGCTCACGCACCATGCCAGAGGAAGGCGAGAGGGATCCTGCGGCTCGCTTCGGCTCCAAATAAAACCCCTCGGGCTTGAGAGGAAGTGTCTTGACACGCTCTCGTGCGAAGAGAAGCGAGCATAGCTCCTTCAGTACCTCGTCGAGTACTACATACCCACACAGCAGTCGAGTTTCCGCCTCGTGATCATTCACTGCCGCATCATTGTCTTCGTCCACGAGCTTCTTTCGCAGCTCTTGCAGCTGCGCCGCCCCGTTAGGCAAACGATTCAAGCGACGCAGGGCATCGGCATACACCTCCTCTAGGATACTACGCAGGCTTTGAACCGCCGGCAACACTTCATCCAGGTCGAACACAACCGCCGAGCACCGAGACTTTTGTGCGAGAGCATAAATCAAGCCCGACAGCGCAAGGTTTTCTTGGAACGAGTTCTCCAGCAATCGCTCCACGCGGCTCAAAACAATGCGTAGGAAAAGTGGCATGTTCTCGGCATCCCTTCCAGCAGTTAATCTCTGCAGGAATTGTGACTGCGTTCGCTGTCGAAGGCCAGCCGGTTCCGCTGGCGAAAACGAAGGCAGGCTGATGCTTAAGTACACTTCGCGCAGAGGCTTCATCGAGTTGCGCGTGGCGGCCGTCCGACTGGAAGACCCTCTTGAAGGAGACGTCGAGCCCGTAGCAGCAATAGTAGCAGCATCAGTGGGGAGCCCAGCCATTTCTGCTGGCGTCGCTGTCGGTGCCGTTGTCGGAGATTCTGTTGTTGCCTCTTCTTGGTAGTCGACATCGTCGTCGTCAGAATCATCCAGCTCGTCAGGGCCACGCTGGCATGCGGCGTACTCTGCATCCGCAATATACGAAAGCAGCGACAGCACTTGGTCTTCTTGGTCATCAGCAGCCGGGATTTCCTCAGCCACATCCTCCGGGCCTGCAAACGCGCGGATTTTCCACAGATGAACGTTGGAGGCCACAGACGAATCCGGGAAGCGCGATGCAAACCATATCGCACCGTTAGCATGTGCGCTAGGGCTGATCAGCGAAGACGCCGTAGGCCGCCTCCGCGGACTCGACTCGCTCTCGCTCTCAGCGCCATTCTCAGGTATACTAACTGTGCCGAGCAACACACTATCCGCGTACTCGTCCTGCAGTTCCAGCACGCTAGTAAATAAGTCAATTGTGGCGATACACAACGAGCTCGAAAGAGAGTCCATGTGGCGCAGCAACTCTGACGGCAGCTGATGAGCTATTGAAGACCCCGGCGCTTGTGTTTCTTCAGCAGACCCAGATGAGTCTTCCTGCGCAGTAGGTTGAACGGGCTTGAGAGAGGCGGCATCAGTAGCAGACGCAGCTCTGCGCTCAAGGAGAAATTGTAAATAAATGAAAAGCAGCGGGTTCGCGCGTGTGTCTCGGCCGCAAGCTGTGAGTTCCTCCAGGATAATGCGTGCGTACAAAGTGGCAGCGCAGGCCGCAGCCTCCGATGTGTGCAGCAGACCTTCGAGAAGCGGGCCTTCCAGAAAACGAGTCCGGAACTGGTCCAGCAGCTCGTCTGCTATAGAGCGGCGCTGCAGTTCACCTGTAACTTCATCAACCTCCTCCAGCTCATAACGCGCCACCATAGCGAGCGTACAGCAGAAGCGCAGCCGCACGGCCAGAAAACTTAGCTCGACTTCCATGTTACCATCAAGGTCCGTCGACGACGCTGCTGCAGCCGGAGTATTCGCCGTCGTCGCCAGTGTCTTGGGAAGCGCATCGAACGCCGAAATCACGCCGTTCACTGCGTAGTGGCAGAACGGCGTGAGCTGCAAAACGAAGCGACACAGCGCCTTGTCGTGCACCGCAGCAGCAATCACCAGCGCCTCTCGACACTTTTCCCCCACTTTGCCGACAGCGTACATGTGCGGCAGCAGTCCTGTAAAGAGGATGAGCTCCGGCACTTCACTCTGCGTGTGGTGGTTATGCAGATGCAGGAACGGGTCGTCACTCGGCGACCGCAGTCGGTTGCTCCCACCGCCGTCTTGGGCCTTGGCAGCCATGTCCGTCGTGCGTATCATGAGTCGATCTGCATGCAGGAAGAAGAACTCAGTCTGCACAGGGTCTCCTCGCAGCTTCTTCCACAGGATGTTGAGCAGACTGATGAGGTACTTTCGGACCGTGGGGTCTTCCACCTCTTTGCGTGCGGCCGCCTGGATGAGCGCCACTACCGATACGTGCACCTCCCTTGTAGGCAGAATTGGGTAGCTCACGCGACTCAACAGCGCGCCAACGAACTGCATAGCGAGCGACATGATGCCGCAGGGCTGGTCACGCCGCCCCACCTCGCACAGGTGCGGGATGATCTGCTTCTCCAGAAGGTACTCGAGGCACTCGTGCGACGCGTGCTCCTGCTGATCCGGGGACGGCGGCGTTTGGGATTGTGCGCGCGAGCGGGAACGGGCGCGCGGCTCGGCGGCGTCCTCGGCCGCGGCTTTGGGGCGCGCCATGACCATCTCCCAGCGGTCCGAGTTGTTCTCCTCCTCGAAGATGAGCAGCACCAGCTTGAGCAGTGAGTCGCGCGTGTGGCTCTCGAGCAGCAGCCGCCGCTGCTCCGCCGGCTCCAGGTCGCGCGCCAGCACCGACTCGAGGAAGCGCGCGACTGTCGTCCACCGGTGGTGGAACTCGTCCACGCGCGACTCGTACAGCGTGGGCGCCACCATGTCCGCTGCCTGCGCCAACGCATCCGACGCGCGCGCCGCCACCTGCCGCAGCTTGGAGCGCAGCCAGCTCATGGCTTCTTCGCGCGTGCAAATTACGAGATGAGGGGAGTAATAGTATTCATGTGGGACACACTAAGTTGTAAGATGGAGTGAGGCAGAATCGTTATGACGTTCGGCAAGTGATCCAATGGGTTCATCCCATTCCATACTCTCTACACGACGCAAATACCTTCTCAATGCTTCGTTGATAGCTATCGTATAATGCGTTTAACAGTTTTACTCTACTTGGAATTTTCAGAACTTCGCAGACTCTTGAGAAAGCTCTTTCCGTCGCAGCTTGCCCAACGAGATACACCAGCCTTTTCGTCCCAAGAAGCGCTGGACGGGATCACGAAGTCGAGAGGCACGTTGCGATGACCATGCAACTGCTCGAACGTGGCCAGCATCGGCTCTACGTGCAGCTCCCACTTGGCAGCAGGAATTTGAAGACCAAACTCGATCGCTTCCAACTCATCGATCGATCGCGTAACCTAGTCAAAATAGGATCCACGGTTACGAATGTTGTTCACAGCATACCCAAGTTTGAACCCGTGCATTTCTTCTGGCCACGCCGCACCTGATGGTATCACAAATATGTGTGGTACCCGTGAATGTCCATAACCTCTGTAGAACATTTTCAGGGCTGGTAAAATGCGCTCACTCCACACCGCCTTGAAAAAGTCCCACACAAAATCCATAGCCTCTAGCTGGGATCTATCTCGAGAAACTTGTTTGGCGTATGCATTCTTACTATAGGATACGAATCCCACGCACAACATTTCCAAGCTTGAAACCCCACGTTTGTTTGGGCCATCTAGCATATCTCGGACCACATACGATGCGGGAACTCGGCAATGACCGTATTTCCGACGGAAAGCTTTCAGCGCTGGCAGAATACGCTCACTCCACTGCTTCCTCAACCATCGGACGTGTTTGCCCAGGGGACACCCCCATGCCACTTTCGGCCACACCTCATCTCCAAACGGAACTCGAAACGCAACGGGAATGATCAGGTGCTTCAGGAGCTGGAGGAACTGAGGAACTTGAGGAATGCAGGCTTTACCGCCTGCTGCCACGCCACGGGGTTGTGCACAGCGAGGGGCCAAGACACCGGCGACGCGGATCGCCCCCACGCGTAGCAGGCGACTCCGTGTCACCGACACCAGGCATCGCTCAAAATCGAACTGAAAATGGGACCAGTATTTAGGCTTTCTTTTCCACCAATCGTCGCTAGTTTCTGCCGCATCCACACAAGCGGCCCAGCAGATTGATCACTTAGCAGTACCGGAAGCAGCATGTTCGGATTCGGTAAGAGCAAGGAGCCGGAGCCCGCGGCCTCCTCGTCGAATTCCTATGCGTACGAGGAGCCTACGTACGACTACAGCGCGCCGGCGGCGTCGTCGTCCTTCGACTCTCCGTCCTCGTCCTCCCTTGGTGGCGGCGCGTCAACGGGCGCGGCCGAGATGCAGCAGCTCATCGTGGAGGAGCAACAGCGCGCGCTGATCCAGCAGGCCGTCTCCAAGATCACGGCCCTCGCCTGGGACAAGTGTAGCGCCAGCAAGCCCGACTCGGAGCTCTCGTCCAAGGAGAAGGACTGCATCAAGAACACGGCACTCGCTTACCTGGACACGAGCATTTTCGTGGTGCACCGCCTCAACAAGTCCGGGAGCGCCTAAGCGCGTCAGGACCCAGTGATAGACGACTACGGTATGGCAGGCAGGATAAACGTCGAGACAATAAACGAGCACCCCAGCCTAATTGTCGAATCTATTCTACTAGTGCAGTCCGTTCAGTTCTTTATGTCTGTCTAAGCTCCTCTGCCTGCTCTTTGGACGCGCCATGGCGGCCGCTGCTTTTGTACACGAAGAGGGGCACGTTACCATAGGGTCCAGCGTCGTGGCGCTCGTCGGGGATGAGTCCAGGGATACCCCACGTGTTGCAAATGATGCGCACGTCCTTGTCGGTCTGACTCAGCAGCTTCGTGAACTTGGGCGTCAACTGGTCCAGCGCGTCAGGCAGCAGATACGTGACGATGGCGGTGGCCTCCGATAGATCCTCCGCCAGCAGGTCGCCGTGCGAGACGCTCACGAGCTGCTGCAGGTCGTTGGCGACGATAAGCTCGCGGAAGCGCTTGATCAGGAACTCCTCGATCTCCACGCCGCGAGCACGGGCGCCGAAGCGCTTGGCAGCTTCGATGCAGATGCGTCCGTCACCGCAACCCAAGTCGAATAGAACCTGCAAGGATGTAGTAGCAAGCAAAGAGAGAGTGAGTCTCCTGGTCATTTCATAGCTCGAATCGACTGACGCACGTCGTTGGGGGTCACGCGCGCGATGTCTACGATCTTGGACACGACGTCGCGGTCGCTCTGACAGGGAGGCGCTAGCGAATCGCCCTCCATCCACATAAAGGCACCGGGATTCTGCTCCTCCTCGTCCTCCTCTTCGTCAAAGTACACAGGCTTGGGTGCCGCCATTGTCACGATTTCAATGTGGACTCGACCGCCATTTGCTAGAACCTGCATTAATGTATTTACCCTCTCAAGCCGTTTGCAACGAAGTGGTTTGTAACCTGTCTAATTGTATATCGAAACGACGCGGGCGATTACCCAGTGCTCGCGCGCAGCCCAGCTGTCGGCGCCGGCGGAGCCTGCAGTGGAAGCGCGGCCGCCGAAAACAGCGAGATCTGTTGTAAATGGTCTACGGAACTGCGTCGAGCGCGAGTCAATTGCTGGAAAGACACTTGAAGGTCGTCTTCTTCGGCGCTGGCCTGGGCCAGGGCCAACTTCAATTCAATGCAGCGCCGCTCAGCTCGACGCACAGCATGGCGCCGCTCATCTCGCTCTGCCTTCGCTACTGCTGCTGCAACTTTCGAGTCTGCTAGCTCCTTATGAAGCCTCTGCACGTCTTTCTCGGTGAATTTCGGCGTTGAATTAGAGGCTAGTGAATCGCTGCCGCTGGTGTTACCGCTCTCGCCGCTACTTCGACGCAGCAGCAGCTTGCGCATCACGGAGGCCACGCGTGCTTTCCTCTCCTCTTCTTCCTGTTGTTGCCGTCGCTGCTGCTGTCGCGCCTTGAAAAACTCGGCATCTTGAATCTGCTTCTGGGTCGTGTACGTCTCTGCGATGGCCAAGTCTCGGTCCTGCAGCAGTTTAATTATTCTTCGTTCCAGAAGTGCGATGCGCTCGTGGTTATCGTCACGTTCATCCTGCAGAGCCAGTAGTTTCTCGTCCAAGGTTTCCCACTCCCTCCGTGCACAAGACAATTGGTCCCAAGCTGCCTCAAATTCACCTTCAGCTTCGGCAAGTGCGAGTTGTGCCTTGCAAGTGTTTTCAAATTGTTGTCGCTGTTCCTCCTTCGTCGACTCGGAAATTCCATCAATGCATTTGTTGTCGTCTTCATCACTTTCGGCCTTGAAGCCTAAGAAAACTTCGTCAGGTAGAGAGGTCAGCTCATCCGCTGCAGCAGAGAGCAGCCATTGCACAAACGGCTCAAAGACGACGAGCGCCTCCGTCGGCGCTGGTAGCAGCTCTTCCTCTGAAGACATTCGTGCGGATATGATGACTACCAGCTCGCCATTTCGAGAGTGCAGTCTTGTACGGCGTCAGCTATATTTGCTTTTCATCCAGCCCTCAAATAGCCTCGAACTTCAAGCGAACGAGCCAGCAATCAAGAGCCAATTCACGCTAGTGCTTTGAAGCTGTTCGAATCTCAAGCGAATCCACGCGATCACTATATCAGCCGACGGTTTGTATATTGTTCCCCATTTGGGGATTGCAAGTATGGCTACAACTGTCTAGCGGTTGAAGCGACGAAAAGGCAACCGTTCCTGTTCACCAACCTCGTCGCTCTCACTATCGTCGCCCCGTTTCCTCTCTTCTCCATCATCCTCCTCATCATCGTCGTGTATCGTGAGCTCCTCCTCTGTCTCCTCCTCATCAATGGATCCGTTCCCATCTAATAGATTGCTTTCCGTCTGGTTCAATACCGCTTGAATCGCCATCGCTTCATCACCACGTCCCAAATGTGTGTACGCTTCCAGCACCGTCTTGAGCATGAACCGGCGCTGAAGAACACGTCTTCGCTCACCATCCAATGATGAGAAATCCTCAAAGAGTATAACCACCTCGTTGTAGCGATGAAGACGAAGGTTGGCCGCCATTCCGATCTCCGTCACTGCAATACCCAAAGGAATGTGTTTGTTCAGACGCAGAGCATGCACCATGTCGGATACGCGCTCGAGATCGTTGATGAGACCTAACCTGTAGTAGTATACTACCACCTGCTCGAGCGCGGCGTACTTGATAGGCATGCCGCTATCCAGCGCGTAAACGAACAGGTTGTCGACCAGATCTGCACGATGAGCTCGAACTCCAGCCACGATAGCCTCGCATAAGGCAAAAGCATTCCAATCAAGCGAGTGCGTATACCGCAAGAAAAACTTCCGTATATCCCCGGCACCCTTCACCGTGAGTCGCACCATCTTGTCCTCTTCGTTGTGCTCGTTACCAGCCTCGCCATCAAAGGGAAGTGATTCAAGCATCAGTGTGCGCATGAGCGGATATATGGCATGGTGGCTGACTGGGATTTTGTGCTCATCCATGATCTCCAAGATCTCACATGCTACACGAAGCCGCTTGCTACGAGTGCTAGACGTTGCAAACGCGACTCTCTTACGGAAGAGGTACTTCGACACGCGCTCCTTAATATCACGGCTTGCTTTTGATGACAGCATCAAATTGCGATACATTTCCATCAGCATCGCGTCTTCTCCCAACTGGTTCAATTGCTGCAAACAGATCTCAAAACGGAACTCCGTGAACATCGACATGGGCATATCCGGCGGGTGGCTGTAAAACTTCATCGCTCGCTCAGATTCTCCACAAGCTGCTGCAGTCATCATAATCATCGGTAACAGCGACAGCGGCACGTTTTCACCGGGTAGAGTGGTCACAATCTCCTCACACATATGCATCACACTTTCAAAATCGGTAAAGCTCTCATCGTGCAGCAGCGCATTCAACGCGTGGAAGTAGGACACTTTGGTCACATGAACGTCATGGCGCCGCATCGTATCCAGTAGCTGCAGCGCTCCAGTCGCATCCCGCACGTGTCCAAGTGCAACAAAAACCGATTGAGCCAGTCTCGGAGTCAGCAGGCTCGCCCCCTCCGCGGCTCGTTTGGCATCTCCTTGTTCTCGGAAGCAGCTCGAGAACTTGTCCACCACGTCCTGAAATCGCTGCTGGCTGTTCAACGCCCACGCATAATGTTCACAAATGACCGACCAGTGCTTGCGTTGTCCGGCAAAGTGCGGGAACTCCTGCTCCCAGATGAAAGCCACGGCCTCCACCTGCGCGAATTCCTGGCGCTGCCTCATGTGGTACAGCATCCTGTCCAGTTTGCCTGTGGCGGCTTTCAGCTGCCTCCTCGCCCTCTGGAAGCCAGTCTCCCTATCCACCACCGCACGCGGATCCGCCAGCTCCCGTGCCATCTTGTGCAAACTCGCTCGGGCGCGCTCCACGTTCTTTTTGGCGGGGGATCCGCTGGAGATGAGAGACGGGAACTCCCCCGCGCCCGCCTCCGCGCGCAGCTTCACGTCCTCCGTCCTTCTTGGCAGCTCTTTTTCTCGGCCCGTATCCCCTGTAACTACCGTCGCGTTGCCGCGCGAGGGACCGACGTCCGCGTGCAGCTGCAGGTGGAAGCTGAGGCTATGCGCGTCCGGTCTCCCTCGTCCCCGCGGGCCCTTGGCGCCGTCCTCTTCATCCTCCTCTTCGTCCTCGCGGGGACGCGCAGTCGCCTGCAGATGCAGCGGTCGCGACAGCCGCCGAGCCGTCGTTAGCGAGCGCAGCCAGGACGAGCGCCGACGCGCCGTCGTTAGCGAGCGCAGCCAGGACGAGCGCCGACGCGCCACCTCCGCCAGCATGAAGCCCGGCCGATCGATGTGTGGCCAAAAAGCTGTGGGGTTTAACACGAAACCTGTCCATCAGCATGGTATATGTCATTTGAAAGGGTCAATCAATACTCTCTTATATGGCATATGCCAATGCGCAGTGAAGGACACTTGCCAATCAAAAAGCTGATGGTGAGGTTGCTACTGTCGCCCCCCGGGCTTCGAGCTGAGCGCTTGAGCTTGGCGGCGCGCGCGTTCGCCAGCGGCCCGAAGGGGCTAACAGACTCATGGGAGGGTCAGGCGAGCCCCGAGTTCCGCTTGTTCCTCCAGATCAACAAACACCTGATGGTTCCAGTCAAATTTCGCATTCCGGTCGGAGACGAAGCATGGCCGAAAGCTGCGTGAAACATTATTATTGGATTAAGAAGGAGCTGAACGAGCTCTTGCTACACAGGAGCATGTGTCTGATGAAATCGGTACGCATTTAGTTATTGCAGGTATTCACGTGTGTGTTTTGCAGATGTAGATAGGATTAGCAGCCGCGTTTCTTAACTTGTTAATGTGTAAGGAAGTCATGGCAGCTAGGTTTTCTGTCTACTGTCCTACGCACGAAGGTGCTCACGTCACTTCGTATTATAAAGAACTATGCGATGTAAATGTTTGGACGCCGTCTCACTCATCAGTGCTTAAGGAAGTCTGAAGAATTTGAGTCCGTCGCCAGTCATTCTCGTTGCTCATCCGTACCTGGTGTTTCATTTGGTATTGCTTGTCATAACTTTAAAGGACTCGTGCAGCTGTGGTTCTTAAAAGGCGTGTCGTATTATCACTGGTCGATCGATACGAGAACATCACGGTTGAGCTATAAGATGTTCAAGAGCTTGCAGAGGTGCCAACAACACGCATTAGTTAGGTTAAGCCTTTGTCTTAATCACCCAGCAGCTGCCAGCACTCAGACAACAGTATTTTCTTAATTTCCTTTTTCAAAAGTAGAACTGCACGCGTGAAAAGCTGGTGGCCACACGTGAAGACCACTGCACACAGTGACTTCTTACAAGGTTTTCACGTATCTCTCACGTGAAAAAACTTCAAAACACACATGAAAAAGCCTGCCTCCCTGACGAAATGTACCTTGGTATGTACAAATCGAAATGGACAAGGAGATGCAAAGGCAGAAACTGCTGCTGCTGCAGCGGAAGCGGGGGGCAGTGATACTGTTGATGAAGACGAGTTTGGCGACTTCGAGCCGGACGATATTGACGGAGGCGACAAGTTGCTGACAAGCAAAGCGACCAGAGTTCACGATAATACTCCTCTGGCTACTGTGGAAACGATTCTGCGGCCCCGGCCAACGAACTCATGAAAGCACTTATGGCTGACTGTGTAGGCAGAGGAGCCACTACTGGCGAGTGCAACTGGTACACCTTTCGTAGCGATTGTCTTGACATTGCCGACGATAAGTGCCACGCACCCGAAGGGGATGCTCGATGTCGCGCTGCCGACGGGAGTATTGACGATTGTGGAACGACGCTGGACAAGTGCCGGTTTTTCGAGGCCTGTCGTGTCGTCCGTGGGCGGCACCTCCGGGATCTGGCTGCAGCGTGATCACGTGCGTTCGCCCAAATGCACAGCAGCACAAGGACCCTCATGTAGAAGCCTTGAAGAGGTTTCCACGACATCAGCGTACTTGCTTCCACAGCGTTCCTCGCGATGATGAACGGGTACTCATGGGTTACCAGCAGCGCGTAGAGTGACGTAGAGACCGGGTGTTTCTTGATAGCTGCGAGTAGACTGCCTCGCGAAAGAGAAATGTAGAAATACCGAAAGGTGACAATGAACGCAAGCGCTGCGTTCTGCTGAACGATAGTCACAATGTTCACTGCATCGTGCCAGCCTGACATCGAAGTCATGCACAAGTCGGCGATGCTCAGTACCGTGACACTTGTCCCCAGGACGGCAAACACTTCTGCCGCTCGCATGAAGTGGCGCAGTGACGCCAACTTGCACTGCTTCACGGCGTCGCGGGTGATGATGGCGGCCTGCAAGACGAGCGTGAGCACCAGTGTGGTCTCTGAGATGTCCGTCACGGTCTGAAGAGTGTGCTGGTCCACGTGAGCAAACGGCACGAGCGTGACAAAAGAGATCCACCCACTAGCGACTAGCAGCTGCACCCGCGGTTGAGCGAGTCGATTCGAGGCCGAGTAGAGGCTCCAGAAGTGAGCAGCGAAGACGAAGTCCAGCACGAGGCTCACGGGTAGGAAGAACCCGAGGTTGACGGCGGCTTCCACTCCCTCCCAGTGCATCCGTCGCTCGGATTTCTCATGCATTCGACTTTGGCTCGGATGTCAGACACTTCAACGTCTCCGTATTTAGAAAATGGGTACATTTTCACTCTTTCCGGACCAAGCACTCGTTCTGTCCCATATCCGAGTTGCTCGCCGAAAACGAGGGGCTGGCGGTCACAAGAGCCCTGAACCAATGCTACGCAGTCGATCGCGCAGCGTGGCGCTGCTGGCGCGGGCATTGCGGCGCTCGTCCGCGTGCCCCAACCCAGTCTTGTTGTCCGCGATCACTGGCCCCCAATCCGCGCACCGACACTCGTCGTTCGTGCCCCAGGGCTTTGACTCGCAGAAGCTCCGGAAGACTCCGTCGTTCGCCATCGCTGCCGCCTTCGAGGGCCACGAGGACCTGGAAGACGACGACGACGAGGTCGAGCATCTCTATGGCCACGAATCGGAGCCCGAGAGCGCCGAGGACGAGCAGGCGCGCGCCCTCAAGGAGCAGTTCAACCGCGGCATGGAGAAGAAGAAGCTCTGGATGCAGTCCCTGGCTTCGCAGAAACTCTACGCCGCCGTCGTGAAGAGCGTGTCCGACTGCTACGCGCCGCTGTACGCTGCCATGGGGCTGGAGGACAAGTGCCCGCTGCTCGCAGTAGTCAGAGACGAGGCCAAGGCGGAGCACGAGCTCGAGACGCAGTACCAGCCGCTGCGCTTCGACGACATGTTGACGAAATCCACGGAGCAGGAGGCCATGGCGCTGCTGGTCATCGCGCAGCAGCCGGTGCTGGCGCTGACGATTGTGGAGCACCGTCACAAGCTCGCGCAAGAACTGGAGAGACGCGCCAAAGCAGGAACGGGAGTCGTGCTGCCGGGGACGAACGTCATGGAGGACGAAAACGTGGTGACGCTGGGTAGCCACCTTCGAATGTTCTACTCGTGGGCCATGAGCGCCTACGCGATGTGCGGCTCGGACTATTACCCGCTGATGTTTAATATCTACCAGCGCGCGCAGGACGCGCAGGTGTACGTGACGGCCAATATGAACGTCCAGTACCTGTCGGCGCTGATCACGGAGAGACGCTATGATGAAGTATTCGAGTTCTATGAGTCCGTCACGCTAGAGCACCTGCCTACGTCCTTGTACTTCTACAGGCAGTTGCTGTTTGCAGTGTCTGCGACTCGACAAGTGGATCTTTTGGATTCGATCCTGGAAGATATGCGTGTAAAGGGCTTCAAGCTACGTGCCGATGACTACTTGCGTGCCATGCGCACGTACGACAACGAGTATTTCTTCACCGAAATGAAGCCAAAGGATAAGCGGTGGTCCAACCAAAAAAACCGAAATGCACGCAAGACAAAGGAGTCGGAAACTGTGCTCGTGACGCCCAGAGACTCATACGACATGTGCTTGAAGCGGATTCGTGAACAAAACGAGCACCCCGAGGAATTCGAGAAGCTCGTCGACGCTGCGCAGAGCGTGTTGGCGCTGTTTGACACGATGGTGGACATCGACGGATTGGCCCCACGACACGAGCAGTTGTTCCCACGTGTGATCACGGCTGCTGTGTACGCGCAGGAGTGCGAGCGCGTCCCAGAGCTGCTGGCTCTGCATGGTGAGCATGCCGATAAACCTCTTCACTACGCCGGCGTTCGCATGGGTGTGAATGCGCTACTGCTGCTAGACAAGCCCACGGAGGCTTGGGGTCTTATTCGGGAGGCGAACCCGGATCTCGAGCCTCACCGGTTCGCGCTCATGGCCAACATTTTCACTTATCTGTGCTTCAAGAAACGTGGTGCAGACATTATCGCACTGATGCATGATGTGGACAAGCTGGGGGTGCGGGGGGTGTTTACCCTTTCGGTGGTCAAAAGTTTGGTTCCTGCGCTGTGTCACAGTGTCGACAGTGTGAGCGACGACGAGTTGATGGAGACCATGAACCATTTCGACGGTACCTTCCGCTTGCGCACCAGCGAGCACCATTTTGGTGTGTTCCTGCGCGAGTGCTGCCACAGTGGACGTTTGACACTGGTAAAGACTGCTCTTGAACAATGGTTGGCTACTTCCGGCAACAAACGTCCGCTTAAGGGCGCTGTTGGTGTAAGGCTCCTGAGGGCATTTGAGGGCGAGTCTGACTGGAAGTTTATGGCCGAAGTGTTCGAGCTCATCGACTTCGCTCAGGTACATAACGAAGAGGATCGCAATGCCATTGTGATCGCTGTCTCGCACGCATATACAGCTCTCGGTCAACCTGAGCGCGTGAAGCGTGCAGAGCACGTGTCAATGGTCGCTAGCAAGCGGCAACAACAGCTACGTCAACACAAGTCTACGACGTATCAAAAGAAGAATGTGCACCGGCACCCTGATAGAGTGAACACTACGTCGGGTGTGGAGGCGAAGCCAGTGGTGATCAACGGCATCCCTGTCACTTCCTCGTCCTCATAGGTCAAGTTGTGCGCTGTAAAACGTTAATAGTAGCTTCATGGCAGGTACACCAATGGTGTGGATGAGTTTTCTTGCCTACACAACGAATTCATGACAAAGCATTTATGGAGGCACTACATAATAGTAGACCGTCTTCAAATTCTCTTTTAACAACACACTTTTCGATGCATCACTTGACTTTTGTCGCAATCAATATTCGGTCTCCTGGGAAGGGCAGCTTGCCAAACGAGATACCCCAGTCCCTTTCATCCCAAGGAGCGCTGCACGGGATCACGAAGTCGAGTGGCACGTTGCGATGACCATGCAACTGCTCGAACGTGGCCAGCATCGGCTCTACGTGCAGCTCCCACTTGGCAGCAGGAATTTGAAGACCAAACTCGATCGCTTCCAACTCATCGATCGATCGCGTAACCTAGTCAAAATAGGATCCACGGTTACGAATGTTGTTCACAGCATACCCAAGTTTGAACCCGTGCATTTCTTCTGGCCACGCCGCATCTGATGGTATCACAAATATGTGTGGTACCCGTGAATGTCCATAACCTCTGTAGAACATTTTCAGGGCTGGTAAAATGCGCTCACTCCACACCGCCTTGAAAAAGTCCCACACAAAATCCATAGCCTCTAGCTGGGATCTATCTCGAGAAACTTGTTTGGCGTATGCATTCTTACTATAGGATACGAATCCCACGCACAACATTTCCAAGCTTGAAACCCCACGTTTGTTTGGGCCATCTAGCATATCTCGGACCACATACGATGCGGGAACTCGGCAATGACCGTATTTCCGACGGAAAGCTTTCAGCGCTGGCAGAATACGCTCACTCCACTGCTTCCTCAACCATCGGGCGTGTTTGCCCAGGGGACACCCCCATACCGCTTTCGGCCACACTTCATCTCCAAACGGAACTCGAAACGCAACGGGAATGATCAGGTGCTTCTGGAGCTGGGGGAACTGAGGAACTTGAGGAATGCAGGCTTCACCGCCTGCTGCCACGCCACGGGATTGCGCACAGCGAGGATCGTCCAGGAGCCATCGTCTTGAGCTTGGGAGGAGGAGGAGAAACGGAGCGTCTGCAAGTGATACTGCGAGCAAGGAATGGCGACTGCCAAGCTAAGCGATCGAGGGGCCAAGACACCGGCGACGCGGATCGCCCCCACCCGCAGCAGATAACTCAGAGCCACACCAGTCTAGAGCGCACGAGTCCATTTGACTTGTATTTACCCCCCCCCCCCCACACACACACACATTCACCGATGTCAGAGGGTATTGACAAGTCTGAAATTCAGAGGCGACCGTGAATGTCGGCTACTGTTTGATGAACTTTTGTATGTTTCACAAAGTGTAGGAAAGTGTAACGCACTAGCGAGGGGAGCTGGCCTTGTTCGAGGATTTCTTGCCGTCGTGTATTGATCCATATCAAAAGTGAGGGCTGCTGCCCAGTCCAGGCATGGGAAAGTCTGTCCGTGCAGCCTGCACGCACTTCAACAACATTGTACTCATGAACGCAGCATCGCAGCCAATTCGAAGGTGTTCTCGAAGGTGTTGCTGCTCGCTGAAGGAGTCCCGACAGCCCATTGTTCGCTGCTGAGGAGCTACCCGCCACACCTAAAAATGCTATTCTTGACGGACCTCCCAACGTGGACGTGATGCTCGAGGAGAATGCTGCGTCGATTCGAGAGCTGCTCAATGGCTGTCACGTCACGCGACGTGCATGACGAGGCTGAGCACCGTCCAAGTTTGCTTCAATACAAGACGTAGCAGAAACGCCGTGTGCCTATCTGGAGGTGGGGGAGGTTGCAAGGTGATAGCCGGCTCAGGCATTAGCCCTTTTGGACTCTGTAGGCTACTTACCTATTCGGGGAATAATGGATTAATACTTCTGGAGTAGCAAGAAATAGTCGCTGCGGATTATTTTCTGGCTCAAATCGCACTAAAAACTGGACCGACCAACCATTTTCTGGCGAGATGCTGCGTCGATGGCCGCAGACGTCAAGGCCAACGGCGTTGCTGCGGCATCCCCCGTCGCGCACGTTCTGGAGGCAAGCGGTGGAGATCCTCTCGCGCCTAGCGAGCGGCGACGCCGACCCCAAGACGCTCCAGAGCAGCGACACCGAGCTGAAGCGTAAGACTCCGAGTCAATGGCGTCCACAGACCGCGGTAGGCGCGGAGTTCCCGCTGTTCCTGCAGGAGGCGAGCTTTGACCAAGTCTCGTATGGAAAGAAGCTCTTCTCCGACTTGGCGCGCCATCTGCGCAGCTCCTCCGACCCCGCGCAGCTGCTGCAGTCCTGGAACGTCGTCAAGCAGTGCCAACCGTTCGTCGTGGCGAAGGACGGCGTCCGACTCTTCGACGAGGCTGCAGACAGCAAGGCAAACGCCTTGGGCGTGCTGCAGATGCTCCCTGCGGACGTGTTTGCACAGCGCGTGGCTGGGTTGAATCGCCGCTCGATGTTCGTGAGCTCCACGGCACTGGAGGGCGCTATAGGGAACGTCACGGCGGCCAACGAGGCTGTGGTGGTGGCGTTGCTGGTCGAGTACTTCTACGCACTGAAGGACTGCAGCAATACCATCGAACTCTTTGAGAGTTACAACCACGACCGTATCAGCTGGCTGAAGGAGCGATCGCTGCTAGAAACGGGAGCCGTATCAGCGGTCGTTGACGACGACGCCCCAGCCAGTTCTGGTGACGCAGAAGGGGAGAAGAAGCGCTCGGGGTTTGTGCGTGCCACACGCTTGTGGGCCCCTGCGCGTTCCGCATACCTAAAGGCGTTGACGGGCAAGAACCAGTATCACAAGGTCGTCCAGTTCGCTCGGGAAGACAAGCGCAATCTGGACGTTGCCTGTGAGTCTGTGAGGACCATGTCACCTCTGCTCATCGGTTGCTGTAAGGAAAAAAACAGCTCGTTGGCGCGGCTCGCGATTGACACTATGTCGAAGAGGAACCCAGGGTCCGTCATCCCACTGAGCTGTTACGAATTCGCTGTTAAGGCTGCTATCCAGAAGAAGAATCGCGACGAAGGTGACGTGGATAATGCGATGTGGGTTGCTCGCAAGATGCGTGATGATGCAGGATACATCCTTCACCCCGAACTCTGGTTCGCCCTGTTCAACACGAGCTTACATCTGAAGCGAGAGGACTGCGCACTAGATGCCTTCCGTATGTACTCTAACAACTTCACCGCGCTGTCCCAAGACCAGTTCCGCAGAGCGCTACGTAAAGCCTGCCGGCTCAACCATCCTGATGTTGTGTTGACCATGGTGCGTCAGTGGCTGTCAATTGAGGATGATAAGACCAGCAGTGTGGAAGCAGAGTCCAAAACGAAGGTGCTGGGTTTCGTACTGTGGGAAATGCTATCAAGCGACCACCCGGTATCGGCTATCACTCAATTGCTTGCGATCATGGCGTCTTGTCAGATCGAGACAGGTGGCATGGTGCTGCAGCGAACTGTAAAAATGATCCTTGACGACGCCAGCGAAAGTCTTTCGCCTCCTGAAGCCATCAAGAACTCCCTTGAGTTTTGGAGGACGCATGGTTCTGCCGTGCAGAACTCAGTATATTTGATGTACACGCTGCTTCGACAGTGTTTGGAGCGCGACTGGCTTGATGAGTGCGAGCTGGTGCTGAAGGAGATCGCCGATCGTCGTCTGCCTGGAGTCCCGTGCAACACCATCGTCAAGCTCATGGATGTGAATGAGCAGCGCGGGCGATTTGAGGACAATGCGAGAATGTGCGAAGTGCTGTTGAAGTCGCTGACAGGTCCAGGCTTCAAGTCGCTGAACCAGCAGTTTTTCGAGCGCTACCTGAAAGCCCTCCTGTGCCTGAGTCGCTTCGACGAAGTGCGCGAGCAGCATGCCCGCCTTAAGCTGGGTAAGCGCTTTCCGAAGAGCACGCCCATCGCAGTCGCCCTGCGCGACGCAAAGACTCAACTCCAGTGACTAAATGGTTGCAACTGGTAGACTATATTTTCCAATAGAGCAGGGGAAGTCAAAACTCTATTGACATGTGAGTTTTCAAGTGGACACTTTCTAAAGAGAGTTATGATTGGGCGAAATTTGATCTCGCTCTTGTGTTGCTGAGGCTGGTGGCTCCGCGTCGCCGGTGTCTTGGCCCCTCGATCGCCTAGCTTGGCAGTCGCCATCCCTTGCTCGCAGTATCACTTGCAGACGCTCCGTTTCTCCTCCTCCTCCCAAGCTCAAGACGATGGCTCCTGGACGACCCTCGCTGTGCGCAATCCCGTGGCGTGGCAGCAGGCGGTGAAGCCTGCATTCCTCAAGTTCCTCAGTTCCCCCAGCTCCAGAAGCACCTGATCATTCCCGTTGCGTTTCGAGTTCCTTTTGGAGATGAAGTGTGGCCGAAAGCGGTATGGGGGTGTCCCCTGGGCAAACACGCCCGATGGTTGAGGAAGCAGTGGAGTGAGCGTATTCTGCCAGCGCTGAAAGCTTTCCGTCGGAAATACGGTCATTGCCGAGTTCCCGCATCGTATGTGGTCCGAGATATGCTAGATGGCCCAAACAAACGTGGGGTTTCAAGCTTGGAAATGTTGTGCGTGGGATTCGTATCCTATAGTAAGAATGCATACGCCAAACAAGTTTCTCGAGATAGATCCCAGCTAGAGGCTATGGATTTTGTGTGGGACTTTTTCAAGGCGGTGTGGAGTGAGCGCATTTTACCAGCCCTGAAAATGTTCTACAGAGGTTATGGACATTCACGGGTACCACACATATTTGTGATACCATCAGATGCGGCGTGGCCAGAAGAAATGCACGGGTTCAAACTTGGGTATGCTGTGAACAACATTCGTAACCGTGGATCCTATTTTGACTAGGTTACGCGATCGATCGATGAGTTGGAAGCGATCGAGTTTGGTCTTCAAATTCCTGCTGCCAAGTGGGAGCTGCACGTAGAGCCGATGCTGGCCACGTTCGAGCAGTTGCATGGTCATCGCAACGTGCCACTCGACTTCGTGATCCCGTGCAGCGCTCCTTGGGACGAAAAGGCTGGGGTATCTCGTTGGGCAAGCTGCGACGGAAAGAACCCGCCCAAAAGACTGGTTCATCTTAAGTCTCTGTACTCAAGCTACTTGTTGAAGTACATGTAAGCTTACTATTATAGCATCACGAGTCCCGCTACTCGCACATCTTCGCCGATTCGAATGCCACGACCAAAAGCAAAGCGCTCCAATACAAAAGACATCAAGTCGCGTCTTACATATTACAAGGCTTCTATAGGAAAATAACACAACACCAAATAGAAGGCCAATTATCATCTTCATCTCGTAAGTTTACGATTATAGCAGCAGGGGATAAGCATTCCAAATGACGACCAGGGAAGACGAAATATACGATGAATTCTCTACAAATTCGACAGCAATAAAGCTAGAATGTTTAGGATTCCTTCTCACGAACTACATGTACTGTACGTCATTGCAACGATGTTCGTATTGTACGCCACCGACAAACTTCCAGCTCGCTGGAACACGATTTCCATTTCAGCCTTTGCTGCACTTAACATTTGAGAAGAAACCTAAGTCAAGCAGGCGTGTGCACTTCCTTGCACTCTACTTCAGTGTTATACAGCGAAAGCGGATGGTTGCTGTTTGGATGTGCTTAAAAAAACAAAATCGTACTTCGAAGTACTATAATATTACTTCGGATAGTTGGATATCTCGAAGTAGTACTAATATACAGGTCGCCCCAATTCTTCTGCCGCCCCCGCCAACGAACCTAGAAAACACTCCTGGTTGACTGCGTTGGTTGAGAAGCCACTACAGCTGCACCTTGCAGTTCTTGCCGATGAAAAGTGTCCACACCCGAATGTCAGCGGTATTGACGAAAGTATCATCATGAAACGAAGACAGCATGCAAGCACCGCAGTTCTAACGACTAAAGCTGAGAGATCAAGTCGTGGAATCACTACACCGAGAGGGAGACACTGATTGGTCTACAGACCTTTAGTCGCCGTGTCCGCGGTGATACGAGCTGTACCCATTTTTTGCAGAGACAGCAAGGTACTGCATGACTTCTGTTCAACAATTCAACGGCTTTCACTCAGCTCAATGCCGTAGCTGCTGCAGGTTGACCCGTCGAAAGCGCCACCCTGGGCAAGTGGAAGCAAGTAGGAGGTCCACGGACGACGGACAAACGAGACAGTTAGGGCTCTCAAATACGCTGGACCGACCTACATCATCAGCCATACCACATCGGCAGCAATGGGCTATCGGCAGACAGCAGCAGAACGCTGCAATGTGATGTCCAACATCGCCCACAATATAATAACGTTAACTGCAGCTCCATGACGGCAACCTCCGAGATTGGAGCCAGGAAGTCCGTGGCTCGATTACAGTGCAGCAGAATCCACTCGAGCCGAAATGAGCTCCGAATTCTCCCGTCGCCGCCTCCGACGTCGGACATGAATGTTGGGGGCTTGAGCAACGAACTTCCTCTGTCCGTTCCTTCCTTTCCTGCAAAATGGCGCTTCCCTTCGGGCAAAGCGGGGCATTCCTATTGACGCCTGCCTCGCTCACTTCGTTTGGTGGGTGACCTCTGCGCAGCGACGTCCGGATCGAGCGTGTCAAGGCAACATGCACTCCATGTGTCCCAAGACGCCGCAGTAACTTTCAGAACAGGCAAAGAAGGGCGTGTCATATGGACCTCCGCGACGCGATGCGACGACCTCGGCGCAATCGCTCCCCCTTCGCGCGGCGCTCGCCCACTTCCCTTCTGGCTCATTCCGAGACCAACCTCAAGTGTCATGCGTGTCCTCAGCTGCGTCTTCCTCCTGGCCGCCTTCGCCGCGGCCGCCTCGGCCACCGCCATCGACGACGAGATCACCAAGCTCGAAACGACGCTGGCCGAGCTCAAGGTTATCAAGGCCGCCGAGGACAACAACAAGGAGGCCCTCAAATTCGTGTCGACCGCCGCCATGGCCTCGTCCTCGGGCAGCTCCAGCTCCAGCGTCACGGCTGGAGACACGTCGGACAACAGCGAGTTCGACATCGAGCCGCAGGCGACGCGCGCCACCAGCGGGTCCGCCTCGGCCAGCACCAGCACCAGCAGCGGCAGCTCCGCCACCGCCACGGCCAGCAGCTCCTCGACCACGGGCTCCGTGGGGGCCGCCACCAGCGTGTCGGACGCGTCGGCCAGTGCCAGTGCCAGCGCCAGCAGCAGCGCGTCCACCGTGGCGCCCACGGCCTTCGCCCTCGTGTCGGCCGTCGTCTACGCCATGCTTTAAGCAGCGTCCCATCGCCCCACCTACCAGCCACCCCCGGAGAAGGAGGCTCTCCTAAGCTTGAGCTCTAGCTTTTTTATCCTGAAGAATATATTTCGACTTGTCTGACGTGTTAGCTGCACTTGTCCTCCTCGTGAATGAATGGTCTTCGCTACAGTCCTATAGCATGCTACGTCTTCGCTCACGGATTCCTGCGTCAGGACCACTACGGTGCTGGTTTCAAGATGCCTCCGACGATCTCTTGCTCTTTGCTGGCTGTCAAGTCGCCACCACTGCTGTCGCTCAGCCAGGGCATCCGGAAGAGTGAGTCCTGGTCTCCGCCCGGGTAGAGGAAGTCGCTCCACCGTAGTCGGCGCGCTGCCTCGAGCTGAGGCGAGTTGTCTGTCTTGGGGATCGTTGCCACCAGCACCAACGCGATGCACAACAGGAGGCGCGGAAACGAGGCCGCCCTCTCCATGTCGGCGATGTCTTGACGCGGTGGAGTGTTCTCGAGTTCCGCTTGTTCCCCGAGTCGTCAATCGCCTGTCAAGAGTGAATAAGAAGAGCAAGATCAAACCCGCCACTCTTGAAGCGGGGCATTAGGCACGCAGCGTGAGCGCACGTTGCAAACGACAGTTGGAGTCATCACTCGATTAATGGTCTGGAACATGCTCTACAATTCCAGCAAGGAGGGCACAGGACAGCTGAACAGCAACAGCATATTTCAGATCTTGGTCTTTCGCTGACCGCAGTGGCAAGGATTCCTTGAAGGAACTCCCTTGAGTTGGCTAACGTGCAACACTTGTTCGTACGAGGCTAAAGCAAACAACGCTGAATAGCGCAACCCCTTGGTGGTTGCATCATAATGGACAATGGCAAACAGATGCTTGTGCTGGTTCCTCGTCTTCGGAGTCCTCGTCACTTTGCCTGGCACGGGTTATCGCATTGACTCCAGCATTTTCCAGGTCCGTCTTGCGGACCATCATCTTCTGGGCTAGACACACCGTCTCGAGCAGCCGTCTTCTCCAGGATCTCGTCGACCTTCTCCATGCACCGAACCGACGTTCACCAGCTCGAACTACTCTTCATTATCACCACAAAGGACCCCTATATAAGGCTCATACATAAATCGGGGTAATAAAAGAGCGTATTTGCCGTCCACAGCATTTCCGACCTGATGCTGCGGTCTCGAGCTCCACGTGCGCTGCCGCTGCCTGCGTCCCAGCGACTGCTCTGGAGTCGCGCCTCGGACTTTGTAGCATGGCTGGGGCTGGGCCCAAATGCCGTCCCCGACATCGCATCCATCCCCGCACAGAATCCACCGCCAACCAAGAAACGCGAGCCGACGTCGATCCCGCCCAACCGCCTGGCCGCCAAGCGCGTGTTGCGGCCGTACCCGCCCGCCGACGCCGCGTTCCCGACGTTCCAGAACTCGCTGGATGCGAACAAGCGTAAGGCCGCGTCCTACGCGCTCGGCCGCTTCTCGCAGAAGGTCAAGTACGTCCCCACGTCCGAGCAGCTGCTGGACGCCTGGCAGGTCGTCTCCCAGTGTCGGCCTTTCGTGGTGGACAGGGAAGGACCCTTCCGCGTCCGCCTCGCAACGTCGGAGGACATGGGCGACGACCGCCCGTGGCTCATGCAGATCGTGCCCGCCGACGTGTTCGCGCGGCTCTCGGCCGACATCTCGACGCGCTCCATGTTCGTGGGCTCCACAGACGCCAAGACGGACGTGGTGGTGGCCAACGAGGCGCTCGTGGTGGGCAACTTGATCAGGGCCTTCCACCGGTTGGACGAGCCCGAGCTGGCGGTAGCTTTCTTCGAGGCCTACGACCGCGACCGCAGCGTGTGGCTGCAGGAGCACCAACTTCGCGAGGCTGCCAAGGTGCCGGACGACGGTGTTGGTGAGGAGCAGACGGAGGTTGTGCAGGAGCCGGCCGAGAAGGCAGTGGCGATCCAGAGCGTCACCCAGCTCCCACGCGCAGTGTATTCGTGCTATCTCCACTCGTTGGCGGCGCTCAGGCAGTCGAAGAAAATTGTGCGCGTTTTTGAGGATGACGAACTCCAGCTGGGAAGGATCTGCAGTACTGTCCCCAACCTGTATCTGCTGCTTCATGCCTGCTACAGCGAGAAAAACGGAGAACTCGCGCGACGCGCGATTGACACCATTACCAAGCACTCCCCGGCTGCCGTCATCCCGCTGGGCTGCTACGAGCTCGCCATCCGAGCCAATCTACGTGACCGTAAGCGAAATGAGCGAGAGCTGCTGACGGCGATCCACCTCGCGCAAGCACTGCACAACGATGGCGGCTACATATTGAAGCCTGACATTTGGAGCGCGCTGATCAAGGTGAGCTTGAACATGGACCGCCCGGACCTCGCACTCGACGTCTTCAAAAGTTACCCACGCCACCGCGTACAAGAGTACCAATCCCATTTCCGTCAGGCATTACGTGCAGCCTGCCGTCAGACAGGTTCTACTGCACTGGACATGATGCACTTCTGCTGGGCTAGCTACGACGACGAGCATTCGGACGCCAAGACGTTGTTTGACGAGCGGAAAGAGTACCAAGATACCATATTTCTCAACGATGTGAATTCTGCTGGACTGCCGCTGGCGGATGCCGTGCTGACCTCCAACATCTCCGCGTTAAACAAGGATGCTGAAGCCGAGCTGCTCAATATGATGTTGTGGGAAATGCTCAAGCATCGCCAGCCAGTTCCATCGCTCAAGCAGGTGCTGGATCTCATGGAAGCCACTCGCTCAAAGGGTGGCGCGGTGGCGTTACGACTTGCTGTGATTGCCTTGTTCGAGTACGACATGAAGCAGAAGGAGGTGTCGCCTCGTGCTGCCGTGGAGAACTCGCTGAAATTCTGGGGGGACCGCCCTTCGGTGCTTAGTGGCCAGGGCTTTTTGGTGCACCTGCTTCTTGAGGAGTGTGCAGAGCATCAATGGGATGAGGAGTGCGAATTCTTGGTGGACTACCTGCTGGACTTAGGCGTCGCTCGAGTGCCTATCAACTCGATTGTCAAGCTGATGGGGACCAACGAGCTACGCGGGCACTTCGAATCTAACGCTCGGATTGGTGAGAAGCTCCTTGAAAAGTTGTCGCGCAACAACCGCGGGAAGCTCCGCGACGACTTCTATGAGCGCTACCTGATGAGCTACCTCCGCCTCGAACAGTTTGACCAAGTTAGCGAGAAGCACGCCGCGCTGAGTCTAGAAAAGCGGTACCCCCACAACGAGGTGATCCGGACAATCGTTCAGGACGCTGCCGCACAATAGACCAACAAAGTGCCGTGAGTTGGATTCCACGCGTGTTCATGATAAATAGTTTGCTGCGTCTCGCTACAGAGTGCAGATCTTTTGCTACGGTGAACTGTGATCGGCCGATAACTAATGAGGCACTGGGAGTCTGCTATCGACTCCCGGCCTACCACTTCTCGCTGTGGGCCTGCTCCAGCGCGATGCAGATGAGCACCATGAGCGCCATGTCGACGCCCCCCATAATGGCGAGGAAGTATTCGTCGTCGGGCTGACTGCTGGACAGCGAAGAACTGCGCGCGGTGGCGACGGAGCTGCGACTTCCCGACGGACGGAAGACTCGGCCGATGGTCGTGCGCGAGCCCTTGCGGCCCTGCTCCATCCAGATGGACGCTTGGCGCTTGGCCCAGCTTCCGGTGAGGCCGATGCGGCACTTTTCGCCCGTGGTCGGGCTCGTGAATTCCACGTTGAGCTCGGGCAGCGCCTTGATGGAGAAGAGTTTGGCTGCCGAAGCCTTGGCGTCGAACACGTTGTAGGTGGGCACGGGGGCCATGAGCTCGCGCTTCATGTGCACGAGCGGTCTTCGGTGCGGGTCACGCAGAGTTTTCATGGCGGACGCCGTGCCCTGCATCCGGAAGAGATCCTGGCCCCATTCGGCATCGCAGACGACAAAATCCTCGTCGCTTGGGGAATCCCAGAAGCGGTCGCGCAGACGCAGCGTCGTGATGGCCTTCGCGCACAATTCCGCCTCGACGGGTGCTAGCTGCTGCGCTTCCGGCAGCTTCGGGATGGCGGAGGACGATGCACAGCCCATTGTAGAGTTTGACTGTCGCAGGATTAAAGGCAAATTGAAGAATGGTTTGACTCGCCAAGTCTGTCGGCTGTCCAGGACCAAGCGGTTGTTGTTGGACGTGGCTAATGGCAAGACAGCCGGATTGCAAATGTCGGGGGAATTCAGCTGGGGCTTTGCACTATCCTAGCCAGGATCAGGCCTTATTGCGGGTTTTCGGGTACATGTACTCTTTGTCTCGCCAAAGCGACGAGGTCTGCCGGATAGTCACCTGCGCAGCGGAGACAAGAATCTGATTGAAGCACTTTGGTGGCGGGGACATGCATTTCACGAAGGCAGGACGAGAAGCGGCGACCAATGAGCTCAGTCCGGAGCCAGCTTTATCAGACGCCGGTGCAGTGAAGGGTGGGAAGCACTTCTCTCTACTGCAGCCTTCAGCTCCGAAGCTTATCTCGATGTCCGAATGTTTGGCAAATTTCGAGTGCATAGACTGCCAACCTCAACGGCAAATCGGTGCTCGCTAGTCTCGCTAGTCGCAGGACGGCTGCTTCAAGCGAACGTTGCCCTCCGTGGACGCCTCGATGAGTCGCACGCTTCGTCAACTTGTACGAGTTTGGCTTCACAACTTGCCGTTCGGACGCCTGGATTTTGGTTGTCCCGCGGCAAAATGGTTTGCTGCACTTGGTCAGGGCTTGTCACAAAGTGCAAGCTCTCGTTGCTGTACCCAGTACACCACAGGACACAACATGCAGGCAACGTTGGTAATTTGCCCGTATTGTACATGAAGGAAGTGTGTGACATCCAGCTGACCGGTGCAGTCGGTTCCTAAAGTATGTTTTGATCGCAGGAAAACAGTGGTTTTACTTTAGAAACTAAACCAAGTTTGCAACAGTAATTCGCTGATATATCAAGAACTTCTCGACAAGAAGACCCCATAGCTGCTTGGACAGTGCACTTTCATTCGAGCCGCTGCGAACAGAGTCGGACGTCCATGTGTCTCGGCCCCAAACCGAAAAATTTAGCTCAAATTATCGAGGCCGAGCCTATGGCACCAACTCTCCAGCACAGGCTGGTGGCGTCGAAGCAATCAGCGGCAGTAGCAAATTATCTTTGCGATCGGGTCGCGGGCATGGCAGTCTCAAGTATACGGAAGATATATTTCGTTCGCTACGGGAGGCCCGAGCATTGAATGGCCTCGGTCGAGCGCTGTTCATTCCTAACCTAACAAGGTCTGCAAGTACATTTCCTAAAAGCATTCTACTGCGGGTGCGTGTGCTCGTCCTCGAATCCTTCGTCCAGCAGGCCGATGCAGATGAGGATCATCATCATGCAGTCAACGCCGGGGGCCACGTCCAGCAGGACGCTCTGCTCCTCCTTGGTCTTGGGGCTCTTGTGCGTGTAGGTGAGCCGGGCGATGGTCTGCTGCACGTCGGCCGAGTCCCCCGAGCCGCGCACGAGCCAGAAAGCGAGCGAGTCGCTGCCGTCAGCGGGCGGGTCGCAGCCGATGGTGCAGTGCTGGCCGCCCACGAGATCCGTGAACTCGGAGCGCACTGTGGTGTCGTCGGCCGTGAACTTGAAGGCGCAGGGCGTCTCCTCGTGCTCCGTGCGCGGGTACGCCGAATAGGTGGGCGTGCGGTTGAACATGCTAAGCCGCAGCGTGGCCACCGGCAGCTCATTGCGCGCGTCCAGCAGCGTCCGCTGGCGGTGCAGCGAGTACTGTTTCTGCTGCACGAGGAAGAGCGTCTCGCGGGTGGCCGTGTTCACCACTGAGTCGGCTCGGACCCGCAGCTGCGTGGGCTTGGAGGCCACTTGGCCGGCGTCGAACGCGGCGACGAAGTGGCGCAGCGCCACGAGCGTCTGCACTTTGGAGGCCACTTCGTGCATGTCCATGGCTGAGTGTGAGGCGAGCGGCGGGCGAGTGCGCGAAGCTTGGTGAACGCAGGAGTGAGCCGACTAGCCGCTTGGTGCGGGAAAGACGACTGGCTTACCACTGACATTGCTGGCAGAGACACTCGTATACTTTGTTCAAGATATCCAAAAAATGTACCCACCTATGTGTGATACCTTGGTATCTGAGTCAACAACATTGAACGCATCACTAGGTACTGTATCTGCTATGACTCGTAGCCTACGAGCAGCTAAATAGATTGGTACATCATGTTGGGGCTGCGCCACGTGCCATCGGGCTCGCTGTCGTGGGCGGCGATACACACGAGGATAACCATCACGACGTCTACGCCTTCCGCGACGTCCAGCGAGTAGCCCAACGGTGTTCCCGCGGGGGAACTATACACGTGAGCTACTGCCTGCTTGGTCCCTGCGCCACGCTGGAGCCAAATCTCGAGGTCTCCTTGCTGGCCGTCCGAGCCGAGTCTGCAGCACTGGCCCGTCATAATGTCGGTGAACTCCATCTCTAGCTTGCTGCGCGCCATGGAGAACTTGAAGAGCGGCTTCTTGGAGCTCTCGGCGCGTGGATAGGCCGAGTACGTCGCCTTGCGACGCCGGAAGGCGCTCATGCGGATGGTCGCCACGGGCACCTCCGTCACGTCCAGCAGCGAGCGCTGCCGGTGCAGCGACAGCGGTTTCTCGCGCACCTCGAAGAGCAACTGGCCCGTGGCGTTCTCCAGCACACCGCCGACTACGTGTCGGTCCAGACGCCACTCAACGTTCAGATGCAGCTGTGTCGGCTCGTGGCAGCAGTAGCCGGCGTCGACGGCGGCGAGACCCAGATGCTGCGTCTGTAGCGGTCTCCGCTTGGCGGCCGGGGGCGTCCCGGCCACGGGCAAAGGGAACGCCATCGAGTACGACACGGAGCGCTTCGACGCAGGCGAGTGCTGGAGAGCAGCGGCCACAGGTTTGCTCGCCGAGCGGCGCCGGATCATCGTCGCAAGCGGAGGCGTTCGCGATTCCGAAAATGCGGCGCAAACAATTGTACGTGCGGCAAACGTGCCAATATGCAAGTGTTTGTGGAACTATTACGTCAAATGCTGTATAATGCAATCGGTGATTTGTAATATTACTACCGACTTCAACTTAGCTGAATTCATACAGCTCACGGGCTTTGATGGGGTTCTTCGCGCGTCTGGTCTTGCTTGCCGGTGCCAGCAGAAGATCTGATGATCATTTCCACGTCGCGATCGTCGTCGAATGGGGACGGCTAGTCGTGCGAATGCGCCTCCAACCCTCGGTCTCATGCCAGGGCACGCATCGAGCTGGCAACGCGAGGTATGAAGGCGCGTTGCTAATATAGTTCGAGTACTACACGTATTATAGTACAACCGTGGAGCTGCGGCAAGGTGAGACTGAGCAACGCCGTCTCACTCGCTGGGCCAATGGCGAGCCAGCTTCTTCCGTTCATCATCGCGTTACGTTGTTGAGTTTCAGCAGCCGCGGCGCAAGGACGCGACGGGGTTGCCTTGCCTCTCTCTGGACTCCTCGCCGACCTCACAGCCCGCTGCATTTCCGCACTGGATCCCGTCTCGTCATGGCGTTCGCCTCCTCCCCGGGCTTCGTGCCGATCCTGCCGCGAGGAAGCGTCTTCGACCTGGACACGCTCGTCGCTTCAACAGCCTCACCGCCGCCTCTCGGCCATGGGAACGCACCGTCGACCCAGAGCCGTCGAGGCAAGGCTAAGGGCAAGACCAAACCCATGAGCAGCAGCGAGCGTGGCGTCAAGTTCCGCCATCGCCAACAGGAGAGGCAGATCGCGCTGCTCGCGGACAACCAAGTGCTGCGGCAGCAGGTGCTGCGACTGCAAGCGCTGCGGGACCTGCACACGCAGAAGGTGCTCGCGACGCCCAGCTCGGCCGCCGGCTCCTCGCCCATGAAGTTTGTCATGGAATATTTCGACCAGTTTCGCATGGGGCTACACGTCCCCGGCGCCCCGCCCACAGAGCTGTCGTCGCACAAGCAAAAGGACTTTCTCAACGCTCTGGTGGAGCCGCACACGCTGTTCGGCGGCAATCCCGCGCCGGACTTGATTCTGAGCATTTGGGAGCGCTACTCAATGTTTCACTCGTCCGTCAAGCTCACGCGCGAGTCGGCGGAGCTGATCCCCGCCGACACCAGCTCGAGTGTCGTCGTGCACGGCACACTGCACCTGCGCTATTCGCGACGCACCATTGAGAACGTGTACCCTCATGCGGTAGGAGAGGAGGACCTCATTCAGAAGCTCATCGGCCGACAACTGCACGTGCGCTACAGGGCCCAGATGCACTTCAACGCGCACGGAAGGCTGGAGGCGTACGAGATGGCGCCGGACTTCGTGGGGGCCCTAATGGAGATATTAGGAAACCTGAGAGACTGCGAGCGGATACTTGGCCACGCGTTTATCAAAGGACATGTGCTTGGTGAGGAGCCCGAGCCGGAGGTGGAGAGCATGGAACCGGTTCAGATTTTGTCGGACTCGGAGGAGGAATCCGAGTCCAGAGAGGACCCGTCGTCGGCATGTGTCGTGGTGGAGGAGGAGGAGGAGCCGCCTCGGACTTCGTCGCAAGCGATGAAGCTCGACTTCATCTTGTCGTAGCTGCTTGGCTTCCCCTTAATAATGTCATCGGGAACACGTGTCATGCCATGGTTGTGCCAGGAAGCGCTCTTCCTTCCCAGAATCGTCGTATTCACCCCGTGCACGAGGACGCTAGTTATTACATTGCCTTCCACGTCGTTTGCGAGGATAGCGAGGCAAGAACGTACACACGTACAAAACAAACGTCGTTACCTTGCTAAGCTTAGTGTACGTTTGGTTATCTCAGAAACCTTATCTGTAATAGGCTGATGGGAGTGTGAGAATCTGAGGGTCTCAATGTGCTGCCTCGCCTGGTTGGATGAGGTGCGCGATCCTCCGGTACTTGAGCGCTTTCCTGGCCAGGAGGACGTTGTTGCTTGATGCGTCCGGGGCCGAGGTCGCGCGCACGAGCTGAGCTACTCGGCTCTTCACCACTCGGGTAAACTCCTCGTCCTGGAAAGTGACGCCGTCCCGCCGGCACTAGGCACAAACTGCAGACCGCTTCGCTGGGCATTGAGCTTCGGCCGCGCATCGGACGTCTTCACCAAATCGGTCTTGGACGTGACGTAGCTGGAACACAGTGGCAGCGCAACTGGCGCCAGGGACTGAAAATCCGCCAACGTGGCCGTCGACGGCCCGAAGAAAATGCCCAGCGGTGCGATTGTGGCGGCAACGCGGCACATCGCGGCCGGTAGGTGCAGCTTGGTGGTGGTGCCCGAAACTTTAGTTTTGGGCCAAGCCAGCCGAGCAAAGGCCGAAGGAAACCACCGTCAAAGCGGCAAAGGCCACGCACACCGCACCCTCGCAATATGAAAATGGAAAGGGGCCTCGGTGCCCGCTTGCTCACCACCGGTGAAGGTTTTCACAAAGAACGCAGTGGGTGGAGCGATTCGTGTATCTTACAACTTTACATCCAACGCTTCGCTCGAGTTCATACTAACGTTCTTCTGCTCTCGTTCCGTCGCGAGAGTCACCATTCACTTCAACTGACAAGGTTTTGTTACCCCAAGCACTCGCTGAATGCGTCGTGCTCCAGCACCTGCTCAATGGTCAGACGCTTGCTCGGGTCGATCTCTAGCATACCTGACACGAGTTGCCGAGCGCTTCCAGGCATGGACCCCGCCACGCCCCAGGCCTCCAGCACAGCGGCAATGCCCGCCTGCTTCAGCGATCGGAAAGACTTCACCGACGTGGACGCGAACGACACCAATGGGGAACCCGTCAGCATGATGAACAGTACGATGCCGAGCGACCACACGTCCGCCGCCTTCGGGTCGTACAGACCGCCCGCCACGATCTCCGGAGCCATGTAGTACTTCTTGCCCACGTGACGGCCGCCGCCACGCCGAGCGCGCGTCGCCAGACCGAAGTCGCCCAGCTTGCAGCGGCCGTGGTGCAGCATGATGTTCTCGAGCGAGATGTCTCGGTGCGCGATGCCGTGTCGGTGCAGGAACGACAGACCCGCCGCCACTTGGGACAGCACGCTCAGCGCGTTCATGCACGACATGGTGCGCTGTTTGCGCCTGCTCAGGTAGTCGTACAGGTCACCGTCCGCGCAGTGTTCCATGACGAGGTAGAACGTCTGCTTCTCGACGAACGAGTCTGTGTAGGAGACGAGGTTGGGGTGTCCCCCAGCAGCTCGGATGATGTCGCCGACCTCCTTTTCGACGATGGGGTTGTCGGGTGTGTGTCCTTCGCTCGGGTGGTCTTGCATGAAGCTGGTCATGCGCTCGAGCGAGACCTGCTTGATGACTGCGGGGGCTGTGGTGGCGGATGGAGGTGCGAGACCGCCACTGCCGCGCATGTCCTCGCAGGCGAAGACGTATCCGTAGAGCGTGGAACTGAGCTCGCGGATGACTCGGTATCGATCATGGATAACGGGCATGGCGCTCGAATGGCGAGAGGGTTATCCTCTGAGGTCGCGAAAAGTGAAATGGCAATCGTCGGTGACTGAACCAGTGCAACAAAATTGCTGCCTTCCAGTGTGTTTTTGGGTTGCATCGCGGATTGTGGAAAATGGGATCGTGCAGCATTAGCCTGGATATGCTGTCTGGTCAACGGCGCGCGCACTGGCTCCTCCACTGGGGCCGGAGAGCTTAGCGTCCGATGCTAGAGATTCATTTACGCGACACCCTTCGTCCTACATGGCGACAGCGAAAGAAACTCTCGCTTCACCTTCGGCCGCATGGTACTTGGGATAGCGGGCTGCGTGCGACGCCGCGGTGGGCAAGTGATGCTTGGGAGGGCCGGAGATGTGATGGCAGCGTTTCGCAAAACCGGCCATAGAGAACGGGGCCGTCGGAGCCACGCGAAGCTGCTCGGAGCATGTACTGGCGCCCGATAACGACCTCTGCCAACCTAAATGATTCCTGTAATCGCGGGCATGCCTAAACGATTGCGAGTTGCGTCGTGCCTTTTTGTATTTCGCTATGCTTGCCATATTGCGGCGCACCTGGCGCGAGCGCCTGTCCCCCATCTGGATTCGGTGCTGTCTTCTGTAGCGTTCGAACGTCATCGCATATGCAGCGCTATAATACGTTATGTGCTGTGGGCGAGCAAGGCGAAACGCACAGTGCTGGCGTTGTTCATAATAAAACTCGGCCGAGTCCATTAGGAAGGTCTTCCCTTCCCGGTGGCTTCAACGAGGGTTGCTTTCATCCGGTTGTGCACAAAGCTTGCGAAACTATCCTTGAAGTGGTGTTGCCGCAGGCCACACACTTGCGTATTGATCTTTACTTAGCAAACTTCTTGAACAGGAAAGAGATGTTGCATTTTTCAACAAAATAAAAATTGACACTACCACCACACCAACAGTCTAAGCTTATCACCATTCCTTCAGGGCATCATGCGTTAGCACCTGCTCGATTGTGAGGCGCTTCCGGGGATCGATCTCTAGCATACCCGACAGCAGTTGAACAGCGTTGGCAGTCAACGATGGCGCAATACCCCACGCCTCCAGCACAGCGGCAATGCCCGCCTGTTTCAGCGATCGGAAAGACTTCACCGACGTGGACGCGAACGACACCAATGGGGAACCCGTCAACATGATGAACAGTACGATGCCGAGCGACCACACGTCCGCCGCCTTCGGGTCGTACAGACCGCCCGCCACGATCTCCGGAGCCATGTAGTACTTCTTGCCCACGTGACGGCCGCCGCCACGCCGAGCGCGCGTCGCCAGACCGAAGTCGCCCAGCTTGCAGCGGCCGTGGTGTAGCATGATGTTCTCGAGCGAGATGTCTCGGTGCGCGATGCCGTGTCGGTGCAGGAACGCCAGACCCGCCGCCACTTGGGACAGCACGCTCAGCGCGTTCATGCACGACATGGTGCGCTGTTTGCGCCTGCTCAGGTAGTCGTACAGGTCACCGTCGGCGCAGTGTTCCATGACGAGGTAGAGCGTCTGCTTCTCGACGAACGAGTCTGTGTAGGAGACGAGGTTGGGGTGTCCCCCAGCAGCTCGGATGATGTCGCCGACCTCCTTTTCGACGATGGGGTTGTCGGGTGTGTGTCCTTCGTTCGAGTGATCTTGCATGAAGCTGGCCACGCGCTCGAGCGAGACCTGTTTGATAACTGCGGGGGCTGTGGTGGCGAATGAAGGTGCGAGACCGCCACTGCCGCGCATGTCCTCGCAGGCGAAGACGTATCCGTAGAGCGTGGAACTGAGCTCGCGGATGACGCGGTATCGATCATGGATAACGGGCATGTTAAAGAGAACGTCGACCGTTGAAGACTGTGAATGACTTTGTTCGGGGGCGACGAGAAGCGGAGTGAGCTGACATGACGACTGACAGTGGGAAAGCCCTGCAAGAAGATTGCAGCCCCGGTGAGCAGTCGTGCGGTGCGATAGAGACGTTGGGCCGCGGTTTTTTCGCACAGAGTGCGTGCTTGCTACTTGCTACTATTTTGGCGAGCATCGATATAGGTTCTCTGGTTCAATCGGCATTATAGCGGTTGATGCCGGCAAGGCCGTATTTCTTGCACGCTACCTTGACCTCAGTGATGAGTGCTGTCAAGAGCGCCTCGGTTCTTATGCCGTCCGCTTTGGGCTTGCGGGCTCGAGATACAAGGAGACCGCCGCCGCCTTCTTTCGGTCAAAGCCAGTAACATCCAGCGGACTCCCAGCACTGCCACGCACGAGTTGCGATCTTATTTCGTGCGAAGGACAGCAAACGCTACGTAGCGCGAGGCATCTCATCCGAGCGAAGCCCGAGGCATCGCAACCTAAGCACCGCAACGTCGGCCTGTCCTCACCTCTGTCATCACGAGACGACCCGGTCAAGAGGTAAAACTGCACTTGAGTGCAGTTAGCAGTCGAGAGAAGAATCCAGGGCTTCAGTTGCGTCCCATGCCGCGCGGGTCAATGAACGCCAATACTTTTACAAAAAGGCAAGTTGAAGTTGCGCGCATAAACGACCGTGTGCTTTTTACTGGCGTTTCTCAGGCTAGAAATTCGTGACGCTAATAGCTGCACGAAGCACTATTCACTTGCTTGCAATCGCTCCTTGTGCTCTGATCCTGCTGTGTCAGTGTTCGTGACGCTAATAGCTGCACGAAGCACTATTCACTTGCTTGCAATCGCTCCGTGTGCTCTGATCCTGCTCTGTCAGTGTTCGTGACGCTAATAGCTCGCAAGAAGCAGTATGCACTTGCTTGCAATCGCTCCTTGTGCTCTGATCCTGCTGTGTCAGTGCGCGGCCACGAATAGCCTTCGCCTGTGTGCATAATGCTGATGTCCAAGGCGCAATTGTTGTGTCTATATTTCTTGACATCAATAGTGGTTCTGCTTTCTTGTCCCGCGCATACGAACCATGGCGCTGTTGCCCTCAAGCTCATCTACGGGCTCTGGCAGTTCCTTCAACCTTGCTTTGACCATCCAAAGCAGCATACCGCTAACCCCCACGACCGTGAGGGCGAGGATGAAGGTGATGTAGCTCACAGCTACAGCTCCATTGGCCTGGCCGCTCTGGCCACTCATGAAGAAGCCCATGAGCACTGGAATGAATACCTCACCCATACCACAGCCGAACACAATGAGCGATGACACACGCCGGATAAGCTGCTCATTGATCACGCGTGTCAAGCAGTGGATGCTCAGGGTGAACAGTGGTGCCAATGCCGAAGAAAACAGGAAAAGACACACCATGAAGGTGATAAGCCCAGCCTCGGCACCGAACAGCAGGCCGAACGAACTAGCCCCGCACACCACCGCACAGACCACGATGGAGTAGAGGTTCATGTCGTGGAACAAGAACCTCGGGAGGACCACGTACGACACCGTCAAAGACCCCCAAAACAGCACCATGATCGCGCACTGCCACACCGCCTGGTTGTTGTCGTTGCTTCTGCTCTCAGCACTTCCAGAACTTGATGACTCGGCGGCTGCTAGCTTGGCACCCTCAGTGAGCACGGTGCCAATGTAGTCGTACAGGAAGGCAGCGAGGCCGAGCTGGATACCGAAAAGCACGGTGGAGAAGATGGTCACCAGGAGGATAATGAAGTTGTTCTTCGAGTCGTACGTGTCCGGGTTGCAGTTTTTCGAGCCACTGATGTGTTTGGCGTGCAAGAAGACGCCGCCGACAATGGGACTTGGCACGGTCGGGACACGCCGCGTGGGGTCCTCAAAAGATAGTAGCGTCTGGTGCTCGTCGCGCCCGTAGTAGCTGTGCGGACTGGGCAGCACAGCCACCAGGACGGCCGGGAAGATGGTCGTAATGGCCAACCCGAAGAAAGCATAGCCCAGGTCGATGTCCAACTTCGTCAGTACCAGCGCCACAATGGCCCCCAGCACGCAGCCCAGACCGTAGTTGGTGTTCATGGACGTGATGATGCTGCGTCTGCGTTGGTCCTTCTCTCCAGCAATCCACAACGAGCACCGGTTCAGTCTGTAAGCAACAGCAACAGCATAAACTATCAGTCCCCCACTGCGTCCAATTTACAGTTCCTAGTACCAACACGTACGTGATATTCAGCAGCGCCGTCCAGAATCCTTTGGCGATGAAATATACCCCAACACCAACATTGCCCGTAGCTGCAGCCACCGGTGTGAGACACGCGTACCAGGCGCCACTGCACAGCAGCAGCACCACAATAAGCTGCTTCATGAACTGCTTCTCTGTAAAGTACGTGAGCACAAAGTCACTCATGAAGCTCATGACGAGAGCGGCGCCTCCGTGGGCCGCGAAGATGGGGCCGAAGCCGCACACGGGCGCCACGAGTCCCGACTGCTGGGTCGCCAGCTCCGAGAAGAAGACGAGTGACGGGCCTAACATGCCCATGAACACGCCCTGCAGCACGTAGATGGCTCGGTATGCCAGCAGCTGCAGCGCATACTGCTCCTCCTCGTCCATGTCTGCGGCTGCCGCGACTACCGGGAGGCTGCTGCCACTGCTGCTGCTCGCTCGATGATGCTGGCGGTGCTGGTGACGCGTCTGAGTCGCGGACGCGTAGGCGCCGTACGAGTCACCCGGTAGCAGCGGCACCGCGTCCATGCCGCCTCGGAAGCGGCTGGGCGCATCTTGGAGCCTGTCGCTGCGGCTGAACAAGGCGCCGGACGCCTGGTACGACGACTGCGGGAGACTGTAGCGCTGCATGGTCGACACTATTTGGAAAGTGAACTCAGAAGTTTGGAGTGACTTAGGAAATGTAAGACGCGGACTAAGTACGAGAGAGCACAGTGGTTGGTCAGTTGTAGGGCCCAATTAGGTGAATTCAGTCAACATGCAAATGCTACATTCGTCTTGCTCACGTCCTGCTCCTCTTAAATCTCGAGCTGGTTGCTTGTGAGCTCTGTGGTGGCGGTCGGCTGCTTGGTCTCGGACTCGCTCGACTCTGGGATACTTACGCCCGAAAAGCGAGACGACGGCGACTCGCCGAAGCTGCTTCCTCCGTCCTGGAGAGATTTCCGTCGGTCCTCCAGTGTCCGCATCGCCTTGCGCTTCCACTTGTTGGCACCTAACTTTACTCGCAGCAGGACGCTCAACGAACTCACACGAGTCACGGCGCACGCCAAGTCCTCCGGCCCGACTGACACAGCCTCGTAGCTCGTCTCGACGTACTCCTGCTTCTCCTGATCGGCCAGACCCTCCAACACCCACGAGTGCTCCTTGCACTTCTGCAGCGACCAGCGCTTCTCGGGGTCCTTCTCCAGCAGACCATATACCAGCTGGATCAGGCCCTCAGACGGGCCGTTGTTGTTGTCGGCACCTTCAAGCTCGATCGGGTTCTTCTCGATCATCTCGAAGAGGGTCACCACATCGGGGTCGTAGAACGGGATCGTGCCGAAGGCCAACGCGTGGATCGTGACGCCTAGCGCCCAAATGTCCGCTGCATATGCGCTGTACTCACCGCCCTTGAGCGTCTCCGGACCCATGAACGCGTACGTTCCGGCTGTTGTAGAGACGTACCCCTTCCTATGTGGCTTGGTATCCGCAGGACTTGTCTCGCCGACCGCCTTGGCCTTGGTCTCCTTGCTGTCATCCTCAAAGAAGTGCGCGACACCAAAGTCCGCGATCTTGTACGTGCCGTCTAGACCCACCAAAATGTTCTCAGGCTTGAGGTCTCGGTGGCAAATGTTGTTCTCGTGGAGGTACTCAAGTCCGAGCAGCAGTTGACGCACAAAAGGGCGTAGTTCCTCCTCCCGAAAGCAGTTGAGCTCGCTCGTGCCCTTTGTCCGCTTGTAGACCTTCTCCTCGGGATGCCACTGCATCACCTGCCCCGACGGCGCGTACTCAAGCATGAGCACGAGCGTCTCGGAATCATCGTCGAACACCTCGAGCAGATTCAGCAGGTTTGGGTGGTGCAGCTTCTTCATGATGGCGATCTCCACCTGCACCTTGTCCAGCGCTGTGGACACAACCATGCGTCGGCCCACCCGCTTCACCTCGCGCATCTTCTTGAGCAGCGACGTCTTGAACACTTTCAGCGCCACCAGATCGTCTCCGCCGCGCAGTCTGCCGAGCTGCACGACGGCCGTGGCGCCTCGTCCCAGCTCGCGTACGACCTCGTACTTGGTGATGGCACTGCCCACGCTGCTGCTGGAGGAGGCGCTGGAGCCCATGCCGTCGTCCGAGTCGCTGTCGTCGTCGTCATCGCTCAGGTGGTCGTTGTTGTTGAGCGACTCGGCCGAGGACGTGGTGGCCATCGAGTCCAGCGATTCCGGCAGACGCGGCGGGGCGCTGGTGGGGGCTGCATGGGTCAGGGTGGACGGCGCAGGCGGCGGCATCGACGCGGACGGCGCGAGCGAGCGGTTGGTTGCCGCCTTGGGCTGCGTGGTGGAGGCTCTGGAGGACGAGTGGGAGGCGCTACGAGACTCGCGGTGGCCGAAGGACATGGTGCGGCTGCGGAAGAAGTCGAAGATGCCCAGGTCCGTCGGCCCGCGGCAGGAGAAGGCGTCCGACATGGTACACGAGCGAGGCTGGAGCTGCTGGACCGATGAGGCGCGTTTTGGTATGAGACGGAGACAGGAACTGCACCCACGCATGACGTTTGAGAGGTCGTATGACGTGGCATGGGTCAAAATCAAGTTCAAGATCAAGGCCCTGGAAACTCGCCTGGAACGGCGCGACCACCGAGATATGCTGGAAATGCACAGCGTATCGCAGGAAGAAGTGGTTTTGATTGCAGCCGTGTCTTGTTGAGACGGTAAGAGATGGCTACGTATTGACGCCAAGTGCTACGCTGTTGCTCAACGGGCTGTTAATATAGAATTTGTTCTCGTCTCTGAACTAGCGCGTCGACTCTATCGGCGCGAGGGCCGCGGGAGTGGCGGCTCAAATCTCTCAAAACGATACACTGAACGGAGCTGACGATGCAGTAACTTACTGGTTCTTGCACTCGGGCGGCTTCTCCGTCGAGTTGGCGCCGCCCTCGAGAGCGGGGAACTTCTTCTTGCCCCGGCGAGGCTTGGGGGCCTCTTCGCCCGAGAGCGACTCCTCGTCCGATTCCTCGTAGTCCTCGTCGTCCTCCGGATCGTATTCCGAGTCGTCCTCCACGGCCTCGCCCGTGAACCACAGCAGGGCCTGCGGGATGATGGTCTCGTGGATCGTGAAGCCGATCTCGAAGTCGCCGCTCAGCTGGCGCATGATCATCTCGCTCTGTATTGGCACAAACAATGTAGCAAGTTAGACACCTGGTCTCAATCAAAGCTCAATCAACGCCACTCACATCCTCGTCGTCCTCCTCCGACGGCATCTCCACGGGGGTGAAGAACTGGAAGAAGCTCTCGCACGGCTCCGTGCGGCTGACGACGCGGGTCTCGCCCTTGCCGCCCTTGGCGCGCTGCTTGACCTTCTTGGTCACTTCGCACAGGTTCTGGCTCTCCTTCCACTCGATGGCGGTGCCCGTCACGTTGCGCAGCACGGCCTCGCCCATGTCAGAGGCGTCACCGATGTCGTACTCTTTGGTCAGCGTCTTGTTGGCGAAGAAGGGGTTCTCAGCGAACTCAAACGTGAGCTTGAAGCCGTTGTCCTCCGCGTGGCTGACAGAGTGCACGTCCGTGAGGAACTCGAAGGCGGGAAGGTCGCGCTCCTGAACGAGGTCCGCCAGCAGCGAGTGGTTCATGAAGGCGCGCAGCCAGAAGCCAGGCACGCCCTTGACGTCCTCCTCCGACTCACCCTGCTGGGGCTCAGACGTGACGGCGTCCACCTCCTTGGCGCCCGAGACGATCTCGGCGCGTTGGTGGTAGAACGGCTGGTAGAGCTTCTCGTATTTGAGCTCCAGCGCCTTGCGCTCCTTCTCGAACTCTTCCTCGACCTCGGCCTGGGCCTCCTGCAGCTTGCGCAGGGCGTCCAGACGCAGCAAAACGTTCTTGGGCAGGTTGGCCAGCTCGTCCTCCTCCTCGGCCGTCTCGGCCTGCGCGTCGCTCACCGACAGCTGCGCCACTTGGTCCGTTACGTCGTCCACGGGCTGGAAGCCGCGGCCGTCGCCGTTGTCGACCTCCACGACCGCGTCTTGCTCGGCGACTTGCTTGTCCGACATGATGCTACCAAAGGGGGTGACTGGCGGCGCTTCTTTCTGAGAATGGCTGACGTTGTGTACCAGTGGCTGTGGAGATCTCCGTACTGTGAGAGAGATGTCTTTAAGCTCAGAAATCCAAATCTACGAGGATAGTCTGAAATTGATCTTGTGCGCGCTAAGACAAATAAGTGACTGTATTTACGTGCGAGGACGAGTTTTGGTTGGCTACGGAAGCGTCACCGTCTGTTTCCCGCCGAGTGTGGTGCAGCTCACTAGATTACGTGGGCCACACCAAAATGCAGCACTCTTTTCCGGCCCCCTCCCCATCACCAAAGTCTGAGAATCGGAGCCCAATGAGCAGTGCCAACGGCAGCTCCGTCGCGCTCACGAGCGGCGGCACCGTCGCCTCCAAGCGCCGCGTTGCCTACTTCTACGACTGTACAGTGCAGTACCTTCGTCCATTGCGCCAGTTTGTCAGTCTAAACGTTGTGTCTTTTTCTGCAGCGGAGATTGGCAACTACCACTACGGGCAGAACCACCCCATGAAGGTGCCGCCCATTGCATCGAACAGTTTATGATAGAGCAGAGAACTCACCTCTGCGTCTCTCTGTGCATTGCAGCCTCATCGCGTGCGGATGGCGCACAACCTCATCACGAACTACGGACTCACCAAGCACATGGAAGTCTTCGTACGTCTGCACTGTAAGGGCTCTGCTGACTGTGTGGAGAGGCTAATGTATCCATTGTTGTCATGCTATTGACAGCGTCCGCGTCTCGTGGACTGGACGGAGCTCACGCGCTTCCACTCGGACGACTACATCCACTTCCTGCGCCTCGTGACGCCCGACAACATGCACGAGTATCTGCGCCAGCTGCAGCGCTTTAACGTGGGCGAGGATTGCCCGGTCTTTGACGGTCTCTTCGAGTTCTGCCAGCTCTACGCGTCCGCTTCGATTGGCGGCGCTGCCAAACTGAACGCGGGTTCGGCCGACATCGTCATCAACTACTCGGGTGGTCTACACCACGGCAAGCGCTCGGAAGCGTCCGGCTTCTGCTACGTGAACGACTGCGTGCTCGGCATCCTAGAGCTACTGAAGACCCACCAGCGCGTCCTGTACATTGACATTGATATCCACCACGGCGATGGTGTGGAAGAGGCCTTCTACACGACTAACCGCGTCATGACGTGCTCGTTCCACAAGTACGGCGAGTTCTTCCCTGGCACGGGCGATATCAAGGATGTCGGCCATGGAGACGGCAAGCACTATGCTGTCAATTTCCCTTGCCGTGATGGCATGGACGACGAGAGCTTTACGGGCATTTTCCGCAGTGTCATCGCCAAGGTCATGGAACACTTCGCTCCGGGTGCAGTGTTGCTGCAGTGCGGCACGGACTCGCTCTCTGGAGACCGGCTCGGCAGCTTCAACCTATCAGCTAAGGGCCACGCAGACTGCGTGGCTTACGTCAAGAGCTTTAACATTCCTACGCTTGTGGTGGGCGGCGGTGGCTACACGCTGCGAAATGTGGCGCGCGCCTGGTGCTACGAGGCCTCTCTGCTGGTGGGCGTGGACATCCCGGATGCCATGCCCTACAACGACTACTTCGAGTACTACGGCCCTGAATACCGTCTGCACTTGCCTGTGAGCAACATGGAAAACCTCAACACGCCAGCCTACCTCGACGAGATTAAACGCTCGATCCATGAGAACCTCCGCCAGATCGAGCATGTCCCTAGCGTCCCCTTCCAGGTCGCACCACCGTCGGCGCGTATTCAGGAGGAGAAGGAAGCCGCTTCACGCGACCGCGAGCAAGACGACCAGCACATGATGGATGTGTCAGGTGAGCGCCAGGCACAACAAGAGCTCACGCACAGCGAGGCTCCGCGTCACGCCGCCGAGTTCTACGACTAACGTGCCAGCGCATGAGCAGGTCTGACAAGCATCATACAAAGAGAAGCAAAAGTGTACAGTCAGTATATGGTGGAGGTTGAAAGGGTTAACCGACAAAATGAGGTGTCGTTTGAGCCATGGGAAATACCACTGCTCAAGTCATTGTTGATGGATCGTGGGCAGCTTCAATTGGCTTGAGATGTGCGTTGATACTGGCTCATCGCTGCAGAGAACGCTGGACAGGATACCAGCGAAGCTGCAACCTTATCTTTTCCATCTTGAGCGTCTGTTGTAAGGCGAGCGCGTTAACTCCCATTCCGAGAAATGATTCGTTTCTCGGGAGACAAGATATCAAGCTGTGGCGACTACACGTCCACTAAGGATTCGTCCGCATATTTAGGACAAGCACGTGGCACGTGACCCTTGCTCGATACAACATCAAACACACGTCCAGCCCGCTCATTGGACGAGTCGTGAGCGCGTACATGTCAGCATACCGGATCATCAAAATTGGTGTGAGCAGCAGGGATTGCAACGACAACAGGGATGAGAACGTGGATCCCCCGTTCATGACCAGTACGTCGCCTGCCTTAGTCTGGAACATCCTGGTCGAAGTGAAGATGGCCAGGAAGATCAAATGTATCCACAGAAATTGAAAACGAAATAGGATGACAAGACGCATGCTGCCAAGACGTCTGTCTACCTTGGCGGCAGAATGGTTGCATGGTTGACTCCAACCGTGAGAGCGTGTTGGCAATAAATAGGGGGTCATAAATAATAAATAATGCCAACCCGCGATCAGGTCTTGCAACGATGGCAGACATCAATCACGAGAGGTGCTGTGCAATGCAGCCTCTATGAATGAAGCATGCCTGCAGCACTTCTCAGTATCACACACAGCTTGGAGACACCAAAAATGGCAACGAGTTAGCGGAAGGTCGCCGTCGAGCCAACCGTCGCGGAAAGGTCACATGGTTTCACAACGATCAAACTTTCATTCTGTTTCACGTCCGAGGAAGCGAGGCCGTGCTAGTTGTGCTATTGCACTCAACTTCTGCTCAAACACTTGGAAATCACTCTGGAAGCTACACCTGCAACACGCTTGCTGCTGCTTCAACTTGCTTCTGTACTTTATCACGTTCATCGATGGGTTCAAAAGGAGAAGAAGTGCCACGGAAAAAATCAAAGCCAAGGTAGATACGCACGTATTACAAAAACAATGCAGGTTTCTTCCAGCGTTCTCGTGAGTGAGTGTCAGCAATTCAATGCACGTCATGATTCACGCTTCCTCTTGCGTGCAGAGATCACTTGCTCACACAAGTCTGATCGGTCAGATCGATTCATATCAATGCATACATATCCAACAGCCAACGACGCCATAACTTTCCCTGTCATGTCTGCCTCCTCCGGCTGCCTCACAATGCACCAGTGCAAGTTGCGCTGACTTAGTCATCGTCTTCCTCATAGTCCACGGCCAAATCATCCATGCCCGCGAACAGCTCGTCGCGCACCAAACGCACTCCTCCATTCTTCTTCTCCTTCTGCTGCTGCGCCTCTGACTCCTCTTCGTTGTTGGGGCGTGGCTGCTTTTCCTTTCCAGAAGCTTCCTCAGCCTGGTTGTCACCGTCATTGCGGCGGCTGAAAGACCGACGCGGCGAAGGTCCACTTGACTTTCGGCCACTCGATCCTGAAGCGTGGTCTCGACGGACAGGGGACGGGGTCAGCGATCTCTCCTGGCGAGACGAACGCTTCTCTCGACGGTCTCGGTGACTACGGTGGCCTTTGTCATCCCGGCTTCGATCGCGGCGCGAGTGGTGGCGCCTCTCGTGGCGGCTAGATTCACGGCCTGCGCGGTCAGTAGCGTCCGTATCAAACTCATGGCGGTCAGATGGACCGGCAGGTCCGGACTCGTGACCCGAAGGTCCGTAATTTTGCATCAACGGCGATGCCGGTGGCGAATATCCAGAATCGCGGCCTCGCGGTGCTGGTGCAAAATCGCCACGACGTTCACGGCCATACGATTCTCGCTGTTGTTGCGGAGGCGGGAGTGGAGAGGGCGAGCGCCGACGAGCCTGCGGTGGTGGAGAAAGAGATCGGTGAATAGCCGGCGGGGGTAGCGGGGATGGCGAACGGCGCTGGGGCGGCGGCAATTCTTGGCGGTACATCGGTCCACTTCGACCACCACCCCCGTAAGACTGGTACTCACGCGATCGATCACCGCGACCACGGCCTCCACCGCGGCCTCCACCACGTCCGCCACCGCGACCAGAACCGTAGCGGCTTAAATCAGCATCATGAAAATCACGACGACCCTGCTGTTGTTGGTGGAAAAAGCGTTGACGGTCTTGTTGCTCATCGCGCGCAACTTCGGCAATGGAGCGCTCATCCGCATAGCGGGGGCGTTCAGACTGGGAAGAAGGACGCTCTTCAACAAGCGGGTTTCCGATTGAACGGTCATCACGTCCACGATAGCCACTAGACCGCTCGGTCCCCATTCTTTCATCTTGGTGAGGCGATCGTGAGCGAGACCGGCGTCCGCCTTTGGATGGGCCTGCCGAATACTTTCCAAACCGTGGCGGGCTGCGGCTGGGACTACGCGGTGCCTGCAGAACGCCACCAGACAGAATCGCTGGAGGCAATCTACCACGCTCCTCCTCCAAAGGTTCCTCACGTCGGTAAGACCGACGACTATCTTCAATTGGGCCACCACCACGTCGGTAATCATTTGAGCGCTGATTCCCACCGTCATCTTTCCGGCTACGCCTCGACGAGGAGGATGGAGACGGAGAGCTGCGATGGAAATTTCCACGTCGAACTTCTTCTCGCGGTCCACGGCGCTCTCGCGAGCCCTCGTTGGAGTGCGGTCTTATCCAAGGCCCATCACGGTCGCGGGGTCGCCCGCGCACTTCCTCAATGGGAACAGGACTGTCGTGACCTCTAGCATCCACTGGGGACAGCGATCGGTGGCCATATTTGCTGCGGTATTCACGCCGGTTCTCCTTGTCCGACGGCGTGCCATATACACCTTCGTGGGTCACTTGCTTCGCCAGCATCACAGGTGATCTGGAGCGCGAATGAGCCAGACGACGTTCCTTCGGAGGTCCATTCATAGGTACGTCATAACGGCCACCACCATGGTGGGGCTTAGGCGAGCGGGAGCGAGACCGTCCACGAGCACTCCCACGGTCACTCCGAGGGGGGCTGCGACTGCGCCCACTACCGCTACGCCCACCGTACTTCAGCGACGCCATTCGGTTTTGCTCACGACGTCCAGTCGCACCATCCATGGGGTCATCATCTTCCTTGTAGCGGCGATTCTTGCTGCTGCGATAGTCTGAATCTCCTCCAACTGCATCCACCACAAAATCACGACAAATCCCAAGTCAACATCAACAAATTGTCACGCCGATAGCATAGTTGCAAAAGCTCAAGCCACTCAGCACACATCTTACCGAAGCGTCCCGACTTCAAAGTGAATCCTTGCTTGCTGTGCACATTAGCTCCACGGCGCGTCGAATCAATCGCGAACTGCTCCTTCGTATCATAAACGGGGAAAATCTCATATCCTTTCACAGTGAAGAGCTGCTTGCGGATAGCGGCCTTGGCATGATCCACACTGCGGAAGCGCACACAGCCCTTCTCAGCGAACAACAACGGACCAAAGCGCTCCAGCTGCATGCACAAGACGTCCCACACTTCAGGGTCACGCTTGGAAAAGTCAAAGTCGCGGACTGCTCCCTCGTCCTCCATGTTCACATCCTCGGCGGTGCGTTCCAAAAAGAGCAGCGTGTCCACAGGTGGACCGCGCGCGAAGTTGGCGTTCAAGAAATCTCGGCCACGGAACTTGTTCGCCGCCACAAAGTGGATGGCCTCGCGAGCGTGCTCCACCGTGGGCATGCTCACGAACGCGTACGCCGTTGCGTTGTGGTCCGGCTGCTTAATCTGCACACTCATGATGTCAATCTCGGGCCACACAGGGCTCAAAAAGTCCACAATCTCTCCGCTCGGCGTGTGGCGGGGCACGCTGCCCAGGAAAAGGTACGGACACGGCGGGCAGTTCCGCGGGGAGTAGGCGTTGACGTTGCGGCGCTTGCCTGCGTTCTCGACCAGGCGGCCGTTGCCGTTCTGCGCCGGCGGTTTCTTCCAGCTTTCCTCAGTACCGCTACCACGCGGGGTGCCATCATTACTGGGCTCGCGCGTGAGCTTCACGATGTTCGAGCCCTCGCTGGGAGGCTTGTTGGTGCTCTGGAACCTCGCGTCGTCCTCATGCTTGGCCTTCTTCTCGACGGGCGCGTAGGCGTCGTCGCCCTCCGCGTCCTTCTCGTCGCGCGGCTGCTTGCGGGTACGCTCGGCAGGCGACGCCTGATTGGTCTGTTCCTTGTCGCTACTCTTGGGCTGCGGCTCCGGCTGCAGTCGCTCCTCGAGGGCGTGGCGCAGCGGCGTGACCTGGCGCAGGATGACGGACGACTTCTCGGCGTCCAGCATGTGCTGCACGGCCTCGTCGATGCGTTGCAGCCACATGCGCGTGTTCTTGCGCGCGATGGAGGCGGCCGACGTGGGCGTGGAGGCGGCGGCGGCGGCCGGCGGCGTCTTGACGATCTGCAGCAACGCGCGCAGCGTGTGGATGCGCACGGCCTGCGAGCGCTTTGGCCCGCAGAGCTGCAGCAGAACGTCCACGACGTTGATCTGCACGTGTGGGAAGCGGAAGAAGTGTTTGTGCAGCAGCTGTGCCGCCAGACTCAGCACGATGTCGCTGGCGTCGCCGCTGGCCGTGTGGATGATCTGCTCGTACGCGTCCTCCGTCTTGTCCTCGTCGCGCTGCGGGTCGTCGGCGGCCAGCGCGGCGTCGTCTTCGATCACCGAGTCCCAGGCGTAGAGCTCGCCCAGCACGTCCTCGGCGGCGGGGGCCATGGCGGATGCAAAGCGACTTGAGGCTTGGCGGGCGAATTTCTCTTTGGGGAGGCGGTTGCTGCAGCCACGGAAAACGATCCCGCACTAGTACATTATAGAGCCTGTTAAGTGCGACTTCCCTGTTTCTTCCATAGATCCGTTTCGTGTTCGAAACGTAAGATTGGACGGTGCGATCTTTTGAGAACAACGAGATGTGTGTGGACTTGGTGTGGTCGTTCTCGAAATCCTCGCTTCAACGTCGACCAGATGAGTGGCATGTTGCGGTCGCTGCGGCGCGTGTGGCCCGGCAGTCGCGACATACAGGACCTCTTTAGCCCTCTCCGCCGCCTCAAGCCGCTGGCCAGTCAGCTCCCGCCGCCCAGCAAGCCGGACGAGTCCAAACCTCTCAGCAACGAGCAGCGACTGGGCGACGTCGTGTGGAAGCCCGAGCAGGAGTTCCCTGGCAGCGCTGTAATTGGCCGCCGCGCTGTGAATTTGTCGCGGGAAGTGCAAGTGCTGCGACGTATTGCGCGCGTGTCGGTGCAGAGCATCGCGCAGCCTGCGCGACTGGCGCTGCTGGGCGTGTGCTCCAGTGGCGTGCTGGGCCTCTCGGCATACGAGGCACATCTGCTGCTGGACCCGCTGCTGCCCGCGACGACGGATTCGATGCTCTTCGTGTACAAGTACGCGACGCACAACTTCCTGGCCAGTTGCATCTGGGAGACGCGAGCGCCGGAGCTGGTGGCGCAGTCGCTGGGGCTGGACGCCACGCAACTGCTGCGAGAGTTTCATCCAGCGACGTCCAGTGCAGATGCATCGCTGCAGCTCAGGATCATGAATGTGTTCACAGCTCGAGCCATGCTGGCTGGATTCATGGTGGTGACGCAGCTGCTGAATATTGTCCGGGCGAGCGGGACGGCGGCGTTGGGGTATCTGGAGAGCGTCTACAGTGGGCGTGAGCCTCCGTTGCAGGGTATTGAGGAACGGATTATCCGACTGGCAGGGAAAGGAAGTGATGTCACGGAGGTGTCCATGGTACGTTATGGTGCGCACATCTTGCCTGTGTTTGAGGACCCGGCGCAGCATCGGCATTTGGTAGCGCAGTGGTCGCTGAACGGACGAGTGCCGTGCGTGTGGTGCGTGCCCAAAGGCCAGTACGGCTTCCGTCACTCGTGGACAGGACTACATGTCGACGAGTCGTTTCTGCTGCGCACAACGACTGGCAAGTACATCCTGTGTATTGAGGCCGATGCTACGCTTAAAGATAGGGCGTTCGAGCTGCGGATGATGCCCAAGGCACCACTGCCAAAGGACGAAGAGCTCTCGGTGGAGGATGCATCACAAGCTTATCGACTCGTTGAGCGGCAGACTGCTTTGGCACTTCAACGGCCATTTCGCAGTCTCTGTGTGCTGCTGGGCGACTCACGCCAACCATGCGACCTCGGCGGGGAATCGCCCGTCAGCCTACGTGAGCGTATGCGACTCAAGCAGGAGGTCAACGTGCTTATTGACTCCAAAGCACCACTGCTACTGGAAGTCCTGAGATGGTGCGAACGATTCGTGGATGACCGCAAAACGCTGGTACTAGACGTCACTCCTCACAACTTCACCCCTCTTCGATTGTTGCTGGAGCACCATGGCTATTCTGTGCTCACCCCCGCAGAGGCTGTTGAGTTCGAGGAGCGCGAGCGAGTTGAAATCGCCGCAGAGGCTAAAGCCAAGGCCGAAGTGGAGGAGCAAGACCGACGTCATCGGCAGGAGCTAGAAGAGCAAGAGCTTGTGTTGACGGGTACCGTGTGGCTTAGTGGAAGGCAACGTGGTGCTGAAAATGCCGCAGCTAGCCAGGGCACGAGCACTACCGACGAAAAGGACAAAGTTGCTCCCAAGGGCACGGAGAAGGAGAAAAGGCAGGCAAAGAGCGATGAAGCGCCTGCTGCAAGGAGGGGTAAGAGACCCGAAAAACTCCCCCGATTACTGTACTACCCGACAACAGCCGCCACCATCAACGCTGTTCATGCGACTTTAACGTCTGGGGACGGTGTATCTGATCCACGACGATGCTGCGTACTGATTAACCAGCCCTTCGGTCTTGAACACCTGGACGAGCTGGCTGAAGATGCTGGCGAGAAGTTTCACCCTGTGTGCGCCGCGGAGATTTACGACGACTACTTCCGCCAGGTGCGGGTCTGGACGCGCATGGGGCACTCTGCGGCCGTCATCCAGCGTGAACTTGACCAGCGTTTTGAGCCCGTTCGAGGCAGCCTGGATGCTATCGCAGCCTTGAATCAGACAAGAACCGAATCCAAGCAAAGGCAACAGTTTTTGGGAAGCAAGTGGATTAAATAACTACCACTACGTTTGTCATCGCGAATACATACTCATCGCATACATGTAAATTGCAAACTTGTCTTCAGGCTGTTCCTAGCTAGCTGGGCCGCTTGCTCTTGGCATCGAGATTGTCCTCATCAAGCAGCAGTGTCCATTCGGCGATCGAACTCCAGGCACATCAGACGTAGAAAGCATCGGACGCGAGCACCGCAGCAAGGTAGAAGAGCAGGCGGGTGGACGATCAAAGCGGCCAACAGGGAGTAATGAGTCCCCGTCGACCACTTCGAAAGCACACCACACCCGCACCTCACGCGAAGCACGCCAGCATCTGCAGCTTCAACGGAGGTAATGAGCCCCGATCAACTGAGACGGCTAGCGCACGTCACGCAAGGCCTACCAAGCCTCGGCACTCCACGTCCAGGAACCTTCCACGAGAGATCAGCCACGACAGAGAGAAATGGGTCTCTGCTCGCCAAACTGCATGTGTGATGCCGCTTGATGTCGGAGTTGCTTGGAACAGCGGGAGAAATGAGTCCCGCGTCGCGCGGAATGGCCACGATTCGAGGCAGAGATGGGTGCCCCTTACCGTACCAATTCACCACGCTAAGCATCGACTTGCCGACAAACATGATCTTCTGCAGCGCAGCATGCCAGGCACAGCTTTCGTCAACGACGACTAAGCTGCCGATCGCGGAGACGTCTCCGGCGACGACGACGTGGACGATGTCGCCGCAGACGAAGGCCCTGACCGCTGGTTCTTGTACTGCTCCCACCTGGACGTCACCTTTGACGGAACACTCTTGGTCTCCTTGGGCTTCGTCAACTCCTGCTTCCGGACAGGGCGCTGCAGCGTTTGCGCCGGCACCTTCACAAACCCCCGCAACGTCGCAGGCGACGCCGTTGTCTTTGTTGAGGCCTTGGAGCTCGTTGTCGTGGGTCTGCTCACCGTCGACGGACTGTTATAGCTGCTGCTCTTCTCGCGCAGCCTTTGCCTCTCCTGCAGCGACTTGACCTTCTGTTTCCTCTCCATCTCAAACTTCCGCATACGATCCTGCAGCGTATGCGCTGGCATCTCCACGGGCTTGACCGCTGCCTTCTTCAACGTCGCAGCCGTCGCCGTCGTCTTTGCCGCGCTCCTGGTGTTCACCGTCGACGGACTACCACTGCTGCTGCTCTTCTCACGCAGCCGTTGCCTCTGCTCCTGTAGCTTCACAGGTGTCTTGCGCTGCTGCGTCGGCGCTGGCACCTCCACCGTCTTGGGGAACCGCCTCTCCTTGGCCGGGTTCGTCGTGGACAGAGCCGTCTTCGCGCCTTTCTCCCGTGCCGTGCGAAGCGTCCGGATCACCCCCTGGTGCTTCATGGTCTCGGCCTTGGCCTCTGCGAGATCCTTCACGACTTTGTCCGTGGCCTCCTTGCTGGACCGGCGGAAGCTGTCGAACTCGTCGTCTTTCTGCTGGATCGTGCGTTGGAGCGACGCAACCTCGCTCTCGAGCGCCGCGACCTTGGCCATCAGCGCTTGCTCCCGCTCCTTGGCCAGCTGGTCCGCCTCAGCGAGCTTGCGCTCCTGCTCGACCTCCAGCTCGGCCACCTTGGCCACCGGCCAGTGCGTCTGGTCATACTCCTGCGCCAGATACGCCAAATACTCCTCCTCCAGAACCTTCCTCTCCACCTCCTTCACGAGCGACGCGCATGCGGCCTTCCATTTAGCGTGCTCGACTTGGAGTTCCTTGAGCTGGGCCTGTAGCTTGTTGTTCTGCATCATCCAAAGCCACGTGTCGCCCTCCAGATCGTTGCGCTCGTTCAGAAGCTCGGCGTGCTCCTCCTCGAGCTTCGTGTGCGCGGTCTTGATCTGCGCGTGCTCATCGTCCAGCAGTGCGTGCTTGGTCTTCATCTGCGCGTGCTCGTCCTCCAGCAGCGAGTGCTTCTCCTCCAGCAGCGAGTGCTTCTCCTCCAGTAGCGACTGCTTGTTCTTCATCTGCGCCAACGCCTTGCGGTAGTAAATCTCGGTCACCATGGTCGTCTTGGGCTTGGCTTGCTTGGTTCGGCTCCACTTGTGGAATGAGCAAAACCCCACAGTGCCAAACCCGAGCGAGAAAGTGCAGCATTCTCACCCCCGGAATGACTCGCGAGTTGAGAAAGTGGCGCGTCCGACGTGGTCATCAACTTCAGAACCTCGGGCGCTCCGGGCCCCACGTTTGAACTGGGACGAACAGGGTTTGGGGCTGACGAATGAGCCCAACTTGCCATCTCGCTCGACTTGACCCTGCCAGACTGGACCCTGCAAGGGTGGTGCCGTACTCGGTGTCTTGCCCCAGGACGCCAGGGACTGGGAAGGATCTCGCTCGTCCGCCGGTCTTGCGATCCCAGCGCTCTTCCTCTGCACGGACGTTCACGTTGATACCTTCAGCCTGGGCACGGAGGAACCAGCCTCAAGCTCACCATCGAAGCTTGAGACGAAGACACCGCCCACCAGCATTGCGGTGTCACTCTGGACACGGGCGTGCAGTGACGCAGTCGCTAACGCCGCCGTAGTGGTAGCCAAAGAGGCGCTGCTAATAGAGTCCGTCGTGGCATCTGGAGCAACCGTCCCAGCAGCAGAAATGTCTGTCGAGGTGAAACTGGTCGTCGTAGCGGCAGAACCAGCCCGCCGACGTACCGCTGGATGCTGTGGGAGCTTCAGAGTCAGCAAATGAGAGACTTGATCTCAGCCCAGCAGGCCGACCTCGCGGTGCGGCGGATGCAGGACCAAAGAAGTTGTCGTGGCAGCCCGCAGCCGCCAGCCAGCCGCCCAACCATCGCTTAACCGCTGGAACAGCGTGTGGGGATTCTCATCTATGGCACAGTGAGCCAGCCCCCTTTGCGTTGTTCAAGCACTTGCAGTACCGTACATCATCAATCCATTCTCGCCGTCCGATAGGAAATCACACACACGTACGTGCTGGCCGCTTGTATGTCGGCGTTCTGCATTCGCAGTGAGCGAACTTTGCGCGGGGCAGCTCTCGTCCACTCGCCCTTCCTTGCCTTCCTTGCTTGTTCCATCTTCTAGCATCTCGTCTCGAGTCGTCTAACCGTCCACTCCAGGAAACGCGGCGCGATGGAGCTCGGCATGGCGAAGGGCGCCTTGGCCACCTTAATGTCGTCCAGCGTGCACATCTTGAGGCCACTTGGCGAACTCGGCCTTGCTTACGATCGGGTCTCCGGCGTACGTGTGCAGCTGTGCGTTGCCCAGCCGCCTTGGTGTGGACCACAAACGTCCTTAGTCCTCCGTTGCAGCGTCAGGTCTGCAGCACGTTGTCGCCGTTCCCGACGGTGTTACAGCGGCCACCCGAACTTCTCCAGAGCCTGTGCAATGTGCGGGCTCATTTTGCTGTACGTGGCCACTTGATGTATGACTACGGCCGAGGTGCTGGCGCCGCACAAGTGGTCGGTGAGCGCCTCTTAGCTGAGATGCACGTCGTGCGGGCACTGGGCGCCTGCAACGGAGCGGAAGAGCAGGCGACTCATGGTCAGGGACGCCGCCGTGCTGTCCAGATTGAGGAACCCGTGGCGCTCGCGGTGCTTGGGCGCGTACGTCTGCGGCAGCGTCGAGAGCCACGAACGGCGACGCTCCACGTCCAACCGCTCGGTCTCACAGTTCGGACTGGGAGGCGTGGGCGACGATGGCGACCCACGGACGTGCGGCATGTTGATAGACCTGGAGGTGCTTGCTCGTCTTGCAGCTCTTTGAATTGTGATCGATCTCTGGAGGTGGACGCGAGTCAATACGAATCATGGATCAGATTTGAGCACTTCAACATACCGTCGCTTGGCTTGGTTCCTTTGCTCTCGCACATCAATCTTCAGCGCAATTTCGACAGTCTCTGCATGCGGCCTCACGTTGGTGGAGCACTGGAGTCCGTCGTCAGCTGCAGGATGTGTTGGCGCCTGACAAGGTCCGCCAGGAAGACACAGAGCTCAAAGTCGAGAGTGAAATCACATGCCGACGCTTCAACTAGGTCAACTCTGGTTCTGGGAATTCAGCTCGGGCGTGTTGCTGGAGCCTCTCGCACGCCGCAATGCGTGAATTTCAACATGCAAAGAAGGTTTTCTTGACAAAGTTAGCTGCACCTTTGTCGAGTGTTTCGCCTGTTATCTCTCCCCCTTCAGTTGTCAGTCTCAGTAAAGGAACTACCGTTTATTCAAGACGTCCACGCGGCGTTGCAGCTCAGAATCTCCCTGCACGGGGCCAAGAGTTCCGCGGTGCTCTGGCCTGTCGATATTATATTGCCCAAGAGGGTGCAATCGCTGCTCTTGCTCTCGCTCTCGCATGAGACGCATGAGCTCCGTAGTTTGCTGTGGCGCATCGCAAGATCCGCCAGCTGGGACGACAGCAAGTCTTGCATTTGCTGTATTTGCAAACTCCACATCAATCCGAACTGCACAAACGATGGAGAGCGAGGCGGCCGTGTAGGTGCTGGCACCCTCGCAGGCGACACCGGTGACGACAGCTGAGGAGTATCAGTTGGCCCAAAGAGTGTAGACCCTGGTGACGTATTCTCGGGCGCTGGGGTCACCGTACGGCCTTGTGTCACCACGTTGGCCCAGGACGTTGGTCCCAGCGTCCCTGGTAGTGCCGATGTCGCGCGAGTCTTCTCTCCAATCGGCGCCAAGTAGGCTATTGCTGAATTGTCGCGAACAGGTATCGCCGAACGTCGAGGCTGAGCTTCTTGCATCGGTCGAGGTGGGGGCACAGAGGGTCGTACGTAGGGTTCAGCCAAGCGACCAGGTCCACCCAGCAAGCTGTTGGAAAGCTTTCGCGCTGTGTGCAGATACTCTCGCTCGTTCGGGTGGGCCAAGACGCAAACAACATCGTCGAGCGGCTTGACCACCACACGCTCCGGATGTTCGCTCTGAAGTATCAGGTACCCGTTGTTCAACGCGTGCAACCACGCGTGGATCTCCACATACCAACCTTGTTTCAAGAACTTGCAGATGATTTCGCTGTAGGCGTTTGCATTGGCAGTGCCGATGTAGCCATCTCCTGCTGCCAAAACCAGCGTTTTCCCATTGGCAATATGCAGCTCCTTTCGCAAGCTACCCCAATAGTTCGTCGTACAACGAACCCCCGGTTTAAGTTCCCACCTGAACCTCTCCAGTGCGTGGGCGACGCACGGGCTTGTCCTACAATACGTCGCGAGCTGGAACTTCACAGCAGCGATATCATAGCCGCGTAAATGCTTGGTCCGCTTCGAAGTTGAGGAAAAGATCGCGATTGCTAGTCTGCTCTTCTTCGACACCGTATCGGATTCCTGACGAAGTCGAACAACAGCCTAGCGAAGCTGCTTTGTCGTAGAACGGCATGGTTCTTCTCTTGTAGGTGGAAATTCGGCAATGGCTTGTTCAATGCATTCTGGTCTCTTCAATGACCGCATGGGCTGTAGCAGAGAAACTTTAAGGTGAACTTACGTGAAGCATTATGAATTGCCACCTGAGCTGGTGTCACAGCGGTCGTTCGAACTACAGCACTAGCGTTAAACAAAAACCAGCATGAACAACTACACTACTACCTGGCTGCACTTCTACTCCTCTTCAGCACTTTCTTCCTCGTCGCTTTCGTCGCACTGCTCCGCGTCAAATGTGTCTCTCTCCGCGCGATATTCCTCGACCAGTTCTGCCACGTCGCGATTTGGGTGAGTCGAGAAATTGAGTTTGCGGCACCATGGGCAGCACTCGTTCACTTGCTTGACGACTGCGGCAAAAAAAGTTTTACCACAGCAAACGGTAGTCACGGGCTCCTTGTACAGCTCGCAAGTGATGGGGCACGTCAAGTTTTCCTCACGATTTTCTAGCTGAAGGCAGCGTGCGAGTCGCGCGTCACTCGCCTGCTGTGCAGCCAAAGCCGCTTGTCGCTTGCGTTCCTCCTCGAAAGCATTTGCTTGGTCGCGCATAGTCTTCTTCAACTCTTGCTTTTCTTGCTGCAGTTGCCGCTGAGTCGAGACGCTAGTTTGTAGCGCGGCCAACGCGTCTTGCATCTGCTGAAGTTGCTGCTGCAAGCCCATCACTGTTGGCTGGGGCGAGGACGGCGGCAATGGCGGCGACAGTCGACGCAAAGACGACCAGCGATCGAACGTTGAGGCGGGCAAATTTGGCACCTTAGTCTCCCCTGGGCGATTCAGGAACGAAGCGGGCTCAACCGAAGATGCTGGCGTCGTAGTTGAGTTGTGGAACTGGCGGAGCGAAGTGTTCACACGTGAGGTCACCATATTGATGTTCTCTTGCTGCTTTAAGTAAACCAGGTCTCCAATGTGCTCATCCAGCGGCTTTACAATGACACGGCCCGGGTACTGGGCCTGAAGCTCGAGAAGTCCGTCATTCAGAGCGTACAGCCACCCGTGGACTTCCACGTACCAGCGCTGCTCAAGAAACTTCCTGATGATTTCACAATACGCCGTCGTTTTGTTGGAGCTGCTGCTAAGTCCACCGTCTCCCATCGCCAATACCAATGTGTTTTCGTTTGTCGTAGTCGTGCTCTCAACAAGCCACGACATCATCTCATAGTGCAGCCCCTTGTCGTCGTCTGCTGCCGTCACCACAGGTTTGAGTGCCCACCCAAACTCTACCAGTGCATGAGCAAGGAATTGGCTTGTCTTGCAGTAGGTGGCTACTTGGCACTTTACCGCAACTAAACTGTCATTCCCACGAAGATACTTGGTCAAAGCTCTAAAGTTCAGGCGAACGTTATGCGGGGCAGTGGCTCCGTCAACACGTTGATACAGTGTGCGACTTGTGAAGAGCATGCCGGCAATATCGTCCAAGTTCATGAATATGCAGCGTTGGCGATTCCCAGGGATGTACGCTTTCGGCAGCATTGCCAACCAGCTTTGACGGCGTGCCACTGCGTTTTCCTCTCTTGTGCTCGCCGAACTATCCTCTGTGTGGTTCATCTGCGAGAAGCTGCTGCGGCTGACACTCGAAGACAGTCCCGGGGGCGGTGATACGAGAGATAAAGCTCGCGCATTCGGTGTCGAGTTCAAATTGCTTCGTCGAACGCTCACTCGGTCCCACAAGGGGGATCTTCTTGGTGATGTGGAAGCGGGCCTAGCAATTGGCGCACTGGTTGCTAGCAGCTCCATCAGGTGCTGGTCGAGGTACACGGCAGTAAAATGCCCCTCGTACGCCCTACTCAGATCGTCCAGCGCATGTCTCCAACATCGCTGCAAGCAAAATAGTTTGACACGCCAGCCACTCTGCAGATACGCTTGGATGCAGCTGTGGGTGGGAGGACGCAGCTCACCAGTGGCCAAGATCATCGTCTTCGGTGCCGCCGAAGCGCTGCAGGCTCCGACCTGCTCCAAGTTCCGCTCCAGCAAGTTTTCCAGTGTCCGGTGATCGATTGCTCCCTTCTTCTTGAGGCTCCAGCCAACAGTTTGCAGTACCTGAGCGTTCTCCTGGCTGCAGTTGAAATAGCTGCCGGTACGGCAAATGACCAGTGCTGGCTGCTGTCGCTCTTCTTGACCATCGAGCAACGCCGTCAAGCGCTCAGCATTGAGCATTACGCCGTCCGCCGACATCCGCGTCAGCTCTTGGGGGTAAACGGTGGGCTGCGCGACCACCTGCGCCTTCACGGTTGAAATCAGCGGGTCCAAGTCCAGGAACAGGTAGTGTATCGTTGGCTGCGTCCGAGCTGGCTGTGAGGAAGCGAGCGCCATGATTCTTGTCCCTCCTGCTTCCTTGGCGTTTGGTTCGCAAATGAAGTCAAGAAGAACCCTCGTCCCAAGTTCTCTGCGATGGCCGGGGACTGATGGAGCTGATCAGCTTCTGTCAATCCGCCAAGCCGGCCGAGGTGGCATTGTCCACTTCAACGTGAACGGATCTCGTCACGCGTGAGAGCACCTCGCGACTGGTCATTCATTCAGCGCCCCCGCCTAAGCTTGCACTACGTCCGGAGTCGACAATCGAGGATAAACCCGAGCACTGCTCGGAGCAGGGGTTCCCTTCGCAAAAAAAGAGGAATCAATCTCCTCGCGTGCTCTCTTGGCGTTGTAGGGGCATTGCTGCCAGCACAAGAGGACGAAGTTGCGCCTATCTTGGTGTTCGACCCGGCTCTGATCCTTTTGCTGTGCGAGATGCTCAACATCGGTATCGACTTGACAATGAGCCTGCGTGTGTAGCGGCCATTCCGATGGGGACGGCACCAATTGCACCATTGCAGCCTTCCCGCACTTGGACCCGCGGTGGTTTGCCCCCCACTCTACGTTTTACCGACCGAGAGAGAAGCACACGGCAGGTCTCCGCAGCCTCCGCGTCTTACATTGCAACCAGTCCAGCGCTTCTACACCACTAAGTATCCAACATGGTTTGGCGTTCGTCCATGGTGGCGGTGGCCGTCGCCCTCATCGCCCAGGCGCAGGCCTTCGAAGTCACGCTCGTGAACTCGTGCTCCGAGTCCATCGATGTGTTCGACTCCAAGACCACCGAGACGCTCCAGTCGGGCGGCACCAGTACGCGCACGGTCTCCCCCGGCGCCGCCTACGTGTACCGCAAGGGCACGGGCGGCCAGGCCACGCTGGCCGAGTTCTCGGCCGACAACAACGCTGCCTGGTACGACATCAGTATCATCCCCACGGGTGACAAGTCGGGTCCTGGCCTGTGCGGCAGCCTGGAGGAGTGCAAGGCCGTCACGGGCGGCGTGGGCTTCAACGTGGCCATGAGCATCGAGCCCAGCCAAACGGACGGCAGCCGCTGCGTGTCGCTCACGTGCATGGAGGACGGCTGCAGTGACGCCTATCAGTACCCGAAGGACGACACCAAGACCCACGCGTGCCCCAGCTCGGTGGACTTCACCGTGACGTTCTGCCCCGGCGGCAGCTCGGGCGACACCTCGACGATCGAGCAAGTCGCCAACGAGGCCCAAAGCTCCGTGCAGCAGTTCGCCACCACCACTGCTCCGACGGAGGCTCCTACACAAGCACCGACAGAGGCTCCGACCCAGGCACCGACGCAGGCGCCCACGGAAGCTCCTACCCAGGCTCCGACGGAGGCACCCACCATGCCTCCGACGGAGGCTCCTACTCAACCTCCGACGGAAGCGCCTACTCAACCTCCGACGGAGGCTCCTACCATGCCACCGACGGAGGTGCCTACTATGCCTCCTACCGAAGCTCCGACGACTTCGAGCGCTTCGGCCTCTGCTCCGAGCGATGTCGACGCTGGTGACAGCCAGTGGAAGGACTTTGTCGGCAAGGTCGGCGCTCACAACGAGACCTCGAGCTCCAGCTCGAGCGGTGTCGCCGTGGGCGATGACGAGTCTGGCAGCGAGTCCAGCAGCAGCCAGTCAACCACTCAAACCAGCGCCACGGAGCAGCCTGTTTCGTACGAGAAGGCCGGCAAGACCACGGCCCTGCAGACCAGCGGCAACGACGGCTCGGTCGAGCAGGTGAACACGCAGTCCTCGGGTGGTAGCAGCGGTGGTGCTGCCTACATTGTGCTGTCCATTGGCGCCGCGGTGGGTATGATCGCCGTGGCTGCCATCGTGGTCATCCGCAAGAAGAAGCAGGCGTTCGACGAGATGGACAGCAAGACACCCGTCCTGAACACCATGCGCGATGGCCCCACGGACCACTCCGTCCTCATGACGGCGACCAACAGCACCAGCGCCGTCCTGTAGCTTTCTCCAGTGGTGCTGGCGAACGGAGACAGCAAACCGGGTTAATGGCAGCATCGGAGGCGATGATCTCTGGCGATTTTGATTTCTAGTAACAGGAACATGCGTGAGTTGTTTCATTTGTCTTTTGCTGGTCTATTCACCAGCCCACTCAGTTGCCCATGAGCTTCTGGATGTCAGCGCGACTCTGTTCCTTGGCTGGCAGCTCCTGGAAGCGCATGTCCATTTCCTCATCACGCCCAACCTTCTTGAGAGCGTCCAGCTCCGGCGCGACATCCAGCGGCTGCACGGCACTGCCCATAGCGCGGTGCACCTCGTACAGATACAGCACCGACGGGTACTGCTCATAGTCCTGCAAAATCGCCACCACCTCGCGACGCGCCGCGTCCGATAACGGCAGCGACGCGTACGCCTCAATGGCCTCTGCGAAGCGTCCACGGAAGCAGAACTCCTTGACGATGCCAGAGGCCACATGCAGCTGGACCCAGTCCCACTCCTTGTTCTCCGCCAAGACGGAGATTGCCTTGTTCTTGTTGTTGTAGGGTTTCCTCCTGCTCGCGACCTGTTTGCTTTTGATCTCGTCGTCCTCGTCCTCGTCCTCTTCGTCCTCTTCGTCCTCCTGGTCCGCCTCCTCTTCTTCCTGTTCTGCAGCTTGGACTTTAGCCACGAGAGCGTCTGTGTGGCTCTTGTAGGCCTGCAGATACGCCCGCAACGGGGCTCCAGACAGGAAGAACTGGCGCTGGAAGTACTGACGCCACACGGCGCCTCGGGCCATGTTGGCGTGCGGCTGCAGCGCTGTAAACACGGCGTCGGCGGCCTGCGACTCACCCGTCGGCTGTTGGAAGGCCCAGCGCACAAGCGGCGTGAGCTGTTGCACCTGCTGGGGCGCGAACAGTGTCTTGTACGGCAGCGGCCGCAGCTCGTCGCCCGAGACAACACGCGCAACGTCCTTGGGCTCCACCCGCAGATACTCGAGCACGCGCTGCGTCGCGACGGCCGCAGCCAGCGGCTGCTCGTTCTCAAGCACGAGCGACTTGAAGTCGACGCCCTTGGCGGCTGTGGACAGAGGCGAGCGACGAGCTGGACGCAGCAGCAGAGCGCGGCGGAGGGCGAGCATGGCGATTGATGGTCGCGAATAGATTACGCGTAATATTACGGGTAAATAAAAAGGTAACCAAACTGCAACATGGCTACTTCCAAGCAGAGCCGGAGGCGTAGGATTGACCAACGTTGTCGGTGCTTTCGGTGGCGATCCGCTCTATGAAGACGACCGAAGTCGGCGCAGGAACGTTCCGGGGCATCTTATCCTTTCGAGCGAAGCTGTGCTTGACCCACGACGCCCTGCAAGTCCAGCGCTCAAAGCTCTGGGCGTCAACTTGTCGTCGTTGGCACATTCGTCGCTATAAGAGTGAAACGAGGACTGCGATCGTGCGCGTGCCTGCACTAGCGTCTCGTTACGAGTCTCGCCAAAGAGAGCAGTGCGATGTGTCTGCTGTTTACGGAGCCCGTGCCGTGCAGTCTCCGCGCAGGACCATCCCACCCACACCCACCCATGCGCGAAAGAAGATCGAACAAGGAGCTCAGTATGCAGCGCTCGCATGGGCTCCGGACCTTCCTGCCACTCGCCACAGCGCCGCAATGGACTTGCGGACAGGTAGAAGCAGTTCCCTGCACTGGACCGCGCCGGTAAAAATGTCGAAGGAACGAAACCACCGCCGAGGTGTGCTACGAGTCGCTCGCCATTGCGCAAGTTGCCGTCGGAGACTCGGCGCGCACAAGATCCAGCCTCGTGAGCCTCCGATTCCGAGCTCGGCACGACTGCGAAGCTGGCAACGCAGACGAAGACCCCAACGAGCATGGAGTTCCCTCTCAAGACGGACTTCTTCCCGCAGGTGAGACTCACCGCGGACGAGCGGCGTCGGTATGTCGCAACCGGCGAGCAAAGCGCCCGAGCGCTCCGCAGCTCCATGAAGACGCTCGACTGGAAAAAGACAATGGAGAAGGATGGGGTCACGTACGCGCAAGCGCACTGCATCGAAGGCAGCAGCAGCGTGCCCAACTCGCCGTCAGCGTCGATGGCGGCAGGCAAAACGGACGACGCAATCGCGTCGGCATGTCTGATGATGAGTGCGACGGCGTTCGCAGCTGGAACCATCAGTGAGGCGCTCGAGGCCTTGGCGTCGCCCGTCACGGAGGACTATCGCCGCGCCATGCATTTCCTGCATGGACCGCGTTTCGTCGACGGGGTCTGCTTGCACACGATTGCAGGCGCAAGTCCGACTGCAGATAAGCTTACCAACCAGGGATCAAGCGCCCGTAGCTCCAATTCACAGGCCTTCACAACCGTCAAGTGGGCAGCTTTCGACGATGGAAAGGGCCTCAATACGCCAGGGTCATCTGCTGGTACAGACTACTGCTTCCTCGAGCACTCAGGCATCCACCGCGGCGACGCGAACGGCAGTGACCCTGAGCTCTTCGGCTTCAGTATCCAGGAGTCGATCGCGCGCGAGAGCGAGGTGCCCTCGTTGGCAGGTGTCGGGCTGGCACGCGGCCATCTTCACCGCACAGGCATCCTCATCTTGCCCACAGACCGCTCTGACGTGGTGCAGGTCACTTCCATTCTGCAGATGCGAGTGTCCCAAGGCAGTACACTTGGTGGAATGAGCGATGGCAACGGAGCTGCTTCCAGCGCTGGGAAGGCTGGCGCATTAGCATTAGCTCGACGAATGCGCTGTCGAGTGTCTGCAGTAGGGAGATTGGACCTGCTACTCGAGCGTCGGAGACTCAATAAACTGGAGCACGTGTCTCGAGCCGACTGGGTGGCCGACGATGCGCGCAAGGCCTGCGCCGTGTGCGTGAAACCATTCGCGCTCAGGCGACGTAAGCACCATTGCCGACACTGCGGCGAGGTCGTGTGTGCGTCGTGCGCTCCTGCCCGCGAGGTGGATGCGGACGCCGCAACGATCCATGTTCGCATCTGCACAGCCTGCGTCGTGCAGTCACGAACTGGGCCACAAGCTCTAGGCGGATACGAGCACGTCTTCGTGTTTCACCTTCGGAACGCAGGATTTTCGCCTTCCTCTCGGTCGTCGACAAACTCGACAGGTGAATGCGCCACGCCCACCACCACCAACGCCAAGCATGAGGTCGATACCGGACCGAAGTCCCTGTCGTCGGGGAGCAGCACCTTTTCCATCTCAAGTGACTCGCAGATGTCCGCGCGGTTGACGCGTGCGGGCTACGCAGGCGGAGCCATCCGATTGTACGACTGTGAAGGCGATGCGTCCTCGTCGGGCAGCTCCAGCAGCTACTCGCTGAGCGAGTTCGACGCCTTTGACAACCTAGTTGCGACCCCTCTTTCCAACCAGGACGAGGCAGACCGTCACCACACCCAGCGAAGACGCAGCAGCCAACGGAGAGGTAGCGGTCAGCCTGCTTTCACTTCGGCCTTGTCAATTGGTAGCAACTCAAGCAGCACGGAACCGACTGCAGACCTCCTCGAGCGCATTCGAGGCATGAAGGCCGTCCTGTCCTCCCTGACCACATCGCACCAGCAGTTCAACGACACCAGCAGCAGCAGTGACAAGCCCAACTCGTTCGTCGAGGAAGAACCCGTCGTGGATTTCACGTTCCGATCTGAAGGCGTGGCTCAAGACGCCAGAAGACGGCGAGCTCGAACAAGCGACGCCGACAGCGGTATGGACATCGACTTCATCAACGACGACGAGCACTTCACGCTGCTCTGCCCGGAGACGCTGCGCCAGCAATGGCGAACGCGCACGAGCAGTCGCGTGCGGCAGGACGCGGGCGAGAAGTCGCACCTGAGCGCGAGCATGTCCAACATGTCCTTCGTGTCTACCCTATCCAACTCGACGATGCTGGGCGACGACATGGACGCCCCGGAGCAGCGCGAGTCGCAAGAGCTCGAGCACGAGGGCATTGGCGCCGGAGAAAACCAAGCGGAGCTGCTGGCGCTGCGGCGGCAGGTGGAGGGGCTGCACCGATCGCTGGCGTCTGCAACCTCGCAGCTGGACAACATCCACTCGCGTCGAGCGCAGCAGCCGGCCCCGCCGTCGTCGGACCCGGTGGCCGCGCGGCACCAGGCCACGTACGGGCTGCTGGTGGAGGAGCTGCACGAGATCATGGGGCTGCCCCGCCCCGGCCGCGAGCGTTAGGCGAGTGCGTTAGTGTGCAAGTAGAACTGCAACGTAGGATTGTGACAACTTCAACGTACATTTCGATCACCGAAGTCACGCTGTAACGCCTCTGCAAGGCTCACCACATGTACACCAAGCCTCCAGCCTCGGCATGGAGCGAAGTCCCGACTGTTATTATGAATACGGTAGAGTTGCCGCCTGAGGTCGAGGCATATCCACACCCAACGCCAGAGCTCTCAGCGGTTGTTGACAGCGCTGCGTGTCAGGCGCGTACAGGGAATTGATTCCCGATCACCTCGGCAAGAGATGGCTGCAGCATTGAGCATGACGTTTCTCACAGTAATTTTTCACGGAAGCCACAAAATCGAAAAAGCTGCTGCCTGGCGATGGCGGCGCTATTCATGTACCGAGAGGTGGAGCCCCGCCTGGCCGCCATCTGCTAGATGTATGTCGCTCCATGGTCCGTCGTGCGCTTGATGGAACCCGTCGATTTGTCAATCGCCAGTCACCGCCCCTGCTCGGAGATCGCCCAAAATCTAGCGCCATTTTGGCCCTTTTCGTGCATTGGAACCCACTTCTGAGATGCTTGACCTGCCTGCACTCGACGATGGGTTCGCTCGAACAAACGGCCAAAGCCGATACGAGCGCTCACTCGCCAAAACCTCGGACAGCAGGCAGGAGCCTTCACTTCCAGCCCCAAATCCTGCGCCAGCGTGTGGCCAGACCAGCTGCGTCGCTCTATAGCAGAGGGCGTCAGAGCCATCGCCACCCCCGCAGGAGGGGTACACACCAAGACTCGCCGCCAAGCCTCGCTGAACGCCGGCGGTAGATAGGTACACCGCAGTCAGCTACAAGTGGGTGCGCGACGTCAGTGCTCAGCTACGCTAGTCAGACAATCAAATCGCCCTGTCGCGACGGACGACGGACACAGGCAATGAGGACCGCCGCCGCCTTGTGCGCGGCGCTAGCGGCCGCGTCCCAGGGTGCGCGCAGCCTCTCGGTCGTCTCCTCCGTCTGCGAGCGGCGCGGGGAGACGCCTGTACGCGTCGCGGGCGTCTCCGGCACCTTCTGCGTGCCGCTGCGGCCCTGCGAAGGATCCGCGGAGGACGCGGCCGACGCGCCGCTTTCGTGCCCGCGGGCAGGTCAACAGGAAGCTTTTGGGGGAGAAGTGCTGGCTCAGGACAGCTGCTGCACTGTGGCGGACGGAGCCTTGCGCTGTGTACTGGTCGAGGGACCGCAGACGATGTGTCTGCCGGCTGCAGATTGGCCACAAGGACGACATTTCACTCGCGTGGGGCGGAGGAGAGCGAGGAGCAGGACGTTGGAGGACATAGCCAACGTCGTCATTTCAGCCTCGACAAGCCCAGGGCTGCCGACGCAGGAATCACCGACCCAGGACGTGCCGACTGCTGAAATCCCGACGGCGACAACAGACACTCCAGTGGCTACTGAAGCAACTACTGATGCTCCTGCGGCAACTGATGCTCCAGTAGTGACGACACAAGCTCCGGTGGCAACAACACAAACTCCAATACCGACCGACGCTCCAGTAGCAATAACACAAGCTCCGGTGGTGACTACAGAAGCTCCGGTGGGTACGACACAGACTCCAGTGCCAACAACAGAGGCTCCAGTAGCCACGACACAAGCTCCGGTGGTAACTACAGAAGCTCCAGTATCCACGACGGAGGCTCCGGTGGCGACCGATGCTCCAGTAGCCACGACACAAGCTCCTGGCGCGACTACAGAGGTTCCGGTGGTGACTACAGGAGCTCCAGGAGCTACGACGGAAGCTCCAGCGGTGACTGACGCCCCAGTAGCCACGACGGAGGCTCCGGTGGCGACCGATGCTCCAGTAGCCACAACACAAGCTCCTGGCGCGACTACAGAGGTTCCGGTGGTGACTACAGGAGCTCCAGGAGCTACGACAGAAGCTCCTGGTACGACTACGGAAGCTCCCGTGGTAACTACAGGAGCTCCAGGAGCTACGACGGAAGCTCCAGCGGTGACTGACGCCCCAGTAGCCACGACGGAGGCTCCGGTGGCGACCGATGCTCCAGTAGCCACGACACAAGCTCCTGGCGCGACTACAGAGGTTCCGGTGGTGACTACAGGAGCTCCAGGAGCTACGACAGAAGCTCCTGGTACGACTACGGAAGCTCCCGTGGTAACTACAGGAGCTCCAGGAGCTACGACGGAAGCTCCAGCGGTGACTGACGCCCCAGTAGCCACGACGGAGGCTCCGGTGGCGACCGATGCTCCAGTAGCCACGACACAAGCTCCTGGCGCGACTACAGAGGTTCCGGTGGTGACTACAGGAGCTCCAGGAGCTACGACAGAAGCTCCTGGTACGACTACGGAAGCTCCCGTGGTAACTACAGGAGCTCCAGGAGCTACGACGGAAGCTCCAGCGGTGACTGACGCCCCAGTAGCCACGACGGAGGCTCCGGTGGCGACCGATGCTCCAGTAGCCACGACACAAGCTCCTGGCGCGACTACAGAGGTTCCGGTGGTGACTACAGGAGCTCCAGGAGCTACGACGGAAGCTCCTGGTACGACTACGGAAGCTCCTGTGGTAACTACAGGAGCTCCAGGAGCTACGACGGAAGCTCCAGCGGTGACTGACGCCCCAGTAGCCACGACGGAGGCTCCGGTGGCGACCGATGCTCCAGTAGCCACGACACAAGCTCCTGGCGCGACTACAGAGGTTCCGGTGGTGACTACAGGAGCTCCAGGAGCTACGACAGAAGCTCCTGGTACGACTACGGAAGCTCCCGTGGTAACTACAGGAGCTCCAGGAGCTACGACGGAAGCTCCAGCGGTGACTGACGCCCCAGTAGCCACGACGGAGGCTCCGGTGGCGACCGATGCTCCAGTAGCCACGACACAAGCTCCTGGCGCGACTACAGAGGTTCCGGTGGTGACTACAGGAGCTCCAGGAGCTACGACAGAAGCTCCTGGTACGACTACGGAAGCTCCCGTGGTAACTACAGGAGCTCCAGGAGCTACGACGGAAGCTCCAGCGGTGACTGACGCCCCAGTAGCCACGACGGAGGCTCCGGTGGCGACCGATGCTCCAGTAGCCACGACACAAGCTCCTGGCGCGACTACAGAGGTTCCGGTGGTGACTACAGGAGCTCCAGGAGCTACGACGGAAGCTCCTGGTACGACTACGGAAGCTCCCGTAGTAACTACAGGAGCTCCAGGAGCTACGACGGAAGCTCCAGCGGTGACTGACGCCCCAGTAGCCACGACGGAGGCTCCGGTGGCGACCGATGCTCCAGTAGCCACGACACAAGCTCCTGGCGCGACTACAGAGGTTCCGGTGGTGACTACAGGAGCTCCAGGAGCTACGACGGAAGCTCCTGGTACGACTACGGAAGCTCCTGTGGTAACTACAGGAGCTCCAGGAGCTACGACGGAAGCTCCAGCGGTGACTGACGCCCCAGTAGCCACGACGGAGGCTCCGGTGGCGACCGATGCTCCAGTAGCCACGACACAAGCTCCTGGCGCGACTACAGAGGTTCCGGTGGTGACTACAGGAGCTCCAGGAGCTACGACAGAAGCTCCTGGTACGACTACGGAAGCTCCCGTAGTAACTACAGGAGCTCCAGGAGCTACGACGGAAGCTCCAGCGGTGACTGACGCCCCAGTAGCCACGACGGAGGCTCCGGTGGCGACCGATGCTCCAGTAGCCACGACACAAGCTCCTGGCGCGACTACAGAGGTTCCGGTGGTGACTACAGGAGCTCCAGGAGCTACGACAGAAGCTCCTGGTACGACTACGGAAGCTCCCGTGGTAACTACAGGAGCTCCAGGAGCTACGACGGAAGCTCCAGCGGTGACTGACGCCCCAGTAGCCACGACGGAGGCTCCGGTGGCGACCGATGCTCCAGTAGCCACGACACAAGCTCCTGGCGCGACTACAGAGGTTCCGGTGGTGACTACAGGAGCTCCAGGAGCTACGACGGAAGCTCCTGGTACGACTACGGAAGCTCCCTGTGGTAACTACAGGAGCTCCAGGAGCTACGACGGAAGCTCCAGCGGTGACTGACGCCCCAGTAGCCACGACGGAGGCTCCGGTGGCGACCGATGCTCCAGTAGCCACGACACAAGCTCCTGGCGCGACTACAGAGGTTCCGGTGGTGACTACAGGAGCTCCAGGAGCTACGACGGAAGCTCCTGGTACGACTACGGAAGCTCCCGTGGTAACTACAGGAGCTCCAGGAGCTACGACAGAAGCTCCAGCGGTGACTGACGCCCCAGTAGCCACGACGGAGGCTCCGGTGGCGACCGATGCTCCAGTAGCCACGACACAAGCTCCTGGCGCGACTACAGAGGTTCCGGTGGTGACTACAGGAGCTCCAGGAGCTACGACAGAAGCTCCTGGTACGACTACGGAAGCTCCCGTGGTAACTACAGGAGCTCCAGGAGCTACGACGGAAGCTCCAGCGGTGACTGACGCCCCAGTAGCCACGACGGAGGCTCCGGTGGCGACCGATGCTCCAGTAGCCACGACACAAGCTCCTGGCGCGACTACAGAGGTTCCGGTGGTGACTACAGGAGCTCCAGGAGCTACGACAGAAGCTCCTGGTACGACTACGGAAGCTCCCGTGGTAACTACAGGAGCTCCAGGAGCTACGACGGAAGCTCCAGCGGTGACTGACGCCCCAGTAGCCACGACGGAGGCTCCGGTGGCGACCGATGCTCCAGTAGCCACGACACAAGCTCCTGGCGCGACTACAGAGGTTCCGGTGGTGACTACAGGAGCTCCAGGAGCTACGACAGAAGCTCCTGGTACGACTACGGAAGCTCCCGTGGTAACTACAGGAGCTCCAGGAGCTACGACGGAAGCTCCAGCGGTGACTGACGCCCCAGTAGCCACGACGGAGGCTCCGGTGGCGACCGATGCTCCAGTAGCCACGACACAAGCTCCTGGCGCGACTACAGAGGTTCCGGTGGTGACTACAGGAGCTCCAGGAGCTACGACGGAAGCTCCTGGTACGACTACGGAAGCTCCCGTGGTAACTACAGGAGCTCCAGGAGCTACGACAGAAGCTCCAGCGGTGACTGACGCCCCAGTAGCCACGACGGAGGCTCCGGTGGCGACCGATGCTCCAGTAGCCACGACACAAGCTCCTGGCGCGACTACAGAGGTTCCGGTGGTGACTACAGGAGCTCCAGGAGCTACGACAGAAGCTCCTGGTACGACTACGGAAGCTCCCGTGGTAACTACAGGAGCTCCAGGAGCTACGACGGAAGCTCCAGCGGTGACTGACGCCCCAGTAGCCACGACGGAGGCTCCGGTGGCGACCGATGCTCCAGTAGCCACGACACAAGCTCCTGGCGCGACTACAGAGGTTCCGGTGGTGACTACAGGAGCTCCAGGAGCTACGACAGAAGCTCCTGGTACGACTACGGAAGCTCCCGTGGTAACTACAGGAGCTCCAGGAGCTACGACGGAAGCTCCAGCGGTGACTGACGCCCCAGTAGCCACGACGGAGGCTCCGGTGGCGACCGATGCTCCAGTAGCCACGACACAAGCTCCTGGCGCGACTACAGAGGTTCCGGTGGTGACTACAGGAGCTCCAGGAGCTACGACAGAAGCTCCTGGTACGACTACGGAAGCTCCCGTGGTAACTACAGGAGCTCCAGGAGCTACGACGGAAGCTCCAGCGGTGACTGACGCCCCAGTAGCCACGACGGAGGCTCCGGTGGCGACCGATGCTCCAGTAGCCACGACACAAGCTCCTGGCGCGACTACAGAGGTTCCGGTGGTGACTACAGGAGCTCCAGGAGCTACGACAGAAGCTCCTGGTACGACTACGGAAGCTCCCGTGGTAACTACAGGAGCTCCAGGAGCTACGACGGAAGCTCCAGCGGTGACTGACGCCCCAGTAGCCACGACGGAGGCTCCGGTGGCGACCGATGCTCCAGTAGCCACGACACAAGCTCCTGGCGCGACTACAGAGGTTCCGGTGGTGACTACAGGAGCTCCAGGAGCTACGACGGAAGCTCCAGCGGTGACTGACGCCCCAGTAGCCACGACGGAGGCTCCGGTGGCGACCGATGCTCCAGTAGCCACGACACAAGCTCCTGGCGCGACTACAGAGGTTCCGGTGGTGACTACAGGAGCTCCAGGAGCTACGACAGAAGCTCCTGGTACGACTACGGAAGCTCCCGTGGTAACTACAGGAGCTCCAGGAGCTACGACGGAAGCTCCAGCGGTGACTGACGCCCCAGTAGCCACGACGGAGGCTCCGGTGGCGACCGATGCTCCAGTAGCCACGACACAAGCTCCTGGCGCGACTACAGAGGTTCCGGTGGTGACTACAGGAGCTCCAGGAGCTACGACGGAAGCTCCAGCGGTGACTGACGCCCCAGTAGCCACGACGGAGGCTCCGGTGGCGACCGATGCTCCAGTAGCCACGACACAAGCTCCTGGCGCGACTACAGAGGTTCCGGTGGTGACTACAGGAGCTCCAGGAGCTACGACAGAAGCTCCTGGTACGACTACGGAAGCTCCCGTGGTAACTACAGGAGCTCCAGGAGCTACGACGGAAGCTCCAGCGGTGACTGACGCCCCAGTAGCCACGACGGAGGCTCCGGTGGCGACCGATGCTCCAGTAGCCACGACACAAGCTCCTGGCGCGACTACAGAGGTTCCGGTGGTGACTACAGGAGCTCCAGGAGCTACGACAGAAGCTCCTGGTACGACTACGGAAGCTCCCGTGGTAACTACAGGAGCTCCAGGAGCTACGACGGAAGCTCCAGCGGTGACTGACGCCCCAGTAGCCACGACGGAGGCTCCGGTGGCGACCGATGCTCCAGTAGCCACGACACAAGCTCCTGGCGCGACTACAGAGGTTCCGGTGGTGACTACAGGAGCTCCAGGAGCTACGACAGAAGCTCCTGGTACGACTACGGAAGCTCCCGTGGTAACTACAGGAGCTCCAGGAGCTACGACGGAAGCTCCAGCGGTGACTGACGCCCCAGTAGCCACGACGGAGGCTCCGGTGGCGACCGATGCTCCAGTAGCCACGACACAAGCTCCTGGCGCGACTACAGAGGTTCCGGTGGTGACTACAGGAGCTCCAGGAGCTACGACAGAAGCTCCTGGTACGACTACGGAAGCTCCCGTGGTAACTACAGGAGCTCCAGGAGCTACGACGGAAGCTCCAGCGGTGACTGACGCCCCAGTAGCCACGACGGAGGCTCCGGTGGCGACCGATGCTCCAGTAGCCACGACACAAGCTCCTGGCGCGACTACAGAGGTTCCGGTGGTGACTACAGGAGCTCCAGGAGCTACGACAGAAGCTCCTGGTACGACTACGGAAGCTCCCGTGGTAACTACAGGAGCTCCAGGAGCTACGACGGAAGCTCCAGCGGTGACTGACGCCCCAGTAGCCACGACGGAGGCTCCGGTGGCGACCGATGCTCCAGTAGCCACGACACAAGCTCCTGGCGCGACTACAGAGGTTCCGGTGGTGACTACAGGAGCTCCAGGAGCTACGACGGAAGCTCCAGCGGTGACTGACGCCCCAGTAGCCACGACGGAGGCTCCGGTGGCGACCGATGCTCCAGTAGCCACGACACAAGCTCCTGGCGCGACTACAGAGGTTCCGGTGGTGACTACAGGAGCTCCAGGAGCTACGACAGAAGCTCCTGGTACGACTACGGAAGCTCCCGTGGTAACTACAGGAGCTCCAGGAGCTACGACGGAAGCTCCAGCGGTGACTGACGCCCCAGTAGCCACGACGGAGGCTCCGGTGGCGACCGATGCTCCAGTAGCCACGACACAAGCTCCTGGCGCGACTACAGAGGTTCCGGTGGTGACTACAGGAGCTCCAGGAGCTACGACGGAAGCTCCAGCGGTGACTGACGCCCCAGTAGCCACGACGGAGGCTCCGGTGGCGACCGATGCTCCAGTAGCCACGACACAAGCTCCTGGCGCGACTACAGAGGTTCCGGTGGTGACTACAGGAGCTCCAGGAGCTACGACAGAAGCTCCTGGTACGACTACGGAAGCTCCCGTGGTAACTACAGGAGCTCCAGGAGCTACGACGGAAGCTCCAGCGGTGACTGACGCCCCAGTAGCCACGACGGAGGCTCCGGTGGCGACCGATGCTCCAGTAGCCACGACACAAGCTCCTGGCGCGACTACAGAGGTTCCGGTGGTGACTACAGGAGCTCCAGGAGCTACGACAGAAGCTCCTGGTACGACTACGGAAGCTCCCGTGGTAACTACAGGAGCTCCAGGAGCTACGACGGAAGCTCCAGCGGTGACTGACGCCCCAGTAGCCACGACGGAGGCTCCGGTGGCGACCGATGCTCCAGTAGCCACGACACAAGCTCCTGGCGCGACTACAGAGGTTCCGGTGGTGACTACAGGAGCTCCAGGAGCTACGACGGAAGCTCCTGGTACGACTACGGAAGCTCCCGTGGTAACTACAGGAGCTCCAGGAGCTACGACGGAAGCTCCAGCGGTGACTGACGCCCCAGTAGCCACGACGGAGGCTCCGGTGGCGACCGATGCTCCAGTAGCCACGACACAAGCTCCTGGCGCGACTACAGAGGTTCCGGTGGTGACTACAGGAGCTCCAGGAGCTACGACAGAAGCTCCTGGTACGACTACGGAAGCTCCCGTGGTAACTACAGGAGCTCCAGGAGCTACGACGGAAGCTCCAGCGGTGACTGACGCCCCAGTAGCCACGACGGAGGCTCCGGTGGCGACCGATGCTCCAGTAGCCACGACACAAGCTCCTGGCGCGACTACAGAGGTTCCGGTGGTGACTACAGGAGCTCCAGGAGCTACGACGGAAGCTCCAGCGGTGACTGACGCCCCAGTAGCCACGACGGAGGCTCCGGTGGCGACCGATGCTCCAGTAGCCACGACACAAGCTCCTGGCGCGACTACAGAGGTTCCGGTGGTGACTACAGGAGCTCCAGGAGCTACGACAGAAGCTCCTGGTACGACTACGGAAGCTCCCGTGGTAACTACAGGAGCTCCAGGAGCTACGACGGAAGCTCCAGCGGTGACTGACGCCCCAGTAGCCACGACGGAGGCTCCGGTGGCGACCGATGCTCCAGTAGCCACGACACAAGCTCCTGGCGCGACTACAGAGGTTCCGGTGGTGACTACAGGAGCTCCAGGAGCTACGACGGAAGCTCCAGCGGTGACTGACGCCCCAGTAGCCACGACGGAGGCTCCGGTGGCGACCGATGCTCCAGTAGCCACGACACAAGCTCCTGGCGCGACTACAGAGGTTCCGGTGGTGACTACAGGAGCTCCAGGAGCTACGACAGAAGCTCCTGGTACGACTACGGAAGCTCCCGTGGTAACTACAGGAGCTCCAGGAGCTACGACGGAAGCTCCAGCGGTGACTGACGCCCCAGTAGCCACGACGGAGGCTCCGGTGGCGACCGATGCTCCAGTAGCCACGACACAAGCTCCTGGCGCGACTACAGAGGTTCCGGTGGTGACTACAGGAGCTCCAGGAGCTACGACAGAAGCTCCTGGTACGACTACGGAAGCTCCCGTGGTAACTACAGGAGCTCCAGGAGCTACGACAGAAGCTCCAGCGGTGACTGACGCCCCAGTAGCCACGACGGAGGCTCCGGTGGCGACCGATGCTCCAGTAGCCACGACACAAGCTCCTGGCGCGACTACAGAGGTTCCGGTGGTGACTACAGGAGCTCCAGGAGCTACGACGGAAGCTCCTGGTACGACTACGGAAGCTCCCGTGGTAACTACAGGAGCTCCAGGAGCTACGACAGAAGCTCCAGCGGTGACTGACGCCCCAGTAGCCACGACGGCCACTCCCACTGCGACGGATGTACCGGTAGCAACGACGGCGACGCCAGTAGCGACAACGAAAGCTCCAGTATCTTCGATGGACGGATCGAGTTCGACGACAACGGAGACGTCGACTCCTTCAACGGCAACACCTGTCGTTCCTACTTCATCATCACGATCAAGTTCGGAAGATACAGACTCAGCAGGATCCTCAAGCGGGTCTTTGGAGCCAACATCAACGCCTACAAGTCCGCCTCCTGTGACAGAGATGCCCTCATCAAATTCTGGCTCAAGTAGTGCACCTCCGACATCGACGCCAACGTCATCTCCAACGAGTCCGCCCCCCGTCACAGTGATGCCTCCGTCCGATTCAAGATCAGGGTCAGGCAGTGCGTCTTCAGCACCGACGCCAACGCCGGAGCCATCTCCGACAAGTCCACCTCCTGTAACGGAGGTACCTGCGTCCTTGCCAAGCTCAGGATCGGCTTCAGCTGCCCCTTTCGTGTCGGGTTCTTCATCCGACTCGAGCGCTGATTCTTCTTCGGGGATTTCGATAGACGATTCTGCGTCGTTATCTGAGGATGCGCCGCCAGGCTTCTCGTCCAGCTCCTCGTCTGGCTCAGGAGCCAGCGGGTCAACAGGACGGATGTCGGAATGGTCGTCTAGCTTTGGTGAGAGTGGGTCAGCAGATGCATCCTCGACATCAGCAAGTACCTCGGCAACAGGATCAACGTCAAGAGGTTCAATTGGTGTCGGTTCAGGGCCACCGATTTCTAGCACAGGATCAAGTTCCAGTACTGGCAGCAGCAGCTCGTCATCGTCGGAGACTGCAGCTTTGGTGTTAAGCTCAAACTCGGGAAGTGTGGCGCTCAGTGGCTTGGGATCAGCAACCGGCAACTCGAGGGGTGATACAAGTCTTGCCAACTCGGATAGTCGCGACACGGCGTCGAATTCGGAGGAGTCTGCGGGCTCCAACTCGTCGTCACGTTCGCCTTCTGCCTCGTCGTCGTCGTTGCTGTCCTCGTCTTCAGCTTCGTCAGCGACTGAGGCCCCGTTGCCGACCGAGTCCACCTCGTCGAACGGCGTTTTGCAACTATCGCCAATCACCGACGACAGTGGCAACAGTGCCAGTACCTTGTCGGCGGACGGCAGTTTGTCTCCAGCAAACGGTGGGGAAAGCGGCGGAAGCAACGTCCTGGGCACCAACACGATGATTTATATTATTGTGGGGAGCGTGGCGGTGGTGGCTTTGATGGTTGGCGTCTTCTACCTCCGTCCGAAGCGCGCCAACCGGCTCGAGCTGTTGACCCCGCGCGCGCCCCCCCCACCGATGGATCGCACTGGAGCATACCCGTACGATCACTCGCTCGAGTCGGAGCCTCTCGGGCCGTACGACGCCGTCAGCACGCCGCGGGCGCTGAGTGCATCCAGCTAGGGTATATCGTAGTAGCAAGTAGCTTTTTGAAACATATTTGGGCGTATTAGTAGAGAGACAAGAGAGGGAATAAGAGCTCACCACGAGCGAGTCAATGAACGTTGATCACCACCAGCTTCGAAGTGCCAGCAGCTCAGAGTCTCCCGCTACAAGCAAACAAGTCAACGCAGGTCCGGCAAATGGCATTTTTGTTGGGATGTAGTTTTCCTTGAGCAAGACGACAGAAGGAATCTGCTAGTAGTACACGATGTCCGCGCTCCTCTGGATCTCACAAAAACCTACAGCATCGACAGGAAAGACGTGAGCGATCAGTGAACGACCCAGAAGTCAACCAAAGCCTCACAACAAGCACGTACGGCGCTTGAAGAAGTCGTAGCTTGAAGCTGCGTCAAAACCCGATCCCTCCACCACGAAGCTCTCGCGATACTGCATCTGTGTCTCCTTGGATCGATCTAGCATTGCAATCACGTGCTGGCGGAAGTCCACGACAGCCACGTGGGAGCCTGGCGCGCTTACCTGGCTCTTGTCGGAAGCAGAGGCACTATGTTCGTCGTGCTCAGCCACGACAGGGCACGCTACGTCTCCTACGACGATAAAGGGCACCACGTCCTTGAGCTGTGAGAGCACAGCCCGACAAACTCCTGCGTCCATCTCGCTCGCTAGATTCGTGGGCGGGTGGAAGATGTCCATCGTCTCGTCCTCGTCGTCCTGCGTCGGTCCCGCATCTTCCTCGTTCTCGTCCTGCAGCTGCTTCTGTTGGTGTTGGAGTCGTTTCTGCTCTTTAGCCGCCGCGCGCTTCTGCTTTTGCTTGAGTTTGTACTTCTGACGCTGTTTCCGACGCGTGGCTGCCGCCTTCTCTACATGAAATTCATCCTGTTGGTCCTTGGCTGTGTTGGACGGCGTCAAGGGACTGGCCATCTCCTCTGTCTCCTGCTGCTTGTACACGTGCCACTTGGCCGTCGGGAGGTCGTTGTAGGGCAGGAACGCGGCCTCATCCTCGGACCCGCTCTGCGTCTCCTGGCTGGACTCGGCCGACGGCTCTAGAGCCAGCGTCTTGCTCCTGTTCTGGGCTTCCGCCTCGCTCGCCAGCAGCTTGCGTGTCTGGCGCTGCTCAGTCGCAAAGGCTACTTCCTCTTCCTCCTGTTCCTGCTCCTGGCTGCTCTGTGGCGCAGGCGTGGGCTGCACAGCCTTGGCCTTCCACAGCAGCTGCTTGAGTAGTGGCGGCTGCTGCTTGGACTGACGAGGCTTGGGGCGGAAGCGGCGGCCGGCCGGAGACCTACTGCTTCTGCTTCTGTTGCTGTTGCTGTTGCTGTTGCTGTTGCTGTTGCTGCTGCTGCTGCTGCTGCGCTGCGGCTTGAGCTGCTTGGGTGGCAGCTCCGACTTGGCATCTACGGGCGGCTCTGGCTGCTGGTTGTCGGGCACCTTGCGGCGGTAGCGCAGAGACGACGCGTGGCGCTCGGGCGTCTTCCCCATGGCGGACGGAGGGCGGAGGGTCGGTGGATCGCCTTCTTGGCTTTGGAAAAATGGAGGCGCGAAAAGCTCAGAAAAGAGGCTCCCTACAAACGTCAAGTGAAAAACCTGTAGAAAGTGACCAGCAATAGTCGCGCCACCTAACGTAAAGTGAATAAAAATGAAGTTGATTGAAATGCATTCGTGTGAGTCCGTCATTGCTGCTGCTGCTGCTGCTGCGTCGTCCTCCTTCCCTTTGGGTAGTCGACGCTTGAGCCACTTCCTTCTCAGTTCTCCTCCGTGAGCACGTTCAGCACGACGTTGAGGTTGCCGTCGCTCTTCTCGAGGATCTCAATGATGCGCGCCGGGTTGGCGTTCGGGAAGATGCCGCTCACGACCGAGAGCTGCTCGGCCCACTTGAGCTCCGACTCTGAAAAGGCCACGGAGGACGCGATGGCAGGCGTCTCATCCGTCACCTCCGCTTCCTGGGCCACCTCCACGACGGGGGCAGGCGGCGGCACTACCGCTGGCTGCTGCACCTCCGGCTTGAGCTCCGGCTCCTCCTCCACCACTGCTGTGGCCTCCCCCGCCTTCTTCTCCGGGATGAAGCGGTTGATCTGGCCCACGAGCCCCTGGGCGAAGCTGGAGAAGCCTCCAGCCGCCGTCTTGGGCGACTCGGCGCCGTCTCTGGCCGCCTGATCCAGCGGCACATCGGGAGCGGCGCCTGTCGTGGCCGCGAAGTGTTGGTCACGCTTGAGTTGTTCGAGCGTCACGGCCAGCGCCTGCACGAGCGTCTCCACGGACCTGACGAGGGGCTCAGTCACCTCCTCCTGGAACGCCAGCTGGCGGCGCGTGGAGGCCGAGAACTTGAGCGTCTGCACGGGGTCCGTGGAGCTGCGGAAGATTCGCACGGCCTCGAGCAGCTCGGCGTCCGTCGTCACGTTGACGCAGTCACCCTCGGGGTCGCGGTACTGCACCACAAAGTCGCCCGCGCGCAGGCGGAAGGTCTGCGCCATGAGCTGCGTGAGCTCCGCCAGAGACAAGCCGCGCAGGTCCACGCGCGTGCGGTGGATGTCCCCGTTGAAGGCGATCTTGAGCGCCACCTGCTGCTGTTGCTGCGACGCCATCGTTTGCGATTTATAACTAGGAGCGAAGAAGGATTATGAGAGAAACGATGATGGAAGGCAGGTTGACGGATGACAGATGAGAGGTCAAACAAAAAACACTTCTTTCATTAAAGCTTAAAAGCTTCCGAACCTCCGACTATCCACGCAGTATGCCAAAACTCTTTAATCGTTCTGGGACGGTTCCTTCCGCCGAAGCTTGCCAAGCGGGATACCCCAGTCTTTCTCTCCCCAAGTAGTGCTGGACGGGATCACGAAGTCGAGTGGCACGTTGCGATGACCATGCAACTGCTCAAACGTGGCCAGCAACGGCTCTACGTGCAGTTCCCACTTGGCAGCAGGAATTTGTAGATCAAACTCGATCGCTTTCAGCTCATCGATCGATCGAACAGCTTGGTCAAAATAGGATCCACGGTGCCGAATGTTGGTCACAGCATACCCAAGTTTAAATCCGTGCATTTCTTCTGGCCACGCCGCATCTGCTGGTATCACAAATGCGTGTGGTACCCGTGAATGTCCATAAACTCTGTAGAACATTTTCAGGGCTGGTAAAATGCGCTCACTCCACATCGCCTTGAGAAAGTCCCACACAAATCCAATAGCCTCGAGACGGGGTCTGTCACGAGAAACTTGGACAGAGTAAGCGCCTCTGTTACGAATATTGTAAACATTAGATCCCAGCTTGAGACCCCACGATTGCTCCGGCCAGTTTTCTTCCGCTGGTACCACAAAGTTTCGAGGCACTCGGCAATGGCTGCTCAGTCGATAGAAAGTTTCAAGCGCTGGAAGAATATGCCCACTCCATTCCTCCTCGAAGAAGTCCCACACAAAACCTATAGCTTCTAGCTGGGCCCTATCTCGAGAGGTTTGGGTAGCGTACGCAAACGTCACACGAATATTGTTAACGACAGCTCCGAGCTTTAAGCCCCACGATTGTTTTCGCCACCTGGCATTTGATGGCACCACAAATGATTGTGGAACTCGGCAATGGCCATTTTCCCGATAAAAAACCTCCAACGCTGGAAAAATACGCTCACTCCACTCCGCCTCGTGGAGGTCCCACACGAAGCCCAACTCTTCCAATTCGCGCTCGTCTCGAGTCGCCTGCTTCGCAAAGTCCCCTTGACTGCGCATGCTTATAACCTTGTAGCCTAGACGTTGTCCCCACAAGTGCTCAGGCCACTCAGGATCGGCCTCTGGGATGATAAAATCATGGGGTACCTTCGTGTGTCCGTGAAACTCGTAGAACCGACGAAATGCTGGCAGGACAAAGTGGGCCCACTTGTATTCAGAACGGTCCCATGCAAACGGCATCTCGTCCAGCTCCTTCTGCGTCGTCTTGTTGATTTTTCCTTTTCTCCACTGCTTCCTCAACCATCGGGCGTGTTTACCCAGGGGGTACCCCCATGCCGCTTTCGGCCACATTTCATCTCCATACGGAACTCGAAACGCAATAGGAACCAGCAGATGCTTCTGGAGCTGGAGAAACTTGAGGAATGCAGGCTTCACCGCCTGCTGCCACGCCACGGGGTTGTACACAGCGAGAGTCGTCCAGGAGCCATCGTCTTGAGCTTGGGAGGAGGAGGAGAAACGGAGCGTCTGCAAGTGATACTGCGAGCAAGGGATGGCGACTGCCAAGCTAGGCGATCGAGGGGCCAAGACACCGACGACGCGGATCGCCTCCACGCGCATCAGGCGACTCCGAGCAGCCACCAGTCTCAGCATCGCGAAAATGTGTGATGGAGAGCGAGACCGACTTTTGTCCAATCATATTGGTTCAACTCAGTCTAACTGAAGTGAAGTGGGCACTCCAGTCGTAGTCCACCTCGAAGCGCAGCTGTATCTCTTCTTCTTGGGAAGACGTTCCTAATTGGATTATGGTGATACATGGAAGTGACCTTCTATTTGATGTGTATGTTATTTTCCTATAGAAGCCTCGTGTCTTGAGATTCTTGTCGAGTGGTGCTGGAGTGGCACAAGACGACTGCAAGGGCATTGGGGCATAGCCTCCGGCTGTCCCCAGCGACGTCTTCACTGTTACAGTTTGGGATTCTTACGGAGAGCACCGGAAAAACTTATGCGGTCCTGCTCCGCCAAACATGTATCGATCGATCAGCAGCATTGTTAATCCATTATTCCGTAGGTACTTAGCCTACAGAGGCCGAAAGTGCTAATGCCTGAGCCGGCTATCACCATGCAACCTTCCCCACCTCCAGATAGGCGCACGGCGACACTAGAAGGCGTTTCTGCTACGTCTTGTATTGAAGCAAACTTGGACGGTGCTCAGCCTCGTCATGCAGGTCGCGTGACGTGATATCCGTTGAGCAGCTCTCGAGTCGACGCAGCATTCTCCTCGAGCCTCACGTCCGCGCTGGGAGGTCCGCCAAGAATAGGATTTTTAGATGTGGCGGGTAGCTCCTCAGCAGCGAACAATGGGCTGTCGGGACTCCTTCAGCGAGCAGCAACACCTTCGAGAACACCTTCGAATTGGCTGTGGATGCTGCGTTCATGAGAACAATGTTGTTGAAGTGCGTGCAGGCTGCACGAACAGACTTTCCCATGTCTGGACTTGGGTTAAAATAATTGTGAAGCCTTGGCCGTCGGGGCAGGACCAACGGTATCTGCTTTCAGCACGTGTATTATTTCCCGATGGCCGGCACGAGAGTGCTGCACGCGGTAAGACTTTTCTTGTGTCAGTAGACCCACGCGCATGAGTCGCACACAATCTTGTGAACGGCGCAGCTTGTTGAAGTTGTAGAGAGTGTAGGTTGCTGGGCCCCGCGAGTGAAGGTTGACGCAGTGGTAATTGACTGAAAGCACTTCGGAGCCGATTATGCCGTTTAGATGAGTTGGTGCCTTACTCATCTAATCAAACTCCTCGCATTGCTTCCGCTGTGCTGTACCCACCGCAGTGCACTCTCAAGTCATTTTTCCTTTTGCCTTCAAGCCACAGCACCACTCGACCAGTACATCAAGGCCAGTAAGCAATGGAATCCAACCAGCAACCGCCTTCCCAAGCCGCAGCCATCCAGCTCGTCAAGACCAACGACCCTGCCACGACCCTCAAGGAGCAGAAGCAAACACAACGCGAGCCGCAGTCTATGCCAAAGCCAACGAAGAAGCGATACATCTCCAAGCAGTCGATGGCCTTCATGCATTGTTAAGACAACACCCAGGCGCCCCCTTCGTTTAACGCCAAACTTCGAATGAGTAATATGATAGTCGAAATGACCCTGGTTTACCCTTTCGTACAGCATTCCTTGACCATGTATTGGCGCTAGCGGCTCACGTCCAGCCCGTACATGTATCTAGTTACTCAATCTCGTGGCAGAGCGTAGGGGAAACGCATACCATTGACACAAGGTACATGTAGATGCACCTAATCCTCGTTATCCGAGCTGCCAAAACCCTCCGTGCTCTCACCGAAACGCTCCGAGTGGTAGTTGGTGTACGTCAGGAATTGGTTCGAGAGCTTGGACTCGAACGTCGGGACGAAGCCGGACGGCGTGAAGCCCAGGTCGGCATAAATATCTTTGCGGAGCATGCGAGCTGTTCCAACCCCCAAGACAAACGTCAGCGCTTACTCCGCCCCCAAAACACGAGGACGCTGTCCGTACCAGTAATGAACGCGCACGGACTGAGGATCTTGTCCTTCTCGCCCGGGACGACCTCCACGCTCTTCGACAGCCAGCGCATGGTCTCAGCAAATTTTCCCATGCAGTTGGTGTTCTAAGCAGCAGTGATAGACCAGGTCAGTCGGGGCTATTTCAAAGCAGAGGCGTTCTACCTACCAGGTAGGGCGGGTCCACCAGCACGTAGTCAAAAAAGTGGTGAAACTTGTCCGGCAGCTTCGTAGGCTCGTTGTAGTCGTAGAAGCAAAAGTGTTCGCCGTACTTGTCCTCGAAGCGGCGGTCAAACTCGAACAGGATCACGTTGTCGCCATTGATGGGCGAGTCGCTCTCCTCCTGAAGCTTGAGGAAGTCGCGGTAGGCCGCGGGTGTACTCACGAAGGCGATGCGCTTCTGCTTGCTGTGGTCGATGGCCTCCTGTGCCAACGCGCGGCCTGTGCTATCGTCGTACCAGCTGCCAGCGCAAATGCACACTCAGCCAACGTACATGTATCACTATGTCAATCGTTACAAACGCACAACTGTGAGAGCCGAAAGTCCTCGGACACGGCTGCGTCCTGCTGCGACTGCTGCGTCTGGAGATGCGCCTGTAGCGCCGCCAAAGTGTCGGCCGAAAGCTCGCTGGAGAGGAGCGCGTCCATAGTCAAGAGCAAATGGTCAAGTGAGGGGCGATTTCAACCAATCGTTCGGGTAGATCAATCATTGTTAGCACACTATGTATTCCGTCCTAACGTTATACTGTAGGTACTTAGCCTACAGAGGCCGAAAGTGCTAATGCCTGAGCCGGCTATCACCATGCAAACATTCCCCACCTCCAGATAGGCGCACGGCGACACTAGAAGGCGTTTCTGCTACGTCTTGTATTGAAGCAAACTTGGACGGTGCTCAGCCTCGTCATGCAGGTCGCGTGACGTGACATCCGTTGAGCAGCTCTCGAGTCGACGCAGCATTCTCCTCGAGCCTCACGTCCGCGCTGGGAGGTCCGCCAAGAATAGGATTTTTAGATGTGGCGGGTAGCTCCTCAGCAGCGAACAATGGGCTGTCGGGACTCCTTCAGCGAGCAGCAACACCTTCGAGAACACCTTCGAATTGGCTGTGGATGCTGCGTTCATGAGAACAATGTTGTTGAAGTGCGTGCAGGCTGCACGAACAGACTTTCCCATGTCTGGACTGGCCAGCAGCCCTCACTTTTTTGCTTTTGATCAGTACACGACGGCAAGAAATCCTCGGGAGCAAGGCCAGCTCCCCTCGCTAGTGCTTTACACTTTGTGAAACATACGAAAGTTCAACAAACAATAGCCGAGATTCACGGTCGCCTCTGGATTTCAAACTTGTCGTATAGGATACCCTTTGACATCGGTGAATGGGGGGGGGGGGGGGGGGCTAATGACGGGTAGGGCAGGCTCCTAACTGCTTACATACATGCACGTCATCTATTCCTCGTCAGGCTCCTCCTCGCAGGGGCCAAAGCGCTCCGACGCGTAGTTGGTGTAAGTGAGCAGGTGATTGGACAATTTCGACTCGAAGCTCGGGTAGAAGCCCGTGGGGGTGAAGCCCAAATCCGCCCGCATCTCCTTCCGCAGCAACTGAGCTACAACATCAGCAACAATCCAGTCGATCGTCAGCAATTGGAGACAAGAAGCAATTGGTGCAGATTTCGTACAGTTGATGAATGTGGACGGATTCATGACGCGGTCCTTCTTGCCGGGCACCTTATCCACGTCCCTCGCCAGCCACCGCATCGTGTCGGAGAATTTGGCCAAGCAGTCGGGGCTCTAAACAAGCACAGGAAGAAGTGAGCGACTCAATGTTTCTCAGCCACAAGCCGTTCAGGACGCACCAGGTGCGGGGGCTCCATCAGCACGTAGTCGAAGAAGTGGTGGAACTTGTCGGGCAGATCCGTGGGCGCGTTGTAGTCGTAGAAGCAGAAGCGGTCGCCGTATTTCTCGCCGAACCGCCGGTCAAACTCAAAGATGTAGACGTTCTCGCCCATGGCGACGCGCTTGGCCTCGTCCTGCTCCTCGCTCTGGAGCTTGAGGAAGTCGCGGTAGGCCGCCGGTGTGCTCACGAAGGCGATGCGCAGTTCACTGCTGCTATGGTCGATAGCTTCCTGGGCCAGTGCGCGTCCAGTCTTGTCGTCGTACCAGCTGCAGTTCATAGGTCAAATGTAATGTACCAATGTAGGCTCTGGAAGGCTATGGACGCACAATTGAGAGAGGCGGAAGTCCTCCGACACGGGTGCGTCCTCCTCCTGGTGGCGCTCCAGCAGGTGCGCCTGCAAAGCCGCTAGCGTCTCGGCGGACAGTTCACTCGCTAGCAACTCGTCCATTTCTTGCTTGTCTGGCTGGCACCGCTTCACGACATGCATTGGAAGAGCATCTCGAATATACGATGTCAAAAACGATTTGCTAGTGACAAATATGCTGGTAAACTGTCATACGTCGCTTCTTACATCTGTGCAGCTATAATGGGGGTGACCTTTGTCTCCGTCATCGACGTGGGTGTGCACAACGGATAATGGCGATGCAGTGGGGTACAAGGGGGAATAATTATATTGAATCGGTGGATGCTGCTCACTCGTCCTCTTCGATGGCGTCTAGGGGAGTCCACGATGCTCGTCTGCGCTGCTGCATGTCCAAAGTGAACGGGACGCGTCTGCCAGCCACCGTCACAGAGTCGCAGTCGGCGTAGGCGGCGGGGATCCCAATGAGACCTGGCTTGACCGCGATGACTCGCCGCTTGGGGCAGACGCACTTGGGTCCTTTGCCCAGCAGCTTGCGCCACAAGCTGCGCCGAAGTTTGGGCGTGTCAACTGCCGCGGGGCAGTCCGTGTGGCAGTTGGCGGCTTTCTTGGCCTCGCTCGTGCTCTCTTTGGCGTGGTTGTGCTGGCGTCGCAGCTTGAAGTTCTTGGCCCCGCAGGTGCATAGCACCACTCGGAACTCCTCTTTCTTGGGCGCCTTGGGGAAGACAGGCATCGGAGGAGCGAACATGGCGAACTGAGCTGTGTCGGGGCTTGATCCGGTGTCGTGTGCGGATTGCGAATTCGCAAGTGAAGTTCGCCTTGTCGGTGAGATCGTGTCGCCCAGGCAGAGTCGGGCGCGGTGCCGCACAGCGACCTCGGTCGAAAAAAGCACGAGCACACGCATCCTGTCGGAATGACGCTCGTTTCCCCGACTTATGTGCGCGCAGTCTTCGCCGACGGCGCGGTGTACCGCGGTCTCTGCTCCGTTCCGCTGTCCGTGGCAGAAATTGCCAGCGGTGATTGGGCGTGGGCAGACGCTTTGCGCGAGCTAGCGAGTGCAAGCAGACATAACCGGCCGTCGCCAGGTAACGAAAGTGGTTGTGTCTGTAGCGGACTTTGAAGCTTGGATTCTCGGGTGCCAACGTGCCTGCACCGATCTCCAGGAGATAAATCGCCAGGGCTCAGCGCTTTTCTCCAGTTCTGCTCGCCCGTATAGCAAAGCCCCCGAGACAAAGAACAAGGCACCCCAGGAGTAGCACCACGTACTCCAAGCCCGATGGCTTCGTGCAGAAAGACCGCACATCGGGTACTGTACCTTCACTCTGCTTCAACCACTTCAACTTGTGATTAATGATGGTCAGCTACATGTAAGGTTAGTTATCGCGCTGCTCGAATCGTGCCAGGCATGCACTTATTACTGCTAATGGCATACATGTAGCCTTTTCCTGTTGACTGGCATGTTATATTCTGTTTCACCGTTCGTACTATACCAGTACGTTCCAGAATGTCTCGTACCGTGCCTGTTCATTTGACGAGCAGTTCAGAACATCGAGTTGACAAGCCCTTTCCCGCTCTTTAAAAGTGATTTGAAGCGTCCACTGCAGATTATCGGACTATTGTAGCTGCATTGATGCACGTGTGTGGATAGATACGACGGCGATACTAACTAAGCGAATGGAACGACAGCCCCTCTGAGCTGGAAGAGGTCGTGTAGCAGCTAGCACTGCTGCTGATACTGCTGGGCGCGCCCACCACGTATCTGCTCTTGCGGCTGTTCTCCATGATCTGCGCGCAGGCAATCTCCACGGCACTCGAAGCCGACACGGTGGCGAGACAACCGGCGCAGAAGGTGATCTTGCGCTGCGCCAGCTCGAGGTCTGCGGTCACGAGGCTGATCTTCTTCTTGATCCGGCAGCCGCTGCACACGACGCGGAAGCAGCACTTGCAAATATTCTTGTCCTTGCCGAAGCTCCAGCCCGACGGGGTCTTGAGGCACGTTGCGCACGCCGTACCGGGGTTCGGCGCACCGTGCAGTCTGGCCTCCGCGTGGCTCTTCTCCATCTTCCACGTCAGCTTCCTCATCTGGCCGCAGTAGACGTACCGCAGAGGCGACATGAACGCCTCAGTCATGACGGGCACGGCGAGCAACCGGATCATGTCGCCCGCAGGGTCCATGAGCCCGGTCTAGCAGACGTCAATGACATGAGGCGCAAGCTGTCGGAAGAAACCGCAAATGGACAAGTCGCCACGCACGCGGTCGGACAAGTGGTTGATCTGCGGGAAGTCGACCGAGTGCAAGAAGTGGTAACCAGCGCGCTCGCCGTTGGGTAAGTACACGAAGCCCGTGCACTCCAGGTAGACGTAGTCGCGATTCTGCACGATGTTGGTCATGCGTAGTGGGATATCCATCTCCATCCACTTGACGACGACCGAGGTGAACGGGTCATCGGCCGTGGGCTCCACGATTGTCGATAGCACGGCGGCTCCGCTGAAATCGTGAACGTACGACGCCTTGATCCGCATCTCCTCCAGCGTGGGGTTGACGATGCCGTACATCATGTCGTCGAGATTGCCTGGAACACGCCCAACCGACAGGATGGCGGGCAGTTTGGACGAGTTCGGATCGGACAGCGCATCGGGGCCTTTGTACTCTGGTCGCTCCGTGTAGACGTTCATGTTTTCACGCTCCCTGGCCAGTTTCCAGCGTTTAAAGTCGACTTTGCGGCCATTTTTAAAGAACGGCACGTCGCGCTCGAAGTTGGCTTGGATGAGTGTCCGCCCAAGTTGAAGGAGCTGGGCCTTCTCCTCGCCAGAAAGCGAGAGCGCCGGGAACGGGTTGATGGTAAATCGCTCGCGAGTCATTCTTGATTGAGGTTGGAGACCGAGAAGGCGATTCACAGCGCGAGGACAAATGGCGAATGAGGCCTGAGCGCGACCTGAGACTTGATCCGAGAACTTGGGGACCTGAGCTTCGATTACCGGTACTATGCAATCGACGTTGTTGAGGCAACCGGCGACTCGCAGAGAAAAGGAAACCCGCATGCTTGTCCGTCGGCCAGAAAAGAGGGACCAGAACGGTCGTCTTCAAGCTTGACCACCGTGCAGTCAAGTGTAACAAGCAACCAGAAGGCGAAGCACTACATGGATTCGCAAAGCCTTGGACCATGTGGGTGAGTCCAAGCAAAACACTATCACTCTGTCTTGTTCGCGACTTGCGCGTCTCGTGATGCTGCATAAGACGAACTCGAAATAGCCGCCAGCAGGCATTGCCGTATTGCTCGGTACGAACTGCTGGCCGTGCGGATCAACGGATTCGCAATGACCAGCTGCCTGGCACTCTCCTCGCTGTGATCAAGATGTGATGAACGCGGATGTATCGTCAAGCGATACTGCTTGGCCACGAATGATCTCCATCAGTCGATATTTGCAGATCCACTTTATGAACGTTTCGAAGAGATACACGCTGATCCACACAATCTGTTTGCTTTGCGCTCGACGTGCATCAGAGTGGCAATTGGAGCACTCAACCTCTGGCACACTGGACGAGAAATCAACCAAGGATGTCAACGAGAAGGCTGCACAGCCATCAAAGAGACGATCGACCACATAGTTTGAGAATGCGCACATGCACAAGCAGCATGGGTTCAATGGATCGACAAATGGACTGGCCCAACAACTAACAACGACAAACGACAAGAACTACAAGATCGCTGCAGCACGAATGGCGATACTAGAGCGTGCGGCGAAGCGATGCATCGACTGTATGGACTCGCACCTGGTGAACAAGATGGCCCTGCATTGTTAGCATGCCGTTGCTGCTGCCGAGCGCATGGAGGACATGCAGTATGGGACCTAAACTTGAGCCTAACTCGAGAGGCTCGCTTTGGTCTGCGTATTCGCCACTTTGCATTCCGTTCGTAATGTGAATTTTGCCTAACCTCAAATTTCGCTTTCATATTTCTTTAAAAAATCCATGGAGTGGCACCTTCTTAATAATGGAATAACATCAAGATATTCCCCCCAATTAGTAATCGCGTCACTACCGGATCCTCATCATGGTCGACGCTGCCGACTCGCGGCCGACGCGGCCTCCGTTGCTTGTGCCTTCCCCGTCGAGCGCGGGACCCAGCAGCGAGCGCAGTCGCCACGCGCGCAAGGTCACGCGCGACATCGCGGCGCTCGACTTCCTGCAGAGCATCCCCATGCGCTCCGAGGCCGCGGCGGTCGATGCCGACGCTGCGCCGTCCGAAGCTGAAACGTCCACGCACGACGGCACCAGCACCGCCAACGTCGGCCCAACAACAGGCGGCACAGAGCCAGAGCCACTGGCAGGTCGGAGGCTGCCGGGGATGGCGGCCACACTCATCCACGTGCCGCCGCTCTTCCGCTACCGCTTCACGACGAAGTTCCCAGCGGGGTCGGCCGTCGTGCGTCGCTGGGAGGGGGTCACGGCCCAGCAAGGGCTGCAGGACGCCCGCCTCTTCTTCTCCAGAGGCTGCGGCTACCCACTAGCCACGTTCACCATCCTCAACGTACAGTTAGTTAACGGTAGTAACATGTTGATGGTTTTCTGACTGTTGCTGCTGTTGCTGATGCAGTACAATGGCAACGAGACGACCGCCAGGAGGAGGAGGTTCGCGTCCTTGAGCAGCCTGGCGCTCGAGCGGCCGTCGCCAACCCACTACGACTGGCGAGGCACGTCCTACTTCCGCCTGCTGCACGCGACGTGGTCCAGCTGCGACTCGGACCGAGACCAGGAGGACGCCCACCCGGAGCGGGTCCCGTACTCAGCCAACTTCCTGGATGACCCCGAGTTCCGACAGGGCCGACACCGACATGTGGTGCGAGGAGACAAGAGCCTCGGCCCCATCGTGTCGAGCATTTTGCTGTTCGTCAAGCCCCACGAGCTCAAGGACGAGCTGAACCAGAAGTTCCAGGAGAAACACGCGTGGTGGCTGCAGGACCCGTCGCTCTCGCTCAGTAAGCTGCGGCACCTCAAGAGGGAGACGCTTCTGTGCAGCCAGAGACTGGACCTCGAAGTCGCCACCGTGGCGCTCGCCTGTGTGCTCTTCGAGAAGCTTGTGCTGCAGCACTACGTCACCAAAGTGAACCGCAAGCTTTACATGGCCGTGTGCTTCCTGCTGGCCGTCAAGTTCAATGAGCCGTGCGCTTCAGACGAGCGGAAACGCGTCATCCGCCAGTTGCTGGAGGATATTGACCGAGTTCACGCCCTCCCGTCACGAGATGTGCTCACAGCCGAGTTCACAGTGTACGCGCAGCTCTCGTTCAATCTTCACGTCCCGATAGCGGAAGTGCACCCGCACTTTGTTCGACTGCTCAAGCTCGTTGAGAGCAACCCTCGCAAGTACCTGGACGACGATGTCTTCACAGCGTACTCGGCGCTGCTGGCCATGGAGGAGCAGGCCGAGAACCTCGGCATGGTGCTGTCCGATCCCCTGGATGGGTTTGATGAGGTCACTGACGGCGAGGCGCGGCTGAGTGATGAAGAGGACGATGAAAGTGGCACGGACAAAGGAAGAAAACGGAAAAACTCGGGTGGAGGAAGCAAGGGCTCGGCCGATGATCCATCCATGTTTCCGTGGCACAATGTGTCCTTTACGCAGTGGTGGAGGAAGCGACGCAACTCGAGAGAGCGACACGAGTCTCCTCCACCTACGACACCGCTGGTGATATGAGAGCGCGGTTACTGAGTCCTAATTACTTCTCTCTTATGCCACTTACTATCCCTTACTCAAAGCCAAGGAGCAGATTGTCCGTGCCTTCTCCGTAGACTCGGACGCGCTCGAAGAGGACGTCTACGATCTCAGCGCGGACGTTGTGAGGAACCGTCACGGCCATCTCGGGGTCACCAGGCAGAGCGATTCCTAAGCGTACCGCTTTCCTGCTTTCCTGAAGGAAGGCTTGCATTTCAGTCCAGGTAACGTACACGGTCTGCTGCTGCTGTTCCGTGTCGCTATTGAACACCTCCACCCGGAAGAGCTGCTGTCGAGGAACGTGAAAGACGGAGACGAAGAAGGACACATAATGGATCGACCGCACACCCTGGTACCAGAGCTCCTGGTTTTGGAGCGATGAACCTGGTGCCGTTGCAGGCGCAGTCATTGCTGTCGGAGCAACAGGTTCCATCGCTGGAGCGCGATAAGATGCTACTGCTGCTTGCATCGCTCTGAAGTCTTGTTCAAGTTGGGAGCCAGGACTCTCGGTGATCATCTCTTCAGCAGCTTTCCACTCGTTCAAACGGCGAGCGGCTGTATTCGTGCGGCGTTGACCAGTTTCTCGTTCCAGATCACTCACAAAGCGATCTTTATGAGCACTGCCGTCCCCACGCGGACGTTCTGGTCGCATTGGCATCGGAACATTGGAGATGACTGCACTTTTCAGGACACGGGGCGTTTGAGGTGACATCACTGACGCACGTGGAGAGGAAGTGTACGTGTTGTTGGATGGCGGGCGGAACTGCGGAAGCACAGGCTGCTGCTGGAGCTGCTGCTCCAACTTTTCAAGCTTCATCCTCAGTGCCTTGCTTTCTTCACGAAGTCCCTCCACGTTGGCTGTCTGCGCGATCTCCATCTCTTTACGCTCATCAAGCAGCCGTCGGTAGTACTCTTCGTTGAGTCGGAACTTGCAAGTCACAGTTTCTCGGGCTTCTCTTTCGCGCGTGACTTCCAGCTCGAGGGCTAGCAGTTTAGCTTCCTCTGCGCTGAAGCCTCCGCTACGTGCTGCTGTCTCCAGTTTTTCAAACACTCTGGTCAAGGCCCTCTCCACTTCTTCTTGTCGAGTAAGCAGCTCCACTTCAGCGAAGCTCATGAATTCACGATGAGAGCAGAGTGCCAGGTCGATCGCGCATTCCGTGTCGGCAGTGGCTCGTGTGACTGCGTCTGCCATCCACTTGGCGTATGGTGCTTTTGCGAATGGAGGAGGGACATGATCGTCGTCTTTTGCCACCTGCTCGAGAGACTGCACCAAGAACTCCTTCAATGCCTTGAGCTCCTTCACACAAGCGAGTACAGTTTGTGTGACGTCGGTAGAAACTTCGGACGTGTTGCCAGCTACGCCTCGGCGTGTGGAGGATGATAAAGTCACGGCAGATGCGGAAGGTACTGCGCTTAGGATGTCTGTGGTCAAGCGAATCACCTTGTAAATCATACTGACTGCTGTCGTGTCGCGCTTTGCAAACTTTTCCAACAGGTATGCTCTTGTCTGCGCCACTGAAGTCGACATGGATGCACCGGATGTAGACGTATCGCTGGTCTTCTGATGGGATTCGTTCTCGGCATGCACGAACTCGGCAAGCTCCAGTTGTTGAGCCTGCTTCTGCAGTTCATACGCTATTCGCTTTTCGTGCTCTTTCGTAGCTTCTTCTAGAGTTTCTGCATGCGTAGCTGATGCTAGCGCCACGGCACTGTCGCGAGCTTTGGTGATCTCCTCCAGTGCGCGATCATGGCTCTCAGCTGTTCGTTTCACAACCTCCTCGTGCTGTCGGGTCAACTCTCGGCGCCTGTCTTCCTCTTCCAGGCGCATTCGGTCCCATTCGCGTTGAGAAGCGTACGCCGTCTCCTGCCACGCCATCAGTGAAGCTTCCAGCCGCTCAACTTTGGCAGTCAACAAGGCAATGACAGCGCCATCGGAGGCAATCTGTCGAGACAACTGCTGCTCCATGTCTTCTTGCAGCAGTTGATGAGCTTCACGAGCTTGGATCTCTGTGCGCACGAGTCTGCGATAAACCAGCAGTCTAAATGATGAAGAAAAGGGCTTCGTGAGACTTGCAGCATCTTCAGACAAGTCGTCGCTGGAACAAAGCCCGTTTTCGGCTAGAAAGCGCAGTTCTTCCTCCAGTTCGGTGGTCAGAGCAGCGAGTTGTTCTCGCGTCTGAACGAATTGTTCATAGATTTCCATCGGGTTCCCAAAAGCAGGAACGCCGTGGGAAGCAAGAAATGCCTTCTCGCTCTCCAGCGCCACCTCACGCTCCATCTTCTCTTCGATCAGAGCATTTTGGCCCGCGAGAAGCGTCCCGTAGACCGCAAGCCGTGACTTGTGCGGCTCGTTGGGGTCAAAAGCTAGGTTGCTATTCTGCAAGAATGCGTCCTCCTGTGCGAGGGCCTCCTCCTGTTGCCGCAGCTTTGCTAGTGAAGCAACAAGGTGTTGGAAAACTTCCAGTCGAATTGAAGACAGCGTTGAACTCGTTGGAACCATGTTATCGTGAGCTCTCTCACCATTCTGAGAGAGCAAGCGGTTAACTTGCAAGAACTCGTATTCGCGTGTGGCACAGTCCTCCACTGTTTGCTTTTCACCAAGCAATTGTGCGATTGTATCGTGAAGCTGCTGGTAGACTTGAATGCGTGAAAACGATCCAGTTGCGGCGTCACCAGCTCCCAGGACCGAAGAGAAAACCTCAGTCGACTCCAAAAAGCGTCGTTCTTCAGCTAGCGCCTTTTCCGTTTCTTGTCGGACTTGTGCTAACTCGCTCTCGACACTCTCGAGTTTCTTGGTTAACCGCTGCGTTTCTGCAGTCAGAGAAGACTCCAGCGTGCTTGTCTCTTCCTTTAGAACACCCTCCATTGCATTCTTCTCCGCAGTCAGCGAGGTTTCCAGCACACTCTTCTGCAAGCGCAGACACTCGGCACTTTCCAGCAATCGGTTGTAGATATCGATACGCGTACTTGTCGATAAAGGCGCACCCCTGTCGACGGACAGAAGATCATGTTGGCACAAGAAGGCTGCTTCGGTTTCTGTGTCAGCTCTTCGTTGCTGGGCTTCCGCACAGGCACGCTTAATGAGACTCTCCAACAGCTCAAAGCGTGTCAACGATGGATCGACTGTAAGTTGAGAGGGTTCAGACTGCAAAGCAGCGAGTTCTAGCAGCAGGGCGCCCTCTTTGGATGCTTCCTCCACTAGACGGTCTTTGATCTGTTTCATCTGCTCCAAGTCACTTTCCACGCGCGCTTTGCCCTGCGTCAGGTTGGTGTTGTCACTTGTCAAAGTTTCGACTTGTGCCAGAATTCCTTTCACGCGGTCCTTGAGATCAGCGACGGATCTCACCGACTCTGGTGCTGGGAGCTCTTGCTTCATCCACGCAAGAATTTCATTGTAGCTCTGCAAATCTTCAACAACAGAATCCATCTCGCTCAACACGCCATCGACCCCATTACGAGCTTGTTCAGTCTCGCTCAACAGGTCCCCATCTTGTGGCTCAACCTCCGCCTTGTCGGGGCCCTTCTCAAAACAGACAGACGACTCGCGTAGCTGCTTCGCCTGCCGAAGAACTTCCTGCGCTCCAATTAAGTAAAGTGGCAACTCATCCACAGGGTTCCCCAGCCCAAGCAGCTCGTTGCTATGCTCTGCCAGCATCACCCGCTCGTTAATCCCCCGCACGAGCGCCTCAATATTGATTGCTGCAGGCGAATTGTTCTCTCTGTCCGACCGACCTGCATCAACTTTGACCTGCTGTAGGAAATAGTCATAGTCTTGAAGGTGTCGCGCCATATCTCCGATTGAGGATAGCACGGGGCGAGCCAGCGACTCGATGGAGCCGATACTGCTGCTGGATCCCCCACAATACGAATCCGGGAGGGAGCGACAACTCATTTCGTCTGCATCTCGACTGGAGTTCGTCTGGGAAAGTGTCAGCCGTGCGGCCATTCTCTCGAGCAGAGCTACACCTTCCAGGAGCGAAACCAGTTCTTGCCCAGGGTCTTTCATCCTGAACAGCCTCCGCGCCAGCGACAGTAGCGCACAATGCTCCCGCACTAGACGGCTGATCTCCGTCCCCACGCTAAACGTATGACTGTGTGCCGAGCCCTGCCTCGACTTGGCCACCCAGCGAGCGGTTTGAGATATTAGGCGATGGTGGTCGCTCATGACTAGAGAAATGTCCATTAACGAGTCTGCTAGGAAGGGCGAGCTCGATGACGCATTGTCAGTAGACGGAGAGAAGAACGCTTCTCGCTGCTTCTCACCCTCGTCATTGGAGCGCTCGCAGACATTTAAGTCTTGCATCTCATCATCGTCCACAGCAAGCTCAACGTCAATTTGAAGCTCCTCCAGAGCTGACGTGGGCGATGGGGTTCGTGTTAGGACTCGCAGGGCGTCCAGACTCGCTCTGCTGCTTTCGTTGCTTGCCATCTCGCCGTCGCTCTTGCACTCGTCACTGAGGACGTTTTGTGCGAAGTCTGCCATGAGTCGCAGCTCGTCCACGAAGGCGAGCACTGCCGTGACCTTGTCTTCGATTGTAGGTGGCGGATCAGCTGCAGTTGGCCGACGACGAGGACTGCCAAGCTGCGGTTGCAGGAGCTCGAAATGGTGTACGATCTTCATAAGCTGCTCAATCGCATCCACCACTTCGTCAGGGTAGAAAACCTCGTCGGGTGCAAACTGAAGTGCATCTTTGCAACGCTGAACGAAATCTGCAGCTTCTTGTCTAGCAGCGAGGATCTCTGCGCTGCGCAGGTAGTTGCCTGTTGCCACCGCTGGTTCGTACTCATTGCTGGTGTCGGAATCGTCAAGTTCCTTGTGAAGTGCTTCCCATTCATCAAATAGAATCGCCAAGTCCTTCAGTCGCACAAACCTGTCGCTTCGCGTCACTTCCCGGGCGCGAGCGAGAACTTGATCGAGGAGGTTGAATACCTGCCCCACGTCCTCCATGCTCTGAATATCGTCCACCAGACAGCTAGATTTGGCATCCAGCATGAGCTTCTCGTGCTCCTTGAGCGTACCAACCACCTGCCGGCTGCGAATCAAAGCATTCTCCAATTCTCTGGGGATGGCAAGCGTCGCAAAGAGGTCTCTAAGCTTGTCTAGCAGCTGCACCCACGCGGCCGTGCTGGTATCCTCGGTCTTGTCGTCTGTAGAAATGAAGATCTGACCTACGCGAAGCTTTAGCCAACTAAGCTCCGACACCAGAGCTGTAACTTTCTCGGACGGAGAAACCTTTCGATCGTTTTCGCTGGATGGTGTCCGCAGTTGGCCAAGCGTAGCAACCACACGATCGTGCTCGCGCAAGAGCTCACGAACGTTGTCTACTCGAGCCACCGCCTTGTTTGATTCTGGATTCCCGTCTGGACCTGGTAGGGCAACACCTCGATAGCACCGTATTGCGAAGAGCTCCTTCAAGCACCACAGTAGGTCGCTCTCATCCTCTAGTACAAACCCCGATAGACCATCCAACTCGACGTGATAAACCTCCATCAAGTGGGTCTTTAACTGCTGGCGGATCAAAGCAACAAATTCTCCGCTGGATCGCGTACTTCTGGCTGTCTCCATCAGGAGATTGAGCTCTGTGTTGAGTGTAGAGAAGCAAGAAAGTCGTAAGTCCATCTACCTTCAGCCAAGCAGTCTTACAGCCCAACCTACCTTTGCGGACGTTGTCAATTGTAGCGTTCTTCGCCGCTGCATCCGCTTCGCGCTCCAATACGTCGTGCTTTGAATTTTGTAACTGCGTCTGCAGCTCGCTGATATCCGCTTTCAAAGCCACCACAGCAGTCTCAACATTTTCCAGAGTCTCTGACTTGTTGCTCAACTCTCCACGGACAGCAGTTAAAGCGGCTGCATGCTGCACTTCCTCAACTCGGGATCTCTCGAGCAGTTCATTCACTTTCGTCAGATGTTCCTCTGTGAGACGCAGGCGCAGCAGCTCTGTGTTTTGAGCGAAGGTCTCATTGAGTTCGTGTACCGTCTTCTTGTGGTCTGCGATGAGCTGCTCATATCGTTCATCAGTGAGTTGGCGAGCAGCTTTTGTTCCTGATTCATGCTTCTGTATCGCGTCCTCGACGGGTTGAACACGTTCTGCCTCCACCTTCTTCATGTTTTCGGCCATTTGAGCGACTTCTGCTTCAATTTGAGAATTTTGCGATTGGGTCGCGGCGAGTTGTACGCTAGAGGACCGCTCGACTTGTGCTATGTTCTCCTTCGTCGAAGCAATTTCTTGTTGGTGTACTACGCGGATGGTCAGCATCTCCAAGGAGTGTGCGCAGACTGCACGCACTTGCTCGTCTGCAGTCTGAAGGCTGTGATCGTCTGTCAACTGGTCGACTTCAACTCGGTGGGTTTCCTTGAGTACAGCAATTTCACTGCGCTGCTCTTCAACCAGAACTGCAACCTCTGTGCGATGACCTTCTGTGAGTTGAGCGACTTGGCTGCGGTGAGCCTCAGTCAATCGAGCAACTTCATTATTACGCTCGCCCTTCAGTCTAGCAACTTCAGCGCGATGATCTTCGGTCTGCGCGGTGATTTGGCTAAGCCCATCTACGGTCATCTCTGAAACCTGGTAGTGAAGATCATCTGTGAGCCGGTTAATCTCGACCCGGTGACTTTCCTTTCGTCGAGCCATGTCATCACGATGGTCCTCCGATAGACGAACAATCTCGCTACGGTGAGTTTCTGTCAGCTGAGCGACTTCATTTCGATGCTCTTCCATCAGCTCATCAATCTGAGCAGATAGCTGAGCAACCTCCGTTTGATACTCTTCGGTCAGTTGGCTCATTTCGCTGAGATGGTCTTCCTTCAACTGGGTAGCGTGGGTCATGTTGTCCAAGATCAACTGGCTGGTCTGGTAGAGGTGCTCGTCCTTCAGCTGCGTGACGAGCGTAGTGTTGACCAGGGTCAGTTTAGCGACGTGGTTGCCATGATCTTCAGTCAGCTGAGCTAGCTGCGCGCGGTGGCTCCCAATCAGCCGCACAGCTTCACTGCGGTGGCCATCAGTCAACTGCACAACTTGGTTATCGTGCTGCATCATCAACAGGTCAATTTCTTGGCGCTGAATAGCGAGCGTCTGCTGCACTGACTCACATTCCTTGGTTTTGCTGCCCAGGTTTTCTTCTAGCGAGTGGATCGTGCTTAGATGCTCTTGATTCTCCCTCTCACGTTGACTGCTCAAAGAGGTAAATTGTGCTTGAAGCTCAGTGTGAGAGGTGGCCAGCGTATCAAGAGCACTTTTGATCTTGCGCGTGTCTGCTGTCTGCTCGCCTAAGTTTTCCTGCAAATATGCGAGTTCCTTCTTCTTTTCGTTCAGAGCGTGCTGCAGGTCGCCTAGTTCACTGGCAGCGCGAGCGCCCTCTTTTCGCAGTCCTGCCACTTTTTCTTGGAGGCCCTCGGCGTCACTCACGACCTTCATCTTCTCGTGTCCAAGCGAGAGAGCCAATTGCTCTTTTTCGATGCGAAGACTCGAGAGACTCGACTCAATGTTCTCGTTAAGCCGCCTCAGTTCCTCCTTGCTGCACGTCAGTCGATACGCATTGCTCGCGGCGTCCTCAACCTCCATCCGTGACATTTCCAACTCGTGTCGCGCCTCCTCCTCACACTTGTGAAGCTGCTCGTTGAGCCGTGCGAATTCTTGTGCCTTGTCTTCAATAAGCGTATTTTTCAGCTGGACGTCTTCATTTGCAGCACAAAGCAGTCGGTCCGTGTCCTCAAACTTCCTCAACGTCTCTTTGAGTGTCTCGACTACCGCCTCAAGATGCTGCTTCTCATTTGTCACAGTCTCCAGTTTCAAGGAGGTCTCACTCAATCGCTCTTCAACCCCTCCCAAGTGTTGAATCATGTCCTTCGCCGCCGACAGCTCCAGCCCGTGAAGGTGCTTCTCCGATCGCATGCGTTCATCTTTCTGAGCTGAGGTATCCTCCACCCGTTTCTGGCACTGACCTTGAATCTCTTCTGCTCGCATGGCGTGGAGCTCCACTTTCTCGTGAAGTGTGTGGGACAAATGCGTTAAGTTGGCGAATTGGATTTGCAGTCGCTGCTTCTCCGCTGAGATCGTCTGCTTCTCTCGTGTCATGACCACAAGTTCCTGCTCTTTGCCCAATAATTCGTCACAAACTTTCTTCATCTCCTCAGCTGCTTGTGTAGCTTCTAGACGTAGCAACCCGATGCGGCGCTGAGCCTCCTCTCCCTGTCGCTGAGCAAACGCAAGAGACTCCTCCAGCCTCTCGATCGTTTGTTGACAGAAATCGTTCTTCTGCCTCAAGTCGCTCTGAGTGCCATGGAGACGGCGGATTTCTCCGTTTTTCAGCTCAATTTCGCCTTCCGTGTGCTCCAACTGCAACTTCATGTCCATTTGCATGCGCTTCATCTCCAAGCGCATGTTTTCCATGTTGAGTCGCATACTCTCCATCTTCAGCTCCGTGTTTTCGAGCATCCCTTCCTTCTGGTGCATCGACTCCTCCACCATGGACAGTCTGCCCGACTCCAACCGTAAAGCATTCCTCGTAGCTTCCAGCTCTTTCGCTTTCGAAGACAACGTCTCCGTGGTCAGCTCCAGTATCTCACTTTTCGTGTTCACCGTTTGAACGGTATCCAGCAGAGCATGGCGCAGTTTCTCGACCTCGTCATCGCGGCTTTTAATGACAAACGTGAGCTCCAGAATCGTGTTTGCCTTGACCTGGAGGTCTCCTTCGGCCACCTTCAGTGCGCGGTTAGCATCATCTAGCATCGCATCTTTGGCCACGTTCAGTTGGCCGAGACGCCAAATCTCGCTCTCCAGCTCGCAGAGTGCCATGTTCTTCTGCTCGACGAGCTCCAGAGATCGCTCAGCATACTGTTTATGGTGATCCTTTAAGGCAATCTGGCCGGCTTCCAGCACATCGATACGCACTAGCCTGCTTTCCAGCTCGACATCTTTTTCGCGTATTGTATCCTCGGCTTGCTTGCTTTGCTCTCGCATAGACATCTCCAAGGCCAACACTCTCGACGAATGCGCCTCCCGTAGCTGTACAACCTGCGTTTTGTGAAGCTCTGCATGTTTGTCGTGCTCTTCCCTGCTAGCCTGCTTGAAGGCTTCGAGCTCAGTCTCGTACTGAAGAATCAAGGCATCTTTTTCTCGTACTCGGTCATTCTGTAGAGATGCCAGGTCCGATTCGTACTTGGCAGCCAGGACTTCTCTAGCCTGAGTTGCTTCCTTCTTGTTGCGAGCCAGTTCTGCTGCATGCCCTTCAGACATGGACATCAATCTGTCCTCATGAGACGACGTCGTCTGTGAAATATCCTGAGCAGCCGCCGCCCGAAGGTCTTCAAGCTCGGAGGCGTGTGTTTGTAGCAGCAAGGTCCTCTCGCCCTGCGATGTCGCTTTTAGAACCTCAAGCTCTGACGTATAGCGTCGATGAAGCTCTTGAATGCGCGTGGAGTAATTTGTCCTGGTAGCGTCAAGTTCCTCGCGTAAAGCTTTCGTTTCACGGACCCGACGATTTTCCGTTCGTGTGGACTGGTCGATCTCGAGCATCCGCAGGCGTGCAATTTCCTCTGAAGTCTGTTCAAGCAGCTGCGCACGCTCTTTCAAGTAGAAACTCTTCAGCTTCTGAAGAGCTTCGTCGCCTTGCTCTCGGAGTTCCTGCAGCTCTCGCGTCGACCTGTCACCCAATACAGCAAGATTCACCGCTGAGGTCTGCTTGAGCGTCAGGATCTCAGTGGTCAGCTCTTTTTTCACCGATGCTAGCTCTTCTGTTGTAGCGCGCTGCAGGACTGCAAACTCTGCCTGTGAACGTCCTTGCAGCTCTTGATATGCTGACTGCGTGCTTGATTGGAGATCTTCAAGCTCTTTTCTTGCTTTGGTCTGAAGTGCTTCGATTTCAGCCCCAGCTACTCGCTCTTGTTGCTCTCTTTCTGCCCGATTTGACTCGTGAAGTGTCTGCATCTCAGCCTCTGAAGTCTGCCGAAGCTCTTGTAGTTCGTCCAAGTAGGTCTTCTCCATTTGATTGTACTTGTCCTCCAGCTTCGCCACTCTGTCACGGAAAACACTTTCCGCCTGTTGAGACTCGCGTTCGTGCGTTTGGACCAGCTCAGTCTTCTCGGCAGCATGAGCCTCCGATAGCGCCACCATTTCGTCTGTGTTACTACTCAGCGCAGATTCGAATTGATTTTCCCTACGGCGAACAACAGCAGTAGTGAGCGTAAGGAATTTCAAAATGAGTAAAAACAATCCGTACATCTCTTCTCTAGCGTTCTCGTGCTGCTGGTGGAGCGTAGCGATATCCATCGATAAATTCTCCAAGACTGAGCTGTAGGCAAAATAAATAACAGTTTAATGGTATGCCAAGCGTGAGGAAACAACGACCATAGCGCAACATACGACGTCTGCTCGAACGCTTCAGAAATGTTGGGCAACTGGTCATGCATCTGTTCCAGGTGCTGGTTCGCTGACGCGGAGATCTCGAAAAACTTGTCGTTGTTGGACGCAAGTTGCTCCATATCGACACGGTACCGCTCCTCGTTTGCACTGATGCTGTCTTCCACCGACTGAAGACGCAGTGGAGTGGGCACAACCCCCGCGTGATCGTCATAGCCGATGCTTCCTCCGGGCCCAGCAAAAAATGAAGCAGCCTGCGACCCCGTGGGAAGTTCCGGAGCGCCTCGAGGCGTACACCAAGCCGCTTTAGCTGAGGGTCCATCTATTTCGTCTCCGTGGAAGGTTGGTGAGTTGGCTCCACTGGTTGGTGTCTCTTTGCTTGACGGTCGTCGAGGTGGGAGCAGGATGGATAAAGTGCCATTCTTTGTCGAATTGGCAGCAGGAGATGTCGGTGCCAGGTCTCCGCGGCGGTCGATTCGTGGTAGTACAGACGTTTGGGCAGCTCCTGGTGGATGCTGGTTCCTGGAGCTTGTCGAGCGTGCAGCCTTCGCTTTCACACCATAGGCTGCCTTCGTCGAGTTGGACGTCGACACCTTCGCCCGATACGCATCCGCCATCGAAAGCAGGTCTGCTGAAGCCGTGAATTCCGTCCGAATGCAGGGTCGCCCCTTGTGGGGAAGTTACAAAACGCTCCTCTTAGCTCTCGTCACTGCCTGTTGAGTGTCGGCAATCAATTCTTGACCGTAGCGCACTGCACTGGTCGACATGCCTTATTTATTGATGACTACCTGGACACCAGCTGCGTCCAAAATTGCGTCTTCGGTCGGTCGCTACTACCGCTGGGGGCGAAATCGAGCGGATGCAAGAGCGCCCTGGGTGATCGAGTACGAAGGCCGATGCATCAACGCCTCAAAAGCAGTCGCGTGGCTTCTAGGAGACGGATTTGCGGTCCGTTTGAAGGTCAGAGTGCGCGCGTTGTGTGTGTGAGTGGTGTGGTTGTCATCCGGGACGATAGGGCCACAAAGGGAAGTGGACACCGCATCTCTTCCTCGCTCTGGGGTTTGCCTCTGTTCAGGTGGCTTGGGGCGAAAAGTGCTGGATAATGAGACCAGAGTACACTCCTTTAGAGACGCCCCAGCGGCTGCGCCCCAAACCTTGCGATGTGCCGTAGGAGAGAACCCTGTGGCCACTGGTAGCTCAGGCGGTCGCAGCTGATTTCGATAAAATACTCCTTGGAGATGAAGTGACTGGCATTCCGACCCGTAGCTATCGCGCTTGGTTTTCGCATTCCTGGAGCAATGAACAGTTCTCGATTAGAACGGGATCGTAGAGCTAGAAATTGCAAGTTGATAAGCGCACAATGTACCTGCTGATGTTTCTGCGAGCAGCAGCAATGAGTCGACTCACATTGTTCTCCGCCTCATTCATGGCCTCGTCAGTGTAGGCGACAACGAGCTTCTTCAACGGGTTGTCGATCTCCAGATGTGACTCGGTATGCGCAACAGGATCGACAGTGTCGGATCTATTTGCCAACTGGTCAATCTCGGTGATAGACTCTTTCATCGGCAAACCTTCTCCTGAATCCAGCCGAACTTCGTGTTTCCGTTTGTGAGGAGTAGACGGCATGCCAGTCGCCACGAAAGCTCTCCAGCGTGCCACCTCGGCCTTGCGCTGAAGTAGTCGCTCGCGCTCCATCTTCCTGTCGAAGGTAGTTCCTTGTCCAGAGGCGCTTGCCTCGTCGGCACTGATGTGCGTCACGATATTCGTATGCGTCCACCCACACGAGATTTTCCTCACTCGCTCCTTGTCCGGCAAACCAATCCGTTGGGGCGTATCGTGCGAGCCGATAAGCGCACTATTATCCCGGAGATTCAACCCCCACGTGTAGGCTTTTCCTGCAGACGTCACGCACGTGGTGTGAAACTCGCCCAGAGCCACGTCCTCTACTCCCTCCGCGAGTAGCGCTGGGGTGGTCAGCAAGAATGGTCGAGAGCGCGGCTTCTGGTCCCTACAACCAAGCTGGCCAAAATCGTTGGCGCCCCACATATACAGCAAGTCACTGTCGGAAATCACAGCCATGTGCCGCGCCCCACAGCGCACTGCTCGAGCGCGCACCGATACCTCCTTCAACAGCGTGATTAGCGTTGGCGCTGCCACTCCCTCTCCAAGCTTGCCACCGCCTAGCCGGCCATCGTCGCCACATCCCCACGCGTACACGTCGCCGTTGCTAAGAGCGCAGGCGCTGTGGTTTTGCCCCGCAGCGAGGTCAAGAATGCTCTGGTCACGCAGCGACTCGACTGCAATCGGCGTGCAGCTTCGCCAGCCTTTGCGCTGCTGCAGACGATGACCCACACCCAACTGACCTGCTTGGTTGTAGCCCATTCCGAGAATCTGCTGCTGGTGCGTCACAAACAGCGTATGCGCAGCGCCACACGCTACGTGGGTGACGTTGTTTCCTCCACGCTGCACCGTGTGCATGACGCGCAGTGCTCGTCGATGTGAGCTGAGCGTCGCGAGCGCAAAGTGCACTTCCTCGGGCTGGGTGCGAGACGAAAAGTCTCCCAGCCCAAGCTGTCCGTATTTGTTGTTCCCCCACGTGAACAACCTGGCTTGGCCTGTGATCACGGCGACGTGGTGCTTGCCGCACGAAACGTGCGCTATCGAGAGCGGCTCCCTCTGCAGCTGCAGGGGGAAAGTGACGACCTGCTGGGGCGTCGGAGACGACGTCATCGTCCCGTTGCCTAGCTCTCCGTTTGTGTTGAGCCCCCAGGACAGCAGCGTCACCCTTTTGGGCTGCACCACTGCAGCCACGGAGAAGTGATTACCACTGGTCAGGTGGCTCACACACCACGAGACGTCCTGCGTTTGAGCTGCTGCTCCGCCTTCGAATGGGTCAACGCTTGCGTCCTCTGCTGCAGCCGGCAGCGCTGCCAGGATATCGAGCCTCGTGGACTGCGTGGGGCCCAAAGCTGCCGCCTTGCGCTTGGTCATGAGGCCTCCGAACGTGAGCAGCGGACACTCGAGCGGCGTGGCCTCCGTCTGCACCACGACGTCGGGCGTCGCCACTCGGTCGTAGTTCCTGTCGAGGCTGAAGAGACGGTGAGTGATGACGCTCCATTGCGCGTGGTTCTCGAGCGCCTCCACGCGCACGAGCTGCGGCTGGTGGCAGTTCTCGGGCGTGAAGCACAGGCGGTCGGACGACAGCCGCACGGAGCTGTCGCTCGGCAGCAGCAGGTGCACCACCACCACGGACGAGCAGGCCTGGCCCAGCTGCAGCGAGTAGGCGGCCGCCGAGCCGCCGAACACCGCGCGCAGGAACGACGCACTCACCACCAACGCATCGGGCCGGTCGGGCGCTTTCATCCCTGTCTACGTTTGTGTAACTCCCATTCCATTGTTGGGTGTCCGCAACTGCCACGACTACGTGCAGCAAACACATTGGCCCTTGTAGCCACCGAACCTCACTCCAGCAGAGAGTGACTTCTCTCGTCTCCAACGCACTGGATCATGAATACAGGGTGGACTGGAAACGTTGCTGGCGAATGGAAAACTGGTTCTCTGGGTGAAGCTCTGGGCCTCGTTGGCGACCTGCTCGGGCTTTGAGGAGGCGTCCGTGTTGAGCCCAGACGCCGTGCATGGAGTTCAGAAGTGAACTCTAGCACCGTGGGGCCGCCTGTTCGGAAAGGCTACCGAACAGACGATCCCGGGGATGGGTTTTGACGTACCGCGCGAGACATATTAAATAGAGTATATTAGTTATTATACTATAAGTCAAGTGTCGAGTGTAGTCTACGGTACTGCGATCATATGATTGGTAAAGGAGCCAACAGGAGATTGGCTCCTGCCTCCTCTTTGATCGAGGCAAATATCTGTGCGATGAGGAATGGAAGCAGGTCAGGAAGCGAGGACGGTTGTCCTCACTTCCGCTTTTGCTTCGGACTGAGCACGTCTGTAAGGTAGCAATAGGATAGCGGTATAACTGTCAATAAAGTCAATTGAGAAAGCAAGGAGGTTTATTCACTTTAACATTTCAAGTGTGGGTACAAGTTATCATGGCCAACAACTCGACAAGCGGCTCGTTTGACAGGCTCGTCTTCCCAAAGGACACCAACCAATTTGGGGTGTGGAAGGATCTGATCGTCGGTCACCTGCGACAGAAAAGTGCAGCGATGCGCCGCGAGGCCATCGTCAAGGGCCTAGCCGAGCCAGCTTTTGGGTTCGAGGATTTGCTGCGAACCAACTGCGAGATCCCTCGTCCGATGGACGACGGCGATGAAGAGGCGCAGAGAGCGTACAGGTTTCAGCAAGTGACGCTTGGCGACCAAGATGCGTACATTCGGGCCCTGCTGAGTCAGACTCTGCCCCGTTCGTACCTGGAGTCGCTGCGCTCGTCGTTTAACGACAATACGCTGTATGTCGCATGGCAGCGACTGGATACAGTGTACGGGGATTCGAACGCCCAAGGAATGGCCAAGTTACTTGCAAGATTCGATGCCGCCCTGGCTATGGACTTCAAGTCTGTGGGCGAGCTCATCTTGTGCGTCAAGGAGGCGCGTAATCGGATCAACCGTCAGTCGCGGGACGCACTGAATGGCGTCACCATGATCCCAAATCAGTACGCGGCGATGAAGGTTCTGTCGCTGTTCCCAAGCCAATACTGGGGAAACCATGTGGAGTACAGCAGCGGGACGTTTCACCTGGACAGGGTGGAGTCGTTGCTGCGCAACGTGTTCATGGAGAAGAGCCGCAGCCAAATCGAGGCGATGCAGTCTACGGCTATGCCCGCAAATCATGCGAGGGCTAGCCAGCATCTGGGCAAGCGCAAGGCGCGGAACACCGACCGCAGGAATGAAGATTGCTTCTACTGTGATGGCAAGTACAACAAGGACGGTCTCTTCCACATGAAGCGCGACTGTCCCAAGATGTTGGAAGACCGCAGCCTCGGCTTGATGCGCGCAAACATCTACGTGAAGGGTACGCGTGTGGCTGTCCCGTCCAGGACCGTGGGAGTTGCCCATGCCAGAGGAACGAAAAAGGGCGCAAAGAAAAAGGCCAGGACGGTACGTGCGGAGATTCCCGTGGACGTGGCGCTACTGCAGCCAATCAGCAAGCCCAAGCGCGTCTCGGCTGCTCAAGCCAAGCAGGCAGAGCCAGGGCCAAGCCGCAGCGACACGCTGACGCCGGAACAAGCCAAGGCGGACGAGGATGCGCTGATGCTGTCCCCTCCCCCAACCCCTGGATCGCCGGTGGTGTCGGATACGCCGCTGAGTGACGACGACGACGTCGACGACTTTGCGACGGGCCAACTTTTGGCCCTTGCTGGAAAAGTGACGGAAGCTTCCAGCAGCATCGCGAAAGCCTCTGCGAACATCGAAAAGACGGTAAGCGTTTTGTACCCTGAGCTGATGGAAAGAGATATGGCTGACGTGGCGTGTTCTGATTGGGTGTTAGACTCAGGGTGCGGCTACGGTTTAACCGCTGACGCGTCGCTGTTTGTGCGCAAACAGCCCAGCCAAGAGTTTAGGTTTACGTTCGGAGAAGGCAGTAAACTAAGCAATACACATGTTGGCTCTGTTCTACTCTATTTTTTGGGTCCTGGTGGTATCAAACCGTTCCGTTTTGATAACATGGCACTAGTACCGAAAGCCAAAGCTAATATTTTGAGTGAGTATTGGCTAAAGAAGACAGGTTATCAAATTGTGGAGAGTACTAGAGGTGGGTACAAATTTGTCCTCTGGAAACACGAGCTGGCTTTTGTGGCTATTGCAGTCAATGGAGCCTACTATATACAGGCTCGTACACTGAGAGACAGGCAGATTTACTGCTCTGCTATAAAAGCAAGGCCTATCATGCCCCTTAGGATGGCAGGGTACACTCAGGTCAAAGCAGCCTTCATGGAGTGGCATGTAAAATTAGGACACCTCAACAGAGATAAGTTAATTGAGGTGATGAGTGGTAACCTGATACCAGGTCTACCTAGCTTTAGTAGGGTGGCACTCACGAAGATACCATTCTTCTGCCACACATGCACAGAAATGAAAATGCGCAGGATGAGCTACAGGAATATGGTTGGCACTAGAGACAACCAGCCCATTAGTACTATTCATATGGATACTAATGGACCCATGAAGACACTGGGAGTGTACGGTGCAGTAGGCTCTATCAGATACTTTCTCAGTATCATTGATGATCAGACATCATGGCGTTGGACATATGTACTTCGAAAGAAAACGGAGGTACAGATAAAAGTCAAAGAGCTACTGACACAACTAGAAAGAGAGGGAAAGTTTACAATAAGGCGCATCAGATCAGATGGTGGCACGGAATTTGTAAATTCAGCGCTAAACACATTCTGCACAGGAAAAGGAATAACGTTTCAGACCTCTAATCCATATAGTCCAGAAGAAAATGGAGCGGCAGAGAGAGACCATCAATCTAAGATGGGAAAAGTACGCTGTGCCCTCCGGGATGCAAACATGGCAGCCAAATGGTGGCCAGAGGCACTCAAATATATGACCTACGTGCAAAACTGCACCCCCATGAGTCGCCTAAAGAACAGGACACCGTATGAATTAGTAAAAGGGGCACACCCGGACAAAAAGACACTCCAGGTATGGGGTTGCGTGTGCTTTGCCTACGTGCCTGCAGCTGTCCGAAAGGACAAGAAGCTGGCAGCGCGAGCAATCAAGTGCAGATTTCTCGGTATCTCTGAAGATACCAAAGGGTTTAGGCTACTGGATATACACAACAACAAGTTCATGGTTGCTAGATCAGTAACGTTTGACACGGAAAACTGCTCAAACATAATTACACGGTCGTTTGGAAAAGAACCGGAGAAACTGACACTGGATGAACTTATAGACGTTGACTCTCTGGAAAAGGCACCAACCAGCGAGGTAGTAGCCCATGATGCATCGAGTGCAGCACCAAATCCAGCAGAATTTCTTGGAGCAGTGGGAGTCAAACGCAAAGCAAAGGAGCTAATTGGAGCAGTGGGAGTCCAGGGTCGACCACGGAGAAAAAATGGGCTTCGTGAGGTGATACAAACCCGGCCACAGCGGACCCGGAAAAGTCCGACAAGATACTCGGACTATCAGTGTTTCCAAACACATATCGATAAAGAGATTGCGGTAGACCAAATTGGAAACAGTATATCAGTCCCCAAAAGTCTGAAAGAAGCTCTTACGGGTACTTACAGAAAACAGTGGCGACAAGCATTGGATTTAGAATATCAGTCGCTACTCGAGAACGGAACGTGGAAGCTAACTCGCTTACCACCTGGTCAAAAGGCACTACCGTGTCATTGGGTTCTTGCTGTAAAGTACAATGCGGACGGGACTATAGAACGGTTTAAAGCGCGATTAGTCGCACAAGGGAATCATCAAGAGTATGGTGTGAATTGTGATGATGTATACGCACCTGTGGCCCGTTTTGAGTCACTACGGCTCGTCTTAGCCATTGGAACCATATTGAATTGCCACATTCACCAAATGGATGTTAGCACGGCATTCCTTAATGGGACTATGGACGGAGAACAGAAGGTGTATATGCATCAACCTTCAGGCTACAAATTAGCAGGTCATGAAAGACTGGTCTGTGAGCTCAAAAAGAGCATCTATGGGTTAAAACAAGCCCCTAAGATCTGGTATGGAGTCCTTCACAGATTTTTCACCGGCCTCGGTTTTGTCCGATGCAACAAAGAGTATTGCATCTATGTTCAAAAAGTGGGAGAGCATTGGATAATCGTGGTTGTCTATGTTGATGATCTTACGATCATGTCTCGTGACATGGGACTAATCAATAAGCTAAAAAGGGATCTCTCGGCGAGATTCAAGATGAAAGACCTAGGAGACATCCATTATATCTTAAAGATGGAGGTCCGAAGAAACCGAAAGCAAAAGACTATGACAATCTCACAGCACAAGTACGTAGAGGAGCTACTGAGAAAGTTCAATATGGAAAAGAGTGCACCGGTTTCAACACCACAGATCAAAAGTGTCGAGCTAGAGCCAGAGACAGAGATGTCAGCTCAACAAATTGCAGCCCAGGAATTTGACTATCGAGGGCTTGTCGGGTCACTACAGTATCTGGTTAGAGGAACCAGACCAGATATTGCAAACGCAGTCAGAGAACTGAGCAAGTTTTTGTCTTGCTACAATGAGACGCACTGGGAGGCGGCTAGGCGTGTACTCAAATACTTGAAAGGGACGTCGACGTACGGTCTCCTTCTTGATGGGAAATCGAGAGCGGTGACGTATGAAGTGTACACAGACGCAAGCTTCGCGTGTCAACCCAAAGAACGTAAGTCGGTTACTGGGTATGTGATCACGATGGCCGGGACCAGTATATCATGGTGTAGCAGCAAACAGGCATCAGTATCTCTTTCAACTGCTGAGGCAGAACTCATTGCACTAAGCGAAGGCGCAAAGGAAAGCGAGTGGTTATGGTACCTGCTGAGAGAAATGGGGTTTCCTCAGGAACAATCAGTACAAGTATGGTGTGATAGCAAGTCAGCCATCAGCACGGTAAAGAATGCAGGCAACCATAAAGCAACAAAACACATTCAAATAAGATACTTGTTTACAAGGGATCTCGTAGAAGAGGGAAGGCTAGATATACACTACTGTCGAACGGATGATATGGCAGCAGACATTCTAACAAAGGCTCTACCAACTAATCAGTTCACAAAGTTGAGAGAACTAATAGGGGTCAAAGACCTAAAGACATCAAACGACACTTAGTGGGAGTGTTGAGCCCAGACGCCGTGCATGGAGTTCAGAAGTGAACTCTAGCACCGTGGGGCCGCCTGTTCGGAAAGGCTACCGAACAGACGATCCCGGGGATGGGTTTTGACGTACCGCGCGAGACATATTAAATAGAGTATATTAGTTATTATACTATAAGTCAAGTGTCGAGTGTAGTCTACGGTACTGCGATCATATGATTGGTAAAGGAGCCAACAGGAGATTGGCTCCTGCCTCCTCTTTGATCGAGGCAAATATCTGTGCGATGAGGAATGGAAGCAGGTCAGGAAGCGAGGACGGTTGTCCTCACTTCCGCTTTTGCTTCGGACTGAGCACGTCTGTAAGGTAGCAATAGGATAGCGGTATAACTGTCAATAAAGTCAATTGAGAAAGCAAGGAGGTTTATTCACTTTAACAGTCCGAGCGGGAGCACGCGTGGGTCTTGGAGTCGTCGCCTCTGTGAGGACCTTCCTCGCAAAAAAAAAAAACATGGCCCTATGTATCGTTTGTGCACCGTTTAACTTGAACCAGGTGTGCAGTACACAAATGGGTGTGCTGCACACGAGCATTCTGCGGGTGCGCAAGCCTCACAACTGAAAGCCGCCGTCTAAAGCCGAGAGGTCCAGAAGCCCCAGCTATCAGCCTCAGATGATGCACTGCAGCCTGTTGCGATCCGGAAGCGCCGTGAGCAAGCGCATGGTGCCGCGCCCCTCGTCGGGCGTGCGCCACTTCCGCCAGAGTACGTGACTTCGCAGACGCTTGCCGCCGTCGACGCCCACCCTCCACCCAAGAGGCGCGTGCTCATGTTTCCTCGCGCTAACATGTCGTTGTGACGCCTTTCGTTGACTGGTCCACAGGCGCCCCCACCAAGTACACGGAGAACAAGCAGGTCACGGGTCTAGCGGGTATCGTGGAAGGTAACACCAGCAGCCGTAGACAGGAAGCGGCAGAGATCTCTCTATACTAACCTCTGTGTGTTGTGTGTGTCTCTCTAGCCGACAACCACGTGCTCTCGGTCAAGTTGCAGCACCTGACGAGCATCGGCCTCATGGCCACAGTGCCTCTGGCCTTCGTGCTGAGCCCGTCGCCGCTAGCGTTGCCTGTGGACCTCGCGCTGGGCGTGATCCTGCCCGTGCACGCCCACATTGGCATGAACAACGTCATCTCGGACTACGTGCCCAAGAACGTGCGTACGCTGGTGCGTCTGGGCTGGCTGGGCGCCACGTCGCTCATGTTCCTGGGCCTGTTGCGCGTGAATCTCGAGGGGCCGGGCATCACGGAGGTCGTCAAGACCGTCTGGCGGGAGTCGCCCAACAAGAAGCTGGAGGCGTAGAAGAAGAGCTTCCTCCAGGAGAAGGAGGCACAGAGGGAGGGTCACGAAATGGAAGCCGAGATGAAGGCACACGAAGCAGAAGCGGAGGTCCATTGTAACGCCAAAATGAGAAGCATCTGAAATTCGACCTCGGCCCTCGAGTGCTGCTGCTTGCAGTGAGCACCGTCATGTAGCCATCCAGGTAGAATAGCTGTGCATTATCCTCTGGGCATTGCCTCTATACGGCGTCCTGATTGGGCATCAGCAGCGTGGCATGACCGTCGACGACGACGACAGCACCGTCCGCTTTCGTGCACACGGTCTCGCACTCGACGAAGCGTTTGCGGACTCGCACCACGCGGATGTGGGCCGTCACCTCCTCGTCCACGAGCAGCAGCGCCCGCCAGCGCAGGTCCTGCTTAACGTACACAGCGCCCGGCACAGTGCGGCCGAAGATGGTGGCGAAGAGGCTGGCGGATAGCAGTCCCTGCACCACGGGCTTGCTCTCGGCCGCGTGCTCCCGTGCGAAGACGGCGTCCACGTGCAGTGGATTGTTGTCGCCCGAGAGCTGCGCGAAGGCACGTGTGTCTTGGAGCGAGAAGGCGTGGGTGACCTGTGCCTCGACGCCCACAGCCGGGAGGGCCCCAGCAGGGAGCTATTGACACAGACACCCCACAGTTAGATATGCGATCAATAGCAGGTGGACACACGGGACATCTCGCCACCTTAGTTAGTTCCCCTTCCACTACAAAGCGGCCGCCCGAAGCCGAGGAGCTCCACGCCCTGCAGCAAGACTTCCAGCGCAGCATTATCGTACTTAAGAAAACGGAGACTTTGTGTGGACGCACATCAAAGCAAAATGCGACGCCTGTCAACGGCATCGGCATCGACATCGACGGCGGCGCCTGCGCGAGCGCTGCGGCGTCTGTTCCAGCACCAGCCCATTGGTGAGTGTCTTTTGCCTATGTGTACTATAGAGAGGTTTCACTGCAGCACTGACGTTTATTGCTGCCTACCAGAGGAGTTGCCGGAGCTCAAGAGCATCTTGGCGGTGCAGAATCTGGTGGCCAAAATCCCGCAGCAGCCCAAGCCACATGCGCTGAGAGAGAATGAGGCGTACCGTCGCTGGATAGAAACCTACCGCAACAGCAACTCGCTGGGCGACCAGACGCAGCTCGACAAGGAAACGTTCGACGCCCTCGTGAAGGAAGCAGGCGCGTATCTGCAGACGCGAGAGGACGAGGCCTTCCAGGACTGCGACAGGATTGGGCCCTTGGACGAAGAGGAGCTCAGCAGTCCCAAGGCGGAGGCGTTCGTGGAGGCAGTCAAGATGAAACTGTCGAGACACATGACGCAGGCTGCAGCCAGCTTCGAGCTCCTGGACAAGGACAAGGACGGTGAGCGCGGACTTTGGTTGTGCTTTGTGTCTACAATGAAGGCAGCTGTCTGATGGTATGGGATGCTGTGGTTGTCTTTGTGCGGCTCAGGGAAAGTTGACGTTGAAGAGGTCGAGAAACTGTTGCAGGTTGCTGCACACGGCAACGGCCCTGAATGGCTCAAGAGCAAGTTCCGCAGAGGCGATTCCGTGTATCGCTCGGGTATGCAGTTCTAACTGTATTGTACTGTTAGGCCAGTTCCACCTGTATGATGCCAACGGTGACAACATTGTGAGCGAGGCCGAGTCGAAGCTCATTCTGGACTCCATGATCGCTACGCAGAAGGCGGTCATGACGGAGATTTTTGCCACTCATGTACGTCTCGAGTGGTGGGTGATAAACGCGCATGTTTCGTGTACTAACTGTATCAGCTACCAACCAGGTTGAGAACTTGCCTAAGAAGCACGAGAAGCTCTTTGCCAAGAGCCTGTCGGAGGAAGATTTCAAGTCAAAGATCCCAGAGAAGGTGCGCTGCGTATTCCACTTCGCCAACAAGCTGGATGAAGAGCGCAAGACGTACGACTGGGAGCTGTTCGAGGACTCGCAGGTGAGGCATGGTGTGGGCGATGAGTGCTGACGGGTGCAGGCTAACAATGCTGCGATTGTTCTGTCCTTACAGAAGGCAGAGTTCCCAGAGCTGCACAACTTGCTCGCTGTGTACGCCAAGGGCTTCTATGATGAAAGGTGCGGGCTCCAATAAATTGGCGAATTGAGTGTGCATGATGCTTACTGCTGCCTGTGGCCCAACTGCAGATTCACCTTCTACGAGCGCAAACAGGAGAAACGAAGCACACGGTACAAGGGTTTGCTGCTCGCTGCTGCCATCGGCCTGGGTGACTACATCACGGCGGTGATTTAGAGACGTGGCGTCCGGTGGCGTGAGTGCTAGAAGTAAGCGACCAACACTCGCTCTAACAGGCTTGCGTCAACTAGCTTCGTGCATTCTTCGTGTTGCTGCAGGCTTGGGCACGCAATGTCTTGCGGGTGCGGAATTTCTCCTGGCAGTTCACGAGCAGTACACCGAGTGCTATCAAAGCACGCATACTTCGCGTTAATGCCAATTGCCGGCAACGTGGGTAGTAGAAGTAGCGAAGCAGTGCAGTGGTCTCGTTCTTGGTTCGTCACCTGCGTGCTCGCCCTCACGCATGGATTAATAGCAGCGACTGGAGCACATCGGCGCAGGCCGAGCTGACACGGCCACACTAGCTCAGAACACGTAGTTTAAAAGGCTTTATTTGCAACTATAGCCACATATCAAGCATGTGATTGGCGGATGCTCTAGAATCACACAAGGGCCGCCAAACTGTGGCGGATGTACGGCAAGTGGCCATCGAGTTCTCACCGGTGCACCGCAGTCCTCACGAAGCGACTCGCGTTAGCCTGCCTGCCGCCATCGAGTCGCTCGTGGGGCCTGAGCTTGATGGGATCCTCGCTGCTGGCACCGCTCTGATGGCCACATCCTATCGGAAATCACGGCGGAAGACGTCATCGACGTGCAGACGCTTCGACTCGACGCTCTTCGAGACGAAATGCAGCCACCAGGCTCACCAAGACTGGGTCGATAGAGATAACGAGCAGGAGATCAACAACTTCCAGTGGAACGGAATCAACTACCTACTGACATTGGCCTCAGCTTTGGAGTTTTGGGCAAGCACGCGGGTCTTACAGACTGGCAGGTGTTCTTTCTTCAGCGCAACCCGTTTGTTGTACCATTGGACCTTGACTGTCGAGCTAAGCTGGCGGCTGATCAACAGGCGGATCTCCAAGCAGCAGATAGAATTGGCACGGCAGATTCGGATTGGTTCCTCTTACAAGTCGGAGGCAAGCGCGCTCAATGGACCCCGGGATAGTCTGCGCGATTGCAACCATCTTGGAGAAGCCGAGAAGTCGGCCAGTGATGCGGATGCTTGGTACAGCAATTGGCAGAGAGGAAGAGGGTGAACACTCCGTACGAGACTCGCATGGGGGACGAGGAGGAGCTCGTTCCTAACGCACCGGCCAAGATCGGGTCTCTCCGATCAAAACCGCGAGTGGTAATTCGTACTGGCAAGACAAAACTCATCTCGGTGTTGCCATCGCAGATTGGAGAAGTTGGCACGACGCGTCTTCGTGACGCTGAAGTTGTCGTTCTACGGGAGGATGCAGATTTTGGACGGTATACGCATGATATTCACGGTCGCGTGGTTCCAGAGGACGAAGCTCAGCGTCGGTTTAGTATGGTGAAGCTTTCAGGTAATGCCTACAAAGTCCCTGCTATCCTTGAAGCTTCCTATACTGCTCTAGACCCTTACGGCGACGTACAACGACTCGGAGATCCAGCGCACTCCGACGCCCCTGGCAAATGTCACGCTAAGTAGCGTTCTGGCATGCTGGGGCCGATTTCTAGGCCGTCCGCCGCCACCAAGAGAAGGAGAGCTTGAGGTGCTCAACTGGAAGAAGCACTACCGGTAGCAGCCAAGAGAAAAGCAAACGCGCGATTGGGGGTGGGGTGTCACTGGACTCGCTCAGAGATGAAACCGAACGCAAGGCGATGGATGTGGCATATTTTGGAAGCTACTTGGAGCTCCAAGTTTACGGCAAGGAACTGCACGCGTTTGAAGTTGCTACTCGAACGGCTCGGATGATCGCAGCTGATGGCACAGGCTTCCTTGCGCCTGAAAGCACACCCTTTGGCCCTGTTCCTGGTCTGTTTGAGCGTGTGGCTGTCCTTGACAATTTCCCGACAGACGACGTGCACGATGGCGCAGGTGAAGACTCGTCAGTAATTCAATTGGTGGATGCTGTACTAGCTTATGTCCGCGTATATCGCACGGTTCAGTTGCTAGTGAGCTCAAGTCTCAGCAACATCGTTAGAAGATGACTAATGAGGAGGAAGAACGATGTGTAGTGAGTCTCTTCCACGAGTCCCGACGCGTTGCCGTGAGTGCATACTCTCCGAGTACAGGTCAGCGCTGGCTGACAGCCATTCAGAGGACGAGATTGAGTCACTGTTGACGATGCCACTGGGTGACGAAGTACGAGCGGACAAGTTGCCACCACAGTAATGTATCGAAATGCACGCGCGCCTCGCTCGTCTCTGTTTGCTGCAGAAACGAAGACTTGAGGACATTCCAGTATCGATTGAATCTCCAAGTCCCTATGCTCCACGTCCACATGCAGCGCGTCTGTATCGTCAATGTGCTGCAACTGGGAGCATACCTGACCACGCTTACAATAGCGGAATTGCCTCGAAGACACACTCAGATCGACGCTCTTGTACACGGGAGCAACTCGGAGCGTAAGAACCACCGAATCTTCACCTGGACGTGTATTTCTTCGGCGTGAGGTGTGAGTACCAGGAGGTCGTCAGACTGGCACATCAGGAGAGCGTTGGGTATTTTCCCTTGTCGAGCGCCACGAGCGTGGAACTTTTGAACCTGCCTTTTACGCTCCCGGGCCTAGCACTTGTCACTCGATCCCCCTTTCACGCAGTGCTGTCCAGGAATTACTTCACCTGTCAAGACATGTCACCTACACCATGTACTATTGCGCAGTTTCTGCTTTTCACTCAGAGGTACTTGAGAACGGGGATTCTGACGCTGCTGAGGACGCAGTGGAGCAGACAGAGATGATAAGGTGTTATCGGCAAAGACGACAAATCGTTGCACGGTTCCCGTGCGTTCTTCGTATTATGAAGGATCGTCACCAGCAGATCACTGCAACCCAACTCGTACGGGCGTACGTCCCAGTTGAAACCTGCGATCCGGGGCCGGAAGAGAAAGAAAGCACTACCCTACAATTTGCAAGAAAGAGGGCACAAACTCTTCACTATCGTGTATGGCTGCCTGAATCCTGCGTGGGGCAATTGTTGATACTGCAAGAAAGCGAGTTTGAGGCAGTCTGTCAGTGGGGTTGTCATGGCAACAACCACTGCCAAGGGACTACCCACCAGGTCGTGCAACGCTGCTTTGTGTGGGACCCAGCCATTCGGTTCTCTCATACGACACGTACCGCTCCCCACAATGGATCCATGAGCAGGGAGTAGTGGGTCATGATCAAGTTGTGCTTTCTGTCTCCTCCAACGACGGCACGAGGGAGGCAAAAGCGGCAGTACGTCTGGAACTGTGTGGCCCTACAAGCAGCTCTCGATGCATGTTGAATCTGTCGCATGTTACACTCAGTGCCACGTTAGGGCTTCCTGAGTTCCATGAACTCTCGGATGCTGGCACGGAGACTTGATCACGCACGTGTAACCCTTCGTGCATATCGAGAAGGTGTCGGCTGTCTCTGACGATTCTTTCAATCGACCTCCCATGTTCGCAATGACGATGATTTTTGACGAGCAGCAAACCGAGGAGTGTATGAAGCAGCATGTCGATCATGGTGCAAAAAGCGAAGGTGTCCTTCGGGACCAGCCACGGGAAGAGACGGCAAGTACTTTTCCTTGAAATACGGAATGCTAAGGAAAGCCACTCGCAGTCCGTCGATTAGTGGGCTCACCTGCTCCTGCATCAACCATGCCGGCACCGGTGGGACTCGAGACCGCATCTTCGTCACATGCATGAGGCTCTGGGTGAGCTACGGGCTGCTGAACGAGCTGACCAAGCGCAAGTTCTCCAGTCGCTGCTCAAGCTGCTGATCACCAGCTACATGCACGTGAGTGTGGAGACGCAGGTGACGAAGACGCTGAGTGCTTCTTGATGACGCATGCACGAGACCACCGGCGCCCTCCACTTCATCCCGTCGAGACTCTACGTAGTGTATGACGTGCTGTCCTACATGGACCTGCGACCTACTTCCTTCTACTGCAATTCTGGCTCGTGGTCACTGGGGTATGATGTTGATCTCTCAAAGTACTCATTGACGTCTGGAAAATGGCATTAGCTCGGACGTTGTGCCAAAGCTGAATTGGATCGGTCTACGGACGTACTGTTGGTCTTCGCTAGCCGCTTCGGGAACATCTACTTCTCGGTCTTGCTAGATTGACCCTCAGAAAGCTCCGTGAAGAAAGACGTATCGGCTGCAGTTCCGGCTGGAAAAGCGTCTGCTGGAATGTCAGCCTACTTGAATTTTCGAGCAACCAGCGGTTGAGACGAAGGGAATGCAGAGCAGAAAAAAGGTTGTGGCGGAGGTTCACAGCGCCTTCACTTTCTTGGGTCCTGGTTCAGCGTCGGCAGCTAGCGACGAAGCGCCAGCGTGTCGACCACAAAGTCTTCGCGCGCAGTAGAGATCTGCAGCAAGCACACAAGCCGCATGTACGATATGGAGATGTGGTGCTCCTTATTTTGACTTGCACCAAGTGCATTTGGCTCTCTTTCGGCACCAAAGTGCGTGGCTCTTGGAAGAACTCGTCGCCATGGCCAGCAGCAGCGCGCTCCCGAGCTACCTGCATGAAGTTCTTGTAAACTGCTCAGCGGATACAGTGCAAAGGCCTTGCGGGGCGACTTTTGCACGAGCTCGGAGCCCTCCTCGGACGTGGCGAGCACCATCTTGATCTCGGCAATCTGCAGCAGGGCCGTGCTGCACTTGTGCAGAAGCAACTTGTCCCAGTGGAAACGTGGGGCCCGGAGCGCCCGAGGTTTTGAAGTCGATGACCACGTCGGACGCGCCACTTTCTCAACTCGCGACTCATTCCTGGGGTGAGAATGCTGCACTTTCTCGCTCGGGTTTGGCACTGTGGGGTTTTGCTCATTCCACAACTGGAGCCGATCCAAGCAAGCCAAGCCCAAGACAACCATGGTGACCGAGACGTACTTTCGCAAGGCTTTGGCGCAGGCCAAGAACAAGCAGTCGCTACTGGAGGAGAAGCACTCGCTGCTGGAGAACGAGCACTCGCAGGTCAAGATCGCGCACTCGAAGCTGCAGGAGGAGCACGCCGAGCTTCTGAACGAGCGCAACGATCTGGAGGGCGACACCTGGCTTTGGATGATGCAGAACAACAAGCTACAGGCCCAGCTCAAGGAACTCCAAGGCGAGCACTCTAAATGGAAGGCCGCATGCGCGTCGCTCGTGAAGGAGGTGGAGAGGAAGGTTCTGGAGGAGGAGTATTTGGCGTATCTGGCGCAGGAGTATCACCAGACGCACTGGCCGGTGGCCAAGGTGGCCGAGCTGGAGGTCGAGCAGGAGCGCAAGCTCGCTGAGGCGGACCAGCTGGCCAAGGAGCGGGAGCAAGAGCTGATGGCCAAGGTCGCGGCGCTCGAGAGCGAAGTTGGGACGCTCAAGGTGACCCTCAAGAGCGAGGTTGCGTCGCCCCAACGCACGATCCAGCAGAAAGACGACGAGTTCGACAGCTTCCGCCGGTCCAGCAAGGAGGCCACGGACAAAGTCGTGAAGGATCTCGCAGAGGCCAAGGCCGAGACCATGAAGCACCAGGGGGTGATCCGGACGCTTCGCACGGCACGGGAGAAAGGCGCGAAGACGGCTCTGTCCACGACGAACCCGGCCAAGGAGAGGCGGCTCCCCAAGACGGTGGAGGTGTCGGCGCCGACGCAGCAGCGCAAGACACCTGTGAAGCTACAGGAGCAGAGGCAACGGCTGCGTGAGAAGAGCAGTAGCAGTGGTAGTCCGTTGACGGTGAACACCAGGAGCGCGGCAAAGACGACGGCGACGGCTGCGACGTTGAAGAAGGCAGCGGTCAAGCCCGTGGAGATGCCAGCGCATACGCTGCAGGATCGTATGCGGAAGTTTGAGATGGAGAGGAAACAGAAGGTCAAGTCGCTGCAGGAGAGGCAAAGGCTGCGCGAGAAGAGCAGCAGCTATAACAGTCCGTCGACGGTGAGCAGACCCACGACAACGAGCTCCAAGGCCTCAACAAAGACAACGGCGTCGCCTGCGACGTTGCGGGGGTTTGTGAAGGTGCCGGCGCAAACGCTGCAGCGCCCTGTCCGGAAGCAGGAGTTGACGAAGCCCAAGGAGACCAAGAGTGTTCCGTCAAAGGTGACGTCCAGGTGGGAGCAGTACAAGTACCAGCGGTCAGGGCCTTCGTCTGCGGCGACATCGTCCACGTCGTCGTCGCCGGAGACGTCTCCGCGATCGGCAGCTTAGTCGTCGTTGACGAAAGCTGTGCCTGGAATGCTGCGGTGCAGAAGATCATGTTTGTCGGCAAGGCGATGCTTAGCGTGGTGAATTGGTACGGTAAGGGGCACCCATCTCTGCCTCGAATCGTGGCCATTCCGCGCGACGCGGGACTCATTTCTCCCGCTGTTCCAAGCAACTCCGACATCAAGCGGCATCACACATGCAGTTTGGCGAGCAGAGACCCATTTCTCTCTGTCGTGGCTGATCTCTCGTGGAAGGTTCCTGGACGTGGAGTGCCGAGGCTTGGTAGGCCTTGCGTGACGTGCGCTAGCCGTCTCAGTTGATCGGGGCTCATTACCTCCGTTGAAGCTGCAGATGCTGGCGTGCTTCGCGTGAGGTGCGGGTGTGGTGTGCTTCCGAAGTGGTCGACGGGGACTCATTACTCCCTGTTGGCCGCTTTGGTCGTCCACCCGCCTGCTCTTCTACCTTGCTGCGGTGCTCGCGTCCGAGACTTTCTACGTCTGATGTGCCTGGAGTTCGCTCGCCGAATGGACACTGCTGCTTGATGAAGACAAGATAACTCTGATGAACAACCGACCACGCTTGCTAAGACCAGTCCGAAGACAAGTCCGCGATTTGTATGTGTAGCTTTAGCTGAGTAAGACTTTATAATTGCTTTTGTGCTGTTGTGCCATTGAGTCGTGTCTTAACAACTTATGCGCTACCAACTACATCAACTCCATGCACGGGCCAAGCTGCCATCCACAGCGGACACCACCTCCGTCCGATTCCGCCAGCTTCGTGCGCAGCAAGTGGTCCGCGTGGTAGTACTGGAACAGGTGAAGGACCGACTCAATGAGGCCGTACACGATGAAGAAACGCAAAGGATGTCACCAAACAGCAGCGACCTTCACGGCACAAATCAACCACCGACTGGGTCGTCTTCTCCTTGCTCGAGAATGGCGACACTTCCGAAGCCTCCGTGTCACTCAAATCCACACTGGCGTGCGCAAGACGCGACGTACCGCAGTCATTGCCACCGTCACCGCACCCGCCTCCATGTGCAGCCTCACGCAGTCCACCTTGCCGTCGGGCGTCATGCGGCTAAACATGCCGTTGCACAGCAGCAACTCCTTGATCTCGCCTATAGACACCAGGTAGTCGAGCGCCACACCGGTCACGGCCAGCTCAACGTTCTCGCTCTGCTAGGCAGATCGTACCCCCCCCTCCGAGTCCACGTCGCGCCACACCAGCTTCTTCGTGTGGATTGTCGACACTATCCCCCCAGGATCACGCGCGCATGTAGCAGCCGCACATGGCGTTGTCGCGCGAGAGCGAGCGTCGCCACCCTTGTGCTTTACGATGGCGTCGGCCATGTCGTCCTTCAGCTCATTGTGGAACAGGATCAGACCCAACCGCGACAGACTTTCGTCTACGGCTTCGCGATTGTCTGGAAGCTCCACCACTTGCTCGTGCGTCCAGTCACTAGGCAGCTCGCGGTACGACAGACCCTAGCATCTAGCATCCGTCCTATGCGAGGCAGTGGGCCACACCCTTGGAGTCACCGGGGACACTGGACGGTGCGCTCAGCTACTCGTACGAGCCCTTGCGCAACACGTCGTACTTGCTGCTCTTACGGTTGCGCACCATGACGCTCATGGACACGCTGTGGTGGTCGAGTCGTAGGGCTTGATGAGCTCAGCTGGAGGCCAGGGTCCACCTTCGACTTGGCGCACGGTAGCTCGCCTTCCTTCTCCGACAGTTCTCAACCCGTCGTCGTGAACATACGAACCTCCACTTCGTTGCCCACGAGACGGCCCTCAAGTGAGCCCACCGAGTGGCACGTGGACGAGTGCATACAGCCGTTCTTATCGCACAGCGACCCAGTTCTCAGATAGACACTTCTGTGAATCACCGCTTTTGTGTGTGCCACTTCAATCTTCGCAGCCACGTGTCACTTTGGATCCAAAACACCATGGAGCTTTTCGCTGATCACTTTGGATTTTCTTCGCAGCCGGCCAAGCGAGTTTCTTCAATCCCCAGAATGATGTTCATCAAGCAGGCGGCGCGTGCGCTTGCGCTGCTGTTCGCCGTGGCGCTCGTGGTGCGCGCGGCTGAGTTCGAGGAGGAGGACGACGTGTTGGTGCTGACGGAGAGCAACTTCGCCGAGGCCGTTTCAGGCCACGACACGCTGCTGGTCGAGTTCTACGCGCCGTGGTGCGGTCACTGCAAGAAGCTGACCCCCGAGTACGCGGCGGCGGCCAAGAACCTCAAGGAGCTGGACCCGCCCATCCGCCTCGCCAAGGTGGACGCCACGGCCGAGAGCAAGCTCGCCGAGCAGTTCGCCGTCCGCGGCTTCCCCACGCTCAAGTTCTTCAAGGGCGACGTGGAGGCCGTCAAGGACTACGACGGAGGCCGCACGTCGGCCGAGATCGAGAAGTGGGTCGTCAAGAAGTCGGGCCCAGCCGTCAAGATCGTGGAGACCGCCGACGAACTCACGGCCATCAAGGAGACTAACGACGTGGTGGTCTTCGCTGTGGTCGACGCCGAGGAGGGCGAGACCCGCGCTCTGCTCGAGAAGCTCGCGGACGCCGACGACCTGGCTGTGTACGTGGCTTCCACCAGCACGGACGTGACGGAGGACGCTGCGGCCATCAACAAGGTGGTGCTGTACAAGAAGTTCGACGAGGGCAAGGTCGTGTACGACGGCGCGCTGGAGAAGGAGGCGCTGGGCGAGTTCGTCAAGGCCAACAGCCTCCCGCTCGTCATCACGTTCTCGCAGGACAAGGCCCCCATGATCTTCGGCGGTGAGACGACGGAGCACCTCCTGGCCTTCGTGGACACGACCAAGGACTACGTGTCGGGCATCGAGGCGGCGCTCAAGGCGCCTGCTCAGGCCAATAAGGGCAAGCTGTTGCACGTCATCATGCCCAGCACGGAGAAGCGTATCGTGGACTACTTCGGCCTGCAGGAGGAGGACTTCCCCGCCGTCATGCTGGTGAACATGGCCGGCGCCATGAAGAAGTACGGCTTCGACTACAAGGCGGACGACTTCGTTGCCAAGATCGAGGACGGCCTCTCTGCCGACCTGCTCGCGTTCGAGAACAGCTACTTTGAGGGCAAGCTGACGCCTCAGCTCAAGTCTGCTGACCCGGAGGATGACAGCGAGGAGGCCGTCAAGGTCATCGTGGGCACGCAGTTCCAGGAGCGCGTGGTCGACAACGAGAAGGACGTGCTGCTCGAGTTCTACGCCCCGTGGTGCGGCCACTGCAAGTCCCTGGCCCCCAAGTACGAGGAGCTGGCCGAGAAGTTCGCGGACGTGGACAGCGTCATGATTGCCAAGATGGACGCCACGGCCAACGAGATCGACCACGCCGGCGTTGACGTGCGCGGCTTCCCGACGCTCATCTTCTTCCCTGCTAAGGACAAGCAGAACCCGGTCGTGTACGAGGGTGCGCGCGACGTGGACGGCTTCACGGAGTTCCTGAAGGCCAACGCCCAGAAGTTCGAGCTGGAAGGCTCGGAGCACGGCGCCGAGGAGGCCTCGGAGGAGGACGAAGAGGAGCAGGAGGAGGACGAAGAGAAGGAGGACGCCAAGAAGGAGGGCGCCGAGCACGAGGAGCTGTAGAAAGTCTTTAGGTATTGTTTTTTTTGCTGTTGCAGAGGAAGACACGACGTAAAAGAGAATGCAGAGGAGCTCCTAATCCACGCTTGCTCTGCTTTAATTCGTAGCTTGCAGCGTGAACCGTCGCTCGTTCGACTGGGGAGATCTCGAGTGTATGAAGGCGCGGACTCTCCATGATGGAGAAAGTGGAGATCGCCGTCCGAGTGCTCGGCGTGGGCTACGCGCTGGGCATCTGCGGCATGATCCTGCGTCTGCAGGGCCATGACACGAGTGAGCATGGAGAGCTCGTTCCTCTGTGGGGAGTCTGACTGACTGGCTGGCTGTTCCTGATTGTAGTTTACATTATGCTCGTGACGGTCTTCACGATGGTCTTCACGTGTCCATGGTGAGCCTTCGGTGGAGCTCTTGCTGTTGCTGCTAGCATCTCATCTTGTGGTAGTTTGTGGGCCATCATTAGGTTCTGTCGCGACTACGCGTCACGGCGGCGGATGGTGGTGCTGCCCGAGAAGAAGGCCAAGAAGCGGCCCGACATCGCCGTGGCCTCCGGCAAGGCGGTGCAGCGCACGCAGGCCGAGATCCTCGCGGAGCAGCGCGAGCGGGTCAAGAACCTCCACGGCGTGGGCGAGAAGAAGCTCAAGCCCAAGGCGCCCAAGCGCAAGGGTCCTCCTTCCAAGAAGAACTGAGGCATTTGGTTCCAACTGCTGTCGCAGCAGCGCTTAATATATTTATATGAAAAGTAAATAGGGGCTGGTAAAACACACGAGCGGGCAGCACGAAGCCCAAACCGACAGGGCTGGACGGGAGCAGGCCACGAACGCACGGGCTCATAGATAGATACAGAGCGCCACCTCTCCTTTTCGCTTCCGACGCCTTAATGGAAGCGCCCGAACACGCTCAGGCGGGGGCTCTCCTCGTCGTTACTGCTGCTACCAGACACGTCCTTGGCGTCGCCAGCGATGGCCGCAGCGCCGTCGAACGGCTTGCTGTCAAGACTCAGCGACAGCCCCGTGGACCACGGCTGGGCTTGCAGGTCGTCGCCCGCGAACGGCGCCGCCGAGGCGGACGGGAAGTCCTTCCACAGCTCGTCAGATTGAAGTGAGAACTCCGACTTGTTCGTGGCAGCAGCGGTGGAGGCGAGCGGCGAGGAAACGCCCGAGAGGCGGCGGCCGTGACTGGCCGGGATCGGGGCGGGCTCCCGAGGGGAGGCGGAGTCAGCAGTCGGCTCGTCGTCTGGCGTCAGTGAGAACTTCATCAATGCGTCGATGGCATCCTGGAGGTCCGGGTAACTGGGCGATGACGCGCTCGTAGCAGCGTTGGTCGCCTGGGTGACTCGTTGTTGGACGGGCGGCAGGCCAATGCTGCCGAGCGAGCCCCGCTGTTTCAGAGAAGCACCGCCGTAGTGCTCACCAGCATAATTAGGGTGGAGGGTGGAGGAGGGCGCCGCCATGGACGGCGCATCCCACGAGGAGCTCTTGTCCAGCGAGGACAGGAGCGAGTAGTTATCCTTGGGGTAGGAAGGCATCATCTGGTGGTGGTGCGGACGCAGCTGCTGGAGATGGTGCGGCGAGGGCTGCTCACTGTAGAGGCCGCCGCCGTAGCCGAGGTCCACGGACGGCGGGGGAGGGGCCATGACGCTCAAACGGTCCTTCTCGTGCAGGAACATGCCGCCGCCCAGGTGGTTTGGGGGGCTGTACTGCGGCGGCGCGTAGCCCTCGGCCTCCTCGTGGATGAAGCGGCAGCGGCTGCCGTAGGGGCAATGGCCCGACCCCCAGTAGGACTTGCACTTGGTAGTTTTGTACTTGGGATGGCGCACGACGTGACGCAACTCGGCAATGCCGTGGGCGAACTGGCACTTGGCTGTTACGTGAAGACACACGACGTTAGTTAGTAGGGTTCTACCGTAGGGCGACATAGATAGAGGGGAGGGGGGGAGGCGCACCTCCGTAGCGGCAGTTGCCGAACTCCGAGAAGCGCTTGCACAGCTCCGTCTTGTAGAGCGACGACTTGGTCCCGTTCTTGGGACTGTTCTCCTCGTTCAGGTACGACATGACGCCCATGTCCTCGGCCGGCAGCGCGTAGCCGTCCGGGCCGGCGACGGCCGGGGAGGCGTCGAGCTCCAGGAAGTTTTCCTTGGGCATCGAGTAGTAGCCGAGGTGGTCCATGGACGAGAGCAACATGGCGGAGGAGGGGTCGATACTACCGTCTATAGTAAACCTTTGGCGGATTTTGGCGACTGAGGGGGCACTCACTCTCCTTCACTATGCGGCGGCCCCGACACCAGTCAGTGCTCGGAGAAAGAAGCAGGCGAGATGAAAACTAATACACGGAGCGCAGGGGGCGGCTACTGAAGTAACGGGAAAAGGTGCGGTTCCCTGTTTGGTACTGTGGACGTCTATCTCTTGAACAACGTATGCAGAAAGCACTTCGCCCCGCCGCAGACCGCCCTCTCGCCACTTTTCAAGCGACACCTGAAGTGGATGAAGTATGACTGACCAGACAAACATTTTTAGCCAATACACGGGCACCACTCTAAAAATGCAAATCAGGAGCAGTCTTGAGTCATGCAATACCGACAACCCTCTGGCCATGAAAGAGGTGCTCCGCCACGACAGCGTACCTGCAACACTTCAGATCCGCATCCAAGACGAGCTGTTGAAAACTAGCAGCGACAATGAGCCACAGAAAGGGTTATCAATAAGGCAAAGCCTCCAGCGATACTAGGACTCTATAGTTTCTTAGCTAAACACAAATAGAGGACCTCAAAAGACAATCCAGGACGCCTTATTGTGCTTTGCAGTTGTTTTGCCGACTTTTTTTATAGCTAAATATGGCAAGCAATGCTCGTAAAAGTGTGTTAAAAATGATACAAATAGCTAAATCCAGGCCCTCCGAAAATGGCTCTGCAATACCATGTCGGGCCATCACCACAATAAGTTATCCCGCGGAGCTGTTGACTACGACAAAATAAGTTAAACAGTATATTGCAACGAGATGGCAACCTGTATTTTGTAGTTATGCCTAGCATGTAAAGCTAGGCATTGTGGACAACGCTCAGACCGTTGCAGCTCCCCAGAAACGACGGTTAGCCTTGAGAAATAACATCTCCAGTCGAATGGGGAGAATGTAAAGCGCCAACTTTAGACTGTTAGATAGTTTACTATAGAGAGGCCTTCACAACCAGCGCTTTCATGGTGTCTGGAAATGTAACAGTAACTTACGTTTTTTTTCGGTTCCGTGTGAAATAAATTATTCAATACTAATATATCCATATATTTGCAGTACAATCTTTTATTCGGAGGGCCAACCTAAATCCATCTGCATTTAGGATGAATCGAACTCTGCATGCACTTCTTTCACAATAGCTTTTCACTAAGATGGGGATTCTAGAAAAAGAAAGCACCCACGAATATATAGCGTTCTTTTTGGTCGATTTTATGGCGGATGCGCTGTTCTGTGTTCTCTTTGGAGGCATGGCGTTGCCGTTGATTTGGCGCAAAGGACCAGTTTCCTGCCTCTTCTTGACTGCAACTTTATATAGAGTGCTGACAAAGAACCAATAGGACGCGAATAATTCAGACATAAAACATCATTATCCAGAATTCGCTGGACATTATACTCATTATTTTGCTTACTGCATGTGACGGGGCACACAGCACCTTGCACAGAGGAAGTGCTAGAGAGCGTAAGCTCTCGGTGAACAACAAGTTCACGGTTCCTGGTCTAAGGGAACCGACTACGACTTAGACGGTAGGTTTAAAGACTGAATATATTTTATAGGTGGGCCTAGCTTGATCCTTATGTGACGAGTGCGAGGTTCAGGTCGGGCTGCGGGTCGTTCGCACCAAGACCCGTGAGCTGCGAGGACCGGAAGAACGTCATGAGCGGCTGGGAGGCGCCCGAGACGAAGATCGCGTGCTGGAGGGTCGCACGAGCACGTGGGGACCGCTCCGAACGGTCGCAGCAGCAGCAGATTGGGCCAAGGCGAGCGGACGGAGACCAGTGGGCGACGGAGAAGCTCACTCAAGATCTTGCGGGCTGGAGAGCACGCACACGGAGAGATGGCGCTGAGCGGGGCGCAAGTGGCTCTGTGAGGCGGGACACGAAGGCCTTTCGGGGCAACTTACGGACGAAGTCGACTACAGGCCATCGGTGGCTGGGGCACCCATTCGGAGACGGGGGCTGGACCGGTGTTGCGTTGGTGGCGGAGTTCTAGCAGAGGGGTGGACACGGAGGACGGAGGACACAAGGAACAGAAGAACAAGAGGTCGAAGTTGAAGCACGAAGTTGAAGGAATAAATAGGACGCGAGTCCGGCTACTTACGTGGCCTGTACGGTGTTTATTGTTTCGTTGCCTACACTAACGGACCCTCAGCACATACCGCAGTAGCGCTGTGACGAGCCATACGGACCCATCGGCGAGCAGGTGACCAGAGACTCGTTACATGGTGGTCATACAGAGGGCAGTGAAGTATATTACGATTACCAACGACCTGAACTACAACTTCGGCTACGACGACGATGGCTCCAACACGGAAGAAGAAGTCTGGCAAGTTGAAGATGACGCGACGACCAAAGACGAGAAGCGTGACACAGACACGTGACGATGACGGCGATGGTGATAACGAGGCCACGAGCGATAGTGAACACGACGACGAATCGGAGGGCGAGAACACGAGTTCGAAGTGTCGAGTGGCAATGATGTCTCCAACTCCGACGGACCAGCAGGACGACGACGTACCCGCCGAAACCATGCAGGCAACTTCGACGACGCGTACGGTAAGCGCAGGAACGATAGATACGCCTCCAGCAGCAGCGGGAACAGCAGTGGTGCCAGCAACACAGGACACCGCGACAATGGTGGCGGCCCTACAGCAACTGACGGCGGCAGTGTCCTCGATGCAAACAACGAATGGTAGCAACGACGGACAGCAGACCACCACTACGACACGACATTCGCATTCATGGCGACGAGGTTCGAGGGCAGCAGCATCGCGAACGAGAGCGACCACAGAGACACCAGTAGCAATGACGACGCCAGCAGCGTCAACAGATGGCGGTGATGGCGTCAGCTGTGAAGCAGTTGGCTTCGGTAGTAGCGGGCCTGCAGACAACCACGACGACGGGTGCGACGCCGACGGTGACGAGGAGTGCTCAACCGGCACGAGAACCACGACGAACACGACGTGAACAACGACGCGGAAACCGCAGAGCAGGAGCTCGCCGCTCGACACCCGACGGGGAACCATCCGATGACGGCAGTAGTAGCAGCTCGAGCGACTCGAGCGAAGAGTCCGTCGACGACAGCAGCTCGAGCAGCGACGACGCCGAGAGCAGCAGTTCCAGCAGTAGCTCCGCCGACGACGAAGCTGAGTTTCACAGAAGACACGATGATCGTGAACGACGCAGATGTCGTGTAGGAACACGCAGAAAATCTCACTACCGAACGGTATGAGTCCCACCAACAACACACGCTTCCCTCGCGAAAGGTCAGCGAACGTTGGATCAACACCTGAAGACCAGGAACGATCCCTTACACCGGGTTGGTTGTAAGCGCCTCTGTATACCAAGGTTGAGTTCGGTCAACCTTAAAACCTGCACTACTAGCCACGAGCGAGGGCTAGAATGCAATATTGCGCTTTCGCGCGAACCCCCGCAGTCCCTCAGAAGTAAGGGTACCGGCAGTCACGCCTAATACGGGTTTGCCGAGGGTAACCTCGGCGGGTAGTGAAATACACTTGGGAACACTCGGGTTCCACCAATATATAGGGACCGACACTCCTTGTCGCCCCTAACTCTCGGCCACTCCTATCTCTTGGACTGACCAGCAACAAACTCTCGGTTCAATGTACCTCAAGCTCGCTGACAGGCATCCCACGCAGCCGAGCGTATCCAGACCCTAAGACAAGCTAGCTAGACTTACCGAAGACGGACTTGACCCTTGGTGGCTTGTGGGGAAGACTGCTGATTTATTTCTCTTATCCTACAGCTCTGGGAGCCTCTGTAGGTCATCATTTGGCTAGTCCTATATCTCTATACAAATATCAAGTGTAAACAGATCTATGTGGGAAATCGTATAGCCGGCTCTACACAGCCGAGGGTACGACACGAAATGGGTACAAACGAGGCTTTTAACCTCGGCCGGGGTTTTATTAGACCCAGCCGAGACCTCGGTCACTATTGTTCCTAGGTCACTATAGCGCGGGAAATGAGACCCGCCAATCAAGACGCTCTGTCGCCGTTCACTGAAAGGTGCAACGTCAGCCAAACCGTGACAGTTCGGCACCAAAACCCAACGCCACAACTGCCCCCGCCTCGACGCAAGCTTCCGCAAGTAGTGCGCGTCGCGGCGCCTCTTGATCGTGCCCTGATGGCTCGCCGCTCGCCGTTGCTCAACCGAGCTACGGCCGCCGCCCTTCATGCCCTTGATGCATCCGGAGAGGTTCGTTTCCTGCTTCTCTTTTCTTCTTCATGCTGCTTGAACCTTGTTTGACTTCTCGGTGCTTGTATCCATCTTAATCCATGTTCACAGGATGCTAGCGGCACTCCATCCGCTGCTTCTGGCTCCGCCGGAGCTTCGGTGACCGTTCCTCGGTCGCCGGCTGCCACGCCTATGGCTGCTGGCGAGGGTGCAGAGGGTTCGTCCCCACCCACGCCTCCGTCATCACCGGGGTCTTCCCCGGTGTTGGCGTACCTCCTTGGCGCCACTCCGACGGTTGTTTCGACACCGCCGGGGTCGCCGGCGACCCACAGCGTCTCGGTTGGGTGTCAAACTGACCCCACCGGCGGTGATCGACCCCGTAGTGCTCAAGCCGAGCCTTCGGAACCCTCGTCCATCGAGCGGCAGCTATTGCAGCTGGGTCACCTGGTCGTCGGCGTTGCGCGCCAGCGTCCACGACGCGTCGACTCTGTCCTGGACAGTCGGCTGGAGAGCGCCACAGATCTCGGTGAGATTCTGTCGGCTGCTGTTGCACCTGCTCGGCTCTCGCTCGCCGAGTCCGAGGAGATCATCTCTCTACGGGATGAGATCGCTCGGCTACAAGCTCAGTGCGCCGACTCCGAGGATCGGTTGTACGCAGAGGTGCAACAGCGTGAGAAGATCGAGGTGTTCTGCACCCAGGCGACGAGCGACAGCAACCAGGCCATGGATGCCTTGCGTCAGCTCCGCCAAGATCACGTGGCTCTCACCCGGCACCACAACGCCGCTAATGCTGCCCTCGGCCACCATGCTGACATTGTGGCAGGCTTGTCGGCTCGCGCCAAAGCTGCCGAGGCTTCAGCGGCAGCCTCCCAGCGGCTGATCCAGAAGGATCGGGAGCGCTTTAAAGCTGGCCTCGTTGCGTACACGGCGCAGCTTGCCAAGCTTCGGAGCGACCTCGCCGCGTCTGCTCAAGCTTCTGTGGGTACGGTTCCGGCTCAGCTCCAGGCTCTGCAGGCAGAAAATGCGAGCCTGAAGCGAGCAAACTCCATCCTGCGTCGTCATTCGGCCGCCCACGATCTGGACGTGGACACTTTGGTCCTTGCCTCTGCTGGTAAGTCTTCGATCTCTATTGGCTCGGTCGTCTCTCATCCTCTAACTCATCGTGCTTCCTCTGTCAGGTATCACCGCAGGAGACATTGACTGGGACTTGCTCGGGCTGTCGCCTCCGAGCATTTGCTCCAAGCGTAGCCGGAGTTCGTCCTCCGAGAGTTCGGAGGACAGCCCGGAGGCTGCCGTGGACTCTGGCGACGAGGCCAAGGCCCCAGCCGAGGTGTCTGCCGGCGCCGGGGATGACAGCGAGGAGTCCGACGACTTGCTGCTCATCCCCTCGGTGTCCAGTCGTCGGCGTGACCGGCGCAAGCGTCTCCGACAGCGCAACTCTTCTCCGAGCTTACTGTCGAAGTCGGCTCTTCCCGCTGGCAAGCGGTTGGGCCGACCGTCGGTCTACCTTCGAGCTCGCGCTCAAGGTGGACCCTCGGGCGCCTCTGGGTCGACTCCAGTGTCATCTCCCGTGTCTGGGTCGACCCCCACACCCTCACCGAGTCTTTCGGCGGGGCCGTCACTTGGTTCTCCGGCGCATACGCCTGCCCCGGATTCTTCGGTGCCTCCATCTTCGGCCGAAGTCGTTGACTTGTCGGGGGAGGAGGTCGTCACCGAAGCTCCGGTGGCTGCGGTTCCTGCGTCCGGGCCATTTTCGTCGCCGGTGATTACTCCACCGCGGCATGACGGTCGCCCGTCGCGCAGTGCCTCGGTGCTGGCCAATTTGCGCTCGATGAAGGCTCTGGAGACTCTGGAGGCTTCGGACGATTTCATTCTCGGCTCTGGCCAGTCGTCCGAGGTTCCCAAGGTCTCCTCACCTTCGGTGGCTCCCACCAGTGGTGGTGTTGTTGTCCCCGATTCCAGCCGTTGGCGTTGAGTCGTCGCCTGCCGTTCTGGTGACCTCGGTCGGCCCGCCAGTTTCGGCGCCACCCTCGGTCTCGTCGGTTCCAACACCGGCGACTCCGGTTGGGTCGGCTGCGGGTGCCCCAGAGACTTCTGCAGCGTCGGCTAGCCAGCCACGCGCACGTCTTCCGGCGGCTCGGTCTGCGACGCGTCGCGCGCACACCGAGGTCACGGCCACGCTGTCGACCGCTCCAGGCACGGACCCGAACTCGTTCGCTCCGGCCGTGCCGACGGTCCCCGGGAGCGTGGATTCCCAGCGTCTGTCGATGCTGGCGAACCCGTTCTTGACCCCTGGGTTCACGGCACCAGGCGCACAAACTGCCTGGTGCCAAATCCAGAACCAGAGCGTGACTCCACCCATCGCAAAGGGTGTCGAGTCCCCATGCTCGGTCGCTGGGATCCGGGCTCTGGCTGATTGGACCGACCCGGCCCATCCCTGGCAGCAAGTGCGCCAGAGGATGCCGGAGGTCCCTTGCTTGTTCGGTCTGGACCAAAATCCGCCAGGGTCCAAGATCTCAATTCGCGCCAGCGGGCTTGCACGCACAGTGAAGATGTGGCGCCAGTTCCAAGGCACCTCCACCGATCGGACGGAGAAAGCAGACCTCGGTCTCGCCTTGTGGGAACGGCGCCACTGGGTCCAGGTAGCTGCCGTTGAGACTTATCTCCGGAGCGAGGCACAGAGACTTGGGGTGACCGATCCGTCGGTCGTTGCTCTTCGTGCCGCCTGGACCGAGTACAACAAAGCTCGCAACCTCCGTGCCGACCGCATCCGCCAACAGATGCTGTACCGCTGTTGGGAGTGGTGCATTGAACGCACTGGCAAGCCTCGCGAGTCGATTACCGAGTTTCTGTTGGAGCCCACTTATCTCCAATACTCGTTCGAGGTGATTGAGTGGGCTCCGGCGTCAGAGGATTGGCTCGGTGAATTGGCTACGTTGGATGACAGGCAACCGTGGCGCAATTGTTGGGTCGACGCGCCGGCTAGCCACCCTTTTAACACCACGTTTGCTCCGTGCAACCCCCAAGTGCCTTTGTTCGTGCCTCGGGGGATGACGCAAGCGGAGGTGGTGTCTGGGTTGATGGTGGATCCATCCTTGTCGTCGGCTATGGTGACAGCCCCATGGGCTGCCCAGGCTTCTGTCGGTGATGCTCCCGACCAACCGAGCCAGGAGGAAGCCAATGAAGACGTCTCCGAATCTTCGCCTGGTCACTCCCCGGTTCCAGCACCGACCAACACGTCGGCCGCTCCCCAAGGGTCAGACCTGGATGTTTTGGCCAACCTCGCGTCGACCACTGAGGTCTAGGCTTCGGTCTGGTCTCACTAATTTTCTCCGTTCGTTCCTCAAGCTGCCAGTGTGCCGTCCGAAGCCCGTAGTCATCCGTAGCGGCAGTTCTTGAGCTCCAAGTAATTCCATTTAATCCAATTCCATTCGAAAATCGTTCACGTCACATGTAAATATGCAAATTCGATGCAGTAGCAGTTTTCGTCTGTCACTGCGGGCTGCATCATCCCCGCAGGCAGTTCATTCGTCAACCGACGTCGCAACCAGGCCTCGTCCGAGGCTTGGTAGCAATCAATAGTCGGTCACTCGCAATTTTGATACAGTAGCAAATTTCATCTGTTGCTACGGGCTGTATCACCCCCGTAGACAGTTCAACTCTCGGTAGCTCTCCAGATTAGTTCTCATCAGCAACTTGAACCATCTGCAATCGTCGTTCGCTGCGCCGGGTCCGCAGATAATCATAAAGTAGCCCGCCACATGATAAATTTGAGGCAGGTTCCCACGTGGGTTCGTCATACCCAATCCACTTCACTTTGAACTCTCGGACAGCGCGGCTAGTGCCCGTCGACAGCGGGGATCGGTCATCGAGGATGGCTTCTACCTCATATTCGCCAGCGAGCTGGTCTGGCTCCCAGCTATCTTCAGGCAACAACTCCTCATCGAAGTCCAGTCTCGTATCCTCGGTCACTTCAGGTGCTAACCGACTCTTCGGTCGGTCTCCAAATTCGTTGACGGCCTTGAGTCGGGACACGTGCACCACCGGGTAGAACCTATACCCACTTCGGTCTGGCAATTCCAACTCGTACGCAAACTCTTCGATCTTTTTCTTGATCCTGAATGGTCCATGCCATCGGTGGGCGAGTTTCTTGGTCAACCCTGGCTTGACTCGTTCCATATACAACCAAACTCTGCTTCCGGGTTGGAACAGAGACCTCGGTCCTTCGACAGTGGGATCAGATGTTGCCCCCGTCTCCACCTGTGACTCGTCAGAAGGTCTCGTTTTCAGTCGACATTCGGTACTGCAGCTCTCTCACGTCGCTCCAGCGACTCATTGTGTTCTCTCGCCCTCCGAGCTTTCTCGACACTTTGGTACTCCATTGCCATTTTCCACGAGATTTCCTGTTGCCGGTTCACTTCTCGGCGCCATGCCAATGCGTCAGTCTGGCCTCCGAATCCTCGTTTGAGTGACGACGACATCGCTCGCAGCGTGGATTGTGCGTCCCACCCATGAACTAGGTAAAACGGAGTGTCCTTCCGGGTGCCATCTTGAGAGTTGTTGATAGCGAAGATCAATCGCTCCGCGATCTCGTCCCAGTCTTGCTGCAGCGGGTCTTCTGCGTACACCCGCACCGATTGCATGACCGTCTTCACCGACCTCTCTTGCTGTCCGTTCGCCTGCGGCCGATAGCTCAGGGTCGCTCTTGACCGAGACTGCATCATTTCTGCAAAGGCCTGGAACACCTCGCTCATGAAGCGAGGGTCTCGGTCATGTCGGATCAGAGTTGGTGCTCCGAATCTTCGGTACACGCATTCCTCGAAAGCCTGTGCGACCCTCAGAGCGGTAGTGTCTGACATAGCTTTACCCATGACGAATCCTGTGAACGCGCACTGGAACAGTAGTAGGGCTGAGTTGCCCCGACGAGACTTCGGTAACGGTATGACGAAATCCATCGACACCATCTGGAACGGTCGCTCTGCTAAGACATTTCCTGGCGAATAGCCTCGGAACTGTGGTCGACTTTTGCTCGAACTACAGTCGGGGCAGGACTTGACGTGTCGTTCGGCGTCTGCATATAGTCCAATCCAAAAATAGTCTGATTTGACTCGGTGGTACGTTCGACCGATACCTTGGTGGCCACCTTCCAACGAGTCGTGGCAACTCCGTAGTACTTCCTGAATCATCGTTGTGGGCACCACTAGACGCATCGTTGTCTCCTCTCGGCGTTCGTTGCCCCACCGACGGTTCGTTCCAAGAAAATACAGTACACCATCCTCGCTAAGCACGAACTTGTCGGCCATCTTCCAAGCGTCTCTGGCTGCTCTGTAGCTTAGGTCTGTTTCCTTGCCTCGGAGGACCGCTTTTAGGTTCGACCATCTCAGCTCTTCATCCTGGGCGGCGGAGATTCGTCTCCGGCGCTCTTCCTGTATAACCACAGGGTCAACGTCTTCTGCGTTTGGAGCGCCAGGGTCTACCTCGTTGCTCGATTGCTCGGCTCTCAGCTCACTCTGAGCTTCGGTGGTCACACCATTCGCTTCGTCTCGCTCAGCCGTACCATTCGGCTCTATCACCGACGTTTCATCTGCAAACTGGACTCGTTTCTTCCTCGCTTTTGCTTGGTGTCTGGTTGTTGCAGTTAGGTAGTCGGGTTCGTCCCGCACAAAGTCGAAAAAAGATCTGTCGCGGGAGATTCCACGGGCTACTTGGGCTCGGGCGAAGCTGACTGTCGGTTTCTCTTCGGCCGTGGTCTGTACTGAGGGTTCATAGATGACCTCTCCGATCCGGTTCAGCTCGACCAATTCTAATTTCCTAGCCTCGGTCGAAGCTACGCTGGATTCTTTGCTGCTGAGAGCCTCGCTTGCCAACGAATCTGCTGCAGCGTTGAATTCTCGGACCACGTGCAAGTACTTCACCGACCGCAGCTTGGTCGTGAGCTCTCGGTGACGATTCAGTTGTACCATCAGAGACTCCTTTCGACATGCCATCACCCCTAGGGACTGCTGGATTGCGAGTCTCGAGTCTCCCACGATGACTAAATCCTCGGCTCCATGTTCGAGCGCAGCTGAGACGCCGTTGTTCATTCCAGCATACTCAGCGAGGTTTACCGTGGTGGTCTCGAGATAAGCACTCGCAGCCGTCACTACAGTCCATTCTGGTAATTTCCACAAAATCCACGAGCAACTGCCAGTATCCACCGTTCTTTTCGGTCTTGGCCGAACCATCGAACGACATCACAAATCCGGTATAGGACCTCGGTAGGCAGGCATAAAGCAAGTGGGGGTCCATACGAGCAGTAGGTGACCCTTTCGTCGGCGGTGTAACTGGGGCCAACGAGTCTTCCAACTCCACGAAGCTTGTGAGGCCAGCTTGGAGAAGCTGAGCAAACGTACAATCGCGTTCCTTGACTCGGTTGACCACCAGGTGCCACGGGGACAACATAACCGCAAAGTGGGTCGCTCGACCGAACAGTGTCTTGGATTTGTGCACCCATTCGAGCGTCGAAAAACGCGTATAGACGTGGATGGTCCGACCCACCAACTGGGAGTAGCACACTTTCAACACCAGCAGTAGCGCTAAGACCTCCTTCTCGGCCGGGTGGTAGTTCATCTCGGCGTCCTTGAGGACTCGGCCACAAAATCGAACCGGGTGCAGCTTGTCATCATGGTATTGCATCAAAGTGGAGCTCAATGCCCACTCATTCGCGAATAACGTGACATGCACCTCCTTGTCTCGGTCAAAGTGCCGGAGGATCGGTGCCTCTGCAACCTTCTGTTGGAGCGCCGCGAAGCTTCGCTTGGCCGCCGAGAGGCTGCCACTAGGCGTGAAGTCTTCATCCTTCAACTGATACAAAGCTGCTCCATACACTGCGAAGTCCTGGATGAATCGACTGTAATAATTCAGCGCACCGAGGAAAGACTGCATCCCCTTTTTTGAAGCAGGGAATGGCAGCTCGGTCACTGCTTTCATCTTCTTGGTGTCGGCTCGAATACCTTCTGCAGAGACTTCGTGTGACAGGAAATCCACCTTTGGCTGGACGAAGATACTCTTCGTAAAGCTCACACTAATGCGACATTCGGTGAACCGTTGGAGCAGTACGGTCTAACGTCTCCAGGCACGCGTCGAAAGTCTCGGACCCAAAACAGATATCATCGACAAACGACCGTCGGTCGAACACTGGCACCAACGAGGATTCATCCGGTTCTCCGGTGGAGAACATGTCGGCAACAGGGCTGTTCACTAACCCATTCACTGCGTCAAGCGTGACCGAGGATTCGCGGTCGGCCTCGAATTTGGTCACCCGAGTTGTTGACTCCTCGAGTCGTCGCGATGAAGGGTCGGTCACCCCTGTCCGCGCAACCTCGGCGTGGGCTTCGGCCGTTCGCATAAGCTCCGAGAAGTGGAGCCAGCCGCCTTTGGGTTGGACGAAACCCCACAGAGCATTGTCAATCATTCGTTGGTAAATCATCGGTGCATTCTTCAATCCAAACGGCATACGAAGCCATTCGAAATGTCCGAGTGCACAGACGAATGCCGAGACTTTGCGGGCCCGCATCGTCATCATAATAGCCCAGAATCCACTGGCCGCATCAAGCGAGCAGAACCATAGGTAGGCTTCCAGGTCGGTCAACAAGTCGTCGACTAACGGCATGGCGTACTCCATAATCGCCGTCACTGCATTCACCAGCTTGTAGTCGATGCACAACCGAATATCAACTCCATTCTTCTTGAGCACGATCACGATGGGCGACGCCCATGGGCTGTCCGAAAACGCCACTAGACGAGCTTTCAGCAAGCCTTTCAGAAGCTCGTACAGCTTCCGAAGGTGTCGGAGCGGTGTTCTCCGAGCTCTCTGTTTGATGGGTGGATGCCCCTGTACGTCAATATCGCACACCACACCGTAGGCCGGTGGTGGCAGAGCATTCCCACTCGCAATCATGATCTTCTCGTGTCGTTTCAGCACCGCAACGAGACTTTCTTGTTGACGGGCTGTCGCGCTCGGGTTCAGAACATTCGGTCCTGAATAATCCAGTACCGTTTCCGAGGCTTCGGTCAAGTCCGGTAAGAACGCCAACTCGTGTGCATAGTCCGTCAACTCGATCTCATTCGCTAAATGTTCGGACGTATTGGTATCGGTGTTCCCACTACCTGAACCGTCCCCCGCGGTAATCTCATGCATCATTGCTACGAAGGCAGAGTCCAATCGGGTCTCCGGGTCATCACCGAGGACTGGGATGGAGTTCTCTTCACTCGTATACGTGGTATCCGCGCCATCAGAGGTGTCGGTCGCCACCGAGTCGTCATCTTCGTCGACCCATCTATCTCCAACGGGTTCGTCAGAGGGTTGCACCGAAGTCGTCAACGGCGTTCGGTCTCGTTCTGCCGGTTCCTCAGTGCCCCTATTCGCGAACGTTATCTGGCCCTCGTCTAGGCCTTCCAAGTCGTCGGATGGTCGAGGTAGGATGCCGCTAGGTGTCGGATAGTCTCGTCGTTCTACAGCTGGTGGCTGATCTGCCAACCATCGTTCGTAGAGTTTGCGTTCCCGCGCGAACAAAGTCTCGTCTCGACACTCCGCGTACGCCAGGACTTGCCACTCCTCATACTTAGCGGAGTTCAAACGAGTGTATCCATCCCCTTGCGGCAGGTCACCCTTTTTCACCCACAGCAGTACCGATTCGTGTCTCGCGCAGTGAGCAATCTTCGGTGACACGTTCGTTAGTCGCACCATCGTCGGCTGCCCTCGTCGAGACCTCGTTACAGTGGGCACCAGGTTTCCAATCCGGCGTGCCCACACGTCGTGAGTAGTCAGAGGCGGCCGTCGTCGTGGTAACCTAAATTCTCGCCACTCACGCCCTGGGACCGACAAATCTTCGGTCGGGCGTCCAGTCACTTGCATGCTGTACGGCTCGGCCTCTGCTGGGTTCTGCGACTTCACCAGGGGCACCATTACCTCGTCCGGTAGTCTCGCAGTACCGTGGAACAGATCCAACCGGACTCCGGCTGGAATCATGAAGTCTGTTCCCAGGACCACGTCCACTCCTGCACTGTGATCCATAACCCATACTTCAAATTCGTACACGCGCTCCCAGCCTAGCGTGACTTTAACGAGTGCTCGTCTGCGGGTCTCCATCACCCCTGGGTTAATTCCTCGCACCTCCAGACTCCTACCGTGATCTGGAACTTCGCGCAAGCGCAACCGTTTCGCGTATGACGCGGAAATCACACTGACATTCGCTCCAGTGTCCAGCAGAATCCTCGTTCGCGAGTCGTTTACAGCCCCATTGACGAGGGCTCGCAATCGCTTCCTCTTGTCATAGCGCTGGGATGACCACCACCCCATTCTCTCGCCAGATAACAGTTTAATCGTCTGGCCGAGGTCTCGGGATGGATGGCCGATTTTGGCCATGCTGAGGATCGAAGCATCGGTTAGCTCCACTCCGTCTCCGTCCACACGTCGTCCATTCACTTCACTCTCACCGAGGCTTACGCCTCTCTCCTTTACATTTTCCGTCGTTTTCACATATTCCATATTCAAGTCATCAGGCCGTTTGCTCACACCTGCGAATGCGAACATATAGTCCGCATCCAGCGCAGGTTTGGCTAACTGTGGCAGCCCGATTGGGACCAACCCAGTTTCAGTTGGCGGGCTGCCTAGTTTAAATGACTCCCATAGACGAGTTCCTGCAATTCCGGCGAGAGGTCCTTCTTCTCGACCTTAGCTCGGAGGAGATTCGTGAGTTCTTGGAAGGCTTCACACTTCCCGGCATCATGAACCTGTTTGCACATCTTGCATCGCTTAAAGCAGTAGTGAGCCGAATGGGTGAGTCCGCCGCAGGCGGCGCATGGACCATATTGGCGTCGACCATCGCGTCCGGTGGAGTTTCGGCGCTGGTCGTCTCGGTCATACGGGCGTTGGCCATTACTTGCCCTCGGCCGACGGTTGTCGGCGCGAGCGAACGCTCCTTCAGCCGCATTGCGACGTTCAGAGTCGTTTGCAGCAGCCACGTGGCCTCGGCCCTCGGTCGACGCGTATCCGTCGTCCGAGTACCCTTCGGAGTATCGGTCGTCATCGCCAGAGTGAGACTCCGGCCCATACTCCTCGGTGTCATCATATCCGTCGTTGTACGCTTCCGGGTATCCTCCACGCGCGTCCACCGAGCGTCCCGCATTCAGTGCTGTCACTATGTTGGTCAGTGCGTCAGTGAGAGTGACCCTCGGTCGATATTGTTGGTCATCCCGGCGACGGTTATCGTCTCGGTAACGGTCTTCTCGACGACGGTCGTCCTCTCGGTGACGTCGGTCTCGGCGATAGCCGTCCCGCGGATCCTCGGAGCGTCCACCATCGCGTCGGCGTGCTATCTCTTGCCCTCGAGGGCGGCGGACCGAGGACTCGCGTCCCGATTTTCGCTCTCTGCGACGAAGGATATCATTGATCATATCCTCGAGGTCGTGAATGTTCTTAACTCGGACATGGCACAGACGCTCTTCTAGACCTCGGTCTTCGCACGAATCCAAGAAATGCTCGACGTGGTCCTTTGCATCACGACCGCCATGCTCGAACTGCACTCCGGCGTTGCGAGCATAGCCGTTAAGTCGGTTGAGGTAGTCGCAGACATGCTCCTTCTCCTCTCGCTTGGCCGAGTAGTACCGAGCCTTCGCAGACTGGTTGAACCTCGAACAGTAGTACTTAATGAACGCATCGCTCAACAATTTCCACGTGCGTCTCGTTTTGCGGGGCAGCTGTCGGTACCAATGCAGAGCACCATCTTGGAGGCTCAATTCAAACGCCATGCACCATTCGTTGGGCGGCGTGTGCGTCCCTTTCATCTCGTATATGAACGCTCGGAGCCACTGCATGGACTTCTCGCTCTTATCGCGGAGTCCCAAGTACGGCTTGATGTTTCCGAGTGGGAGATGCGTAGCGATCTCTAGCCTCGGTGTCGCACTGTCATTCTCCACAGCGCTCAGCTCACGAATTTGGCGTGCCCATTCTCCCGTCAAGTCACCCCCGGTGTCTCCGACGTCGAACGAATCTTCGTCAGATGAGTCATCGCGGAGGTCGTAACGTCGGCTGGGCGTCCGACTTGCGCTTCGTCCAGCAGTCGGAGCGGTTCGATATCCCTCGGCCTCTCTCGCCAGTCGTTCTGTGCGACTGACCGACCTCGGCGTCACCATGTGAGAGTCTTGGAAATATGTCGACGTCGCACCTTGGGCCGAAAATACTCCGGCCTCGGTCGACCCTCTGGGGCGTCTCCCAGGGGTCACTGGCAACGGAATCATGGACGGGTCGACCGGATCCGATGCGCGGCGGACGTTCGGTGGACGGCTAACTCCCGCCTCGGCCACCCCGAAGGCCGACCGAAGCTTCTGCTTCCACTTGCGAAGCGCCGTAGCGGCGTCCTCGGGTGCCCATGCTCGGAGGTCTGCTTCCGATGGGAACACTTGGGGTTCACATCCCATAGCGCGTAGGAGTTGCACCGTGTCCTCGGCCACCTGCCGAGTGTTCCACGCCTCCACGGGCACAGTTAACTCGCCACCGAGCTCCATCCAGATGGCTTGGCGAACAACCTCTGGAGCGAAGGATCGCATCCAGTTGCTCTTCACCTTCATGAGTTCTAGGTATCGACCCAGAACTCGGTTGGCGGCCGGGGTGTCTCCGTTAAGAGGAGGCCGGCCGCCATTCGGCCGAGAATTCGCATCCTCGGCCATCGCCGACGATCGGTGATCGTCGGACTCATCTTCGTCGTAACCGTTGGCTGGTTCGGGACCAGCCACTTCGTTCAACTCTTCGGTGAGGTTTCGCGCAAGCGACCTCACCCCTCCGCTGCGTCCTGCAGATACTGCAGCGGCTTCCGAAAGCTCGGGCATAGCTGCCTTCTCTTCCAGGTCATCTTCTTCGTCATCTTCCTTGGCGTCAGAATAGTCCATCGGCTCATCAAAACTGTCCGAACGCTCGTTGATCGACGCCAACGTACTCGGCGTCGCGAACGACGGACCGGAACGCCCCGAACCCTCGGTACGCGTTCCACTCGACCTCACCGGCGTTGCTGGTACCGCTGACTTCGCTTCTTTCGCCATCTTCTTTCTTCTTCTCTTCTTTCTTCTCTCGAATGCTCGTTAAGGTAAGAACCTATATGCAACCAAGACACACAGAAGGTCACACCAATCCCGGGTCGCGGCACCAGTTGTCGTGTAGGAACACGCAGAAAATCTCACTACCGAACGGTATGAGTCCCACCAACAACACACGCTTCCCTCGCGAAAGGTCAGCGAACGTTGGATCAACACCTGAAGACCAGGAACGATCCCTTACACCGGGTTGGTTGTAAGCGCCTCTGTATACCAAGGTTGAGTTCGGTCAACCTTAAAGCCTGCACTACTAGCCACGAGCGAGGGCTAGAATGCAATATTGCGCTTTCGCGCGAACCCCCGCAGTCCCTCAGAAGTAAGGGTACCGGCAGTCACGCCTAATACGGGTTTGCCGAGGGTAACCTCGGCGGGTAGTGAAATACACTTGGGAACACTCGGGTTCCACCAATATATAGGGACCGACACTCCTTGTCGTCCCTAACTCTCGGCCACTCCTATCTCTTGGACCGACCAGCAACAAACGCTCGGTTCAATGTACCTCAAGCTCGCTGACAGGCATCCCACGCAGCCGAGCGTATCCAGACCCTAAGACAAGCTAGCTAGACTTACCGAAGACGGACTTGACCCTTGGTGGCTTGTGGGGAAGACTGCTGATTTATTTCTTTTATCCTACAGCTCTGGGAGCCTCTGTAGGTCATCATTTGGCTAGTCCTATATCTCTATACAAATATCAAGTGTAAACAGATCTCTGTGGGAAATCGTATAGCCGGCTCTACACAGCCGAGGGTACGACACGAAATGGGTACAAACGAGGCTTTTAACCTCGGCCGGGGTTTTATTAGACCCAGCCGAGACCTCGGTCACTATTGTTCCTAGGTCACTATAGCGCGGGAAATGAGACCCGCCAATCAAGACGCTCTGTCGCCGTTCACTGAAAGGTGCAACGTCAGCCAAACCGTGACAGTTCGGCACCAAAACCCAACGCCACAAGTAGGGCTGAGTTGCCCCGACGAGACTTCGGTAACGGTATGACGAAATCCATCGACACCATCTGGAACGGTCGCTCTGCTAAGACATTTCCTGGCGAATAGCCTCGGAACTGTGGTCGACTTTTGCTCGAACTACAGTCGGGGCAGGACTTGACGTGTCGTTCGGCGTCTGCATATAGTCCAATCCAAAAATAGTCTGATTTGACTCGATGGTAGGTTCGACCGGTACCTTGGTGGCCACCTTCCAACGAGTCGTGGCAACTCCGTAGTACTTCCTGAATCATCGTTGTGGGCACCACTAGACGCATCGTTGTCTCTTCTCGGCGTTCGTTGCCCCACCGACGGTTCGTTCCAAGAAAATACAGTACACCATCCTCGCTAAGCACGAACTTGTCGGCCATCTTCCAAGCGTCTCTGGCTGCTCTGTAGCTTAGGTCTGTTTCCTTGCCTCGGAGGACCGCTTTTAGGTTCGACCATCTCAGCTCTTCATCCTGGGCGGCGGAGATTCGTCTCCGGCGCTCTTCCTGTATAACCACAGGGTCAACGTCTTCTGCGTTTGGAGCGCCAGGGTCTACCTCGTTGCTCGATTGCTCGGCTCTCAGCTCACTCTGAGCTTCGGTGATCACACCATTCGCTTCGTCTCGCTCAGCCGTACCATTCGGCTCTATCACCGACGTTTCCTCTGCAAACTGGACTCGTTTCTTCCTCGCTTTTGCTTGGTGTCTGGTTGTTGCAGTTAGGTAGTCGGGTTCGTCCCGCACAAAGTCGAAAAAAGATCTGTCGCGGGAGATTCCACGGGCTACTTGGGCTCGGGCGAAGCTGACTGTCGGTTTCTCTTCGGCCGTGGTCTGTACTGAGGGTTCATAGATGACCTCTCCGATCCGGTTCAGCTCGACCAATTCTAATTTCCTAGCCTCGGTCGAAGCTACGCTGGATTCTTTGCTGCTGAGAGCCTCGCTTGCCAACGAATCTGCTGCAGCGTTGAATTCTCGGACCACGTGCAAGTACTTCACCGACCGCAGCTTGGTCGTGAGCTCTCGGTGACGATTCAGTTGTACCATCAGAGACTCCTTTCGACATGCCATCACCCCTAGGGACTGCTGGATTGCGAGTCTCGAGTCTCCCACGATGACTAAATCCTCGGCTCCATGTTCGAGCGCAGCTGAGACGCCGTTGTTCATTCCAGCATACTCAGCGAGGTTTACCGTGGTGGTCTCGAGATAAGCACTCGCAGCCGTCACTACAGTCCATTCTGGTAATTTCCACACAATCCACGAGCAACTGCCGTATCCACCGTTCTTTTCGGTCTTGGCCGAACCATCGAACGACATCACAAATCCGGTATAGGACCTCGGTAGGCAGGCATAAAGCAAGTGGGGGTCCATACGAGCAGTAGGTGACCCTTTCGTCGGCGGTGTAACCGGGTGTCGTGTAGGAACACGCAGAAAATCTCACTACCGAACGGTATGAGTCCCACCAACAACACACGCTTCCCTCGCGAAAGGTCAGCGAACGTTGGATCAACACCTGAAGACCAGGAACGATCCCTTACACCGGGTTGGTTGTAAGCGCCTCTGTATACCAAGGTTGAGTTCGGTCAACCTTAAAACCTGCACTACTAGCCACGAGCGAGGGCTAGAATGCAATATTGCGCTTTCGCGCGAACCCCCGCAGTCCCTCAGAAGTAAGGGTACCGGCAGTCACGCCTAATACGGGTTTGCCGAGGGTAACCTCGGCGGGTAGTGAAATACACTTGGGAACACTCGGGTTCCACCAATATATAGGGACCGACACTCCTTGTCGTCCCTAACTCTCGGCCACTCCTATCTCTTGGACCGACCAGCAACAAACGCTCGGTTCAATGTACCTCAAGCTCGCTGACAGGCATCCCACGCAGCCGAGCGTATCCAGACCCTAAGACAAGCTAGCTAGACTTACCGAAGACGGACTTGACCCTTGGTGGCTTGTGGGGAAGACTGCTGATTTATTTCTTTTATCCTACAGCTCTGGGAGCCTCTGTAGGTCATCATTTGGCTAGTCCTATATCTCTATACAAATATCAAGTGTAAACAGATCTCTGTGGGAAATCGTATAGCCGGCTCTACACAGCCGAGGGTACGACACGAAATGGGTACAAACGAGGCTTTTAACCTCGGCCGGGGTTTTATTAGACCCAGCCGAGACCTCGGTCACTATTGTTCCTAGGTCACTATAGCGCGGGAAATGAGACCCGCCAATCAAGACGCTCTGTCGCCGTTCACTGAAAGGTGCAACGTCAGCCAAACCGTGACAGTTCGGCACCAAAACCCAACGCCACAAGTAGGGCTGAGTTGCCCCGACGAGACTTCGGTAACGGTATGACGAAATCCATCGACACCATCTGGAACGGTCGCTCTGCTAAGACATTTCCTGGCGAATAGCCTCGGAACTGTGGTCGACTTTTGCTCGAACTACAGTCGGGGCAGGACTTGACGTGTCGTTCGGCGTCTGCATATAGTCCAATCCAAAAATAGTCTGATTTGACTCGATGGTAGGTTCGACCGATACCTTGGTGGCCACCTTCCAACGAGTCGTGGCAACTCCGTAGTACTTCCTGAATCATCGTTGTGGGCACCACTAGACGCATCGTTGTCTCTTCTCGGCGTTCGTTGCCCCACCGACGGTTCGTTCCAAGAAAATACAGTACACCATCCTCGCTAAGCACGAACTTGTCGGCCATCTTCCAAGCGTCTCTGGCTGCTCTGTAGCTTAGGTCTGTTTCCTTGCCTCGGAGGACCGCTTTTAGGTTCGACCATCTCAGCTCTTCATCCTGGGCGGCGGAGATTCGTCTCCGGCGCTCTTCCTGTATAACCACAGGGTCAACGTCTTCTGCGTTTGGAGCGCCAGGGTCTACCTCGTTGCTCGATTGCTCGGCTCTCAGCTCACTCTGAGCTTCGGTGATCACACCATTCGCTTCGTCTCGCTCAGCCGTACCATTCGGCTCTATCACCGACGTTTCCTCTGCAAACTGGACTCGTTTCTTCCTCGCTTTTGCTTGGTGTCTGGTTGTTGCAGTTAGGTAGTCGGGTTCGTCCCGCACAAAGTCGAAAAAAGATCTGTCGCGGGAGATTCCACGGGCTACTTGGGCTCGGGCGAAGCTGACTGTCGGTTTCTCTTCGGCCGTGGTCTGTACTGAGGGTTCATAGATGACCTCTCCGATCCGGTTCAGCTCGACCAATTCTAATTTCCTAGCCTCGGTCGAAGCTACGCTGGATTCTTTGCTGCTGAGAGCCTCGCTTGCCAACGAATCTGCTGCAGCGTTGAATTCTCGGACCACGTGCAAGTACTTCACCGACCGCAGCTTGGTCGTGAGCTCTCGGTGACGATTCAGTTGTACCATCAGAGACTCCTTTCGACATGCCATCACCCCTAGGGACTGCTGGATTGCGAGTCTCGAGTCTCCCACGATGACTAAATCCTCGGCTCCATGTTCGAGCGCAGCTGAGACGCCGTTGTTCATTCCAGCATACTCAGCGAGGTTTACCATGGTGGTCTCGAGATAAGCACTCGCAGCCGTCACTACAGTCCATTCTGGTAATTTCCACACAATCCACGAGCAACTGCCGTATCCACCGTTCTTTTCGGTCTTGGCCGAACCATCGAACGACATCACAAATCCGGTATAGGACCTCGGTAGGCAGGCATAAAGCAAGTGGGGGTCCATACGAGCAGTAGGTGACCCTTTCGTCGGCGGTGTAACCGGGGCTAACGAGTCTTCCAACTCCACGAAGCTTGTGAGGCCAGCTTGGAGAAGCTGAGCAAACGTGCAATCACGTTCCTTGACTCGGTTGACCACCAGGTGCCACGGGGACAACATAACCGCAAAGTGGGTCGCTCGACCGAACAGTGTCTTAGATTTGTGCACCCATTCGAGCGTCGAAAAACGCGTATAGACGTGGATGGTCCGACCCACCAACTGGGAGTAGCACACTTTCAACACCAGCAGTAGCGCTAAGACCTCCTTCTCGGCCGGGTGGTAGTTCATCTCGGCGTCCTTGAGGACTCGGCCACAAAATCGAACCGGGTGCAGCTTGTCATCATGGTATTGCATCAAAGTGGAGCTCAATGCCCACTCATTCGCGAATAACGTGACATGCACCTCCTTGTCTCGGTCAAAGTGCCGGAGGATCGGTGCCTCTGCAACCTTCTGTTGGAGCGCCGCAAAGCTTCGTTTGGCTGCTGAGAGGCTGCCACTAGGCGTGAAGTCTTCATCCTTCAACTGATACAAAGCTGCTCCATACACTGCGAAGTCCTGGATGAATCGACTGTAATAATTCAGCGCACCGAGGAAAGACTGCATCCCCTTTTTTGAAGCAGGGAATGGCAGCTCGGTCACTGCTTTCATCTTCTTGGTGTCGGCTCGAATACCTTCTGCAGAGACTTCGTGTGACAGGAAATCCACCTTTGGCTGGACGAAGATACTCTTCGTAAAGCTCACACTAATGCGACATTCGGTGAACCGTTGGAGCAGTCGGTCGAGCGTCTCCAGGCACGCGTCGAAAGTCTCTGACCCAAAACAGATGTCATCGACAAACGACCGTCGGTCGAACACTGGCACCAACGAGGATTCATCCGGTTCTCCGGTGGAGAACATGTCGGCAACAGGGCTGTTCACTAACCCGTTCACTGCGTCAAGCGTGACCGAGGATTCGCGGTCGGCCTCGAATTTGGTCAACCGAGTTGTTGACTCCTCGAGTCGTCGCGATGGAGGGTCGGTCACCCCTGTCCGCGCAACCTCGGCGTGGGCTTCGGCCGTTCGCATAAGCTCCGAGAAGTGGAGCCAGCCGCCTTTGGGTTGGACGAAACCCCACAGAGCATTGTCAATCATTCGTTGGTAAATCATCGGTGCATTCTTCAATCCAAACGGCATACGAAGCCATTCGAAATGTCCGAGTGCACAGACGAATGCCGAGACTTTGCGGGCCCGCATCGTCATCATAATAGCCCAGAATCCACTGGCCGCATCAAGTGAGCAGAACCATAGGTAGGCTTCCAGGTCGGTCAACAAGTCGTCGACTAACGGCATGGCGTACTCCATAATCGCCGTCACTGCATTCACCAGCTTGTAGTCGATGCACAACCGAATATCAACTCCATTCTTCTTGAGCACGATCACGATGGGCGACGCCCATGGGCTGTCCGAAAACGCCACTAGACGAGCTTTCAGCAAGCCTTTCAGAAGCTCGTACAGCTTCCGAAGGTGTCGGAGCGGTGTTCTCCGAGCTCTCTGTTTGATGGGTGGATGCCCCTGTACGTCAATATCGCACACCACACCGTAGGCCGGTGGTGGTGGCAGAGCATTCCCACTCGCAATCATGATCTTCTCGTGTCGTTTCAGCACCGCAACGAGACTTTCTTGTTGACGGGCTGTCGCGCTCGGGTTCAGAACATTCGGTCCTGAATAATCCAGTACCGTTTCCGAGGCTTCGGTCAAGTCCGGTAAGAACGCCAACTCGTGTGCATAGTCCGTCAACTCGATCTCATTCGCTAAATGTTCGGACGTATTGGTATCGGTGTTCCCACTACCTGAACCGTCCCCCGCGGTAATCTCATGCATCATTGCTACGAAGGCAGAGTCCAATCGGGTCTCCGGGTCATCACCGAGGACTGGGATGGAGTTCTCTTCACTCGTATACGTGGTATCCGCGCCATCAGAGGTGTCGGTCGCCACCGAGTCGTCATCTTCGTCGACCCATCTATCTCCAACGGGTTCGTCAGAGGGTTGCACCGAAGTCGTCAACGGCATTCGGTCTCGTTCTGTCGGTTCCTCAGTGCCCCTATTCGCGAACGTTATCTGGCCCTCGTCTAGGCCTTCCAAGCCGTCGGATGGTCGAGGTAGGATGCCGCTAGGTGTCGGATAGTCTCGTCGTTCTACAGCTGGTGGCTGATCTGCCAACCATCGTTCGTAGAGTTTGCGTTCCCGCGTGAACAAAGTCTCGTCTCGACACTCCGCGTACGCCAGGACTTGCCACTCCTCATACTTAGCGGAGTTCAAACGAGTGTATCCATCTCCTTGCGGCAGGTCACCCTTTTTCACCCACAGCAGTACCGATTCGTGTCTCGCGCAGTGAGCAATCTTCGGTGACACGTTCGTTAGTCGCACCATCGTCGGCTGCCCTCGTCGAGACCTCGTTACAGTGGGCACCAGGTTTCCAATCCGGCGTGCCCACACGTCGTGAGTAGTCAGAGGCGGCCGTCGTCGTGGTAACCTAAATTCTCGCCACTCACGCCCTGGGACCGACAAATCTTCGGTCGGGCGTCCAGTCACTTGCATGCTGTACGGCTCGGCCTCTGCTGGGTTCTGCGACTTCACCAGGGGCACCATTACCTCGTCCGGTAGTCTCGCAGTACCGTGGAACAGATCCAACCGCACTCCGGCTGGAATCATGAAGTCTGTTCCCAGGATCCTGCACTGTGATCCATAACCCATACTTCAAATTCGTACACGCGCTCCCAGCCTAGCGTGACTTTAACGAGTGCTCGTCTGCGGGTCTCCATCACCCCTGGGTTAATTCCTCGCACCTCCAGACTCCTACCGTGATCTGGAACTTCGCGCAAGCGCAACCGTTTCGCGTATGACGCGGAAATCACACTGACATTCGCTCCAGTGTCCAGCAGAATCCTCGTTCGCGAGTCGTTTACAGCCCCATTGACGAGGGCTCGCAATCGCTTCCTCTTGTCATAGCGCTGGGATGACCACCACCCCATTCTCTCGCCAGATAACAGTTTAATCGTCTGGCCGAGGTCTCGGGATGGATGGCCGATTTTGGCCATGCTGAGGATCGAAGCATCGGTTAGCTCCACTCCGTCTCCGTCCACACGTCGTCCATTCACTTCACTCTCACCGAGGCTTACGCCTCTCTCCTTTACATTTTCCGTCGTTTTCACATATTCCATATTCAAGGCATCAGGCCGTTTGCTCACACCTGCGAATGCGAACATATAGTCCGCATCCAGCGCAGGTTTGGCTAACTGTGGCAGCCCGATTGGGACCAACCCAGTTTCAGTTGGCGGGCTGCCTAGTTTAAATGACTCCCATAGACGAGTTCCTGCAATTCCGGCGAGAGGTCCTTCTTCTCGACCTTAGCTCGGAGGAGATTCGTGAGTTCTTGGAAGGCTTCACACTTCCCGGCATCATGAACCTGTTTGCACATCTTGCATCGCTTAAAGCAGTAGTGAGCCGAATGGGTGAGTCCGCCGCAGGCGGCGCATGGACCATATTGGCGTCGACCATCGCGTCCGGTGGAGTTTCGGCGCTGGTCGTCTCGGTCATACGGGCGTTGGCCGTTACTTGCCCTCGGCCGACGGTTGTCGGCGCGAGCGAACGTTCCTTCAGCCGCATTGCGACGTTCAGAGTCGTTTGCAGCAGCCACGTGGCCTCGGTCCTCGGTCGACGCGTAATCCGTCGTCCGAGTACCCTTCGGAGTATCGGTCGTCATCGCCAGAGTGAGACTCCGGCCCATACTCCTCGGTGTCATCATATCCGTCGTTGTACGCTTCCGGGTATCCTCCACGCGCGTCCACCGAGCGTCCCGCATTCAGTGCTGTCACTATGTTGGTCAGTGCGTCAGTGAGAGTGACCCTCGGTCGATATTGTTGGTCATCCCGGCGACGGTTATCGTCTCGGTAACGGTCTTCTCGACGACGGTCGTCCTCTCGGTGACGTCGGTCTCGGCGATAGCCGTCCCGCGGATCCTCGGAGCGTCCACCATCGCGTCGGCGTGCTACCTCTTGCCCTCGAGGGCGGCGGACCGAGGACTCGCGTCCCGATTTTCGCTCTCTGCGACGAAGGATATCATTGATCATATCCTCGAGGTCGTGAATGTTCTTAACTCGGACATGGCACAGACGCTCTTCTAGACCTCGGTCTTCGCACGAATCCAAGAAATGCTCGACGTGGTCCTTTGCATCACGACCGCCATGCTCGAACTGCACTCCGGCGTTGCGAGCATAGCCGTTAAGTCGGTTGAGGTAGTCGCAGACATGCTCCTTCTCCTCTCGCTTGGCCGAGTAGTACCGAGCCTTCGCAGACTGGTTGAACCTCGAACAGTAGTACTTAATGAACGCATCGCTCAACAATTTCCACGTGCGTCTCGTTTTGCGGGGCAGCTGTCGGCACCAATGCAGAGCACCATCTTGGAGGCTCAATTCAAACGCCATGCACCATTCGTTGGGCGGCGTGTGCGTCCCTTTCATCTCGTATATGAACGCTCGGAGCCACTGCATGGACTTCTCGCTCTTATCGCGGAGTCCCAAGTACGGCTTGATGTTTCCGAGTGGGAGATGCGTAGCGATCTCTAGCCTCGGTGTCGCACTGTCATTCTCCACAGCGCTCAGCTCACGAATTTGGCGTGCCCATTCTCCCGTCAAGTCACCCCCGGTGTCTCCGACGTCGAACGAATCTTCGTCAGATGAGTCATCGCGGAGGTCGTAACGTCGGCTGGGCGTCCGACTTGCACTTCGTCCAGCAGTCGGAGCGGTTCGATACCCCTCGGCCTCTCTCGCCAGTCGTTCTGTGCGACTGACCGACCTCGGCGTCACCATGTGAGAGTCTTGGAAATATGTCGACGTCGCACCTTGGGCCGAAAATACTCCGGCCTCGGTCGACCCTCTGGGGCGTCTCCCAGGGGTCACTGGCAACGGAATCATGGACGGGTCGACCGGATCCGATGCGCGGCGGACGTTCGGTGGACGGCTAACTCCCGCCTCGGCCACCCCGAAGGCCGACCGAAGCTTCTGCTTCCACTTGCGAAGCGCCGTAGCGGCGTCCTCGGGTGCCCATGCTCGGAGGTCTGCTTCCGATGGGAACACTTGGGGTTCACATCCCATAGCGCGTAGGAGTTGCACCGTGTCCTCGGCCACCTGCCGAGTGTTCCACGCCTCCACGGGCACAGTTAACTCGCCACCGAGCTCCATCCAGATGGCTTGGCGAACAACCTCTGGAGCGAAGGATCGCATCCAGTTGCTCTTCACCTTCATGAGTTCTAGGTATCGACCCAGAACTCGGTTGGCGGCCGGGGTGTCTCCGTTAAGAGGAGGCCGGCCGCCATTCGGCCGAGAATTCGCATCCTCGGCCATCGCCGACGATCGGTGATCGTCGGACTCATCTTCGTCGTAACCGTTGGCTGGTTCGGGGCCAGCCACTTCGTTCAACTCTTCGGTGAGGTTTCGCGCAAGCGACCTCACCCCTCCGCTGCGTCCTGCAGATACTGCAGCGGCTTCCGAAAGCTCGGGCATAGCTGCCTTCTCTTCCAGGTCATCTTCTTCGTCATCTTCCTTGGCGTCAGAATAGTCCATCGGCTCATCAAAACTGTCCGAACGCTCGTTGATCGACGCCAACGTACTCGGCGTCGCGAACGACGGACCGGAACGCCCCGAACCCTCGGTACGCGTTCCACTCGACCTCACCGGCGTTGCTGGTACCGCTGACTTCGCTTCTTTCGCCATCTTCTTTCTTCTTCTCTTCTTTCTTCTCTCGAATGCTCGTTAAGGTAAGAACCTATATGCAACCAAGACACACAGAAGGTCACACCAATCCCGGGTCGCGGCACCAGTTGTCGTGTAGGAACACGCAGAAAATCTCACTACCGAACGGTATGAGTCCCACCAACAACACACGCTTCCCTCGCGAAAGGTCAGCGAACGTTGGATCAACACCTGAAGACCAGGAACGATCCCTTACACCGGGTTGGTTGTAAGCGCCTCTGTATACCAAGGTTGAGTTCGGTCAACCTTAAAGCCTGCACTACTAGCCACGAGCGAGGGCTAGAATGCAATATTGCGCTTTCGCGCGAACCCCCGCAGTCCCTCAGAAGTAAGGGTACCGGCAGTCACGCCTAATACGGGTTTGCCGAGGGTAACCTCGGCGGGTAGTGAAATACACTTGGGAACACTCGGGTTCCACCAATATATAGGGACCGACACTCCTTGTCGTCCCTAACTCTCGGCCACTCCTATCTCTTGGACCGACCAGCAACAAACGCTCGGTTCAATGTACCTCAAGCTCGCTGACAGGCATCCCACGCAGCCGAGCGTATCCAGACCCTAAGACAAGCTAGCTAGACTTACCGAAGACGGACTTGACCCTTGGTGGCTTGTGGGGAAGACTGCTGATTTATTTCTCTTATCCTACAGCTCTGGGAGCCTCTGTAGGTCATCATTTGGCTAGTCCTATATCTCTATACAAATATCAAGTGTAAACAGATCTCTGTGGGAAATCGTATAGCCGGCTCTACACAGCCGAGGGTACGACACGAAATGGGTACAAACGAGGTTTTTAACCTCGGCCGGGGTTTTATTAGACCCAGCCGAGACCTCGGTCACTATTGTTCCTAGGTCACTATAGCGCGGGAAATGAGACCCGCCAATCAAGACGCTCTGTCGCCGTTCACTGAAAGGTGCAACGTCAGCCAAACCGTGACAGTTCGGCACCAAAACCCAACGCCACACGGGCTAACGAGTCTTCCAAGTCCACGAAGCTTGTGAGGCCAGCTTGGAGAAGCTGAGCAAACGTGCAATCACGTTCCTTGACTCGGTTGACCACCAGGTGCCACGGGGACAACATAACCGCAAAGTGGGTCGCTCGACCGAACAGTGTCTTAGATTTGTGCACCCATTCGAGCGTCGAAAAACGCGTATAGACGTGGATGGTCCGACCCACCAACTGGGAGTAGCACACTTTCAACACCAGCAGTAGCGCTAAGACCTCCTTCTCGGCCGGGTGGTAGTTCATCTCGGCGTCCTTGAGGACTCGGCCACAAAATCGAACCGGGTGCAGCTTGTCATCATGGTATTGCATCAAAGTGGAGCTCAATGCCCACTCATTCGCGAATAACGTGACATGCACCTCCTTGTCTCGGTCAAAGTGCCGGAGGATCGGTGCCTCTGCAACCTTCTGTTGGAGCGCCGCGAAGCTTCGCTTGGCCGCCGAGAGGCTGCCACTAGGCGTGAAGTCTTCATCCTTCAACTGATACAAAGCTGCTCCATACACTGCGAAGTCCTGGATGAATCGACTGTAATAATTCAGCGCACCGAGGAAAGACTGCATCCCCTTTTTTGAAGCAGGGAATGGCAGCTCGGTCACTGCTTTCATCTTCTTGGTGTCGGCTCGAATACCTTCTGCAGAGACTTCGTGTGACAGGAAATCCACCTTTGGCTGGACGAAGATGCTCTTCGTAAAGCTCACACTAATGCGACATTCGGTGAACCGTTGGAGCAGACGGTCTAACGTCTCCAGGCACGCGTCGAAAGTCTCGGACCCAAAACAGATATCATCGACAAACGACCGTCGGTCGAACACTGGCACCAACGAGGATTCATCCGGTTCTCCGGTGGAGAACATGTCGGCAACAGGGCTGTTCACTAACCCATTCACTGCGTCAAGCGTGACCGAGGATTCGCGGTCGGCCTCGAATTTGGTCACCCGAGTTGTTGACTCCTCGAGTCGTCGCGATGAAGGGTCGGTCACCCCTGTCCGCGCAACCTCGGCGTGGGCTTCGGCCGTTCGCATAAGCTCCGAAAAGTGGAGCCAGCCGCCTTTGGGTTGGACGAAACCCCACAGAGCATTGTCGATCATTCGTTGGTAAATCATCGGTGCATTCTTCAATCCAAACGGCATACGAAGCCATTCGAAATGTCCGAGTGCACAGACGAATGCCGAGACTTTGCGGGCCCGCATCGTCATCATAATAGCCCAGAATCCACTGGCCGCATCAAGTGAGCAGAACCATAGGTAGGCTTCCAGGTCGGTCAACAAGTCGTCGACTAACGGCATGGCGTACTCCATAATCGCCGTCACTGCATTCACCAGCTTGTAGTCGATGCACAACCGAATATCAACTCCATTCTTCTTGAGCACGATCACGATGGGCGACGCCCATGGGCTGTCCGAAAATGCCACTAGACGAGCTTTCAGCAAGCCTTTCAGAAGCTCGTACAGCTTCCGAAGGTGTCGGAGCGGTGTTCTCCGAGCTCTCTGTTTGATGGGTGGATGCCCCTGTACGTCAATATCGCACACCACACCGTAGGCCGGTGGTGGTGGCAGAGCATTCCCACTCGCAATCATGATCTTCTCGTGTCGTTTCAGCACCGCAACGAGACTTTCTTGTTGACGGGCTGTCGCGCTCGGGTTCAGAACATTCGGTCCTGAATAATCCAGTACCGTTTCCGAGGCTTCGGTCAGGTCCGGTAAGAACGCCAACTCGTGTGCATAGTCCGTCAACTCGATCTCATTCGCTAAATGTTCGGACGTATTGGTATCGGTGTTCCCACTACCTGAACCGTCCCCCGCGGCAATCTCATGCATCATTGCTACGAAGGCAGAGTCCAATCGGGTCTCCGGGTCATCACCGAGGACTGGGATGGAGTTCTCTTCACTCGTATACGTGGTATCCGCGCCATCAGAGGTGTCGGTCGCCACCGAGTCGTCATCTTCGTCGACCCATCTATCTCCAACGGGTTCGTCAGAGGGTTGCACCGAAGTCGTCAACGGCATTCGGTCTCGTTCTGTCGGTTCCTCAGTGCCCCTATTCGCGAACGTTATCTGGCCCTCGTCTAGGCCTTCCAAGCCGTCGGATGGTCGAGGTAGGATGCCGCTAGGTGTCGGATAGTCTCGTCGTTCTACAGCTGGTGGCTGATCTGCCAACCATCGTTCGTAGAGTTTGCGTTCCCGCGTGAACAAAGTCTCGTCTCGACACTCCGCGTACGCCAGGACTTGCCACTCCTCATACTTAGCGGAGTTCAAACGAGTGTATCCATCTCCTTGCGGCAGGTCACCCTTTTTCACCCACAGCAGTACCGATTCGTGTCTCGCGCAGTGAGCAATCTTCGGTGACACGTTCGTTAGTCGCACCATCGTCGGCTGCCCTCGTCAAGACCTCGTTACAGTGGGCACCAGGTTTCCAATCCGGCGTGCCCACACGTCGTGAGTAGTCAGAGGCGGCCGTCGTCGTGGTAACCTAAATTCTCGCCACTCACGCCCTGGGACCGACAAATCTTCGGTCGGGCGTCCAGTCACTTGCATGCTGTACGGCTCGGCCTCTGCTGGGTTCTGCGACTTCACCAGGGGCACCATTACCTCGTCCGGTAGTCTCGCAGTACCGTGGAACAGATCCAACCGCACTCCGGCTGGAATCATGAAGTCTGTTCCCAGGATCCTGCACTGTGATCCATAACCCATACTTCAAATTCGTACACGCGCTCCCAGCCTAGCGTGACTTTAACGAGTGCTCGTCTGCGGGTCTCCATCACCCCTGGGTTAATTCCTCGCACCTCCAGACTCCTACCGTGATCTGGAACTTCGCGCAAGCGCAACCGTTTCGCGTATGACGCGGAAATCACACTGACATTCGCTCCAGTGTCCAGCAGAATCCTCGTTCGCGAGTCGTTTACAGCCCCATTGACGAGGGCTCGCAATCGCTTCCTCTTGTCATAGCGCTGGGATGACCACCACCCCATTCTCTCGCCAGATAACAGTTTAATCGTCTGGCCGAGGTCTCGGGATGGATGGCCGATTTTGGCCATGCTGAGGATCGAAGCATCGGTTAGCTCCACTCCGTCTCCGTCCACACGTCGTCCATTCACTTCACTCTCACCGAGGCTTACGCCTCTCTCCTTTACATTTTCCGTCGTTTTCACATATTCCATATTCAAGTCATCAGGCCGTTTGCTCACACCTGCGAATGCGAACATATAGTCCGCATCCAGCGCAGGTTTGGCTAACTGTGGCAGCCCGATTGGGACCAACCCAGTTTCAGTTGGCGGGCTGCCTAGTTTAAATGACTCCCATAGACGAGTTCCTGCAATTCCGGCGAGAGGTCCTTCTTCTCGACCTTAGCTCGGAGGAGATTCGTGAGTTCTTGGAAGGCTTCACACTTCCCGGCATCATGAACCTGTTTGCACATCTTGCATCGCTTAAAGCAGTAGTGAGCCGAATGGGTGAGTCCGCCGCAGGCGGCGCATGGACCATATTGGCGTCGACCATCGCGTCCGGTGGAGTTTCGGCGCTGGTCGTCTCGGTCATACGGGCGTTGGCCGTTACTTGCCCTCGGCCGACGGTTGTCGGCGCGAGCGAACGTTCCTTCAGCCGCATTGCGACGTTCAGAGTCGTTTGCAGCAGCCACGTGCCCTCGGTCCTCGGTCGACGCGAATCCGTCGTCCGAGTACCCTTCGGAGTATCGGTCGTCATCGCCAGAGTGAGACTCCGGCCCATACTCCTCGGTGTCATCATATCCGTCGTTGTACGCTTCCGGGTATCCTCCACGCGCGTCCACCGAGCGTCCCGCATTCAGTGCTGTCACTATGTTGGTCAGTGCGTCAGTGAGAGTGACCCTCGGTCGATATTGTTGGTCATCCCGGCGACGGTTATCGTCTCGGTAACGGTCTTCTCGACGACGGTCGTCCTCTCGGTGACGTCGGTCTCGGCGATAGCCGTCCCGCGGATCCTCGGAGCGTCCACCATCGCGTCGGCGTGCTACCTCTTGCCCTCGAGGGCGGCGGACCGAGGACTCGCGTCCCGATTTTCGCTCTCTGCGACGAAGGATATCATTGATCATATCCTCGAGGTCGTGAATGTTCTTAACTCGGACATGGCACAGACGCTCTTCTAGACCTCGGTCTTCGCACGAATCCAAGAAATGCTCGACGTGGTCCTTTGCATCACGACCGCCATGCTCGAACTGCACTCCGGCGTTGCGAGCATAGCCGTTAAGTCGGTTGAGGTAGTCGCAGACATGCTCCTTCTCCTCCCGCTTGGCCGAATAGTACCGAGCCTTCGCAGACTGGTTGAACCTCGAACAGTAGTATTTAATGAACGCATCGCTCAACAATTTCCACGTGCGTCTCGTTTTGCGGGGCAGCTGTCGGTACCAATGCAGAGCACCATCTTGGAGGCTCAATTCAAACGCCATGCACCATTCGTTGGGCGGCGTGTGCGTCCCTTTCATCTCGTATATGAACGCTCGGAGCCACTGCATGGACTTCTCGCTCTTATCGCGGAGTCCCAAGTACGGCTTGATGTTTCCGAGTGGGAGATGCGTAGCGATCTCTAGCCTCGGTGTCGCACTGTCATTCTCCACAGCGCTCAGCTCACGAATTTGGCGTGCCCATTCTCCCGTCAAGTCACCCCCGGTGTCTCCGACGTCGAACGAATCTTCGTCAGATGAGTCATCGCGGAGGTCGTAACGTCGGCTGGGCGTCCGACTTGCACTTCGTCCAGCAGTCGGAGCGGTTCGATACCCCTCGGCCTCTCTCGCCAGTCGTTCTGTGCGACTGACCGACCTCGGCGTCACCATGTGAGAGTCTTGGAAATATGTCGACGTCGCACCTTGGGCCGAAAATACTCCGGCCTCGGTCGACCCTCTGGGGCGTCTCCCAGGGGTCACTGGCAACGGAATCATGGACGGGTCGACCGGATCCGATGCGCGGCGGACGTTCGGTGGACGGCTAACTCCCGCCTCGGCCACCCCGAAGGCCGACCGAAGCTTCTGCTTCCACTTGCGAAGCGCCGTAGCGGCGTCCTCGGGTGCCCATGCTCGGAGGTCTGCTTCCGATGGGAACACTTGGGGTTCACATCCCATAGCGCGTAGGAGTTGCACCGTGTCCTCGGCCACCTGCCGAGTGTTCCACGCCTCCACGGGCACAGTTAACTCGCCACCGAGCTCCATCCAGATGGCTTGGCGAACAACCTCTGGAGCGAAGGATCGCATCCAGTTGCTCTTCACCTTCATGAGTTCTAGGTATCGACCCAGAACTCGGTTGGCGGCCGGGGTGTCTCCGTTAAGAGGAGGCCGGCCGCCATTCGGCCGAGAATTCGCATCCTCGGCCATCGCCGACGATCGGTGATCGTCGGACTCATCTTCGTCGTAACCGTTGGCTGGTTCGGGGCCAGCCACTTCGTTCAACTCTTCGGTGAGGTTTCGCGCAAGCGACCTCACCCCTCCGCTGCGTCCTGCAGATACTGCAGCGGCTTCCGAAAGCTCGGGCATAGCTGCCTTCTCTTCCAGGTCATCTTCTTCGTCATCTTCCTTGGCGTCAGAATAGTCCATCGGCTCATCAAAACTGTCCGAACGCTCGTTGATCGACGCCAACGTACTCGGCGTCGCGAACGACGGACCGGAACGCCCCGAACCCTCGGTACGCGTTCCACTCGACCTCACCGGCGTTGCTGGTACCGCTGACTTCGCTTCTTTCGCCATCTTCTTTCTTCTTCTCTTCTTTCTTCTCTCGAATGCTCGTTAAGGTAAGAACCTATATGCAACCAAGACACACAGAAGGTCACACCAATCCCGGGTCGCGGCACCAGTTGTCGTGTAGGAACACGCAGAAAATCTCACTACCGAACGGTATGAGTCCCACCAACAACACACGCTTCCCTCGCGAAAGGTCAGCGAACGTTGGATCAACACCTGAAGACCAGGAACGATCCCTTACACCGGGTTGGTTGTAAGCGCCTCTGTATACCAAGGTTGAGTTCGGTCAACCTTAAAGCCTGCACTACTAGCCACGAGCGAGGGCTAGAATGCAATATTGCGCTTTCGCGCGAACCCCCGCAGTCCCTCAGAAGTAAGGGTACCGGCAGTCACGCCTAATACGGGTTTGCCGAGGGTAACCTCGGCGGGTAGTGAAATACACTTGGGAACACTCGGGTTCCACCAATATATAGGGACCGACACTCCTTGTCGTCCCTAACTCTCGGCCACTCCTATCTCTTGGACCGACCAGCAACAAACGCTCGGTTCAATGTACCTCAAGCTCGCTGACAGGCATCCCACGCAGCCGAGCGTATCCAGACCCTAAGACAAGCTAGCTAGACTTACCGAAGACGGACTTGACCCTTGGTGGCTTGTGGGGAAGACTGCTGATTTATTTCTCTTATCCTACAGCTCTGGGAGCCTCTGTAGGTCATCATTTGGCTAGTCCTATATCTCTATACAAATATCAAGTGTAAACAGATCTCTGTGGGAAATCGTATAGCCGGCTCTACACAGCCGAGGGTACGACACGAAATGGGTACAAACGAGGTTTTTAACCTCGGCCGGGGTTTTATTAGACCCAGCCGAGACCTCGGTCACTATTGTTCCTAGGTCACTGTAGCGCGGGAAATGAGACCAGCCAATCAAGACACTCTGTCGCCGTTCACTGAAAGGTGCAACGTCCGCCGGACCTTGACTGTTCGGCTCCAAAACCCAACGCCACACAAACGCGAGTGAGCTACATGAAGTCGTCCCCGAACCGTGCCAAGCAAGTGCTGGAGGTGGTTCACAGCGATGTGTGCGGCCCCATGCAGACGCCAACGTTTGGGGGCAAGCGCTACTTCGTCACGTTCATCGATGATAAGTCGCACTTCTGCATGGTGTACTTGCTGAGGAACAAGTCCGAGGTGGCTGCCAAGTTCGCGGAGTTTGTGGCGTTTGCTGAAACTCAGACCGGCAAGCGCGTGAAGACACTCCGGAGCGACAACGGTGGCGAGTACACCTCCGGTGCGATGGCCAAGTTCTGTGCGGACCGCGGTATCGTGCAGAAGTTCACTCCGCCGTACACGCCTCAGCTGAATGGAGTGGCCGAGCGGATGAACCGGACGTTGGTGGAGTGTGCGCGCTGCATGCTGGAACATGCCGGATTGCCCAAGACGTATTGGGGCGAAGCGGTGATGACGGCTACGTTCCTCCGTAATCGGTGTCCGACACGCGCCGTCAGCCACGACAAGTCTCCGCACCAAGTCTGGACGGGCAAGAAGCCGCTGCTGGCGAACCTGAAAGTTTTCGGTTGCCACGCGTATGTGCACGTGCCGAAGGCGAAGCGCACCAAGTTCGACGCTCGGTCGGTGCGCTGTCGGTTCCTGGGGTACTCGGAGCACGAAAAGCGTATCGATTCGAAGAACTGGAGAGCAGTCGCGTGCTGGTGAGCCGCGACGCGCAGTTCATGGAAGACGTCTTCGACAGTGGGAGACGTGACTACCATCAGAGGGAGGTGGTGGTCATCCAAGATGAAGAGACGACGGATCAAGATTCGTCGCAGTCGGATGAAGACGACAACGAAGAAGAGGAAGAAGAGGAAGAAGCTGCGCGGGACGAAGACTTCGGGCCCGGCAACAAGCGACACCCGCGGACGCAGTCGCTGGAGGAAGTCACGGAGGTTCCAAGTGCCAAGCGGTATGCGTCGCAGAGTCGACACCACACTCTAGACGAGATGTCGGCTGCGGCTCAAGAAAGTCAAGACTTCGAAGCTGCGTACGTCGTGAATTCAGTGGGAGAAATGCCGACCACGTTCAAGTCGGCGATGGAATCCAGCGACGCAGTCAAGTGGAAGGAGGCGTGCGACTCGGAGTGTGACTCGCTGCTCAAGAACGACACGTGGGATGTCGTACCACTGCCGAAGGGACGCAAGGCGATCGGCTGCAGATGGGTGTTTCGCGTGAAGGAGAACCAAGCTGGAGAGATTGAGCGGTTCAAGGCGCGACTGGTGGCCAAGGGATTTTCGCAGAAGTACGGCATCGACTACGACGAGACCTTCGCACCAGTGGCCAAGTTCACGTCGATCCGGATCGTACTGAGTCTGGCTGCCAAGTATGGTCTCAAGCTGCACCAGATGGATGTCAAGACTGCGTTCCTCAACGGTGTGCTGGACGAAGACATCTACATGGCACAGCCGGATGGCTATGTGGACGAAGACCACCCGGACCACGTGTGCAAGCTCAAGCGGTCGCTGTACGGACTGAAGCAGTCGCCGCGCATGTGGAACCTGTTGTCAAGAAGGCGCCTCGGGCAGCTGCCATATACCGGTAGGATACCGGTATGACCTTCACTCAGTGGGACCGCAATCATTCCTGTGTTGACGGGACACTGATGATGGGACGCTGTTTACGCTACGGGGATTACGGGACACGTGGGTACAAGATTGTGGGTACAAGATGGGCATCCACGTGGCAGTCGCTGATTGGCTGAAGCAACTCAGTATCCGGTAAGGAATCCAGTAGAGTGTATCCAGTAGAGAATCCAGTAGGCTTAGAGGTAGCAAGGGAGTTTGCGAACTAAGGACCTAAATCAATCACTTTGCATTTTGCCATCAAGCGACCAAGCCTTTTGGTTATGAGCCCAAGCCCCGTCTTCCCTGCCCAAGACCCCGACTACGCCTTCGCCATGGACGCCACCCCGACCACGACCGCCCGCATCAACAAGTTCAACGGAACCAACTTCCACACGTGGAAGTTCAAGATGCAGATGGTGCTCGAGGAGCGCGAACTGTGGGAAGTGACGAGTGGGGAAGTGAAGCTGGAGCACTGCACGACCACGGCGGATCAAGCGACGTTCAAGAGGAAGTCGCGTAAGGCGCTGGCGATCATCTGTCTCGCGATGGAGGACTCGCAGCTGCCGCTGGTTCGCTCGGCCAAGGACGCGCATGATGCATGGTCAAGACTGGAAGGACACTTCGAGAAGAAGAGTTTGGCCAACAAGCTCTTTCTTCGTCGGCGTTTCTTCACGACGATGATGGACGAAGGTGATGATGTGCTGGAGCACATCAACAAGCTCAAGACGCTGGCGGAGCAGCTCGACGCGGTTGGCGCTCCGGTCAGCGAGGACGACTTGGTGATCACGCTTCTGGGCAGTCTGAGCGAGTCGTACCAGTTCCTGATCACGGCGTTGGAGTCGAGAGCCGACTCGCTGTCGTGGGAACTCGTGACGTCTCGGCTGCTGCATGAGGACATGAAGCGCAAGGAACAAGGTGGCGGCGGCGTCGACGGAGCCGCGCACGGCCAAGGTCAAGCGTTCATGACGAGAGACAACAAGCGCAAGGGCCGACCGGTGAAGAAGACCGGCGCGTGCCACAACTGCGGCAAACAAGGACATTGGATCGCGGAGTGTCCCTCGCGGGTCCAGAACGACGCTGAGCGATATCGGTCGCAGCGTGCGAACGTCGCGCAGGACGAAGAAGATCCTGGCGACTACCTTTTCTCGGTTGGTCGTACGAGCAGTACCGCCAAGCCGAGTGACATGTGGCTGGTCGACTCGGGTGCGACGCAGCACATGACGAGTTCCAAGACGTACATGAGGAACTACAAGACGATGGCTCCGGTGGACGTGCATCTCGCGGACGACGGTGTGGTTCAGGCGGTGGGGACCGGCGACATTGTCATGTCGATGAAGACGCCGCGCGGCATGAAGAAGGGTGTGCTCACGAATGTGTGGCATATCCCGAAGCTGTCGCGCAACCTGTTTTCGGTCGGCCGCTTCACCAAGGACGTCGGGGCCAGTGACCTTCGAGAGCGACGGGTGCTTCGCGGACAACAAGGGTCTCAAGTGGCAGCTCGGCGCTCGTGAGGGCAAAGGGCTGTTCAAGCTGTGCATGACTCCGATGATGCCTGACGAGGCCAATGCGGCAAGTTCGAAGGATCGCCAAGGGGACACCACGTCGTACCTCTGGCACCTCCGACTTGGTCACATTGGCCATGGCGGTCTAGACGCCATCGTCAAGAAGAGCTACGGTGTTGGCATCGACATGACGTCGGTGAAGCAGTGGGAGCTGTGCGACGGGTGTGCACTCGGCAAGCAAACGCGAGTGAGCTACATGAAGTCGTCCCCGAACCGTGCGAAGCACGTGCTGGAGGTGGTTCACAGCGATGTGTGCGGCCCCATGCAGACGCCAACGTTTGGGGGCAAGCGCTACTTCGTCACGTTCATCGACGACAAGTCGCACTTCTGCATGGTGTACTTGCTGAGGAACAAGTCCGAGGTGGCTGCCAAGTTCGCGGAGTTTGTGGCGTTTGCTGAAACTCAGACCGGCAAGCGCGTGCAGACACTCCGGAGCGACAACGGTGGCGAGTACACCTCCGGTGCGATGGCCAAGTTCTGTGCGGACCGCGGTATCGTGCAGAAGTTCACTCCGCCGTACACGCCTCAGCTGAACGGAGTGGCCGAGCGGATGAACCGGACGTTGGTGGAGTGTGCGCGCTGCATGCTGGAACATGCCGGATTGCCCAAGACGTATTGGGGCGAAGCGGTGATGACGGCTACGTTCCTCCGTAATCGGTGTCCGACACGCGCCGTCAGCCACGACAAGTCTCCGCACCAAGTTTGGACGGGCAAGAAGCCGCTGCTGGCCAATCTCAAGGTCTTCGGTTGCCACGCGTATGTGCACGTGCCGAAGGCGAAGCGCACCAAGTTCGACGCTCGGTCGGTGCGCTGTCGGTTCCTGGGGTACTCGGAGCACGAGAAAGCGTATCGATTCGAAGAACTGGAGAGCAGTCGCGTGCTGGTGAGCCGCGATGCGCAGTTCATGGAAGACGTCTTCGACAGTGGGAGACGTGACTACCACCAGAGGGAGGTGGTGGTCATTCAAGATGAAGAGACGACGGATCAAGATTCGTCGCAGTCGGATGAAGACGACAACGAAGAAGAGGAAGAGAAGAAGCTGCGCGGGACGAAGACTTCGGGCCCGGCAACAAGCGACACCCGCGGACGCAGTCGCTGGAGGAAGTCACGGAGGTTCCAAGTGCCAAGCGGTATGCGTCGCAGAATCGACACCAGACGCTGGACGAGATGTCGGCTGCGGCTCAAGAAAGTCAAGACTTCGAAGCTGCGTACGTCGTGAATTCAGTGGGAGAAATGCCGACCACGTTCAAGTCGGCGATGGAATCCAGCGACGCAGTCAAGTGGAAGGAGGCGTGCGACTCGGAGTGTGACTCGCTGCTCAAGAACGACACGTGGGATGTCGTACCACTGCCGAAGGGACGCAAGGCGATCGGCTGCAGATGGGTGTTTCGCGTGAAGGAGAACCAAGCTGGAGAGATTGAGCGGTTCAAGGCGCGACTGGTGGCCAAGGGATTTTCGCAGAAGTACGGCATCGACTACGACGAGACCTTCGCACCAGTGGCCAAGTTCACGTCCATCCGGATCGTACTGAGTCTGGCTGCCAAGTATGGTCTCAAGCTGCACCAGATGGATGTCAAGACTGCGTTCCTCAACGGTGTGCTGGACGAAGACATCTACATGGCACAGCCGGATGGCTATGTGGACGAAGACCACCCGGACCACGTGTGCAAGCTCAAGCGGTCGCTGTACGGACTGAAGCAGTCGCCGCGCATGTGGAACCAGACCATCGACGACTTCATGCTCAAGCTGGGGTTCAAGAAGTGCGAGTCCGACCACTGCGTCTACCTGAAGCGTGACGGCCAAGACATGATCTTCGTGGCGCTGTACGTTGACGACCTGGTCCTCGCTAGCAGCAACGACGAGCTGTTGGAATCGACCAAGCACGCGTTGAGCAAGCGGTTTGAGATGACGGACCTCGGCGAGCTGGAGTACTTCCTCGGGATGGAGATCAAGAACGACCGCGACTCCGGAAAAGTGACGGTGCGGCAGACCAAGTTTCTCAAGTCCATCCTGACCAAGTTCGGCATGCAAGACAGCAAGCCTGTGAAGACGCCGCAAGACCCCGGACTCAAGCTGACCAAGAACATGTGTGAGGGTGGCTGCCAGCATGAAGACACGATGAAGAACGTGCCGTATCGGAGTGCCGTCGGTGCTCTCATGTACTTGATGGTGGCAACGCGTCCGGACCTGGCTGCTGCAGTGGGAGTGCTGAGCCAGTTCTCTGCCGACCCGTGTCCGACGCATTGGCAAGCCCTCAAGCGTGTGCTGCGGTACCTCCAAGCGACGCCTACGCATGGACTCGAGTTCTCACGGGAAGACAGCCTTGGTATGTGCGGATATTCGGATGCGGACTGGGCCGGCGACATCGAGTCAAGACGGAGCACAAGCGGCTACGCGTTCATGATGAACGGCGGATGCATCAGCTGGAGGAGCAAGAAGCAGCGGACGGTGGCGCTGTCTTCAACGGAAGCAGAGTACATGGCGCTATCGGAGGCGACACAAGAGGCAGTGTGGCTCAAGGTGTTCCTGTGCGAGCTCGGCGAGATGGCAAGCGATGAAGCGGTCAAGATCTACGAGGACAACCAAGGCTCCATCGCGTTGGCCAAGAACCCGCAGTTCCACAAGCGCACCAAGCACATCGACATTCGCTACCACTTCGTGCGCGAGAAGGTGGAAGACGGTCAAGTGGTGCTGCAGTATGTTTCGACAACGGACATGCTGGCGGACATGATGACGAAGGCGATCACTGCGGTGCAGTTCCAAGTTCTTCGGAGCAAGCTCGGGATCCAAGGTGCAATCGCTGTCGAGTCGAGTGGGAGTGTTGTCAAGAAGGCGCCTCGGGCAGCTGCCGTATACCGGTAGGATACCGGTATGACCTTCACTCAGTGGGACCGCAATCATTCCTGTGTTGACGGGACACTGATGATGGGACGCGGGACACTGATGATGGGACGCGGGACACTGATGATGGGACGCTGTTTACGCTACGGGGATTACGGGACACGTGGGTACAAGATTGTGGGTACAAGATGGGATCCACGTGGCAGTCGCTGACTGGCTGAAGCAACTCAGTATCCGGTAAGGAATCCAGTAGAGTGTATCCAGTAGAGAATCCAGTAGGCTTAGAGGTAGCAAGGGAGTTTGCGAACTAAGGACCTAAATCAATCACTTTGCATTTTGCCATCAAGCGACCAAGCCTTTTGAAAAGGTAGTCGCCAGGATCTTCTTCGTCCTGCGCGACGTTCGCACGCTGCGACCGATATCGCTCAGCGTCGTTCTGGACCCGCGAGGGACACTCCGCGATCCAATGTCCTTGTTTGCCGCAGTTGTGGCACGCGCCGGTCTTCTTCACCGGTCGGCCCTTGCGCTTGTTGTCTCTCGTCATGAACGCTTGACCTTGGCCGTGCGCGGCTCCGTCGACGCCGCCGCCACCTTGTTCCTTGCGCTTCATGTCCTCATGCAGCAGCCGAGACGTCACGAGTTCCCACGACAGCGAGTCGGCTCTCGACTCCAACGCCGTGATCAGGAACTGGTACGACTCGCTCAGACTGCCCAGAAGCGTGATCACCAAGTCGTCCTCGCTGACCGGAGCGCCAACCGCGTCGAGCTGCTCCGCCAGTGTCTTGAGCTTGTTGATGTGCTCCAGCACATCATCACCTTCGTCCATCATCGTCGTGAAGAAACGCCGACGAAGAAAGAGCTTGTTGGCCAAACTCTTCTTCTCGAAGTGTTATTGAGGGTATGGAGGGTTACCGGTTTGGTATCGGTTGTTGACCGTGAACCGGTTAACCCGAACCGGTCCAATCCGAACCCACGCCGATTACGCCACCGACGATTACGCCACTGTCGATTACGCCACCTGTGGGTACAAGATTGTAGGCACAAGATGGGCTTCGACGTGGCGCTCTCTCATTGGCTGAAGTAACTCAGTATCCAGTAAAGAATCAAGTAGTGTGTATCCAGTAGGTCTAGAGTAGCGAGAAGGCTAGCGAGCTAAAGACCTCAATCAATCACTTTCGAATCTTCGTTCTACCCCTCAAGTGGTTTCCAGTCTCCGCTCCGGTCTCGCCCAGAGTGCTGCCCTCCCTCCGCTCCGTCAAGCTTCGGTGTCCAAGATCCATACCTTCCATCAGGTTATGAGCCCAAGCACCATGTCCTCTGCCCACGACGCCTCCACCAAGGTCTCCATCGACAAGTTCAACGGAGACAACTACGCGACGTGGAACCGCTACATGCGTGGCGTGTTCTGACCAAGTCGGTGTGGCATGTCGTGAACCGAGAGACGACGCCGAGCTTCACGGACTCGCGGCCCAAGGACGAGTACGTCAAGTCGAGCAACATCGCGTTCGGACTGATGTTGCTCCACATGGACGCGGACTACCACCATGTGGTCGACGACTGCGAGGAAGCGTGGGTTGCGTGGACGCGCCTGAAGACGCTGTACGGTGGTTCGCAGAAGGCTGGTCGCATCTACCTGAAGCGCCAACTCTTCAGCATGGAGATGTCGGAAGGCGGGAACGTGTTGCATCACTGCAACGAGGTCCTCAACATCAGCGCCAAGCTCAGCAGCATCGGCGCCAAGATGGAGGACGAGGACGTGGCGATCTGCCTGTTGCGCAGTCTCCCCAAGAGCTACGAGAACGTCGTGCTGAACTTGGAGATGAGCAGCGCTGAGCTGCGATCGCAAGACGTCGTGAAGGTGCTGACGAATGAGCACATCAAGCGGCAAGGCGAGAAGACGGCGACGGTGAAGACGGAGGACGCGGCCAAGGCGTTCAACACCGACCGAGAGTCTCGCCAGTGCACGTACTGCGGGAAATTGGGGCACACGATCGACAAGTGCTGGACCAAGCAGAAGGACGAGAATCGGGGCCCAAGACGCGGCGGCAATGGCAATGGCAATGGCCGTGGACGCGGGGCCAACAATGCCCAGTGGAGGAACGACGACGCCAGCTACGACTACGGCTACGGCTATGATCGAGTGGCGTTCGCGGTCTCACTGGAGTGTGGCATTTCGACGGGCAAGGATATGCTCGGCATGTGGGCGGTCGACAGCGGCGCAACGCACCACATCTGCAACGACAAGGCCAAGTTCGCCCATTTGATTGAGCGAAACGAGGGCGAACTTTCGGTGGCCGACGGCAACAAGGCGGCCATCATGGGTGTGGGGACCATCGTGGAACGAGTGGTTCTGCCCAACGGCGACGAGCGCGACATCGAGATCAAGAACGCGCTGTACGTGCCGAGCATGAGCAAGAATCTGCTCTCCGTGCCACAGATCAACAAGAGTGGTCTGTTCCAAGTCGTGTTCGACGGCACCCAGATGCGCGTTGCGCACAAGGCCTCCAAGCAAGTGGTGGCGGCGGCGAACCTCGTGGATGGCCTCTACTGGCTCCAGACGCCTCAGCGATCAGCGAATGCAGCGACCAGTGGGAAGACGGTCGACCTGCACGCGCGTATGGGTCACGCTCCGGTGGAGGTGCTTCGCAAGATGATCGACAACGACATGATCAAGGACGCGAAGGCACCTTCCAAGTCGAGTGGACCAAGCGTGTGTCGCGGCTGTCAGCAAGGCAAAATGGTCCAGAAGCCGTTCCCAAGCAACCGTGACAAGCGTCGCTACGACACGTTCGAGCTGCTCCACTTCGACATCTGCGGCCCCATGGAAGAAGAGTCACTGGGTGGCAGCAAGTATCTGCTGCTGATCGTGGACGAAGCCAGCGGATGCATGAAGGGGTTCTGCCTGCGTGCCAAGTCGGAGAGCGAAGACTGCATCAAGACGTACGTCACGAAGGTGCAGACGCAGTTCGGCAAGAAGGTCAAGTTTGTGCGGCACGACGGAGCTCGTGAGTTCGCGACCAACTCGCTCAAGGCCTTCTACGAAGTCGAAGGCATCGAGCAGCAAACCACGGTTCCGTACGCGCACCAGACCAACGGCACGGCAGAACGCGCCATCCGGACCATCGTCACGATCGGCCGCAGCATGCTGCATCACGCCAAGTTGGACAAGTGTTTCTGGGCTGAGGCGGCCATGACGGCCATCTACGTGAAGAACCGCCTGCCGTCACCCAAGGTGGAGCACAAGACTCCATTCGAGATCGTGTACAAGTCCAAGCCAAGTGTGAAGCACATGCGGGTGTTTGGATGCCAGACGTACATCCTGACGCCGAAGGAAAAGCGGCGCAAGTGGGACCCCAAGGCTCGCGCCGGGTTGTTCCTCGGCTACGAAGAAGTGTCCAAGGCGTATCGACTTTATTGTTGTCAAGAAGGCGCCTCGGGCAGCTGCGGGATACCGGTAGGATACCGGTATGACCTTCACTCAGTGGGACCGCAATCATTCCTGTGTTGACGGGACGCTGATGATGGGACGCGGGACACTGATGATGGGACGCTGTTTACGCTACGGGGATTACGGGACACGTGGGTACAAGATTGTGGGTACAAGATGGGCATCCACGTGGCAGTCGCTGATTGGCTGAAGCAACTCAGTATCCGGTAAGGAATCCAGTAGAGTGTATCCAGTAGAGAATCCAGTAGGCTTAGAGGTAGCAAGGGAGTTTGCGAACTAAGGACCTCAATCAATCACTTTGCATTTTGCCATCAACCGACCAAGCCTTTTGGTTATGAGCCCAAGCCCCGTCTTCCCTGCCCAAGACCCCGACTACGCCTTCGCCATGGACGCCACCCCGACCGCGACCGCCCGCATCAACAAGTTCAACGGAACCAACTTCCACACGTGGAAGTTCAAGATGCAGATGGTGCTCGAGGAGCGCGAACTGTGGGAAGTGACGAGTGGGGAAGTGAAGCTGGAGCACTGCACGACCACGGCGGATCAAGCGATGTTCAAGAGGAAGTCGCGTAAGGCGCTGGCGATCATCTGTCTCGCGATGGAGGACTCGCAGCTGCCGCTGGTTCGCTCGGCCAAGGACGCGCATGATGCATGGTCAAGACTGGAAGGACACTTCGAGAAGAAGAGTTTGGCCAACAAGCTCTTTCTTCGTCGGCGTTTCTTCACGACGATGATGGACGAAGGTGATGATGTGCTGGAGCACATCAACAAGCTCAAGACGCTGGCGGAGCAGCTCGACGCGGTTGGCGCTCCGGTCAGCGAGGACGACTTGGTGATCACGCTTCTGGGCAGTCTGAGCGAGTCGTACCAGTTCCTGATCACGGCGTTGGAGTCGAGAGCCGACTCGCTGTCGTGGGAACTCGTGACGTCTCGGCTGCTGCATGAGGACATGAAGCGCAAGGAACAAGGTGGCGGCGGCGTCGACGGAGCCGCGCACGGCCAAGGTCAAGCGTTCATGGTCAACAACAACAAGCGCAAGGGCCGACCGGTGAAGAAGACCGGGGCGTGCCACAACTGCGGCAAACAAGGACATTGGATCGCGGAGTGTCCCTCGCGGGTCCAGAACGACGCTGAGCGATATCGGTCGCAGCGTGCGAACGTCGCGCAGGACGAAGAAGATCCTGGCGACTACCTTTTCTCGGTTGGTCGTACGAGCAGTACCGCCAAGCCGAGTGACATGTGGCTGGTCGACTCGGGTGCGACGCAGCACATGACGAGTTCCAAGACGTACATGAGGAACTACAAGACGATGGCTCCGGTGGACGTGCATCTCGCGGACGACGGAGTGGTTCAGGCGGTGGGGACCGGCGACATTGTCATGTCGATGAAGACGCCGCGCGGCATGAAGAAGGGTGTGCTCACGAATGTGTGGCATATCCCGAAGCTGTCGCGCAACCTGTTTTCGGTCGGCCGCTTCACCAAGGACGTCGGGCCAGTGACCTTCGAGAGCGACGGGTGCTTCGCGGACAACAAGGGTCTCAAGTGGCAGCTCGGCGCTCGTGAGGGCAAAGGGCTGTTCAAGCTGTGCATGACTCCGATGATGCCTGACGAGGCCAATGCGGCAAGTTCGAAGGATCGCCAAGGGGACACCACGTCGTACCTCTGGCACCTCCGACTTGGTCACATTGGCCATGGCGGTCTAGACGCCATCGTCAAGAAGAGCTACGGTGTTGGCATCGACATGACGTCGGTGAAGCAGTGGGAGCTGTGCGACGGGTGTGCACTCGGCAAGCAAACGCGAGTGAGCTACATGAAGTCGTCCCCGAACCGTGCGAAGCACGTGCTGGAGGTGGTTCACAGCGATGTGTGCGGCCCCATGCAGACGCCAACGTTTGGGGGCAAGCGCTACTTCGTCACGTTCATCGACGACAAGTCGCACTTCTGCGTCGTGTATTTGCTGAGGAACAAGTCCGAGGTGGCTGCCAAGTTCGCGGAGTTTGTGGCGTTTGCTGAAACTCAGACCGGCAAGCGCGTGCAGACACTCCGGAGCGACAACGGTGGCGAGTACACCTCCAGTGCGATGGCCAAGTTCTGCGCTGACCGCGGTATCGTGCAGAAGTTCACTCCGCCGTACACGCCTCAGCTGAATGGAGTCGCCGAGCGGATGAACCGGACGTTGATGGAGTGTGCGCGCTGCATGCTGGAACATGCCGGATTGCCCAAGACGTATTGGGGCGAAGCGGTGATGACGGCTACGTTCCTCCGTAATCGGTGTCCGACACGCGCCATCAGCCACGACAAGTCTCCTCACCAAGTTTGGACGGGCAAGAAGCCGCTGCTGGCGAACCTGAAAGTTTTCGGTTGCCACGCGTATGTGCACGTGCCGAAGGCGAAGCGCACCAAGTTCGACGCTCGGTCGGTGCGCTGTCGGTTCCTGGGGTACTCGGAGCACGAGAAAGCGTATCGATTCGAAGAACTGGAGAGCAGTCGCGTGCTGGTGAGCCGCGACGCGCAGTTCATGGAGGACGTCTTCGACAGTGGGAGACGCGACTACCACCAGAGGGAGGTGGTGGTCATTCAAGATGAAGAGACGACGGATCAAGATTCGTCGCAGTCGGATGAAGACGACAACGAAGAAGAGGAAGAAGAGGAAGCCGCGCGGGACGAAGACTTCGGGCCCGGCAACAAGCGACACCCGCGGACGCAGTCACTGGAGGAAGCCACGGAGGTTCCAAGTGCCAAGCGGTATGCGTCGCAGAGTCGACACCAGACGCTGGACGAGATGTCTGCTGCGGCTCAAGAAAGTCAAGACTTCGAAGCTGCGTACGTCGTGGATTCAGTGGGAGAAATGCCGACCACGTTCAAGTCGGCGATGGAATCCAGCGACGCAGTCAAGTGGAAGGAGGCGTGCGACTCGGAGTGTGACTCGCTGCTCAAGAACGACACGTGGGATGTCGTACCACTGCCGAAGGGACGCAAGGCGATCGGCTGCAGATGGGTGTTTCGCGTGAAGGAGAACCAAGCTGGAGAGATTGAGCGGTTCAAGGCGCGACTGGTGGCCAAGGGGTTTTCGCAGAAGTACGGCATCGACTACGACGAGACCTTCGCACCAGTGGCCAAGTTCACGTCCATCCGGATCGTACTGAGTCTGGCTGCCAAGTATGGTCTCAAGCTGCACCAGATGGATGTCAAGACTGCGTTCCTCAACGGTGTGCTGGACGAAGACATCTACATGGCACAGCCCGATGGCTATGTGGACGAAGACCACCCGGACCACGTGTGCAAGCTCAAGCGGTCGCTGTACGGACTGAAGCAGTCGCCGCGCATGTGGAACCAGACCATCGACGACTTCATGCTCAAGCTGGGGTTCAAGAAGTGCGAGTCGGACCACTGCGTCTACCTGAAGCGTGACGGCCAAGACATGATCTTCGTGGCGCTGTACGTCGACGACCTGATCCTCGCCAGCAGCAACGACGAGCTGTTGGAATCGACCAAGCACGCGTTGAGCAAGCGGTTTGAGATGACGGACCTCGGCGAGCTTGAGTATTTCCTCGGGATGGAGATCAAGAACGACCACGGCTCCGGAAAAGTGACGGTGCGGCAGACCAAGTTTCTCAAGTCCATCCTGACCAAGTTCGGCATGCAAGACAGCAAGCCTGTGAAGACGCCGCAAGACCCCGGACTCAAGCTGACCAAGAACATGTGTGAGGGTGGCTGCCAGCATGAAGACACGATGAAGAACGTGCCGTATCGGAGTGCCGTCGGTGCTCTCATGTACTTGATGGTGGCAACGCGTCCGGACCTCGCTGCTGCAGTGGGAGTGCTGAGCCAGTTCTCTGCCGACCCGTGTCCGACGCATTGGCAAGCCCTCAAGCGTGTGCTGCGGTACCTCCAAGCGACGCCTACGCATGGACTCGAGTTCTCACGGGAAGACAGCCTTGGTATGTGCGGCTATTCGGATGCGGACTGGGCCGGCGACATCGAGTCAAGACGGAGCACAAGCGGCTACGCGTTCATGATGAACGGCGGATGCATCAGCTGGAGGAGCAAGAAGCAGCGGACGGTGGCGCTGTCTTCAACGGAGGCCGAGTACATGGCGCTATCGGAGGCGACACAAGAGGCAGTGTGGCTCAAGGTGTTCCTGTGCGAGCTCGGCGAGATGGCAAGCGATGAAGCGGTCAAGATCTACGAGGATAACCAAGGCTCCATCGCGTTGGCCAAGAACCCGCAGTTCCACAAGCGCACCAAGCACATCGACATTCGCTACCACTTCGTGCGCGAGAAGGTGGAAGACGGTCAAGTGGTGCTGCAGTATATTTCGACAACGGACATGCTGGCGGACATGATGACGAAGGCGATCACTGCAGTGCAGTTCCAAGTTCTTCGGAGCAAGCTCGGGATCCAAGGTGCAATCGCTGTCGAGTCGAGTGGGAGTGTTGTCAAGAAGGCGCCTCGGGCAGCTGCCATATACCGGTAGGATACCGGTATGACCTTCACTCAGTGGGACCGCAATCATTCCTGTGTTGACGGGACACTGATGATGGGACGCGGGACACTGATGATGGGACGCTGTTTACGCTACGGGGATTACGGGACACGTGGGTACAAGATTGTGGGTACAAGATGGGCATCCACGTGGCAGTCGCTGATTGGCTGAAACAACTCAGTATCCGGTACGGAATCCAGTAGAGTGTATCCAGTAGAGAATCCAGTAGGCTTAGAGGTAGCAAGGGAGTTTGCGAACTAAGGACCTCAATCAATCACTTTGCATTTTGCCATCAACCGACCAAGCCTTTTTTTATGACATCGAGGCGGGGCAGGTGGTTGTCAGTCGCGATGTCAACTTCGATGAGTCGGCCTTTGGACTTTCGGCGCATACTTCGGATGAAGACGTCGATGATGCTGCGCTGGACCTGGACGCGCTCGACCTGGACGACACCGATGGACCGCGCCAAACGAGCTTCAAGCAGGCGGGGAAGCGCAAGAGCCGACCGAGTGGCGACGACGACACTGCCAGAAGATCGCGCCCCGTTCGCCACCGGGCTGGCTTAGAAGAAGCAAGTGCGCCGGACGTATCCTCGTCGCGCCGAGCTGAACCCGACGAAGAAGAAAAGTCTGGGGACCAAGATGAAGACGACGAGTCGATGCCTCCAGTGTTTTGGCGTGCCAGTGCCAACGCTGTGGAAGCAGCAGCCGATCTATCGGAGCCGACGACGTTCCAAGAGGCTGTGAACGGTCCGGATCAGGTGCACTGGCGCAAGGCGATCCGCGCGGAGCTCAAGTCGATGCGACTGCGTGGTGTGTTTCGAGCTGCCAAGTTGCCCAGCGGCCAGCGCGCCATCGGCACCAAGTGGGTGTTCAAGATCAAGCGCAAAGCGGACGGCTCGATCGAGAAGTACAAGGCGCGCCTCGTGGCCAAGGGCTTCAAGCAGAAGTACGGCATCGACTACACGGAGACGTTCTCGCCCGTGGTCAAGTATGCGACGCTGCGCATGATCATCGCGATCGCCAAGTACTTCGGCTGGCCCCTCGATCAACTCGACGTCGTGACAGCGTTCCTGTACGGGGTCATGAAGGAGGTGGTGTTCTGCGTGGTTCCCGAAGGCGTCGAACTGGATGGTGGCTTTGACTGCCTGGAACTGGTGAAGGCCATCTACGGTCTCAAGCAAGCTTCGCGCGTGTGGAACGAGACCTTCGACGAGTTCATGTGCTCTATCGGCTTCCAAGTGTCGGCCTTCGATCCGTGCCTCTACATCAAGGTGGTGGACGGTCAGTGCGTGCTCGTGCTGGTGTACGTGGACGACGTGCTGATTACCGGGAGTTCGCCTGAGCTGATCTCGCGCACGAAGACGGACCTGAAGACGCGCTTCGAGATGACCGACAGCGGCAAGTGCGCGTTTGTTCTTGGGATCGAGCTGGTGGACGGCCCGGACGGCAGCGTGACCATGTGCCAGCGTCGCTACGTGGACGACATCCTGAAACGCTTCGCCATGGACGAGTGCAAGGCAGTGGTGAGTCCGGTGGACATGAGCACTCGACTGGTTCCAAGAGACGCGGCGACCAAGGTGAACGCTCCGTTTCGCGAAGCTGTTGGTGCGCTGATGCACCTGATGACCGCCACGCGCCCGGACATCGCGTACGCCGTTGGCTATGTGTCGCGCTTCATGGAGAACCCCCAAGAGGAACACTGGGTTGCGGTCAAGCGCATCTTTCGCTACCTGCAAGGCACCAAGACGCATGGCATCTGCTTCAAGCCGGGCGACAAGATCGACTTTCGTGGCTACTCGGACGCGGACTGGGCCGGCGACCTCGCGGACCGCAAGTCCACTTCAGGCTACGCGTTCATGCTCATGAGTGCGCCTGTGAGCTGGGGAAGCAAGAAGCAGTCAAGTGTGTCGCTGTCCACGAGCGAAGCGGAGTACATCGCGCTCAGTCTGGCTATCCAAGAAGGCAAGTGGATCCAAAAGGCTTTGGTCGGTTGATGGCAAAATGCAAAGTGATTGATTTAGGTCCTTAGTTCGCAAACTCCCTTGCTACCTCTAAGCCTACTGGATTCTCTACTGGATACACTCTACTGGATTCCTTACCGGATACTGAGTTGCTTCAGCCAATCAGCGACTGCCACGTGGATGCCCATCTTGTACCCACAATCTTGTACCCACGTGTCCCGTAATCCCCGTAGCGTAAACAGCGTCCCATCATCAGTGTCCCGCGTCCCATCATCAGTGTCCCGTCAACACAGGAATGATTGCGGTCCCACTGAGTGAAGGTCATACCGGTATCCTACCGGTATACGGCAGCTGCCCGAGGCGCCTTCTTGACAACACTCCCACTCGACTCGACAGCGATTGCACCTTGGATCCCGAGCTTGGCCCGGAGCACACCGAACTGCACCGCAGTGATCGCCTTCGTCATCATGTCCGCCAGCATGTCCGTTGTCGAAACATACTGCAGCACCACTTGACCGTCTTCCACCTTCTCGCGCACGAAGTGGTAGCGAATGTCGATGTGCTTGGTGCGCTTGTGGAACTGCGGGTTCTTGGCCAACGCGATGGAGCCTTGGTTGTCCTCGTAGATCTTGACCGCTTCATCGCTTGCCATCTCGCCGAGCTCGCACAGGAACACCTTGAGCCACACTGCCTCTTGTGTCGCCTCCGATAGCGCCATGTACTCGGCCTCCGTTGAAGACAGCGCCACCGTCCGCTGCTTCTTGCTCCTCCAGCTGATGCATCCGCCGTTCATCATGAACGCGTAGCCGCTTGTGCTCCGTCGAGACTCGATGTCGCCGGCCCAGTCCGCATCCGAATAGCCGCACATACCAAGGCTGTCTTCCCGTGAGAACTCGAGTCCATGCGTAGGCGTCGCTTGGAGGTACCGCAGCACACGCTTGAGGGCTTGCCAATGCGTCGGACACGGGTCGGCAGAGAACTGGCTCAGCACTCCCACTGCAGCAGCCAGGTCCGGTCGCGTTGCCACCATCAAGTACATGAGAGCACCGATGGCACTCCGATACGGCACGTTCTTCATCGTGTCTTCATGCTGGCAGCCACCCTCACACATGTTCTTGGTCAGCTTGAGTCCGGGGTCTTGCGGCGTCTTCACAGGCTTGCTGTCTTGCATGCCGAACTTGGTCAGGATGGACTTGAGAAACTTGGTCTGCCGCACCGTCACTTTTCCGGAGTCGCGGTCGTTCTTGATCTCCATCCCGAGGAAATACTCAAGCTCGCCGAGGTCCGTCATCTCAAACCGCTTGCTCAACGCGTGCTTGGTCGATTCCAACAGCTCGTCGTTGCTGCTGGCGAGGATCAGGTCGTCGACGTACAGCGCCACGAAGATCATGTCTTGGCCGTCACGCTTCAGGTAGACGCAGTGGTCCGACTCGCACTTCTTGAACCCCAGCTTGAGCATGAAGTCGTCGATGGTCTGGTTCCACATGCGCGGCGACTGCTTCAGTCCGTACAGCGACCGCTTGAGCTTGCATACGTGGTCCGGGTGGTCTTTGTCCACATAGCCATCGGGCTGTGCCATGTAGATGTCTTCGTCCAGCACACCGTTGAGGAACGCCGTCTTGACATCCATCTGGTGCAGCTTGAGACCATACTTGGCAGCTAGACTCAGTACGATCCGGATGGACGTGAACTTGGCCACGGGTGCGAAGGTCTCGTCGTAGTCGATGCCGTACTTCTGCGAAAACCCCTTGGCCACCAGTCGCGCCTTGAACCGCTCAATCTCTCCAGCTTGGTTCTCCTTCACGCGAAACACCCATCTGCAGCCGATCGCCTTGCGTCCCTTCGGCAGTGGTACGACATCCCACGTGTCGTTCTTGAGCAGCGAGTCACACTCCGAGTCGCACGCCTCCTTCCACTTGACTGCGTCGCTGGATTCCATCGCCGACTTGAACGTGGTCGGCATTTCTCCCACTGAATCCACGACGTACGCAGCTTCGAAGTCTTGACTTTCTTGAGCCGCAGCAGACATCTCGTCCAGAGTCTGGTGTCGACTCTGCGACGCATACCGCTTGGCACTCGGAACCTCCGTGACTTCCTCCAGCGACTGCGTCCGCGGGTGTCGCTTGTTGCCGGGCCCGAAGTCTTCGTCCCGCGCAGCTTCATCTTCTTCCTCTTCTTCGTTGTCGTCTTCATCGGACTGCGACGAATCTTGATCCGTCGTCTCTTCATCTTGGATGACCACCACCTCCCTCTGATGGTAGTCACGTCTCCCACTGTCGAAGACGTCTTCCATGAACTGCGCATCGCGGCTCACCAGCACGCGACTGCTCTCCAGTTCTTCGAATCGATACGCTTTCTCGTGCTCCGAGTACCCCAGGAACCGACAGCGCACCGACCGAGCGTCAAACTTGGTGCGCTTCGCCTTCGGCACGTGCACATACGCGTGGCAACCGAAGACCTTGAGATTGGCCAGCAGCGGCTTCTTGCTCGTCCAAACTTGGTGCGGAGACTTGTCGTGGCTGATGGCGCGTGTTGGACACCGATTACGGAGGAACGTAGCCGTCATCACCGCTTCACCCCAATACGTCTTGGGCAATCCGGCATGTTCCAGCATGCAGCGCGCACACTCCATCAACGTCCGGTTCATCCGCTCGGCGACTCCATTCAGCTGAGGCGTGTACGGCGGAGTGAACTTCTGCACGATACCGCGGTCAGCGCAGAACTTGGCCATCGCACTGGAGGTGTACTCGCCACCGTTGTCGCTCCGGAGTGTCTGCACGCGCTTGCCGGTCTGAGTTTCAGCAAACGCCACAAACTCCGCGAACTTGGCAGCCACCTCGGACTTGTTCCTCAGCAAATACACGACGCAGAAGTGCGACTTGTCGTCGATGAACGTGACGAAGTAGCGCTTGCCCCCAAACGTTGGCGTCTGCATGGGGCCGCACACATCGCTGTGAACCACCTCCAGCACGTGCTTGGCACGGTTCGGGGACGACTTCATGTAGCTCACTCGCGTTTGCTTGCCGAGTGCACACCCGTCGCACAGCTCCCACTGCTTCACCGACGTCATGTCGATGCCAACACCGTAGCTCTTCTTGACGATGGCGTCTAGACCGCCATGGCCAATGTGACCAAGTCGGAGGTGCCAGAGGTACGACGTGGTGTCCCCTTGGCGATCCTTCGAACTTGCCGCATTGGCCTCGTCAGGCATCATCGGAGTCATGCACAGCTTGAACAGCCCTTTGCCCTCACGAGCGCCGAGCTGCCACTTGAGACCCTTGTTGTCCGCGAAGCACCCGTCGCTCTCGAAGGTCACTGGCCCGACGTCCTTGGTGAAGCGGCCGACCGAAAACAGGTTGCGCGACAGCTTCGGGATATGCCACACATTCGTGAGCACACTCTTCTTCATGCCGCGCGGCGTCTTCATCGACATGACAATGTCGCCGGTCCCCACCGCCTGAACCACTCCGTCGTCCGCGAGATGCACGTCCACCGGAGCCATCGTCTTGTAGTTCCTCATGTACGTCTTGGAACTCGTCATGTGCTGCGTCGCACCCGAGTCGACCAGCCACATGTCACTCGGCTTGGCGGTACTGCTCGTACGACCAACCGAGAAAAGGTAGTCGCCAGGATCTTCTTCGTCCTGCGCGACGTTCGCACGCTGCGACCGATATCGCTCAGCGTCGTTCTGGACCCGCGAGGGACACTCCGCGATCCAATGTCCTTGTTTGCCGCAGTTGTGGCACGCGCCGGTCTTCTTCACCGGTCGGCCCTTGCGCTTGTTGTCTCTCGTCATGAACGCTTGACCTTGGCCGTGCGCGGCTCCGTCGACGCCGCCGCCACCTTGTTCCTTGCGCTTCATGTCCTCATGCAGCAGCCGAGACGTCACGAGTTCCCACGACAGCGAGTCGGCTCTCGACTCCAACGCCGTGATCAGGAACTGGTACGACTCGCTCAGACTGCCCAGAAGCGTGATCACCAAGTCGTCCTCGCTGACCGGAGCGCCAACCGCGTCGAGCTGCTCCGCCAGCGTCTTGAGCTTGTTGATGTGCTCCAGCACATCATCACCTTCGTCCATCATCGTCGTGAAGAAACGCCGACGAAGAAAGAGCTTGTTGGCCAAACTCTTCTTCTCGAAGTGTCCTTCCAGTCTTGACCATGCATCATGCGCGTCCTTGGCCGAGCGAACCAGCGGCAGCTGCGAGTCCTCCATCGCGAGACAGATGATCGCCAGCGCCTTACGCGACTTCCTCTTGAACGTCGCTTGATCCGCCGTGGTCGTGCAGTGCTCCAGCTTCACTTCCCCACTCGTCACTTCCCACAGTTCGCGCTCCTCGAGCACCATCTGCATCTTGAACTTCCACGTGTGGAAGTTGGTTCCGTTGAACTTGTTGATGCGGGCGGTCGTGGTCGGGGTGGCGTCCATGGCGAAGGCGTAGTCGGGGTCTTGGGCAGGGAAGACGGGGCTTGGGCTCATAACCAAAAGGCTTTGGTCGGTTGATCGCAAAATGCAAAGTGATTGATTTAGGTCCTTAGTTCGCAAACTCCCTTGCTACCTCTAAGCCTACTGGATTCTCTACTGGATACACTCTACTGGATTTCTTACCGGATACTGAGTTGCTTCAGCCAATCAGCGACTGCCACGTGGATGCCCATCTTGTACCCACAATCTTGTACCCACGTGTCCCGTAATCCCCGTAGCGTAAACAGCGTCCCATCATCAGTGTCCCGCGTCCCATCATCAGTGTCCCGTCAACACAGGAATGATTGCGGTCCCACTGAGTGAAGGTCATACCGGTATCCTACCGGTATACGGCAGCTGCCCGAGGCGCCTTCTTGACAACAGATCCATCGCCTGCTGTGCGAGATTCTGGCGGCTGCCAACGACACGGGACCCGAGCTCATGATCCGCGAAGACAACCAGTCGTGCATCAAGATGACCAAGAACCCGGTGAACCACGGCCGCGCCAAGCACATCGACATCAAGTACCACCACATCCGTGACGAAGTGAAACGCGGTGAAGTGAAGCTCGAGTATTGCGAGACTTCTGTGATGCTGGCGGACATCATGACCAAGGCGCTTGCGGGACCACGCCACACGGAGCTGACGGCGGCTCTCGGCATTCATGGGACTTCGCATTGAGGGGGCGTATTGAGGGTATGGAGGGTTACCGGTTTGGTATCGGTTGTTGACCGTGAACCGGTTAACCCGAACCGGTCCAATCCGAACCCACGCCGATTACGCCACCGACGATTACGCCACTGTCGATTACGCCACCTGTGGGTACAAGACTGTAGGTACAAGATGGGCTTCGACGTGGCGCTCTCTCATTGGCTGAAGTAACTCAGTATCCAGTAAGGAATCAAGTAGTGTGTATCCAGTAGGTCTAGAGTAGCGAGAAGGCTAGCGAGCTAAAGACCTCAATCAATCACTTTCGAATCTTCGTTCTACCCCTCAAGTGGTTTCCAGTCTCCGCTCCGGTCTCGCCCAGAGTGCTGCCCTCCTTCTGCTCCGTCAAGCTTCGGTGTCCAAGATCCATACCTTCCATCAAAGAGCTACCCCGAATGCAGGATGCTGTGGAGGAATCCGGAGTGTCAGCCCAAGGAGTGGATCCTGGAAGCCAAGACGCCAGAGACGATGGAGGCGCCTTGAATGCTGGTCCTCCTGGTGCAGAGTGGACACAGACGCTTACGAACGAGGTGTACCGTGTGATGGATAATATGGGTTGGAGACCACCTGGACACGCGCCTCATGGCAATCCCGTGCCGAACTCAGGACGTCGCGAGAACCCGAACTGGGACAAGTATTGCGAGAAGTGCCACAAGTGGGGACATCCTGAGGAGAACTGCTGGAAGGACATCAAGTGTGACCGCTGTCAAGAATTGGGACACCCGACTCACATGTGCCGCGCGCAACCATGCGACAACTGCGGCAAGCTGCATCAAGGAAAGCCGTGTGAAGATTGGAAAGCGTTGGAAGACCTGAAGAAGCTCGCTCGCCAAGGCGCACTCAAGGACCTGCCAAGCCACATCCTGGATAAACTCCTGGATGGCGAGGCCAGTACTGGGAAGCCGTTAAACCTCTAAGCCCGCTGGATGGGGATCCAGTACGCGTCGGGCAGAGGAAGGCCCCAGAATTGTGTGTCCTAGTGTTTGTAGGCCCAGAGCTGAGAAGAAGATCCCAAGATAACCAACAATGCATGACAACTTTGGCTCAAGATCCGACTTTACACCCTAGCCAACCGAATCCAGACTACACGGATCCTGATACCACTGATGAAATCGTGGAGTACAGGCTTTATCCTGGACAACGGTATGGTTGGTGGGAAGAACACAGTCTGGAGTCAAAGAAGCGTGATGTAGTGATGGTGCACGGTGCAGTGAACGACTATCGGACGAAGATTCTCCTGGATACCGGGGCGACCGTGAGCATTGTGAGTCTTGACTTAGCGCGTAAGTTAGGACTCAAGCTCCGGACGCACAAACAAACGAAGGTGTCTGGAATGGGAGGAGTGCCGACGTACATTTCTGCTAGTGCCCAGGTGAAGATTACTCTCGGTCCGAGAGTGGTGTACATCTTGGATGTCTGGATTGCGAATATCGGTGAAGGGATTGATGTGCTTCTTGGAGTTGGCTTCATGTATGCGGCTGGGATTCGGATCAGTGTTCGAGAAGGACTAGTCACGCTTCCTGACGAAGAAATAATCGTGATGTGCGGGTGGTCGACGCAACGGCAATTGGGTGTGGATTTACCAATACATGCTCAACGTTACATGTACTTACGCCCTGGTGAAGATTCAGTTGTACGTATCCAGTATGGTCAGGCTAACCCACAATCTACGATTGTGTGGGCTGGACGTGGTGATCAATGGGTAACGCAGATTATCTACGCTGCGAAATCCTGGCCTATTGCTGTGCGAGTGGTAAATGTTTCGACCAAAATACTCTGGATCGACGACAAGATGCCTTTAGCCAGGATTGTGGAGTACGGGTCCTTTCCACAAGCCGGTCGATTTGTGCGGCCTGGATCTCCAGCGTATCGTGAGTGGCAAAGTCTCATTCAGGAAATTGTTTCGTCGCGGGATGCCAAGATTCGTGCTAAACGTCTGGCCGAAATCCGGGAAGCGTTTGACTCGCCGTACCCCTCCAAAGTACAAGTGGCCAACAAAGTTGCTGACGCGACCGAAGGATGGTTCGAACAGAGTGCAGATGGTGAGGTTACACCCTGAGTCAGGCACGCGTCGAGTGCGTTTCACCCGGGACGCCGCTACCCAAACTGAAGACGACATTGTTCTCATGCGCAGTGTTGGAGTGGAGGCCAGTGACCTCGTTGATGGTTCCAGTGACGGCATTATGGAGGCCGTGCCCTGTGGTGAGAATGACCCAGAATGCACGACATCAGAAGTCGCAATGGATGATGAAAACTTGGATCACGGTTCAAAAGGTTGCAACAACCTAGATGCTAGAGACTCCCTGGATTTGCCGGTGGCAGTCATGACTGGTACGCCTATGGACAAGCTCAAGAAGGAGTATGACCGCTGTATGCGAGTTACTGTTGAAGAGCTTGACTTAGAGCCAGCAGTTTATATGCGCGAAGGCAGCGAAATCCTGTCTGATGGAAGGTATGGATCTTGACACCGAAGCTTGACGGAGCGGAAGGAGGGCAGCACTCTGGGCGAGACCGGAGCGGAGACTGGAAACCACTTGAGGGGTAGAATGAAGATTCGAAAGTGATTGATTGAGGTCTTTAGCTCGCTAGCCTTCTCGCTACTCTAGACCTACTGGATACACACTACTTGATTCCTTACTGGATACTGAGTTACTTCAGCCAATGAGAGAGCGCCACGTCGAAGCCCATCTTGTACCTACAGTCTTGTACCCACAGGTGGCGTAATCGACCGTGGCGTAATCGTCGGTGGCGTAATCGGCGTGGGTTCGGATTGGACCGGTTCGGGTTAACCGGTTCACGGTCAACAACCGATACCAAACCGGTAACCCTCCATACCCTCAATACGCCCCCTCAATGCGAAGTCCCATGAATGCCGAGAGCCGCCGTCAGCTCCGTGTGGCGTGGTCCCGCAAGCGCCTTGGTCATGATGTCCGCCAGCATCACAGAAGTCTCGCAATACTCGAGCTTCACTTCACCGCGTTTCACTTCGTCGCGGATGTGGTGGTACTTGATGTCGATGTGCTTGGCGCGGCCGTGGTTCACCGGGTTCTTGGTCATCTTGATGCACGACTGGTTGTCTTCGCGGATCATGAGCTCGGGTCCCGTGTCGTTGGCAGCCGCCAGAATCTCGCACAGCAGGCGATGGATCCACTTGCCTTCTTGGATAGCCAGACTGAGCGCGATGTACCCCGCTTCGCTCGTGGACAGCGACACACTTGACTGCTTCTTGCTTCCCCAGCTCACAGGCGCACTCATGAGCATGAACGCGTAGCCTGAAGTGGACTTGCGGTCCGCGAGGTCGCCGGCCCAGTCCGCGTCCGAGTAGCCACGAAAGTCGATCTTGTCACCCGGCTTGAAGCAGATGCCATGCGTCTTGGTGCCTTGCAGGTAGCGAAAGATGCGCTTGACCGCAACCCAGTGTTCCTCTTGGGGGTTCTCCATGAAGCGCGACACATAGCCAACGGCGTACGCGATGTCCGGGCGCGTGGCGGTCATCAGGTGCATCAGCGCACCAACAGCTTCGCGAAACGGAGCGTTCACCTTGGTCGCCGCGTCTCTTGGAACCAGTCGAGTGCTCATGTCCACCGGACTCACCACTGCCTTGCACTCGTCCATGGCGAAGCGTTTCAGGATGTCGTCCACGTAGCGACGCTGGCACATGGTCACGCTGCCGTCCGGGCCGTCCACCAGCTCGATCCCAAGAACAAACGCGCACTTGCCGCTGTCGGTCATCTCGAAGCGCGTCTTCAGGTCCGTCTTCGTGCGCGAGATCAGCTCAGGCGAACTCCCGGTAATCAGCACGTCGTCCACGTACACCAGCACGAGCACGCACTGACCGTCCACCACCTTGATGTAGAGGCACGGATCGAAGGCCGACACTTGGAAGCCGATAGAGCACATGAACTCGTCGAAGGTCTCGTTCCACACGCGCGAAGCTTGCTTGAGACCGTAGATGGCCTTCACCAGTTCCAGGCAGTCAAAGCCACCATCCAGTTCGACGCCTTCGGGAACCACGCAGAACACCACCTCCTTCATGACCCCGTACAGGAACGCTGTCACGACGTCGAGTTGGTCGAGGGGCCAGCCGAAGTACTTGGCGATCGCGATGATCATGCGCAGCGTCACGTACTTGACCACGGGCGAGAACGTCTCCGTGTAGTCGATGCCGTACTTCTGCTTGAAGCCCTTGGCCACGAGGCGCGCCTTGTACTTCTCGATCGAGCCGTCCGCTTTGCGCTTGATCTTGAACACCCACTTGGTGCCGATGGCGCGCTGGCCGCTGGGCAACTTGGCAGCTCGAAACACACCACGCAGTCGCATCGACTTGAGCTCCGCGCGGATCGCCTTGCGCCAGTGCACTTGATCCGGACCGTTCACAGCCTCTTGGAACGTCGTCGGCTCCGATAGATCGGCTGCTGTTTCCACAGCGTTGGCACTGGCACGCCAAAACACTGGAGGCGTCGAGTCGTCGTCTTCATCTTGGTCCCCAGACTTTTCTTCTTCGTCGGGTTCGGCTCGGCGCGACGAGGATACGTCCGGCGCACTTGCTTCTTCTAAGCCAGCCCGGTGGCGAACGGGGCGCGATCTTCTGGCAGTGTCGTCGTCGCCACTCGGTCGGTTCTTGCGCTTCCCCGCCTGCTTGAAGCTCGTTTGGCGCGGTCCATCGTTGTCGTCCAGGTCCAGCGCGTCCAGGTCCAGCGCAGCATCATTGACGTCTTCATCCGAAGTATGCGCCGAAAGTCCAAAGGCCGACTCATCGAAGTTGACATCGCGACTGACAACCACCTGCCCCGCCTCGATGTCATAAAGTCGATACGCCTTGGACACTTCTTCGTAGCCGAGGAACAACCCGGCGCGAGCCTTGGGGTCCCATTTGCGCCGCTTTTCCTTCGGCGTCAGGATGTACGTCTGGCATCCGAACACACGCATGTGCTTGACACTTGGCTTGGACTTGTACACGATCTCGAATGGAGTCTTGTGCTCCACCTTGGGTGACGGCAGGCGGTTCTTCACGTAGATGGCCGTCATGGCCGCCTCAGCCCAGAAACACTTGTCCAACTTGGCGTGATGCAGCATGCTGCGGCCGATCGTGACGATGGTCCGGATGGCGCGTTCTGCCGTGCCGTTGGTCTGGTGCGCGTACGTGTTGTCAAGAAGGCGCCTCGGGCAGCTGCCGTATACCGGTAGGATACCGGTATGACCTTCACTCAGTGGGACCGCAATCATTCCTGTGTTGACGGGACGCTGATGATGGGACGCGGGACACTGATGATGGGACGCTGTTTACGCTACGGGGATTACGGGACACGTGGGTACAAGATTGTGGGTACAAGATGGGCATCCACGTGGCAGTCGCTGATTGGCTGAAGCAACTCAGTATCCGGTAAGGAATCCAGTAGAGTGTATCCAGTAGAGAATCCAGTAGGCTTAGAGGTAGCAAGGGAGTTTGCGAACTAAGGACCTAAATCAATCACTTTGCATTTTGCGATCAACCGACCAAAGCCTTTTGGTTATGAGCCCAAGCCCCGTCTTCCCTGCCCAAGACCCCGACTACGCCTTCGCCATGGACGCCACCCCGACCACGACCGCCCGCATCAACAAGTTCAACGGAACCAACTTCCACACGTGGAAGTTCAAGATGCAGATGGTGCTCGAGGAGCGCGAACTGTGGGAAGTGACGAGTGGGGAAGTGAAGCTGGAGCACTGCACGACCACGGCGGATCAAGCGACGTTCAAGAGGAAGTCGCGTAAGGCGCTGGCGATCATCTGTCTCGCGATGGAGGACTCGCAGCTGCCGCTGGTTCGCTCGGCCAAGGACGCGCATGATGCATGGTCAAGACTGGAAGGACACTTCGAGAAGAAGAGTTTGGCCAACAAGCTCTTTCTTCGTCGGCGTTTCTTCACGACGATGATGGACGAAGGTGATGATGTGCTGGAGCACATCAACAAGCTCAAGACGCTGGCGGAGCAGCTCGACGCGGTTGGCGCTCCGGTCAGCGAGGACGACTTGGTGATCACGCTTCTGGGCAGTCTGAGCGAGTCGTACCAGTTCCTGATCACGGCGTTGGAGTCGAGAGCCGACTCGCTGTCGTGGGAACTCGTGACGTCTCGGCTGCTGCATGAGGACATGAAGCGCAAGGAACAAGGTGGCGGCGGCGTCGACGGAGCCGCGCACGGCCAAGGTCAAGCGTTCATGGTCAACAACAACAAGCGCAAGGGCCGACCGGTGAAGAAGACCGGCGCGTGCCACAACTGCGGCAAACAAGGACATTGGATCGCGGAGTGTCCCTCGCGGGTCCAGAACGACGCTGAGCGATATCGGTCGCAGCGTGCGAACGTCGCGCAGGACGAAGAAGATCCTGGCGACTACCTTTTCTCGGTTGGTCGTACGAGCAGTACCGCCAAGCCGAGTGACATGTGGCTGGTCGACTCGGGTGCGACGCAGCACATGACGAGTTCCAAGAAGTACATGAGGAACTACAAGACGATGGCTCCGGTGGACGTGCATCTCGCGGACGACGGAGTGGTTCAGGCGGTGGGGACCGGCGACATTGTCATGTCGATGAAGACGCCGCGCGGCATGAAGAAGGGTGTGCTCACGAATGTGTGGCATATCCCGAAGCTGTCGCGCAACCTGTTTTCGGTCGGCCGCTTCACCAAGGACGTCGGGCCAGTGACCTTCGAGAGCGACGGGTGCTTCGCGGACAACAAGGGTCTCAAGTGGCAGCTCGGCGCTCGTGAGGGCAAAGGGCTGTTCAAGCTGTGCATGACTCCGATGATGCCTGACGAGGCCAATGCGGCAAGTTCGAAGGATCGCCAAGGGGACACCACGTCGTACCTCTGGCACCTCCGACTTGGTCACATTGGCCATGGCGGTCTAGACGCCATCGTCAAGAAGAGCTACGGTGTTGGCATCGACATGACGTCGGTGAAGCAGTGGGAGCTGTGCGACGGGTGTGCACTCGGCAAGCAAACGCGAGTGAGCTACATGAAGTCGTCCCCGAACCGTGCCAAGCACGTGCTGGAGGTGGTTCACAGCGATGTGTGCGGCCCCATGCAGACACCAACGTTTGGGGGTAAGCGCTACTTCGTCACGTTCATCGATGACAAGTCGCACTTCTGCGTCGTGTACTTGCTGAGGAACAAGTCCGAGGTGGCTGCCAAGTTCGCGGAGTTTGTGGCGTTTTGCTGAAACTCAGACCGGCAAGCGCGTGCAGACACTCCGGAGCGACAACGGTGGCGAGTACACTTCCGGCGCGATGGCCAAGTTCTGTGCGGACCGCGGTATCGTGCAGAAGTTCACTCCGCCGTACACGCCTCAGCTGAACGGAGTGGCCGAGCGGATGAACCGGACGTTGGTGGAATGTGTTGTCAAGAAGGCGCCTCGGGCAGCTGCCGTATACCGGTAGGATACCGGTATGACCTTCACTCAGTGGGACCGCAATCATTCCTGTGTTGACGGGACGCTGATGATGGGACGCGGGACACTGATGATGGGACGCTGTTTACGCTACGGGGATTACGGGACACGTGGGTACAAGATTGTGGGTACAAGATGGGCATCCACGTGGCAGTCGCTGACTGGCTGAAGCAACTCAGTATCCGGTAAGGAATCCAGTAGAGTGTATCCAGTAGAGAATCCAGTAGGCTTAGAGGTAGCAAAGGAGTTCGCGAACTAAGGACCTAAATCAATCACTTTGCATTTTGCGATCAACCGACCAAGCCTTTTGGTTATGAGCCCAAGCCCCGTCTTCCCTGCCCAAGACCCCGACTACGCCTTCGCCATGGACGCCACCCCGACCACGACCGCCCGCATCAACAAGTTCAACGGAACCAACTTCCACACGTGGAAGTTCAAGATGCAGATGGTGCTCGAGGAGCGCGAACTGTGGGAAGTGACGAGTGGGGAAGTGAAGCTGGAGCACTGCACGACCACGGCGGATCAAGCGACGTTCAAGAGGAAGTCGCGTAAGGCGCTGGCGATCATCTGTCTCGCGATGGAGGACTCGCAGCTGCCGCTGGTTCGCTCGGCCAAGGACGCGCATGATGCATGGTCAAGACTGGAAGGACACTTCGAGAAGAAGAGTTTGGCCAACAAGCTCTTTCTTCGTCGGCGTTTCTTCACGACGATGATGGACGAAGGTGATGATGTGCTGGAGCACATCAACAAGCTCAAGACGCTGGCGGAGCAGCTCGACGCGGTTGGCGCTCCGGTCAGCGAGGACGACTTGGTGATCACGCTTCTGGGCAGTCTGAGCGAGTCGTACCAGTTCCTGATCACGGCGTTGGAGTCGAGAGCCGACTCGCTGTCGTGGGAACTCGTGACGTCTCGGCTGCTGCATGAGGACATGAAGCGCAAGGAACAAGGTGGCGGCGGCGTCGACGGAGCCGCGCACGGCCAAGGTCAAGCGTTCATGACGAGAGACAACAAGCGCAAGGGCCGACCGGTGAAGAAGACCGGCGCGTGCCACAACTGCGGCAAACAAGGACATTGGATCGCGGAGTGTCCCTCGCGGGTCCAGAACGACGCTGAGCGATATCGGTCGCAGCGTGCGAACGTCGCGCAGGACGAAGAAGATCCTGGCGACTACCTTTTCTCGGTTGGTCGTACGAGCAGTACCGCCAAGCCGAGTGACATGTGGCTGGTCGACTCGGGTGCGACGCAGCACATGACGAGTTCCAAGACGTACATGAGGAACTACAAGAAGATGGCTCCGGTGGACGTGCATCTCGCGGACGACGGAGTGGTTCAGGCGAAAAGGCTTTGGTCGGTTGATAGCAAAATGCAAAGTGATTGATTTAGGTCCTTAGTTCGCAAACTCCCTTGCTACCTCTAAGCCTACTGGATTCTCTACTGGATACACTCTACTGGATTCCTTACCGGATACTGAGTTGCTTCAGCCAATCAGCGACTGCCGCGTGGATGCCCATCTTGTACCCACAATCTTGTACCCACGTGTCCCGTAATCCCCGTAGCGTAAACAGCGTCCCATCATCAGTGTCCCGCGTCCCATCATCAGCGTCCCGTCAACACAGGAATGATTGCGGTACCACTGAGTGAAGGTCATACCGGTATCCTACCGGTATACGGCAGCTGCCCGAGGCGCCTTCTTGACAACACTCCCACTCGACTCGACAGCGATTGCACCTTGGATCCCGAGCTTGCTCCGAAGAACTTGGAACTGCACTGCAGTGATCGCCTTCGTCATCATGTCCGCCAGCATGTCCGTTGTCGAAATATACTGCAGCACCACTTGACCGTCTTCCACCTTCTCGCGCACGAAGTGGTAGCGAATGTCGATGTGCTTGGTGCGCTTGTGGAACTGCGGGTTCTTGGCCAACGCGATGGAGCCTTGGTTGTCCTCGTAGATCTTGACCGCTTCATCGCTTGCCATCTCGCCGAGCTCGCACAGGAACACCTTGAGCCACACTGCCTCTTGTGTCGCCTCCGATAGCGCCATGTACTCTGCTTCCGTTGAAGACAGTGCCACCGTCCGCTGCTTCTTGCTCCTCCAGCTGATGCATCCGCCGTTCATCATGAACGCGTAGCCACTTGTACTCCGTCGAGATTCGATGTCGCCGGCCCAGTCCGCATCCGAATAGCCGCACATACCAAGGCTGTCTTCTCGTGAGAACTCAAGTCCATGCGTAGGCGTCGCTTGGAGGTACCGCAGCACACGCTTGAGGGCTTGCCAATGCGTCGGACACGGGTCGGCAGAGAACTGGCTCAGCACTCCCACTGCAGCAGCCAGGTCCGGACGCGTTGCCACCATCAAGTACATGAGAGCGCCGACGGCACTCCGATACGGCACGTTCTTCATCGTGTCTTCATGCTGGCAGCCACCCTCACACATGTTCTTGGTCAGCTTGAGTCCGGGGTCTTGCGGCGTCTTCACAGGCTTGCTGTCTTGCATGCCGAACTTGGTCAGGATGGACTTCAGAAACTTGGTCTGCCGCACCGTCACTTTTCCGGAGTCGCGGTCGTTCTTGATCTCCATCCCGAGGAAGTACTCCAGCTCGCCGAGGTCCGTCATCTCAAACCGCTTGCTCAACGCGTGCTTGGTCGATTCCAACAGCTCGTCGTTGCTGCTGGCGAGGATCAGGTCGTCAACGTACAGCGCCACGAAGATCATGTCTTGGCCGTCACGCTTCAGGTAGACGCAGTGGTCGGACTCGCACTTCTTGAACCCCAGCTTGAGCATGAAGTCGTCGATGGTCTGGTTCCACATGCGCGGCGACTGCTTCAGTCCGTACAGCGACCGCTTGAGCTTGCACACGTGGTCCGGGTGGTCTTCGTCCACATAGCCATCGGGCTGTGCCATGTAGATGTCTATTGAGGGTATTGAGGGTTACCGGTTTGGTATCGGTTGTTGACCGTGAACCGGTTAACCCGAACCGGTCCAATCCGAACCCACGCCGATTACGCCACCGACGATTACGCCACCTGTGGGTACAAGATTGTAGGTACAAGATGGGCTTCGACGTGGCGCTCTCTCATTGGCTGAAGTAACTCAGTATCCAGTAAAGAATCAAGTAGTGTGTATCCAGTAGGTCTAGAGTAGCGAGAAGGCTAGCGAGCTAAAGACCTCAATCAATCACTTTCGAATCTTCGTTCTACCCCTCAAGTGGTTTCCAGTCTCCGCTCCGGTCTCGCCCAGAGTGCTGCCCTCCCTCCGCTCCGTCAAGCTTCACGGTGTCAAGATCCATACCTTCCATCAGGTTATGAGCCCAAGCACCATGTCCTCTGCCCACGACGCCTCCACCAAGGTCTCCATCGACAAGTTCAACGGAGACAACTACGCGACGTGGAACCGCTACATGCGTGGCGTGTTCCTGACCAAGTCGGTGTGGCATGTCGTGAACCGAGAGACGACGCCGAGCTTCACGGACTCGCGGCCCAAGGACGAGTACGTCAAGTCGAGCAACATCGCGTTCGGACTGATGTTGCTCCACATGGACGCGGACTACCACCATGTGGTCGACGACTGCGAGGAAGCGTGGGTTGCGTGGACGCGCCTGAAGACGCTGTACGGTGGTTCGCAGAAGGCTGGTCGCATCTACCTGAAGCGCCAACTCTTCAGCATGGAGATGTCGGAAGGCGGGAACGTGTTGCATCACTGCAACGAGGTCCTCAACATCAGCGCCAAGCTCAGCAGCATCGGCGCCAAGATGGAGGACGAGGACGTGGCGATCTGCCTGTTGCGCAGTCTCCCCAAGAGCTACGAGAACGTCGTGCTGAACTTGGAGATGAGCAGCGCTGAGCTGCGATCGCAAGACGTCGTGAAGGTGCTGACGAATGAGCACATCAAGCGGCAAGGCGAGAAGACGGCGACGGTGAAGACGGAGGACGCGGCCAAGGCGTTCAACACCGACCGAGAGTCTCGCCAGTGCACGTACTGCGGGAAATTGGGGCACACCATCGACAAGTGCTGGACCAAGCAGAAGGACGAGAATCGGGGCCCAAGACGCGGCGGCAATGGCAATGGCCGTGGACGCGGGGCCAACAATGCCCAGTGGAGGAACGACGACGCCAGCTACGACTACGGCTACGGCTACGATCGAGTGGCGTTCGCGGTCTCACTGGAGTGTGGCATTTCGACGGGCAAGGATATGCTCGGCATGTGGGCGGTCGACAGCGGCGCAACGCACCACATCTGCAACGACAAGGCCAAGTTCGCCCATCTGATTGAGCGAAACGAGGGCGAACTTTCGGTGGCCGACGGCAACAAGGCGGCCATCATGGGTGTGGGGACCATCGTGGAACGAGTGGTTCTGCCCAACGGCGACGAGCGCGACATCGAGATCAAGAACGCGCTGTACGTGCCGAGCATGAGCAAGAATCTGCTCTCCGTGCCACAGATCAACAAGAGTGGTCTGTTCCAAGTCGTGTTCGACGGCACCCAGATGCGCGTTGCGCACAAGGCCTCCAAGCAAGTGGTGGCGGCGGCGAACCTCGTGGATGGCCTCTACTGGCTCCAGACGCCTCAGCGATCGGCGAATGCAGCGACCAGTGGGAAGACGGTCGACCTGCACGCGCGTATGGGTCACGCTCCGGTGGAGGTGCTTCGCAAGATGGTCGACAACGACATGATCAAGGACGCGAAGGCACCTTCCAAGTCGAGTGGACCAAGCGTGTGTCGCGGCTGCCAGCAAGGGAAAATGGTCCAGAAGCCGTTCCCAAGCAACCGTGACAAGCGTCGCTACGACACGTTCGAGCTGCTCCACTTCGACATCTGCGGCCCCATGGAAGAAGAGTCACTGGGTGGCAGCAAGTATCTGCTGCTGATCGTGGACGAAGCCAGCGGATGCATGAAGGGGTTCTGCCTGCGTGCCAAGTCGGAGAGCGAAGACTGCATCAAGACGTACGTCACGAAGGTGCAGACGCAGTTCGGCAAGAAGGTCAAGTTTGTGCGGCACGACGGAGCTCGTGAGTTCGCGACCAACTCGCTCAAGGCCTTCTACGAAGTCGAAGGCATCGAGCAGCAAACCACGGTTCCGTACGCGCACCAGACCAACGGCACGGCAGAACGCGCCATCCGGACCATCGTCACGATCGGCCGCAGCATGCTGCATCACGCCAAGTTGGACAAGTGTTTCTGGGCTGAGGCGGCCATGACGGCCATCTACGTGAAGAACCGCCTGCCGTCACCCAAGGTGGAGCACAAGACTCCATTCGAGATCGTGTACAAGTCCAAGCCAAGTGTCAAGCACATGCGTGTGTTCGGATGCCAGACGTACATCCTGACGCCGAAGGAAAAGCGGCGCAAATGGGACCCCAAGGCTCGCGCCGGGTTGTTCCTCGGCTACGAAGAAGTGTCCAAGGCGTATCGACTTTATGACATCGAGGCGGGGCAGGTGGTTGTCAGTCGCGATGTCAACTTCGATGAGTCGGCCTTTGGACTTTCGGCGCATACTTCGGGTGAAGACGTCGATGATGCTGCACTGGACCTGGACGCGCTGGACCTGGACGACAACGATGGACCGCGCCAAGTGAGCTTCAAGCAGGCGGGGAAGCGCAAGAGCCGACCGAGTGGCGACGACGACACTGCCAGAAGATCGCGCCCCGTTCGCCACCGGGCTGGCTTAGAAGAAGCAAGTGCGCCGGACGTATCCTCCTCGCGCCGAGCTGAACCCGACGAAGAAGAAAAGTCTGGGGACCAAGATGAAGACGACGACTCGACGCCTCCAGTGTTTTGGCGTGCCAGTGCCAACGCTGTGGAAACAGCAGCCGATCTATCGGAGCCGACGACGTTCCAAGAGGCTGTGAACGGTCCGGATCAAGTGCACTGGCGCAAGGCGATCCGCGCGGAGCTCAAGTCGATGCGACTGCGTGGTGTGTTTCGAGCTGCCAAGTTGCCCAGCGGCCAGCGCGCCATCGGCACCAAGTGGGTGTTCAAGATCAAGCGCAAAGCGGACGGCTCGATCGAGAAGTACAAGGCGCGCCTCGTGGCCAAGGGCTTCAAGCAGAAGTACGGCATCGACTACACGGAGACGTTCTCGCCCGTGGTCAAGTACGTGACGCTGCGCATGATCATCGCGATCGCCAAGTACTTCGGCTGGCCCCTCGACCAACTCGACGTCGTGACAGCGTTCCTGTACGGGGTCATGAAGGAGGTGGTGTTCTGCGTGGTTCCCGAAGGCGTCGAACTGGATGGTGGCTTCGATTGCCTGGAAAAGGCTTGGTCGCTTGATGGCAAAATGCAAAGTGATTGATTTAGGTCCTTAGTTCGCAAACTCCCTTGCTACCTCTAAGCCTACTGGATTCTCTACTGGATACACTCTACTGGATTCCTTACCGGATACTGAGTTGCTTCAGCCAATCAGCGACTGCCACGTGGATGCCCATCTTGTACCCACAATCTTGTACCCACAATCTTGTACCCACATGTCCCGTAATCCCCGTAGCGTAAACAGCGTCCCATCATCAGTGTCCCGCGTCCCATCATCAGCGTCCCGTCAACACAGGAATGATTGCGGTCCCACTGAGTGAAGGTCATACCGGTATCCTACCGGTGTACGGCAGCTGCCCGAGGCGCCTTCTTGACAACACTCCCACTCGACTCGACAGCGATTGCACCTTGGATCCCGAGCTTGCTCCGAAGCACACTGAACTGCACTGCAGTGATCGCCTTCGTCATCATGTCCGCCAGCATGTCCGTTGTCGACACATACTGCAGCACCACTTGACCGTCTTCCACCTTCTCGCGCACGAAGTGGTAGCGAATGTCGATGTGCTTGGTGCGCTTGTGGAACTGCGGGTTCTTGGCCAACGCGATGGAGCCTTGGTTGTCCTCGTAGATCTTGACCGCTTCATCGCTTGCCATCTCGCCGAGCTCGCACAGGAACACCTTGAGCCACACTGCCTCTTGTGTCGCCTCCGATAGCGCCATGTACTCTGCTTCCGTTGAAGACAGCGCCACCGTCCGCTGCTTCTTGCTCCTCCAGCTGATGCATCCGCCGTTCATCATGAACGCGTAGCCACTTGTACTCCGTCTTGACTCGATGTCGCCGGCCCAGTCCGCATCCGAATATCCGCACATACCAAGGCTGTCTTCCCGTGAGAACTCGAGTCCATGCGTAGGCGTCGCTTGGAGGTACCGCAGCACACGCTTGAGGGCTTGCCAATGCGTCGGACACGGGTCGGCAGAGAACTGGCTCAGCACTCCCACTGCAGCAGCCAGGTCCGGACGCGTTGCCACCATCAAGTACATGAGAGCACCGACGGCACTCCGATACGGCACGTTCTTCATCGTGTCTTCATGCTGGCAGCCACCCTCACACATGTTCTTGGTCAGCTTGAGTCCGGGGTCTTGCGGCGTCTTCACAGGCTTGCTGTCTTGCATGCCGAACTTGGTCAGGATGGACTTGAGAAACTTGGTCTGCCGCACCGTCACTTTTCCGGAGTCGCGGTCGTTCTTGATCTCCATCCCGAGGAAGTACTCCAGCTCGCCGAGGTCCGTCATCTCAAACCGCTTGCTCAACGCGTGCTTGGTCGATTCCAACAGCTCGTCGTTGCTGCTAGCGAGGACCAAGTCGTCAACGTACAGCGCCACGAAGATCATGTCTTGGCCGTCACGCTTCAGGTAGACGCAGTGGTCCGACTCGCACTTCTTGAACCCCAGCTTGAGCATGAAGTCGTCGATGGTCTGGTTCCACATGCGCGGCGACTGCTTCAGTCCGTACAGCGACCGCTTGAGCTTGCACACGTGGTCCGGGTGGTCTTCGTCCACATAGCCATCCGGCTGTGCCATGTAGATGTCTTCGTCCAGCACACCGTTGAGGAACGCAGTCTTGACATCCATCTGGTGCAGCTTGAGACCATACTTGGCAGCCAGACTCAGTACGATCCGGATGGACGTGAACTTGGCCACTGGTGCGAAGGTCTCGTCGTAGTCGATGCCGTACTTCTGCGAAAACCCCTTGGCCACCAGTCGCGCCTTGAACCGCTCAATCTCTCCAGCTTGGTTCTCCTTCACGCGAAACACCCATCTGCAGCCGATCGCCTTGCGTCCCTTCGGCAGTGGTACGACATCCCACGTGTCGTTCTTGAGCAGCGAGTCACACTCCGAGTCGCACGCCTCCTTCCACTTGACTGCGTCGCTGGATTCCATCGCCGACTTGAACGTGGTCGGCATTTCTCCCACTGAATCCACGACGTACGCAGCTTCGAAGTCTTGACTTTCTTGAGCCGCAGCAGACATCTCGTCCAGAGTCTGGTGTCGACTCTGCGACGCATACCGCTTGGCACTTGGAACCTCCGTGGCTTCCTCCAGTGACTGCGTCCGCGGGTGTCGCTTGTTGCCGGGCCCGAAGTCTTCGTCCCGCGCAGCTTCCTCTTCTTCCTCTTCTTCGTTGTCGTCTTCATCCGACTGCGACGAATCTTAATCCGTCGTCTCTTCATCTTGAATGACCACCACCTCCCTCTGATGGTAGTCACGTCTCCCACTGTCGAAGACGTCTTCCATGAACTGCGCGTCGCGGCTCACCAGCACGCGACTGCTCTCCAGTTCTTCGAATCGATACGCTTTCTCGTGCTCCGAGTACCCCAGGAACCGACAGCGCACCGACCGAGCGTCGAACTTGGTGCGCTTCGCCTTCGGCACGTGCACATACGCGTGGCAACCGAACACTTTCAGGTTGGCCAGCAGCGGTTTCTTGCCAGTCCAAACTTGGTGCGGAGACTTGTCGTGGCTGATGGCGCGTGTCGGACACCGATTACGGAGGAACGTAGCTGTCATCACCGCTTCGCCCCAATACGTCTTGGGCAATCCGGCATGTTCCAGCATGCAGCGCGCACACTCCACCAACGTCCGGTTCATCCGCTCGGCCACTCCGTTCAGCTGAGGCGTGTACGGCGGAGTGAACTTCTGCACGATACCGCGGTCCGCACAGAACTTGGCCATCGCGCCGGAAGTGTACTCGCCACCGTTGTCGCTCCGGAGTGTCTGCACGCGCTTGCCGGTCTGAGTTTCAGCAAACGCCACAAACTCCGCGAACTTGGCAGCCACCTCGGACTTGTTCCTCAGCAAATACACGACGCAGAAGTGCGACTTGTCGTCGATGAACGTGACGAAGTAGCGCTTGCCCCCAAACGTTGGCGTCTGCATGGGGCCGCACACATCGCTGTGAACCACCTCCAGCACGTGCTTGGCACGGTTCGGCGACGACTTCATGTAGCTCACTCGCGTTTGCTTGCCGAGTGCACACCCGTCGCACAGCTCCCACTGCTTCACCGACGTCATGTCGATGCCAACACCGTAGCTCTTCTTGACGATGGCGTCTAGACCGCCATGGCCAATGTGACCAAGTCGGAGGTGCCAGAGGTACGACGTGGTGTCCCCTTGGCGATCCTTCGAACTTGCCGCATTGGCCTCGTCAGGCATCATCGGAGTCATGCACAGCTTGAACAGCCCTTTGCCCTCACGAGCGCCGAGCTGCCACTTGAGACCCTTGTTGTCCGCGAAGCACCCGTCGCTCTCGAAGGTCACTGGCCCGACGTCCTTGGTGAAGCGGCCGACCGAAAACAGGTTGCGCGACAGCTTCGGGATATGCCACACATTCGTGAGCACACCCTTCTTCTGTTGTCAAGAAGGCGTCTCGGGCAGCTGCCGTATACCGGTAGGATACCGGTATGACCTTCACTCAGTGGGACCGCAATCATTCCTGTGTTGACGGGACGCTGATGATGGGACGCGGGACACTGATGATGGGACGCTGTTTACGCTACGGGGATTACGGGACACGTGGGTACAAGATTGTGGGTACAAGATGGGCATCCACGCGGCAGTCGCTGATTGGCTGAAGCAACTCAGTATCCGGTAAGGAATCCAGTAGAGTGTATCCAGTAGAGAATCCAGTAGGCTTAGAGGTAGCAAGGGAGTTTGCGAACTAAGGACCTAAATCAATCACTTTGCATTTTGCGATCAACCGACCAAGCCTTTTGGTTATGAGCCCAAGCCCCGTCTTCCCTGCCCAAGACCCCGACTACGCCTTCGCCATGGACGCCACCCCGACCACGACCGCCCGCATCAACAAGTTCAACGGAACCAACTTCCACACGTGGAAGTTCAAGATGCAGATGGTGCTCGAGGAGCGCGAACTGTGGGAAGTGACGAGTGGGGAAGTGAAGCTGGAGCACTGCACGACCACGGCGGATCAAGCGACGTTCAAGAGGAAGTCGCGTAAGGCGCTGGCGATCATCTGTCTCGCGATGGAGGACTCGCAGCTGCCGCTGGTTCGCTCGGCCAAGGACGCGCATGATGCATGGTCAAGACTGGAAGGACACTTCGAGAAGAAGAGTTTGGCCAACAAGCTCTTTCTTCGTCGGCGTTTCTTCACGACGATGATGGACGAAGGTGATGATGTGCTGGAGCACATCAACAAGCTCAAGACGCTGGCGGAGCAGCTCGACGCGGTTGGCGCTCCGGTCAGCGAGGACGACTTGGTGATCACGCTTCTGGGCAGTCTGAGCGAGTCGTACCAGTTCCTGATCACGGCGTTGGAGTCGAGAGCCGACTCGCTGTCGTGGGAACTCGTGACGTCTCGGCTGCTGCATGAGGACATGAAGCGCAAGGAACAAGGTGGCGGCGGCGTCGACGGAGCCGCGCACGGCCAAGGTCAAGCGTTCATGACGAGAGACAACAAGCGCAAGGGCCGACCGGTGAAGAAGACCGGGGCGTGCCACAACTGCGGCAAACAAGGACATTGGATCGCGGAGTGTCCCTCGCGGGTCCAGAACGACGCTGAGCGATATCGGTCGCAGCGTGCGAACGTCGCGCAGGACGAAGAAGATCCTGGCGACTACCTTTTCTCGGTTGGTCGTACGAGCAGTACCGCCAAGCCGAGTGACATGTGGCTGGTCGACTCGGGTGCGACGCAGCACATGACGAGTTCCAACAAGTACATGAGGAACTACAAGAAGATGGCTCCGGTGGACGTGCATCTCGCGGACGACGGAGTGGTTCAGGCGGTGGGGACCGGCGACATTGTCATGTCGATGAAGACGCCGCGCGGCATGAAGAAGGGTGTGCTCACGAATGTGTGGCATATCCCGAAGCTGTCGCGCAACCTGTTTTAAAAGGCTTGGTCGCTTGATGGCAAAATGCAAAGTGATTGATTTAGGTCCTTAGTTCGCAAACTCCCTTGCTACCTCTAAGCCTACTGGATTCTCTACTGGATACACTCTACTGGATTCCTTACCGGATACTGAGTTGCTTCAGCCAATCAGCGACTGCCACGTGGATGTCCATCTTGTACCCACAATCTTGTACCCACGTGTCCCGTAATCCCCGTAGCGTAAACAGCGTCCCATCATCAGTGTCCCGCGTCCCATCATCAGTGTCCCGTCAACACAGGAATGATTGCGGTCCCACTGAGTGAAGGTCATACCGGTATCCTACCGGTATCCCGCAGCTGCCCGAGGCGCCTTCTTGACAACACTCCCACTCGACTCGACAGCGATTGCACCTTGGATCCCGAGCTTGCTCCGAAGCACACTGAACTGCACCGCAGTGATCGCCTTCGTCATCATGTCCGCCAGCATGTCCGTTGTCGAAACATACTGCAGCACCACTTGACCGTCTTCCACCTTCTCGCGCACGAAGTGGTAGCGAATGTCGATGTGCTTGGTGCGCTTGTGGAACTGCGGGTTCTTGGCCAACGCGATGGAGCCTTGGTTGTCCTCGTAGATCTTGACCGCTTCATCGCTTGCCATCTCGCCGAGCTCGCACAGGAACACCTTGAGCCACACTGCCTCTTGTGTCGCCTCCGATAGCGCCATGTACTCTGCTTCCGTTGAAGACAGTGCCACCGTCCGCTGCTTCTTGCTCCTCCAGCTGATGCATCCGCCGTTCATCATGAACGCGTAGCCACTTGTACTCCGTCGAGATTCGATGTCGCCGGCCCAGTCCGCATCCGAATAGCCGCACATACCAAGGCTGTCTTCCCGTGAGAACTCGAGTCCATGCGTAGGCGTCGCTTGGAGGTACCGCAGCACACGCTTGAGGGCTTGCCAATGCGTCGGACACGGGTCGGCAGAGAACTGGCTCAGCACTCCCACTGCAGCAGCCAGGTCCGGACGCGTTGCCACCATCAAGTACATGAGAGCACCGACGGCACTCCGATACGGCACGTTCTTCATCGTGTCTTCATGCTGGCAGCCACCCTCACACATGTTCTTGGTCAGCTTGAGTCCGGGGTCTTGCGGCGTCTTCACAGGCTTGCTGTCTTGCATGCCGAACTTGGTCAGGATGGACTTGAGAAACTTGGTCTGCCGCACCGTCACTTTTCCGGAGTCGCGGTCGTTCTTGATCTCCATCCCGAGGAAGTACTCCAGCTCGCCGAGGTCCGTCATCTCAAACCGCTTGCTTAACGCCTGCTTGGTCGATTCCAACAGCTCGTCGTTGCTGCTAGCGAGGACCAAGTCGTCGACGTAGAGCGCCACGAAGATCATGTCTTGGCCGTCACGCTTGAGGTAGACGCAGTGGTCGGACTCGCACTTCTTGAACCCCAGCTTGAGCATGAAGTCGTCGATGGTCTGGTTCCACATGCGCGGCGACTGCTTCAGTCCGTACAGCGACCGCTTGAGCTTGCACACGTGGTCCGGGTGGTCTTCGTCCACATAGCCATCCGGCTGTGCCATGTAGATGTCTTCGTCCAGCACACCGTTGAGAAAAGCAGTCTTGACATCCATCTGGTGCAGCTTGAGACCATACTTGGCAGCCAGACTCAGTACGATCCGGATGGACGTGAACTTGGCCACGGGTGCGAAGGTCTCGTCGTAGTCGATGCCGTACTTCTGCGAAAACCCCTTGGCCACCAGTCGCGCCTTGAACCGCTCAATCTCTCCAGCTTGGTTCTCCTTCACGCGAAACACCCATCTGCAGCCGATCGCCTTGCGTCCCTTCGGCAGTGGTACGACATCCCACGTGTCGTTCTTGAGCAGCGAGTCACACTCCGAGTCGCACGCCTCCTTCCACTTGACTGCGTCGCTGGATTCCATCGCCGACTTGAACGTGGTCGGCATTTCTCCCACTGAATCCACGACGTACGCAGCTTCGAAGTCTTGACTTTCTTGAGCCGCAGCAGACATCTCGTCCAGCGTCTGGTGTCGACTCTGCGACGCATACCGCTTGGCACTTGGAACCTCCGTGACTTCCTCCAGTGACTGCGTCCGCGGGTGTCGCTTGTTGCCGGGCCCGAAGTCTTCGTCCCGCGCAGCTTCCTCTTCTTCCTCTTCTTCGTTGTCGTCTTCATCCGACTGCGACGAATCTTGATCCGTCGTCTCTTCATCTTGAATGACCACCACCTCCCTCTGATGGTAGTCACGTCTCCCACTGTCGAAGACGTCTTCCATGAACTGCGCGTCGCGGCTCACCAGCACGCGACTGCTCTCCAGTTCTTCGAATCGATACGCTTTCTCGTGCTCCGAGTACCCCAGGAACCGACAGCGCACCGACCGAGCGTCGAACTTGGTGCGTTTCGCCTTCGGCACGTGCACATACGCGTGGCAACCGAAAACTTTCAGGTTGGCCAGCAGCGGTTTCTTGCCAGTCCAGACTTGGTGCGGAGACTTGTCGTGGCTGATGGCGCGTGTCGGACACCGATTACGGAGGAACGTAGCCGTCATCACCGCTTCACCCCAATACGTCTTGGGCAATCCGGCATGTTCCAGCATGCAGCGCGCACACTCCACCAACGTCCGGTTCATCCGCTCGGCCACTCCGTTCAGCTGAGGCGTGTACGGCGGAGTGAACTTCTGCACGATACCACGGTCCGCACAGAACTTGGCCATCGCACCGGAAGTGTACTCGCCACCGTTGTCGCTCCGGAGTGTCTGCACGCGCTTGCCGGTCTGAGTTTCAGCAAACGCCACAAACTCCGCGAACTTGGCAGCCACCTCGGACTTGTTCCTCAGCAAATACACGACGCAGAAGTGCGACTTGTCGTCGATGAACGTGACGAAGTAGCGCTTGCCCCCAAACGTTGGCGTCTGCATGGGGCCGCACACATCGCTGTGAACCACCTCCAGCACGTGCTTGGCACGGTTCGGCGACGACTTCATGTAGCTCACTCGCGTTTGCTTGCCGAGTGCACACCCGTCGCACAGCTCCCACTGCTTCACCGACGTCATGTCGATGCCAACACCGTAGCTCTTCTTGACGATGGCGTCTAGACCGCCATGGCCAATGTGACCAAGTCGGAGGTGCCAGAGGTACGACGTGGTGTCCCCTTGGCGATCCTTCGAACTTGCCGCATTGGCCTCGTCAGGCATTATCGGAGTCATGCACAGCTTGAACAGCCCTTTGCCCTCACGAGCGCCGAGCTGCCACTTGAGACCCTTGTTGTCCGCGAAGCACCCGTCGCTCTCGAAGGTCACTGGCCCGACGTCCTTGGTGAAGCGGCCGACCGAAAACAGGTTGCGCGACAGCTTCGGGATATGCCACACATTCGTGAGCACACCCTTCTTCATGCCGCGCGGCGTCTTCATCGACATGACAATGTCGCCGGTCCCCACCGCCTGAACCACACCGTCGTCCGCGAGATGCACGTCCACCGGAGCCATCTTCTTGTAGTTCCTCATGTACGTCTTGGAACTCGTCATGTGCTGCGTCGCACCCGAGTCGACCAGCCACATGTCACTCGGCTTGGCGGTACTGCTCGTACGACCAACCGAGAAAAGGTAGTCGCCAGGATCTTCTTCGTCCTGCGCGACGTTCGCACGCTGCGACCGATATCGCTCAGCGTCGTTCTGGACCCGCGAGGGACACTCCGCGATCCAATGTCCTTGTTTGCCGCAGTTGTGGCACGCCCCGGTCTTCTTCACCGGTCGGCCCTTGCGCTTGTTGTTGTTGACCATGAACGCTTGACCTTGGCCGTGCGCGGCTCCGTCGACGCCGCCACCACCTTGTTCCTTGCGCTTCATGTCCTCATGCAGCAGCCGAGACGTCACGAGTTCCCACGACAGCGAGTCGGCTCTCGACTCCAACGCCGTGATCAGGAACTGGTACGACTCGCTCAGACTGCCCAGAAGCGTGATCACCAAGTCGTCCTCGCTGACCGGAGCGCCAACCGCGTCGAGCTGCTCCGCCAGCGTCTTGAGCTTGTTGATGTGCTCCAGCACATCATCACCTTCGTCCATCATCGTCGTGAAGAAACGCCGACGAAGAAAGAGCTTGTTGGCCAAACTCTTCTTCTCGAAGTGTCCTTCCAGTCTTGACCATGCATCATGCGCGTCCTTGGCCGAGCGAACCAGCGGCAGCTGCGAGTCCTCCATCGCGAGACAGATGATCGCCAGCGCCTTACGCGACTTCCTCTTGAACGTCGCTTGATCCGCCGTGGTCGTGCAGTGCTCCAGCTTCACTTCCCCACTCGTCACTTCCCACAGTTCGCGCTCCTCGAGCACCATCTGCATCTTGAACTTCCACGTGTGGAAGTTGGTTCCGTTGAACTTGTTGATGCGGGCGGTCGCGGTCGGGGTGGCGTCCATGGCGAAGGCGTAGTCGGGGTCTTGGTCTTGGGCAGGGAAGACGGGGCTTGGGCTCATAACCAAAAGGCTTGGTCGCTTGATGGCAAAATGCAAAGTGATTGATTGAGGTCCTTAGTTCGCAAACTCCCTTGCTACCTCTAAGCCTACTGGATTCTCTACTGGATACACTCTACTGGATTCCTTACCGGATACTGAGTTGCTTCAGCCAATCAGCGACTGCCACGTGGATGTCCATCTTGTACCCACAATCTTGTACCCACGTGTCCCGTAATCCCCGTAGCGTAAACAGCGTCCCATCATCAGTGTCCCGCGTCCCATCATCAGTGTCCCGTCAACACAGGAATGATTGCGGTCCCACTGAGTGAAGGTCATACCGGTATCCTACCGGTATCCCGCAGCTGCCCGAGGCGCCTTCTTGACAACAGTTTTCGGTCGGCCGCTTCACCAAGGACGTCGGGCCAGTGACCTTCGAGAGCGACGGGTGCTTCGCGGACAACAAGGGTCTCAAGTGGCAGCTCGGCGCTCGTGAGGGCAAAGGGCTGTTCAAGCTGTGCATGACTCCGATGATGCCTGACGAGGCCAATGCGGCAAGTTCGAAGGATCGCCAAGGGGACACCACGTCGTACCTCTGGCACCTCCGACTTGGTCACATTGGCCATGGCGGTCTAGACGCCATCGTCAAGAAGAGCTACGGTGTTGGCATCGACATGACGTCGGTGAAGCAGTGGGAGCTGTGCGACGGGTGTGCACTCGGCAAGCAAACGCGAGTGAGCTACATGAAGTCGTCCCCGAACCGTGCGAAGCACGTGCTGGAGGTGGTTCACAGCGATGTGTGCGGCCCCATGCAGACGCCAACGTTTGGGGGCAAGCGCTACTTCGTCACGTTCATCGATGACAAGTCGCACTTCTGCGTCGTGTATTTGCTGAGGAACAAGTCCGAGGTGGCTGCCAAGTTCGCGGAGTTTGTGGCGTTTGCTGAAACTCAGACCGGCAAGCGCGTGCAGACACTCCGGAGCGACAACGGTGGCGAGTACACTTCCAGCGCGATGGCCAAGTTCTGTGCGGACCGCGGTATCGTGCAGAAGTTCACTCCGCCGTACACGCCTCAGTTGAATGGAGTGGCCGAGCGGATGAACCGGACGTTGGTGGAGTGTGCGCGCTGCTTGCTGGAACATGCCGGCTTGCCCAAGACGTATTGGGGTGAAGCGGTGATGACAGCTACGTTCCTCCGTAATCGGTGTCCGACACGCGCCGTCAGCCACGACAAGTCTCCGCACCAAGTTTGGACGGGAAAGAAGCCGCTACTGGCGAACCTGAAAGTTTTCGGTTGCCACGCGTATGTGCACGTGCCGAAGGCGAAGCGCACCAAGTTCGACGCTCGGTCGGTGCGCTGTCGGTTCCTGGGGTACTCGGAGCACGAGAAAGCGTATCGATTCGAAGAACTGGATAGCAGTCGCGTGCTGGTGAGCCGCGACGCGCAGTTCATGGAAGACGTCTTCGACAATGGGAGACGCGACTACCATCAGAGGGAGGTGGTGGTCATTCAAGATGAAGAGACGACGGATCAAGATTCGTCGCAGTCGGATGAAGACGACAACGAAGAAGAGGAAGAAGAGGAAGCCACGCGGGACGAAGACTTCGGGCCCGGCAACAAGCGACACCCACGGACGCAGTCACTGGAGGAAGCCACGGAGGTTCCAAGTGCCAAGCGGTATGCGTCGCAGAGTCGACACCAGACTCTGGACGAGATGTCTGCTGCGGCTCAAGAAAGTCAAGACTTCGAAGCTGCGTACGTCGTGGATTCAGTGGGAGAAATGCCGACCACGTTCAAGTCGGCGATGGAATCCAGCGACGCAGTCAAGTGGAAGGAGGCGTGCGACTCGGAGTGTGACTCGCTGCTCAAGAACGACACGTGGGATGTCGTACCACTGCCGAAGGGACGCAAGGCGATCGGCTGCAGATGGGTGTTTCGCGTGAAGGAGAACCAAGCTGGAGAGATTGAGCGGTTCAAGGCGCGACTGGTGGCCAAGGGGTTTTCGCAGAAGTACGGCATCGACTACGACGAGACCTTCGCACCAGTGGCCAAGTTCACGTCCATCCGGATCGTACTGAGTCTGGCTGCCAAGTATGGTCTCAAGCTGCACCAGATGGATGTCAAAACGGCGTTCCTCAACGGTGTGCTGGACGAAGACATTGATGGAAGGTATGGATCTTGACACCGTGAAGCTTGACGGAGCGGAGGGAGGGCAGCACTCTGGGCGAGACCGGAGCGGAGACTGGAAACCACTTGAGGGGTAGAACGAAGATTCGAAAGTGATTGATTGAGGTCTTTAGCTCGCTAGCCTTCTCGCTACTCTAGACCTACTGGATACACACTACTTGATTCTTTACTGGATACTGAGTTACTTCAGCCAATGAGAGAGCGCCACGTCGAAGCCCATCTTGTACCTACAATCTTGTACCCACAGGTGGCGTAATCGTCGGTGGCGTAATCCTTGGTGGCGTAATCGGCGTGGGTTCGGATTGGACCGGTTCGGGTTAACCGGTTCACGGTCAACAACCGATACCAAACCGGTAACCCTCAATACCCTCAATACGCCCCCTCAATGCGAAGTCCCATGAATGCCGAGAGCCGCCGTCAGCTCCGTGTGGCGTGGTCCCGCAAGCGCCTTCGTCATGATGTCCGCCAGCATCACAGAAGTCTCGCAATACTCGAGCTTCACTTCACCGCGTTTCACTTCGTCACGGATGTGGTGGTACTTGATGTCGATGTGCTTGGCGCGGCCGTGGTTCACCGGGTTCTTGGTCATCTTGATGCACGACTGGTTGTCTTCACGGATCATGAGCTCGGGTCCGGTTTCGTTGGCAGCCGCCAGAATCTCGCACAGCAGGCGATGGATCCACTTGCCCTCTTGGATAGCCAGACTGAGCGCGATGTACTCCGCTTCGCTCGTAGACAGCGACACGCTTGACTGCTTCTTGCTTCCCCAGCTCACAGGCGCACTCATCAGCATGAACACGTAGCCTGAAGTGGACTTGCGGTCCGCGAGGTCGCCGGCCCAGTCCGCGTCCGAGTAGCCACGAAAGTCGATCTGGTCGCCCGGCTTGAAGCAGATGCCATGCGTCTTGGTGCCTTGCAGGTAGCGAAAGATGCGCTTGACCGCAACCCAGTGTTCCTCTTGGGGGTTCTCCATGAAGCGCGACACATAGCCAACGGCGTACGCGATGTCCGGGCGCGTGGCGGTCATCAGGTGCATCAGCGCACCAACAGCTTCGCGAAACGGAGCGTTCACCTTGGTCGCCGCGTCGCTTGGAACCAGTCGAGTGCTCATGTCCACCGGACTCACCACAGCCTTGCACTCGTCCATGGCGAAGCGTTTCAGGATGTCGTCCACGTAGCGACGCTGGCACATGGTCACGCTGCCGTCCGGGCCGTCCACCAGCTCGATCCCAAGAACAAACGCGCACTTGCCGCTGTCGGTCATCTCGAAGCGCGTCTTCAGGTCCGTCTTCGTGCGTGCGATCAGCTCGTGTGAACTCCCGGTAATCAGCACGTCGTCCACGTACACCAGCACGAGCACGCAGTGACCGTCCACCACCTTGATGTACAGGCACGGATCGAAGGCCGACACTTGGAAGCCGATAGAGCACATGAACTCGTCGAAGGTCTCGTTCCACACGCGCGAAGCTTGCTTGAGACCGTAGATGGCCTTCACCAGTTCCAGGTGTTGTCAAGAAGGCGCCTCGGGCAGCTGCCGTACACCGGTAGGATACCGGTATGACCTTCACTCAGTGGGACCGCAATCATTCCTGTGTTGACGGGACGCTGATGATGGGACGCGGGACACTGATGATGGGACGCTGTTTACGCTACGGGGATTACGGGACACGTGGGTACAAGATTGTGGGTACAAGATGGGCATCCACGCGGCAGTCGCTGATTGGCTGAAGCAACTCAGTATCCGGTAAGGAATCCAGTAGAGTGTATCCAGTAGAGAATCCAGTAGGCTTAGAGGTAGCAAGGGAGTTTGCGAACTAAGGACCTAAATCAATCACTTTGCATTTTGCCATCAAGCGACCAAGCCTTTTGGTTATGAGCCCAAGCCCCGTCTTCCCTGCCCAAGACCCCGACTACGCCTTCGCCATGGACGCCACCCCGACCGCGACCGCCCGCATCAACAAGTTCAACGGAACCAACTTCCACACGTGGAAGTTCAAGATGCAGATGGTGCTCGAGGAGCGCGAACTGTGGGAAGTGACGAGTGGGGAAGTGAAGCTGGAGCACTGCACGACCACGGCGGATCAAGCGACGTTCAAGAGGAAGTCGCGTAAGGCGCTGGCGATCATCTGTCTCGCGATGGAGGACTCGCAGCTGCCGCTGGTTCGCTCGGCCAAGGACGCGCATGATGCATGGTCAAGACTGGAAGGACACTTCGAGAAGAAGAGTTTGGCCAACAAGTGTTGTCAAGAAGGCGCCTCGGGCAGCTGCCGTATACCGGTAGGATACCGGTATGACCTTCACTCAATGGGACCGCAATCATTCCTGTGTTGACGGGACGCTGATGATGGGACGCGGGACACTGATGATGGGACGCTGTTTACGCTACGGGGATTACGGGACACGTGGGTACAAGATTGTGGGTACAAGATGGGCATCCACGTGGCAGTCGCTGATTGGCTGAAGCAACTCAGTATCCGGTAAGGAATCCAGTAGAGTGTATCCAGTAGAGAATCCAGTAGGCTTAGAGGTAGCAAGGGAGTTTGCGAACTAAGGACCTAAATCAATCACTTTGCATTTTGCCATCAAGCGACCAAGCCTTTTGGTTATGAGCCCAAGCCCCGTCTTCCCTGCCCAAGACCCCGACTACGCCTTCGCCATGGACGCCACCCCGACCACGACCGCCCGCATCAACAAGTTCAACGGAACCAACTTCCACACGTGGAAGTTCAAGATGCAGATGGTGCTCGAGGAGCGCGAACTGTGGGAAGTGACGAGTGGGGAAGTGAAGCTGGAGCACTGCACGACCACGGCGGATCAAGCGACGTTCAAGAGGAAGTCGCGTAAGGCGCTGGCGATCATCTGTCTCGCGATGGAGGACTCGCAGCTGCCGCTGGTTCGCTCGGCCGAGGACGCGCATGATGCATGGTCAAGACTGGAAGGACACTTCGAGAAGAAGAGTTTGGCCAACAAGCTCTTTCTTCGTCGGCGTTTCTTCACGACGATGATGGACGAAGGTGATGATGTGCTGGAGCACATCAACAAGCTCAAGACGCTGGCGGAGCAGCTCGACGCGGTTGGCGCTCCGGTCAGCGAGGACGACTTGGTGATCACGCTTCTGGGCAGCCTGAGCGAGTCGTACCAGTTCCTGATCACGGCGTTGGAGTCGAGAGCCGACTCGCTGTCGTGGGAACTCGTGACGTCTCGGCTGCTGCATGAGGACATGAAGCGCAAGGAACAAGGTGGCGGCGGCGTCGACGGAGCCGCGCACGGCCAAGGTCAAGCGTTCATGGTCAACAACAACAAGCGCAAGGGCCGACCGGTGAAGAAGACCGGCGCGTGCCACAACTGCGGCAAACAAGGACATTGGATCGCGGAGTGTCCCTCGCGGGTCCAGAACGACGCTGAGCGATATCGGTCGCAGCGTGCGAACATCGCGCAGGACGAAGAAGATCCTGGCGACTACCTTTTCTCGGTTGGTCGTACGAGCAGTGCCGCCAAGCCGAGTGACATGTGGCTGGTCGACTCGGGTGCGACGCAGCACATGACGAGTTCCAAGACGTACATGAGGAACTACAAGAAGATGGCTCCGGTGGACGTGCATCTCGCGGACGACGGTGTGGTTCAGGCGGTGGGGACCGGCGACATTGTCATGTCGATGAAGACGCCGCGCGGCATGAAGAAGGGTGTGCTCACGAATGTGTGGCATATCCCGAAGCTGTCGCGCAACCTGTTTTCGGTCGGCCGCTTCACCAAGGACGTGGGGCCAGTGACCTTCGAGAGCGACGGGTGCTTCGCGGACAACAAGGGTCTCAAGTGGCAGCTCGGCGCTCGTGAGGGCAAAGGGCTGTTCAAGCTGTGCATGACTCCGATAATGCCTGACGAGGCCAATGCGGCAAGTTCGAAGGATCGCCAAGGGGACACCACGTCGTACCTCTGGCACCTCCGACTTGGTCACATTGGCCATGGCGGTCTAGACGCCATCGTCAAGAAGAGCTACGGTGTTGGCATCGACATGACGTCGGTGAAGCAGTGGGAGCTGTGCGACGGGTGTGCACTCGGCAAGCAAACGCGAGTGAGCTACATGAAGTCGTCCCCGAACCGTGCGAAGCACGTGCTGGAGGTGGTTCACAGCGATGTGTGCGGCCCCATGCAGACGCCAACGTTTGGGGGCAAGCGCTACTTCGTCACGTTCATCGATGACAAGTCGCACTTCTGCGTCGTGTATTTGCTGAGGAACAAGTCCGAGGTGGCCGCCAAGTTCGCGGAGTTTGTGGCGTTTGCTGAAACTCAGACCGGCAAGCGCGTGCAGACACTCCGGAGCGACAACGGTGGCGAGTACACTTCCGGTGCGATGGCCAAGTTCTGTGCGGACCATGGTATCGTGCAGAAGTTCACTCCGCCGTACACGCCTCAGCTGAATGGAGTGGCCGAGCGGATGAACCGGACGTTGGTGGAGTGTGCGCGCTGCATGCTGGAACATGCCGGATTGCCCAAGACGTATTGGGGTGAAGCGGTGATGACGGCTACGTTCCTCCGTAATCGGTGTCCGACACGCGCCGTCAGCCACGACAAGTCTCCGCACCAAGTTTGGACGGGCAAGAAGCCGCTGCTGGCGAACCTGAAAGTGTTCGGTTGCCACGCGTATGTGCACGTGCCGAAGGCGAAGCGCACCAAGTTCGACGCTCGGTCGGTGCGCTGTCGGTTCCTGGGGTACTCGGAGCACGAGAAAGCGTATCGATTCGAAGAACTGGAGAGCAGTCGCGTGCTGGTGAGCCGCGACGCGCAGTTCATGGAAGACGTCTTCGACAGTGGGAGACGCGACTACCATCAGAGGGAGGTGGTGGTCATTCAAGATGAAGAGACGACGGATCAAGATTCGTCGCAGTCGGATGAAGACGACAACGAAGAAGAGGAAGAAGAGGAAGCTGCGCGGGACGAAGACTTCGGGCCCGGCAACAAGCGACACCCGCGGACGCAGTCACTGGAGGAAGTCACGGAGGTTCCAAGTGCCAAGCGGTATGCGTCGCAGAGTCGACACCAGACGCTGGACGAGATGTCTGCTGCGGCTCAAGAAAGTCAAGACTTCGAAGCTGCGTACGTCGTGGATTCAGTGGGAGAAATGCCGACCACGTTCAAGTCGGCGATGGAATCCAGCGACGCAGTCAAGTGGAAGGAGGCGTGCGACTCGGAGTGTGACTCGCTGCTCAAGAACGACACGTGGGATGTCGTACCACTGCCGAAGGGACGCAAGGCGATCGGCTGCAGATGGGTGTTTCGCGTGAAGGAGAACCAAGCTGGAGAGATTGAGCGGTTCAAGGCGCGACTGGTGGCCAAGGGGTTTTCGCAGAAGTACGGCATCGACTACGACGAGACCTTCGCACCAGTGGCCAAGTTCACGTCCATCCGGATCGTACTGAGTCTGGCTGCCAAGTATGGTCTCAAGCTGCACCAGATGGATGTCAAGACTGCGTTCCTCAACGGTGTGCTGGACGAAGACATCTACATGACACAGCCGGATGGCTATGTGGACGAAGACCACCCGGACCACGTGTGCAAGCTCAAGCGGTCGCTGTACGGACTGAAGCAGTCGCCGCGCATGTGGAACCAGACCATCGACGACTTCATGCTCAAGCTGGGGTTCAAGAAGTGCGAGTCCGACCACTGCGTCTACCTGAAGCGTGACGGCCAAGACATGATCTTCGTGGCGCTGTACGTTGACGACTTGGTCCTCGCTAGCAGCAACGACGAGCTGTTGGAATCGACCAAGCACGCGTTGAGCAAGCGGTTTGAGATGACGGACCTCGGCGAGCTGGAGTACTTCCTCGGGATGGAGATCAAGAACGACCGCGACTCCGGAAAAGTGACGGTGCGGCAGACCAAGTTTCTCAAGTCCATCCTGACCAAGTTCGGCATGCAAGACAGCAAGCCTGTGAAGACGCCGCAAGACCCCGGACTCAAGCTGACCAAGAACATGTGTGAGGGTGGCTGCCAGCATGAAGACACGATGAAGAACGTGCCGTATCGGAGTGCCGTCGGTGCTCTCATGTACTTGATGGTGGCAACGCGTCCGGACCTGGCTGCTGCAGTGGGAGTGCTGAGCCAGTTCTCTGCCGACCCGTGTCCGACGCATTGGCAAGCACTCAAGCGTGTGCTGCGGTACCTCCAAGCGACGCCTACGCATGGACTCGAGTTCTCACGGGAAGACAGCCTTGGTATGTGCGGCTATTCGGATGCGGACTGGGCCGGCGACATCGAGTCAAGACGGAGCACAAGCGGCTACGCGTTCATGATGAACGGCGGATGCATCAGCTGGAGGAGCAAGAAGCAGCGGACGGTGGCACTGTCCTCAACGGAAGCCGAGTACATGGCGCTATCGGAGGCGACACAAGAAGCAGTGTGGCTCAAGGTGTTCCTGTGCGAGCTCGGCGAGATGGCAAGCGATGAAGCGGTCAAGATCTACGAGGACAACCAAGGCTCCATCGCGTTGGCCAAGAACCCGCAGTTCCACAAGCGCACCAAGCACATCGACATTCGCTACCACTTCGTGCGCGAGAAGGTGGAAGACGGTCAAGTGGTGCTGCAGTATGTTTCGACAACGGACATGCTGGCGGACATGATGACGAAGGCGATCACTGCAGTGCAGTTCAGTGTGCTTCGGAGCAAGCTCGGGATCCAAGGTGCAATCGCTGTCGAGTCGAGTGGGAGTGTTGTCAAGAAGGCGCCTCGGGCAGCTGCCGTATACCGGTAGGATACCGGTATGACCTTCACTCAGTGGGACCGCAATCATTCCTGTGTTGACGGGACGCTGATGATGGGACGCGGGACACTGATGATGGGACGCTGTTTACGCTACGGGGATTACGGGACACGTGGGTACAAGATTGTGGGTACAAGATGGGCATCCACGTGGCAGTCGCTGATTGGCTGAAGCAACTCAGTATCCGGTAAGGAATCCAGTAGAGTGTATCCAGTAGAGAATCCAGTAGGCTTAGAGGTAGCAAGGGAGTTTGCGAACTAAGGACCTAAATCAATCACTTTGCATTTTGCCATCAAGCGACCAAGCCTTTTACAAGCTCTTTCTTCGTCGGCGTTTCTTCACGACGATGATGGACGAAGGTGATGATGTGCTGGAGCACATCAACAAGCTCAAGACGCTGGCGGAGCAGCTCGACGCGGTTGGCGCTCCGGTCAGCGAGGACGACTTGGTGATCACGCTTCTGGGCAGCCTGAGCGAGTCGTACCAGTTCCTGATCACGGCGTTGGAGTCGAGAGCCGACTCGCTGTCGTGGGAACTCGTGACGTCTCGGCTGCTGCATGAGGACATGAAGCGCAAGGAACAAGGTGGCGGCGGCGTCGATGGAGCCGCGCACGGCCAAGGTCAAGCGTTCATGACGAGAGACAACAAGCGCAAGGGCCGACCGGTGAAGAAGACCGGCGCGTGCCACAACTGCGGCAAACAAGGACATTGGATCGCGGAGTGTCCCTCGCGGGTCCAGAACGACGCTGAGCGATATCGGTCGCAGCGTGCGAACGTCGCGCAGGACGAAGAAGATCCTGGCGACTACCTTTTCTCGGTTGGTCGTACGAGCAGTGCCGCCAAGCCGAGTGACATGTGGCTGGTCGACTCGGGTGCGACGCAGCACATGACGAGTTCCAAGAAGTACATGAGGAACTACAAGACGATGGCTCCGGTGGACGTGCATCTCGCGGACGACGGTGTGGTTCAGGCGGTGGGGACCGGCGACATTGTCATGTCGATGAAGACGCCGCGCGGCATGAAGAAGGGTGTATTGAGGATATGGAGGGTTACCGGTTTGGTATCGGTTGTTGACCGTGAACCGGTTAACCCGAACCGGTCCAATCCGAACCCACGCCGATTACGCCACCAAGGATTACGCCACTGTCGATTACGCCACCTGTGGGTACAAGATTGTAGGTACAAGATGGGCTTCGACGTGGCGCTCTCTCATTGGCTGAAGTAACTCAGTATCCAGTAAAGAATCAAGTAGTGTGTATCCAGTAGGTCTAGAGTAGCGAGAAGGCTAGCGAGCTAAAGACCTCAATCAATCACTTTCGAATCTTCGTTCTACCCCTCAAGTGGTTTCCTGTCTCCGCTCCGGTCTCGCCCAGAGTGCTGCCCTCCCTCCGCTCCGTCAAGCTTCACGGTGTCCAAGATCCATACCTTCCATCAGGTTATGAGCCCAAGCACCATGTCCTCTGCCCACGACGCCTCCACCAAGGTCTCCATCGACAAGTTCAACGGAGACAACTACGCGACGTGGAACCGCTACATGCGTGGCGTGTTCCTGACCAAGTCGGTGTGGCATGTCGTGAACCGAGAGACGACGCCGAGCTTCACGGACTCGCGGCCCAAGGACGAGTACGTCAAGTCGAGCAACATCGCGTTCGGACTGATGTTGCTCCACATGGACGCGGACTACCACCATGTGGTCGACGACTGCGAGGAAGCGTGGGTTGCGTGGACGCGCCTGAAGACGCTGTACGGTGGTTCGCAGAAGGCTGGTCGCATCTACCTGAAGCGCCAACTCTTCAGCATGGAGATGTCGGAAGGCGGGAACGTGTTGCATCACTGCAACGAGGTCCTCAACATCAGCGCCAAGCTCAGCAGCATCGGCGCCAAGATGGAGGACGAGGACGTGGCGATCTGCCTGTTGCGCAGTCTCCCCAAGAGCTACGAGAACGTCGTGCTGAACTTGGAGATGAGCAGCGCTGAGCTGCGATCGCAAGACGTCGTGAAGGTGCTGACGAATGAGCACATCAAGCGTCAAGGCGAGAAGACGGCGACGGTGAAGACGGAGGACGCGGCCAAGGCGTTCAACACCGACCGAGAGTCTCGCCAGTGCACGTACTGCGGGAAATTGGGGCACACGATCGACAAGTGCTGGACCAAGCAGAAGGACGAGAATCGGGGCCCAAGACGCGGCGGCAATAGCAACGGCAATGGCCGTGGACGCGGGGCCAACAATGCCCAGTGGAGGAACGACGACGCCAGCTACGACTACGGCTACGGCTATGATCGAGTGGCGTTCGCGGTCTCACTGGAGTGTGGCATTTCGACGGGCAAGGATATGCTCGGCATGTGGGCGGTCGACAGCGGCGCAACGCACCACATCTGCAACGACAAGGCCAAGTTCGCCCATTTGATTGAGCGAAACGAGGGCGAACTTTCGGTGGCCGACGGCAACAAGGCGGCCATCATGGGTGTGGGGACCATCGTGGAACGAGTGGTTTTGCCCAACGGCGACGAGCGCGACATCGAGATCAAGAACGCGCTGTACGTGCCGAGCATGAGCAAGAATCTGCTCTCCGTGCCACAGATCAACAAGAGTGGTCTGTTTCAAGTCGTGTTCGACGGCGCCCAGATGCGCGTTGCGCACAAGGCCTCTAAGCAAGTGGTGGCGGCGGCGAACCTCGTGGATGGCCTCTACTGGCTCCAGACGCCTCAGCGAGCGGCGAATGCAGCGACCAGTGGCAAGACGGTCGACCTACACGCGCGTATGGGTCACGCTCCGGTGGAGGTACTTCGCAAGATGGTCGACAACGACATGATCAAGGACGCGAAGGCACCTTCCAAGTCGAGTGGACCAAGCGTGTGTCGCGGCTGTCAGCAAGGGAAAATGGTCCAGAAGCCGTTCCCAAGCAACCGTGACAAGCGTCGCTACGACACGTTCGAGCTGCTCCACTTCGACATCTGCGGCCCCATGGAAGAAGAGTCTCTGGGTGGCAGCAAGTATCTGCTGCTGATCGTGGACGAAGCCAGCGGATGCATGAAGGGGTTCTGCCTGTTGTCAAGAAGGCGCCTCGGGCAGCTGCCGTATACCGGTAGGATACCGGTATGACCTTCACTCAGTGGGACCGCAATCATTCCTGTGTTGACGGGACGCTGATGATGGGACGCGGGACACTGATGATGGGACGCTGTTTACGCTACGGGGATTACGGGACACGTGGGTACAAGATTGTGGGTACAAGATGGGATCCACGTGGCAGTCGCTGATTGGCTGAAGCAACTCAGTATCCGGTAAGGAATCCAGTAGAGTGTATCCAGTAGAGAATCCAGTAGGCTTAGAGGTAGCAAGGGAGTTTGCGAACTAAGGACCTAAATCAATCACTTTGCATTTTGCCATCAACCGACCAAAGCCTTTTGGTTATGAGCCCAAGCCCCGTCTTCCCTGCCCAAGACCCCGACTACGCCTTCGCCATGGACGCCACCCCGACCACGACCGCCCGCATCAACAAGTTCAACGGAACCAACTTCCACACGTGGAAGTTCAAGATGCAGATGGTGCTCGAGGAGCGCGAACTGTGGGAAGTGACGAGTGGGGAAGTGAAGCTGGAGCACTGCACGACCACGGCGGATCAAGCGACGTTCAAGAGGAAGTCGCGTAAGGCGCTGGCGATCATCTGTCTCGCGATGGAGGACTCGCAGCTGCCGCTGGTTCGCTCGGCCAAGGACGCGCATGATGCATGGTCAAGACTGGAAGGACACTTCGAGAAGAAGAGTTTGGCCAACAAGCTCTTTCTTCGTCGGCGTTTCTTCACGACGATGATGGACGAAGGTGATGATGTGCTGGAGCACATCAACAAGCTCAAGACGCTGGCGGAGCAGCTCGACGCGGTTGGCGCTCCGGTCAGCGAGGACGACTTGGTGATCACGCTTCTGGGCAGTCTGAGCGAGTCGTACCAGTTCCTGATCACGGCGTTGGAGTCGAGAGCCGACTCGCTGTCGTGGGAACTCGTGACGTCTCGGCTGCTGCATGAGGACATGAAGCGCAAGGAACAAGGTGGCGGCGGCGTCGACGGAGCCGCGCACGGCCAAGGTCAAGCGTTCATGGTCAACAACAACAAGCGCAAGGGCCGACCGGTGAAGAAGACCGGCGCGTGCCACAACTGCGGCAAACAAGGACATTGGATCGCGGAGTGTCCCTCGCGGGTCCACAACGACGCTGAGCGATATCGGTCGCAGCGTGCGAACGTCGCGCAGGACGAAGAAGATCCTGGCGACTACCTTTTCTCGGTTGGTCGTACGAGCAGTACCGCCAAGCCGAGTGACATGTGGCTGGTCGACTCGGGTGCGACGCAGCACATGACGAGTTCCAAGACGTACATGAGGAACTACAAGAAGATGGCTCCGGTGGACGTGCATCTCGCGGACGACGGTGTGGTTCAGGCGGTGGGGACCGGCGACATTGTCATGTCGATGAAGACGCCGCGCGGCATGAAGAAGGGTGTGCTCACGAATGTGTGGCATATCCCGAAGCTGTCGCGCAACCTGTTTTCGGTCGGCCGCTTCACCAAGGACGTGGGGCCAGTGACCTTCGAGAGCGACGGGTGCTTCGCGGACAACAAGGGTCTCAAGTGGCAGCTCGGCGCTCGTGAGGGCAAAGGGCTGTTCAAGCTGTGCATGACTCCGATGATGCCTGACGAGGCCAATGCGGCAAGTTCGAAGGATCGCCAAGGGGACACCACGTCGTACCTCTGGCACCTCCGACTTGGTCACATTGGCCATGGCGGTCTAGACGCCATCGTCAAGAAGAGCTACGGTGTTGGCATCGACATGACGTCGGTGAAGCAGTGGGAGCTGTGCGACGGGTGTGCACTCGGCAAGCAAACGCGAGTGAGCTACATGAAGTCGTCCCCGAACCGTGCCAAGCACGTGCTGGAGGTGGTTCACAGCGATGTGTGCGGCCCCATGCAGACGCCAACGTTTGGGGGCAAGCGCTACTTCGTCACGTTCATCGACGACAAGTCGCACTTCTGCGTCGTGTACTTGCTGAGGAACAAGTCCGAGGTGGCTGCCAAGTTCGCGGAGTTTGTGGCGTTTGCTGAAACTCAGACCGGCAAGCGCGTGCAGACACTCCGGAGCGACAACGGTGGCGAGTACACTTCCGGTGCGATGGCCAAGTTCTGCGCGGACCGCGGTATCGTGCAGAAGTTCACTCCGCCGTACACGCCTCAGCTGAACGGAGTGGCCGAGCGGATGAACCGGACGTTGGTGGAGTGTGCGCGCTGCATGCTGGAACATGCCGGATTGCCCAAGACGTATTGGGGCGAAGCGGTGATGACAGCTACGTTCCTCCGTAATCGGTGTCCGACACGCGCCGTCAGCCACGACAAGTCTCCGCACCAAGTCTGGACTGGCAAGAAGCCGCTGCTGGCCAATCTCAAGGTGTTCGGTTGCCACGCGTATGTGCATGTGCCGAAGGCGAAGCGCACCAAGTTCGACGCTCGGTCGGTGCGCTGTCGGTTCCTGGGGTACTCGGAGCACGAGAAAGCGTATCGATTCGAAGAACTGGAGAGCAGTCGCGTGCTGGTGAGCCGCGACGCGCAGTTCATGGAGGACGTCTTCGACAGTGGGAGGCGTGACTACCATCAGAGGGAGGTGGTGGTCATTCAAGATGAAGAGACGACGGATCAAGATTCGTCGCAGTCGGATGAAGACGACAACGAAGAAGAGGAAGAAGAGGAAGCTGCGCGGGACGAAGACTTCGGGCCCGGCAACAAGCGACACCCGCGGACGCAGTCACTGGAGGAAGTCACGGAGGTTCCAAGTGCCAAGCGGTATGCGTCGCAGAGTCGACACCAGACTCTGGACGAGATGTCTGCTGCGGCTCAAGAAAGTCAAGACTTCGAAGCTGCGTACGTCGTGGATTCAGTGGGAGAAATGCCGACCACGTTCAAGTCGGCGATGGAATCCAGCGACGCAGTCAAGTGGAAGGAGGCGTGCGACTCGGAGTGTGACTCGCTGCTCAAGAACGACACGTGGGATGTCGTACCACTGCCGAAGGGACGCAAGGCGATCGGCTGCAGATGGGTGTTTCGCGTGAAGGAGAACCAAGCTGGAGAGATTGAGCGGTTCAAGGCGCGACTGGTGGCCAAGGGGTTTTCGCAGAAGTACGGCATCGACTACGACGAGACCTTCGCACCAGTGGCCAAGTTCACGTCCATCCGGATCGTACTGAGTCTGGCTGCCAAGTATGGTCTCAAGCTGCACCAGATGGATGTCAAGACTGCGTTCCTCAACGGTGTGCTGGACGAAGACATCTACATGGCACAGCCGGATGGCTATGTGGACGAAGACCACCCGGACCACGTGTGCAAGCTCAAGCGGTCGCTGTACGGACTGAAGCAGTCGCCGCGCATGTGGAACCAGACCATCGACGACTTCATGCTCAAGCTGGGGTTCAAGAAGTGCGAGTCCGACCACTGCATCTACCTGAAGCGTGACGGCCAAGACATGATCTTCGTGGCGCTCTACGTTGACGACTTGGTCCTCGCTAGCAGCAGCGACAAGATGCTCCTCGACACCAAGCAGGCGCTCAGTCACCGCTTCGAGATGACGGACATGGGTCAGCTCAAGTACTTCCTCGGGATGGAGATCGAGCAAGACGTGGTGACTGGGAAGATGTCGATGCGGCAGACCAAGTTCGCCAAAGACATCCTGCAGAAGTTCAGCATGGACAAGAGCAACCCTGTCAAGACGCCACAGGATCCGGGTCTCAAGCTGACGAAGGCCATGTGCGAGGGCGGCTGCAAGCACGACGAGACCATGGTCAACGTGCCATACCGGAACGCGGTGGGATGCCTCATGTACCTCATGGTAGTCACTCGTCCGGACCTGGCAGCTGCAGTGGGAGTGCTGAGCCAGTTTGCAGCGGACCCGTGCCCGACGCACTGGCAGGCGCTCAAGAGGGTGTTCAGGTACATTCAAGGCACCAAGACGCACGGCATCGAATTTCAAGCAAGCTGCAACGATGGACTTCAAGGCTATTCGGATGCGGACTGGGCCGGCGACATCGAGTCAAGACGGAGCACAAGCGGCTACGCGTTCATGATGAACGGCGGATGCATCAGCTGGAGGAGCAAGAAGCAGCGGACGGTGGCGCTGTCTTCGACGGAAGCCGAGTACATGGCGCTATCGGAGGCGACACAAGAGGCAGTGTGGCTCAAGGTGTTCCTGTGCGAGCTCGGCGAGATGGCAAGCGATGAAGCGGTCAAGATCTACGAGGACAACCAAGGCTCCATCGCGTTGGCCAAGAACCCGCAGTTCCACAAGCGCACCAAGCACATCGACATTCGCTACCACTTCGTGCGCGAGAAGGTGGAAGACGGTCAAGTGGTGCTGCAGTATGTTTCGACAACGGACATGCTGGCGGACATGATGACGAAGGCAATTCCTGCAACGCAGTTCAGTGTGCTTCGGAGCAAGCTCGGGATCCAAGGTGCAATCGCTGTCGAGTCGAGTGGGAGTGTTGTCAAGAAGGCGCCTCGGGCAGCTGCCGTATACCGGTAGGATACCGGTATGACCTTCACTCAGTGGGACCGCAATCATTCCTGTGTTGACGGGACGCTGATGATGGGACGCGGGACACTGATGATGGGACGCTGTTTACGCTACGGGGATTACGGGACACGTGGGTACAAGATTGTGGGTACAAGATGGGATCCACGTGGCAGTCGCTGATTGGCTGAAGCAACTCAGTATCCGGTAAGGAATCCAGTAGAGTGTATCCAGTAGAGAATCCAGTAGGCTTAGAGGTAGCAAGGGAGTTTGCGAACTAAGGACCTAAATCAATCACTTTGCATTTTGCCATCAACCGACCAAAGCCTTTTGTCGTCAACGTAGAGCGCCACGAAGATCATGTCTTGGCCGTCACGCTTCAGGTAGATGCAGTGGTCGGACTCGCACTTCTTGAACCCCAGCTTGAGCATGAAGTCGTCGATGGTCTGGTTCCACATGCGCGGCGACTGCTTCAGTCCGTACAGCGACCGCTTGAGCTTGCACACGTGGTCCGGGTGGTCTTCGTCCACATAGCCATCCGGCTGTGCCATGTAGATGTCTTCGTCCAGCACACCGTTGAGGAACGCAGTCTTGACATCCATCTGGTGCAGCTTGAGACCATACTTGGCAGCCAGACTCAGTACGATCCGGATGGACGTGAACTTGGCCACTGGTGCGAAGGTCTCGTCGTAGTCGATGCCGTACTTCTGCGAAAACCCCTTGGCCACCAGTCGCGCCTTGAACCGCTCAATCTCTCCAGCTTGGTTCTCCTTCACGCGAAACACCCATCTGCAGCCGATCGCCTTGCGTCCCTTCGGCAGTGGTACGACATCCCACGTGTCGTTCTTGAGCAGCGAGTCACACTCCGAGTCGCACGCCTCCTTCCACTTGACTGCGTCGCTGGATTCCATCGCCGACTTGAACGTGGTCGGCATTTCTCCCACTGAATCCACGACGTACGCAGCTTCGAAGTCTTGACTTTCTTGAGCCGCAGCAGACATCTCGTCCAGAGTCTGGTGTCGACTCTGCGACGCATACCGCTTGGCACTTGGAACCTCCGTGACTTCCTCCAGTGACTGCGTCCGCGGGTGTCGCTTGTTGCCGGGCCCGAAGTCTTCGTCCCGCGCAGCTTCCTCTTCTTCCTCTTCTTCGTTGTCGTCTTCATCCGACTGCGACGAATCTTGATCCGTCGTCTCTTCATCTTGAATGACCACCACCTCCCTCTGATGGTAGTCACGCCTCCCACTGTCGAAGACGTCCTCCATGAACTGCGCGTCGCGGCTCACCAGCACGCGACTGCTCTCCAGTTCTTCGAATCGATACGCTTTCTCGTGCTCCGAGTACCCCAGGAACCGACAGCGCACCGACCGAGCGTCGAACTTGGTGCGCTTCGCCTTCGGCACATGCACATACGCGTGGCAACCGAACACCTTGAGATTGGCCAGCAGCGGCTTCTTGCCAGTCCAGACTTGGTGCGGAGACTTGTCGTGGCTGACGGCGCGTGTCGGACACCGATTACGGAGGAACGTAGCTGTCATCACCGCTTCGCCCCAATACGTCTTGGGCAATCCGGCATGTTCCAGCATGCAGCGCGCACACTCCACCAACGTCCGGTTCATCCGCTCGGCCACTCCGTTCAGCTGAGGCGTGTACGGCGGAGTGAACTTCTGCACGATACCGCGGTCCGCGCAGAACTTGGCCATCGCACCGGAAGTGTACTCGCCACCGTTGTCGCTCCGGAGTGTCTGCACGCGCTTGCCGGTCTGAGTTTCAGCAAACGCCACAAACTCCGCGAACTTGGCAGCCACCTCGGACTTGTTCCTCAGCAAGTACACGACGCAGAAGTGCGACTTGTCGTCAATGAACGTGACGAAGTAGCGCTTGCCCCCAAACGTTGGCGTCTGCATGGGGCCGCACACATCGCTGTGAACCACCTCCAGCACGTGCTTCGCACGGTTCGGGGACGACTTCATGTAGCTCACTCGCGTTTGCTTGCCGAGTGCACACCCGTCGCACAGCTCCCACTGCTTCACCGACGTCATGTCGATGCCAACACCGTAGCTCTTCTTGACGATGGCGTCTAGACCGCCATGGCCAATGTGACCAAGTCGGAGGTGCCAGAGGTACGACGTGGTGTCCCCTTGGCGATCCTTCGAACTTGCCGCATTGGCCTCGTCAGGCATCATCGGAGTCATGCACAGCTTGAACAGCCCTTTGCCCTCACGAGCGCCGAGCTGCCACTTGAGACCCTTGTTGTCCGCGAAGCACCCGTCGCTCTCGAAGGTCACTGGCCCGACGTCCTTGGTGAAGCGGCCGACCGAAAACAGGTTGCGCGACAGCTTCGGGATATGCCACACATTCGTGAGCACACCCTTCTTCATGCCGCGCGGCGTCTTCATCGACATGACAATGTCGCCGGTCCCCACCGCCTGAACCACACCGTCGTCCGCGAGATGCACGTCCACCGGAGCCATCGTCTTGTAGTTCCTCATGTACGTCTTGGAACTCGTCATGTGCTGCGTCGCACCCGAGTCGACGAGCCACATGTCACTCGGCTTGGCGGTACTGCTCGTACGACCAACCGAGAAAAGGTAGTCGCCAGGATCTTCTTCGTCCTGCGCGACGTTCGCACGCTGCGACCGATATCGCTCAGCGTCGTTGTGGACCCGCGAGGGACACTCCGCGATCCAATGTCCTTGTTTGCCGCAGTTGTGGCACGCGCCGGTCTTCTTCACCGGTCGGCCCTTGCGCTTGTTGTTGTTGACCATGAACGCTTGACCTTGGCCGTGCGCGGCTCCGTCGACGCCGCCGCCACCTTGTTCCTTGCGCTTCATGTCCTCATGCAGCAGCCGAGACGTCACGAGTTCCCACGACAGCGAGTCGGCTCTCGACTCCAACGCCGTGATCAGGAACTGGTACGACTCGCTCAGACTGCCCAGAAGCGTGATCACCAAGTCGTCCTCGCTGACCGGAGCGCCAACCGCGTCGAGCTGCTCCGCCAGCGTCTTGAGCTTGTTGATGTGCTCCAGCACATCATCACCTTCGTCCATCATCGTGGTGAAGAAACGCCGACGAAGAAAGAGCTTGTTGGCCAAACTCTTCTTCTCGAAGTGTCCTTCCAGTCTTGACCATGCATCATGCGCGTCCTTGGCCGAGCGAACCAGCGGCAGCTGCGAGTCCTCCATCGCGAGACAGATGATCGCCAGCGCCTTACGCGACTTCCTCTTGAACGTCGCTTGATCCGCCGTGGTCGTGCAGTGCTCCAGCTTCACTTCCCCACTCGTCACTTCCCACAGTTCGCGCTCCTCGAGCACCATCTGCATCTTGAACTTCCACGTGTGGAAGTTGGTTCCGTTGAACTTGTTGATGCGGGCGGTCGTGGTCGGGGTGGCGTCCATGGCGAAGGCGTAGTCGGGGTCTTGGGCAGGGAAGACGGGGCTTGGGCTCATAACCAAAAGGCTTTGGTCGGTTGATGGCAAAATGCAAAGTGATTGATTTAGGTCCTTAGTTCGCAAACTCCCTTGCTACCTCTAAGCCTACTGGATTCTCTACTGGATACACTCTACTGGATTCCTTACCGGATACTGAGTTGCTTCAGCCAATCAGCGACTGCCACGTGGATCCCATCTTGTACCCACAATCTTGTACCCACGTGTCCCGTAATCCCCGTAGCGTAAACAGCGTCCCATCATCAGTGTCCCGCGTCCCATCATCAGCGTCCCGTCAACACAGGAATGATTGCGGTCCCACTGAGTGAAGGTCATACCGGTATCCTACCGGTATACGGCAGCTGCCCGAGGCGCCTTCTTGACAACAACGACTTGGTCCTCGCTAGCAGCAGCGACAAGATGCTCCTCGACACCAAGCAGGCGCTCAGTCACCGCTTCGAGATGACGGACATGGGTCAGCTCAAGTACTTCCTCGGGATGGAGATCGAGCAAGACGTGGTGACTGGGAAGATGTCGATGCGGCAGACCAAGTTCGCCAAAGACATCCTGCAGAAGTTCAGCATGGACAAGAGCAACCCTGTCAAGACGCCACAGGATCCGGGTCTCAAGCTGACGAAGGCCATGTGCGAGGGCGGCTGCAAGCACGACGAGACCATGGTCAACGTGCCATACCGGAACGCGGTGGGATGCCTCATGTACCTCATGGTAGGCACTCGTCCGGACCTGGCAGCTGCAGTGGGAGTGCTGAGCCAGTTTGCAGCGGACCCGTGCCCGACGCACTGGCAGGCGCTCAAGAGGGTGTTCAGGTACATTCAAGGCACCAAGACGCACGGCATCGAATTTCAAGCAAGCTGCAACGATGGACTTCAAGGCTATTCGGATGCGGACTGGGCCGGCGACATCGAGTCAAGACGGAGCACAAGCGGCTACGCGTTCATGATGAACGGCGGATGCATCAGCTGGAGGAGCAAGAAGCAGCGGACGGTGGCGCTGTCTTCGACGGAAGCCGAGTACATGGCGCTATCGGAGGCGACACAAGAGGCAGTGTGGCTCAAGGTGTTCCTGTGCGAGCTCGGCGAGATGGCAAGCGATGAAGCGGTCAAGATCTACGAGGACAACCAAGGCTCCATCGCGTTGGCCAAGAACCCGCAGTTCCACAAGCGCACCAAGCACATCGACATTCGCTACCACTTCGTGCGCGAGAAGGTGGAAGACGGTCAAGTGGTGCTGCAGTATGTTTCGACAACGGACATGCTGGCGGACATGATGACGAAGGCAATTCCTGCAACGCAGTTCAGTGTGCTTCGGAGCAAGCTCGGGATCCAAGGTGCAATCGCTGTCGAGTCGAGTGGGAGTGTTGTCAAGAAGGCGCCTCGGGCAGCTGCCGTATACCGGTAGGATACCGGTATGACCTTCACTCAGTGGGACCGCAATCATTCCTGTGTTGACGGGACGCTGATGATGGGACGCGGGACACTGATGATGGGACGCTGTTTACGCTACGGGGATTACGGGACACGTGGGTACAAGATTGTGGGTACAAGATGGGATCCACGTGGCAGTCGCTGATTGGCTGAAGCAACTCAGTATCCGGTAAGGAATCCAGTAGAGTGTATCCAGTAGAGAATCCAGTAGGCTTAGAGGTAGCAAGGGAGTTTGCGAACTAAGGACCTAAATCAATCACTTTGCATTTTGCCATCAACCGACCAAAGCCTTTTCTGCCTGCGTGCCAAGTCGGAGAGCGAAGACTGCATCAAGACGTACGTCACGAAGGTGCAGACGCAGTTCGGCAAGAAGGTCAAGTTTGTGCGGCACGACGGAGCTCGTGAGTTCGCGACCAACTCGCTCAAGGCCTTCTACGAAGTCGAAGGCATCGAGCAGCAAACCACGGTTCCGTACGCGCACCAGACCAACGGCACGGCAGAACGCGCCATCCGGACCATCGTCACGATCGGCCGCAGCATGCTGCATCACGCCAAGTTGGACAAGTGTTTCTGGGCTGAGGCGGCCATGACGGCCATCTACGTGAAGAACCGCCTGCCGTCACCCAAGGTGGAGCACAAGACTCCGTTCGAGATCGTGTACAAGTCCAAGCCAAGTGTGAAGCACATGCGTGTGTTCGGATGCCAGACGTACATCCTGACGCCGAAGGAAAAGCGGCGCAAGTGGGACCCCAAGGCTCGCGCCGGGTTGTTCCTCGGCTACGAAGAAGTGTCCAAGGCGTATCGACTTTATGACATCGAGGCGGGGCAGGTGGTTGTCAGTCGCGATGTCAACTTCGATGAGTCGGCCTTTGGACTTTCGACGCATACTTCGGATGAAGACGTCGATGATGCTGCGCTGGACCTGGACGCGCTGGACCTGGACGACAACGATGGACCGCGCCAAACGAGCTTCAAGCAGGCGGGGAAGCGCAAGAGCCGACCGAGTGGCGACGAAGACACTGCCAGAAGATCGCGCCCCGTTCGCCACCGAGCTGGCTTAGAAGAAGCAAGTGCGCCGGACGTATCCTCGTCGCGCCGAGCTGAACCCGACGAAGAAGAAAAGTCTGGGGACCAAGATGAAGACGACGACTCGACGCCTCCAGTGTTTTGGCGTGCCAGTGCCAACGCTGTGGAAGCAGCAGCCGATCTATCGGAGCCGACGACGTTCCAAGAGGCTGTGAACGGTCCGGATCAGGTGCACTGGCGCAAGGCGATCCGCGCGGAGCTCAAGTCGATGCGACTGCGTGGTGTGTTTCGAGCTGCCAAGTTGCCCAGCGGCCAGCGCGCCATCGGCACCAAGTGGGTGTTCAAGATCAAGCGCAAAGCGGACGGCTCGATCGAGAAGTACAAGGCGCGCCTCGTGGCCAAGGGCTTCAAGCAGAAGTACGGCATCGACTACACGGAGACGTTCTCGCCCGTGGTCAAGTACGTGACGCTGCGCATGATCATCGCGATCGCCAAGTACTTCGGCTGGCCCCTCGACCAACTCGACGTCGTGACAGCGTTCCTGTACGGGGTCATGAAGGAGGTGGTGTTCTGCGTGGTTCCCGAAGGCGTCGAACTGGATGGTGGCTTTGACTGCCTGGAACTGGTGAAGGCCATCTACGGTCTCAAGCAAGCTTCGCGCGTGTGGAACGAGACCTTCGACGAGTTCATGTGCTCTATCGGCTTCCAAGTGTCGGCCTTCGACCCGTGCCTCTACACCAAGGTGGTGGACAGTCACTGCGTGCTCGTGCTGGTATACGTGGACGACGTGCTGATTACCGGGAGTTCGCCCGAGCTGATCGCGCGCACGAAGACGGACCTGAAGACGCGCTTCGAGATGACCGACAGCGGCAAGTGCGCGTTTGTTCTTGGGATCGAGCTGGTGGACGGCCCGGACGGCAGCGTGACCATGTGCCAGCGTCACTACGTGGACGACATCCTGAAACGCTTCGCCATGGACGAGTGCAAGGCCGTGGTGAGTCCGGTGGACATGAGTACTCGACTGGTTCCAAGCGACGCGGCGACCAAGGTGAACGCTCCGTTTCGCGAAGCTGTTGGTGCGCTGATGCACCTGATGACCGCCACGCGCCCGGACATCGCGTACGCCGTTGGCTATGTGTCGCGCTTCATGGAGAACCCCCAAGAGGAACACTGGGTTGCGGTCAAGCGCATCTTTCGCTACCTGCAAGGCACCAAGACGCATGGCATCTGCTTCAAGCCGGGCGACCAGATCGACTTTCGTGGCTACTCGGACGCGGACTGGGCCGGCGACCTCGCGGACCGCAAGTCCACTTCAGGCTACGCGTTCATGCTGATGAGTGCGCCTGTGAGCTGGGGAAGCAAGAAGCAGTCAAGTGTGTCGCTGTCCACGAGCGAAGCGGAGTACATCGCGCTCAGTCTGGCTATCCAAGAAGGCAAGTGGATCCATCGCCTGCTGTGCGAGATTCTGGCGGCTGCCAACGAAACGGGACCCGAGCTCATGATCCGTGAAGACAACCAGTCGTGCATCAAGATGACCAAGAACCCGGTGAACCACGGTCGCGCCAAGCACATCGACATCAAGTACCACCACATCCGCGACGAAGTGAAACGCGGTGAAGTGAAGCTCGAGTATTGCGAGACTTCTGTGATGCTGGCGGACATCATGACCAAGGCGCTTGCGGGACCACGCCACACGGAGCTGACGGCGGCTCTCGGCATTCATGGGACTTCGCATTGAGGGGGCGTATTGAGGATATGGAGGGTTACCGGTTTGGTATCGGTTGTTGACCGTGAACCGGTTAACCCGAACCGGTCCAATCCGAACCCACGCCGATTACGCCACCAAGGATTACGCCACTGTCGATTACGCCACCTGTGGGTACAAGATTGTAGGTACAAGATGGGCTTCGACGTGGCGCTCTCTCATTGGCTGAAGTAACTCAGTATCCAGTAAAGAATCAAGTAGTGTGTATCCAGTAGGTCTAGAGTAGCGAGAAGGCTAGCGAGCTAAAGACCTCAATCAATCACTTTCGAATCTTCGTTCTACCCCTCAAGTGGTTTCCTGTCTCCGCTCCGGTCTCGCCCAGAGTGCTGCCCTCCCTCCGCTCCGTCAAGCTTCACGGTGTCCAAGATCCATACCTTCCATCAGGGTGTGCTCACGAATGTGTGGCATATCCCGAAGCTGTCGCGCAACCTGTTTTCGGTCGGCCGCTTCACCAAGGACGTCGGGCCAGTGACCTTCGAGAGCGACGGGTGCTTCGCGGACAACAAGGGTCTCAAGTGGCAGCTCGGCGCTCGTGAGGGCAAAGGGCTGTTCAAGCTGTGCATGACTCCGATGATGCCTGACGAGGCCAATGCGGCAAGTTCGAAGGATCGCCAAGGGGACACCACGTCGTACCTCTGGCACCTCCGACTTGGTCACATTGGCCATGGCGGTCTAGACGCCATCGTCAAGAAGAGCTACGGTGTTGGCATCGACATGACGTCGGTGAAGCAGTGGGAGCTGTGCGACGGGTGTGCACTCGGCAAGCAAACGCGAGTGAGCTACATGAAGTCGTCCCCGAACCGTGCGAAGCACGTGCTGGAGGTGGTTCACAGCGATGTGTGCGGCCCCATGCAGACGCCAACGTTTGGGGGCAAGCGCTACTTCGTCACGTTCATCGATGACAAGTCGCACTTCTGCGTCGTGTATTTGCTGAGGAACAAGTCCGAGGTGGCCGCCAAGTTCGCGGAGTTTGTGGCGTTTGCTGAAACTCAGACCGGCAAGCGCGTGCAGACACTCCGGAGCGACAACGGTGGCGAGTACACTTCCGGTGCGATGGCCAAGTTCTGTGCGGACCATGGTATCGTGCAGAAGTTCACTCCGCCGTACACGCCTCAGCTGAACGGAGTCGCCGAGCGGATGAACCGGACGTTGGTGGAGTGTGCGCGCTGCATGCTGGAACATGCCGGATTGCCCAAGACGTATTGGGGCGAAGCGGTGATGACGGCTACGTTCCTCCGTAATCGGTGTCCGACACGCGCCATCAGCCACGACAAGTCTCCGCACCAAGTTTGGACGGGCAAGAAACCGCTGCTGGCCAACCTGAAAGTGTTCGGTTGCCACGCGTATGTGCACGTGCCGAAGGCGAAGCGCACCAAGTTCGACGCTCGGTCGGTGCGCTGTCGGTTCCTGGGGTACTCGGAGCACGAGAAAGCGTATCGATTCGAAGAACTGGAGAGCAGTCGCGTGCTGGTGAGCCGCGACGCGCAGTTCATGGAAGACGTCTTCGACAGTGGGAGACGCGACTACCATCAGAGGGAGGTGGTGGTCATTCAAGATGAAGAGACGACGGATCAAGATTCGTCGCAGTCGGATGAAGACGACAACGAAGAAGAGGAAGAAGAGGAAGCTGCGCGGGACGAAGACTTCGGGCCCGGCAACAAGCGACACCCGCGGACGCAGTCGCTGGAGGAAGCCACGGAGGTTCCAAGTGCCAAGCGGTATGCGTCGCAGAGTCGACACCAGACTCTGGACGAGATGTCTGCTGCGGCTCAAGAAAGTCAAGACTTCGAAGCTGCGTACGTCGTGGATTCAGTGGGAGAAATGCCGACCACGTTCAAGTCGGCGATGGAATCCAGCGACGCAGTCAAGTGGAAGGAGGCGTGCGACTCGGAGTGTGACTCGCTGCTCAAGAACGACACGTGGGATGTCGTACCACTGCCGAAGGGACGCAAGGCGATCGGCTGCAGATGGGTGTTTCGCGTGAAGGAGAACCAAGCTGGAGAGATTGAGCGGTTCAAGGCGCGACTGGTGGCCAAGGGGTTTTCGCAGAAGTACGGCATCGACTACGACGAGACCTTCGCACCAGTGGCCAAGTTCACGTCCATCCGGATCGTACTGAGTCTGGCTGCCAAGTATGGTCTCAAGCTGCACCAGATGGATGTCAAGACTGCGTTCCTCAACGGTGTGTTGGACGAAGACATCTACATGGCACAGCCGGATGGCTATGTGGACGAAGACCACCCGGACCACGTGTGCAAGCTCAAGCGGTCGCTGTACGGACTGAAGCAGTCGCCGCGCATGTGGAACCAGACCATCGACGACTTCATGCTCAAGCTGGGGTTCAAGAAGTGCGAGTCCGACCACTGCGTCTACCTGAAGCGTGACGGCCAAGACATGATCTTCGTGGCGCTGTACGTTGACGACTTGGTCCTCGCTAGCAGCAACGACGAGCTGTTGGAATCGACCAAGCACGCGTTGAGCAAGCGGTTTGAGATGACGGACCTCGGCGAGCTGGAGTACTTCCTCGGGATGGAGATCAAGAACGACCGCGACTCCGGAAAAGTGACGGTGCGGCAGACCAAGTTTCTCAAGTCCATCCTGACCAAGTTCGGCATGCAAGACAGCAAGCCTGTGAAGACGCCGCAAGACCCCGGACTCAAGCTGACCAAGAACATGTGTGAGGGTGGCTGCCAGCATGAAGACACGATGAAGAACGTGCCGTATCGGAGTGCCATCGGTGCTCTCATGTACTTGATGGTGGCAACGCGTCCGGACCTGGCTGCTGCAGTGGGAGTGCTGAGCCAGTTTGCAGCGGACCCGTGCCCGACGCACTGGCAAGCCCTCAAGCGTGTGCTGCGGTACCTCCAAGCGACGCCTACGCATGGACTCGAGTTCTCACGGGAAGACAGCCTTGGTATGTGCGGCTATTCGGATGCGGACTGGGCCGGCGACATCGAGTCAAGACGGAGCACAAGCGGCTACGCGTTCATGATGAACGGCGGATGCATCAGCTGGAGGAGCAAGAAGCAGCGGACGGTGGCGCTGTCTTCGACGGAAGCCGAGTACATGGCGCTATCGGAGGCGACACAAGAGGCAGTGTGGCTCAAGGTGTTCTTGTGCGAGCTCGGCGAGATGGCAAGCGATGAAGCGGTCAAGATCTACGAGGACAACCAAGGCTCCATCGCGTTGGCCAAGAACCCGCAGTTCCACAAGCGCACCAAGCACATCGACATTCGCTACCACTTCGTGCGCGAGAAGGTGGAAGACGGTCAAGTGGTGCTGCAGTATGTATCGACAACGGACATGCTGGCGGACATGATGACGAAGGCAATTCCTGCAACGCAGTTCAGTGTGCTTCGGAGCAAGCTCGGGATCCAAGGTGCAATCGCTGTCGAGTCGAGTGGGAGTGTTGTCAAGAAGGCGCCTCGGGCAGCTGCCGTATACCGGTAGGATACCGGTATGACCTTCACTCAGTGGGACCGCAATCATTCCTGTGTTGACGGGACGCTGATGATGGGACGCGGGACACTGATGATGGGACGCTGTTTACGCTACGGGGATTACGGGACACGTGGGTACAAGATTGTGGGTACAAGATTGTGGGTACAAGATGGGCATCCACGTGGCAGTCGCTGATTGGCTGAAGCAACTCAGTATCCGGTAAGGAATCCAGTAGAGTGTATCCAGTAGAGAATCCAGTAGGCTTAGAGGTAGCAAAGGAGTTTGCGAACTAAGGACCTAAATCAATCACTTTGCATTTTGCCATCAAGCGACCAAGCCTTTTGTACGGAACCGTGGTTTGCTGCTCGATGCCTTCGACTTCGTAGAAGGCCTTCAGCGAGTTGGTCGCGAACTCACGAGCTCCGTCGTGCCGCACAAACTTGACCTTCTTGCCGAACTGCGTCTGCATCTTCGTGACGTACGTCTTGATGCAGTCTTCGCTCTCCGACTTGGCACGCAGGCAGAACCCCTTCATGCATCCGCTGGCTTCGTCCACGATCAGCAGCAGATACTTGCTGCCACCCAGTGACTCTTCTTCCATGGGGCCGCAGATGTCGAAGTGGAGCAGCTCGAACGTGTCGTAGCGGCGCTTGTCACGGTTGCTTGGGAACGGCTTCTGGACCATTTTCCCTTGCTGGCAGCCGCGACACACGCTTGGTCCACTCGACTTGGAAGGTGCCTTCGCGTCCTTGATCATGTCGTTGTCGATCATCTTGCGAAGCACCTCCACCGGAGCGTGACCCATACGCGCGTGCAGGTCGACCGTCTTCCCACTGGTCGCCGCATTCGCCGCTCGCTGAGGCGTCTGGAGCCAGTAGAGGCCATCCACGAGGTTCGCCGCCGCCACCACTTGCTTGGAGGCCTTGTGCGCAACGCGCATCTGGGTGCCGTCGAACACGACTTGGAACAGACCACTCTTGTTGATCTGTGGCACGGAGAGCAGATTCTTGCTCATGCTCGGCACGTACAGCGCGTTCTTGATCTCGATGTCGCGCTCGTCGCCGTTGGGCAGAACCACTCGTTCCACGATGGTCCCCACACCCATGATGGCCGCCTTGTTGCCGTCGGCCACCGAAAGTTCGCCCTCGTTTCGCTCAATCAAATGGGCGAACTTGGCCTTGTCGTTGCAGATGTGGTGCGTTGCGCCGCTGTCGACCGCCCACATGCCGAGCATATCCTTGCCCGTCGAAATGCCACACTCCAGTGAGACCGCGAACGCCACTCGATCATAGCCGTAGCCGTAGTCGTAGCTGGCGTCGTCGTTCCTCCACTGGGCATTGTTGGCCCCGCGTCCACGGCCATTGCCGTTGCTATTGCCGCCGCGTCTTGGGCCCCGATTCTCGTCCTTCTGCTTGGTCCAGCACTTGTCGATCGTGTGCCCCAATTTCCCGCAGTACGTGCACTGGCGAGACTCTCGGTCGGTGTTGAACGCCTTGGCCGCGTCCTCCGTCTTCACCGTCGCCGTCTTCTCGCCTTGACGCTTGATGTGCTCATTCGTCAGCACCTTCACGACGTCTTGCGATCGCAGCTCAGCGCTGCTCATCTCCAAGTTCAGCACGACGTTCTCGTAGCTCTTGGGGAGACTGCGCAACAGGCAGATCGCCACGTCCTCGTCCTCCATCTTGGCGCCGATGCTGCTGAGCTTGGCGCTGATGTTGAGGACCTCGTTGCAGTGATGCAACACGTTCCCGCCTTCCGACATCTCCATGCTGAAGAGTTGGCGCTTCAGGTAGATGCGACCAGCCTTCTGCGAACCACCGTACAGCGTCTTCAGGCGCGTCCACGCAACCCACGCTTCCTCGCAGTCGTCGACCACATGGTGGTAGTCCGCGTCCATGTGGAGCAACATCAGTCCGAACGCGATGTTGCTCGACTTGACGTACTCGTCCTTGGGCCGCGAGTCCGTGAAGCTCGGCGTCGTCTCTCGGTTCACGACATGCCACACCGACTTGGTCAGGAACACGCCACGCATGTAGCGGTTCCACGTCGCGTAGTTGTCTCCGTTGAACTTGTCGATGGAGACCTTGGTGGAGGCGTCGTGGGCAGAGGACATGGTGCTTGGGCTCATAACCTAATGGAAGGTATGGATCTTGACACCGAAGCTTGACGGAGCGGAGGGAGGGCAGCACTCTGGGCGAGACCGGAGCGGAGACTGGAAACCACTTGAGGGGTAGAATGAAGATTCGAAAGTGATTGATTGAGGTCTTTAGCTCGCTAGCCTTCTCGCTACTCTAGACCTACTGGATACACACTACTTGATTCTTTACTGGATACTGAGTTACTTCAGCCAATGAGAGAGCGCCACGTCGAAGCCCATCTTGTACCTACAGTCTTGTACCCACAGGTGGCGTAATCGACAGTGGCGTAATCGTCGGTGGCGTAATCGGCGTGGGTTCGGATTGGACCGGTTCGGGTTAACCGGTTCACGGTCAACAACCGATACCAAACCGGTAACCCTCCATACCCTCAATACTGTCTCAGTTACGCGACCAATTGGCCTTACTTCCTGACTTGCAAGACCTGTCTCCAGAATGCAATATCGAGGAGGCAGATGTTGGTGATCCAGTGAAGTCCACGCCTGAGATGGTCGACAAGTTGAGACGAATCCTGAAGCAGCATCGTAAGATCTTCCTTGGTGACGGTAATGCTGCTCCTGCACCTGCTCGCGGAGTGGTCTGTGACTTGTATTGAGGGTATGGAGGGTTACCGGTTTGGTATCGGTTGTTGACCGTGAACCGGTTAACCCGAACCGGTCCAATCCGAACCCACGCCGATTACGCCACCGACGATTACGCCACTGTCGATTACGCCACCTGTGGGTACAAGATTGTAGGTACAAGATGGGCTTCGACGTGGCGCTCTCTCATTGGCTGAAGTAACTCAGTATCCAGTAAAGAATCAAGTAGTGTGTATCCAGTAGGTCTAGAGTAGCGAGAAGGCTAGCGAGCTAAAGACCTCAATCAATCACTTTCGAATCTTCGTTCTACCCCTCAAGTGGTTTCCAGTCTCCGCTCCGGTCTCGCCCAGAGTGCTGCCCTCCCTCCGCTCCGTCAAGCTTCGGTGTCAAGATCCATACCTTCCATTAGGTTATGAGCCCAAGCACCATGTCCTCTGCCCACGACGCCTCCACCAAGGTCTCCATC